>NC_081410.1:550229381-551429381 GCF_030272615.1 Cryptomeria japonica | reverse complement strand
CATTATGGTTTAATTTCATTATTCTATGAAATTTTTAGTATGTATAATAAAATGTAAAGAAACATATTAGAGTTCTTGCATTATGTAATGGGGTTAATGTCAAATTAAATGATCACGTTAGGAAAGTGGATGCATGCATAGTCTGGGTAATTGATAAAATGGATAATTAACCTTAAGGAAATGATCTAAACTGTAGTAGATGACGTGAAATGATATTTTGACTCTAGTAAGAGAATAATCATGGATGTGTCTTATTGAGTTATGTAGTTGGTTTAGAAAAGGAAATTGTCGCTATTGGATTCGTGGATTTGCTTTCAGTGTTATGTGTTAGATAGGATGTAATGAAGGAATTATAAATGTGAATGGATCATGTTGCTAATAGGTAAATCATGATAGAGGAGACATATATGTTCTTGTGAGAATTTGGAATGTAAAATAAAATTGGGATTAAAAAGGTATTGAGGCTTTAGAATGAAGTTAATAGGAAATGGTTGTTTTGCATAGTAATGGAATGTATAGTAAATGAATTTTATATGATGTATGCCATGTACTTACATTGATAGTAATAGATTCATATTGTTAAATGTTTGTAAGTTTAAAAAAAAAGAACTCTATGGTTGAAGGTTAGTGTGATGTTGTGTTTGCTCATGCTTAAGTAAAGAAATAAGAGATTTAGTTTATCATGTTGGTGAAAGAATGAATTACAGTTCATACATTATGAGTAGATAATCATTATAGATGGAATGAGATTATGTTAGTATTAGATGCGATTGAATTATGTTTAGATAGATTAGTAAAGATAGATTATAACCTTGCATTAGGATTGCATTATCATGGAAAAGGATAGAGAGCATGTAGATAGGAAATGATGGGTTAAAACACATTTGGTTTTGGTGCATAAAATGAATGTAGGATTAAGGGGTTGCCTTACATTTTTAAAAGAAGAAATGTAATATGCTAGTAGAATGATAGAACGTTATGCATATCATGATGGATAGATAATCTAGTAGGTTACATAACTCATGATTTGGAAATTAAATATGATGCATTAATTCAAGATGGAATATGTTTATCATGTGTGTAGGATGTCATTATGACAGTTAACCAAGTAATGACGTTGAAGTACCCTAGGGAAAGATTAATGATGTTATGTTATTTCTGCTTGCGTTGATTAATGAAGTGTGTAATGATGTATGTTCCCAATGGGTAAATGGTTAATGAATGCAGTTAAATGGAGATGTTATGTGTTATATTAGTTGTTATTAGCTATTAAATAATTATTTTTTATCTCCATTACCATGTTAGATGTTTAGTTTCTCTAGGGTATTTTGGCAGGCATTACAAAGGAGAAGCAGAAAGGACAATAATAGATTGAAATCAGGGTACTGACACCCTCACCAGTTGTTGGTCCCTCATTGTTGGCACTTGACACATCCGATCAAGTAGATTTTAGGCATTTTGGAGAGAAGAACATAGAGCAATTGAGAAATTTTGAGTTAATGTTTGCTGTAGCTCAGAAGTTAATGAAGGAAGGATCTGAGGATAAGCAGGTGATTGAGTAAGTCATTCCATTCCTACAACATCTTACACCAGAACATGAGGTTAATTAGGCAGCTAGTCCCTTCGGTAAACATAAAGGTTTGACTGAGCACATTGAAAAAGAGTACAAAACTCTTCAACAAGTGTCAAACCGCAAGTTGGTGGAAAGATACAATGAAGCTAGGAAGGTCACTTGTGATAACATGATCACATCAGACAAAGCTAAGGTTATAGAATAAATAACAAGGATTGATGAAGAACTTCACCAATGTAGTCATATATACTGGTCTTGCACTAATACATCAAAACTAACAACAAAATTGGACAATAAAATTAAGGAGGATAAGGACAAGATAGAACAACTTGTAGTCAGTTTTGATGGTACTGAGTCATTGACCAACACTGTTGATGGTCAAATTTTTCTTTTAGAGTCATAAATTTTAGTCTTGGAGAAGGACAAGGTCAAGTTAATCTGGTGGGCCACAGAATTGAGAGGCTTAGTAAGTCCCCGGTTTAATACTTTGTTACTTCATAAGCGGGAAAGTATGGAACAAATGAATATGCCCACACCGACAACATTAATAGAAGAAGAATTACACGCGTACATTTTGAATGGGTTTGTATCAATTTTGGAAACTTTAAAATCTGGTTGGGACACTTATTTGGCATTTTTGAAGGGTGCTTACCTAGATATTTTCAAGTACATCTAGATCTGATAAACACAATTTTGATTCTTTCATTTATTTGCCTCGACTTTGGCATTGTTGTCAAAGGGGGAGAGGTTGGATATGAAAAATATTAAGGGACATAAGAAGTAATGTATATCTCAGGGGGAGTAGCTTTCTGAGATCAGTTTTGGGAAGTTTGTGGACAGGAACCAGAAAACAACACTTCATTGATCCATTTTTCACATGAGTGTTGTCATCAATGCCAAAGGGGGAGATTTTTGGAAATTAACACTCATCCAGGCTTATGGTGTTTTAATTGATAGAAACAAACATCATTTTGGGTTGGATACTTATCCGGTATCCTCCGGTATTCAACGTTTATCATCCAGCATTCAAGGAAATCAGCAAGCAAGGGAAAATGACTAACTAGGAACCAGTATTTGGAGGTCGACACAGAAGACTGATCCGGCTAAGTCATTTTGGAATATAGATGCAATAGGTTATGTAATATTATGTGAGTGAGATCTTGATCGACATAATGCCAATGTAATGATCTATTGTTGGTCTTAGTTATTTGTGGAAAGGATTGGAAAGAAAACAAGGTTATCGGTAAGGAAGGAGATAGTGATAATCGGTACAGTCTGTACTTAAACTGGAACTCATCTAGCATATTTGATGCACACTCAAAGTTCAAATTTTTTTTTGTAATTCAATACTTTATATCTATAATCAGTGAGGCTCCTTTATGATGAGCGGTGTGCTCTAGGCAATGTGCCTTCTTGCATGTGCATGCCCCCATATTATGTAATATTTATTCAACTAGCATGTGGATAGATATTGTGGGTCACAAATCCCACCTTGGTTTTTCCTCTTTGAGGTTTTCTACGTATAAATTTGTGGTGTTATGGTGTTGATATTTGTGGTTGCTTTGTTCTTCATTATATTTTGTTTATATGCATACCGATTATTAATTGGTAAAGTATCTAAAGGAATTAAATTTCACTTAACTGGTAGAACACTAATTCACCCCCCTCTCTTTGTTCTTGGATTCCAATAGGTTCAAATCCCACTGTGGTTTTTCCCTTTCTAGGTTTCCACGTAAAAATATTGGTGTTATGGTTATGTGCTTGATTGCTTTGTGTTTCTGCATTTCACTTTCTTATTTATGCATCTAGTTGTTTAAGAATTAGATTAAAAAAATTACAAGAATCAAAACACTGATTCACCCCCCTCTCAGTGTTCATTGATTCCAACAACTTAGTCATTTTCATGTTTTTCCCAGTGGCATTTCATTTTATCCATCGACATCTCAGGTGTCCTTTTGTATTTTCTCTTATGCACCTGTTGAGTGCACAAGTCCTCAGTCAATTTGAACTCTTCTTCTGACTTAGTCTTAGGATTAGTTATAATTTCCTATTTTCATGTTGCACCCCTCTTCTCTCTATATATGAGGGTTATTATTGTAATATAGATCTTTTTTCCATTTATGTTATGCAACAAAACTATGGCCATGTGAAAAGCAAATTGAGACTGTGTTCTTTTTGTTAATTTTCAATTTAATCAAGAAGGAGATAAGATTGGCATTGAAACTCTGTTTTGAGATCAATCTTTTATATGGTATGGATGTTCTTATGTCATTGGTATCATATGTTCTTGAATGATTAAAGTTGGTTTTAGTCATTAGTCTGGAATATTGAAGAACTTTTGAGTTTTTACAAGTAATCTTTGAATTGCTTTGGAAATTCAAAAAAATGGGAATTAGTTGAGATAAGATTGCTTAAGTCTTTGATATTTTACAAGTTATCTATTGAGTTTCATTTAAAAGATAAGAAGTAAAGTCTTTGTGCTATACGAACGATCTAGCTAGAGTAGAATATATTTCAATATATTTGTCAGTCTTTGAGCTAACAATATATTTGGGTTAGAGTGGTTGATATGAATTGTAGAACATAGAAAGAATCTTTGAGTTCCTAAGTGTGCAAATTCCCATCCCTAGGTCATTTTTCAAAAAAGGGAAGTAACGAAAGACTTTGTTCTTTCATGGACACCATACTTTCCAAAGTTAGTTAGTATAATATTACTGCAAGTTTTCAAGTTATTTAAGTTGAGGAAAAATCTATTCTTTCAAGAGAATTAGATAAAACTGGTTCTGAAAGAAGAGAACTAAGTTATTATTGTATCTTGGATTAGTGTAAAGTTAGCAAGTAGGAAAAATAGAAAATAGTTGCAGTAGAAAGGGGGATCCTTCTCTTATAATTAGGAGGGAGCATATATTCCCTTCTGAGAGATATTATCCTAATTGTTGTCATGAAACACTCATTTTGTAATCCTTTACCAGTTTACAAAATTTTCACCCAACAAGTATTTAATCTTTTGTGTTCACAAATATATTTGATTGAGGAAGGCAAGTGCTCAGACAACATTACCAGTTGTAGTTTGGTTACATTCATATACATATTTCTGCATTTATTTTTATTCTGTGTTATGCTTTATCATTTCAAGCAAATCAGAAAATTCACATTGAAACTAAAATAGAATCAAACTTCAAAAGATTACATGCCACGTGTTTGACAAAATGCCAAAAGATATACACTAAAAATTTGAGGTAAAAAAGGATAGGAGTTTTTACATCTTTTTTTTAATCAACCAATCATTGTAGATAATTTTTCCATTACTTTTAACATTCCTATAGTTTCCAATTTTTTAAACATATAAATAATTTTAATAAAATTATTCCTTCATCTTCCTATTGGTTGATGTTGTAAACAATCATTGCAAAGCTGAATTGTCGAAGTTAAAAAAAAAGTATTCACAATCTCTATAATTTTTTACTTTTATTTTTTTTTGAAAATACAAGATATATATTAATGATTTAAAAGTATTACAAAATTTTTAAGGAATCCAAAATCATATCAAATGATGATGCCAACGTGGCCAACATTCAAAGAAGCAGAAGGCTTGTCAGTGAAATTCTATGTCCCAGGGATGTTAAAAATTCATCTTGCCTACTCACTAATTGACATGTGGATGAACACATCGGATTGAATGGCCATCGAAATTTTTTTTTTTTTGAATCAGCCAATCATTGTAGACAATTTTTCCATTACTTTTAACATTCCTATAGTTTCCAATTTTTTAAACATATAAATAATTTTAATAAAATTATTCCTTCATCTTCCTATTGGTTGATGTCATCAACAATCATTGTAGGGCTAAATTGTCGAAGTTAAAAAAAAGTATTCCAAATCTATGTAATTTTTCACTTGTTTTTTATTGGAAATATGAGATATATATTAATGATTTAAAAGTATTACGAAATTTGTAAGGAATTTGGAAAGACCTCAGGAATCCAAACAATCATATCAAAACCAACGATTTATAACCATTGAATCATATACAAAAAAGCTACTGAAAACCCTACTCTATAGTATCTCCATCTTTTTTGAAAGTTCACATTAAATCAAAATACATCAGAGCCAACATAATTGATTAACATTATCCAGAAGGAAAAATAGAAAAGTCCTTATACATTTTTGAGATTGTAGACAAAAAAAAATATACTGAAACTCTTAGTGACATGCAAACAAAAAAAATGAAGGGGCAGAGAATCCCTTAGACCTTAGTGATTGATTGGTCCTGGAATGTTTGCCCTTGCCACACCTGGCATCCCGACTATGGTTCATCATCAGAAGGCCAAACTTATTCTTTAATAACCAGCCCATGATTCTCTAGTTCATAGTTTGTGTGAAACCCTTCCTCATTGATGTATTCCTTGAACCAATCCCTACCTTTGTTGAACTTTAGACCCAAAAATTTCTGCACAAATCTCATATGCTTGAGAATTTATGGTCTTCTTGGTTCAAACACATCCATCAATGGCCCAAAAAGAATAGGTATCTTGCAAACTTGTTGATTTCCACAACGAGTTGCAAAATAGTCTTGTGTGAATGAAATGGTGAAATGATCATCAATATTAGCAATGACTATTTCAATTTCTCCCAAAAAAGCATCATCAAAGAGCTTCTGACACAAGCATTTGGTTGTCACCTTTGCTTCTCCCTTGATAATTGAAGCTAGATGTCTGTATTCACTCTATATCTATGAGAAGTCATGATGAAATCCTCCCCCAAGATTTTTTTGAGTGCATGAATGATGAAGGGGTTGGAATAATTCAAAACCCCTAAGATGCACCTATCTGAAATTTCCCCAAGAAAAGACATTTGTTGTTTGGTATAAATCAATTAGATAGGAGATTCCATATATGCAAAGCTAAAAAAAATAGCAAGGCAAAATGGTGGGCAAATTAAGGAATTGAAATGGAATACAAAAAGAGAAGCTACAAATACCTAAATATATAAAAAACTAATTGGATTTGCCCTAAATAGTCGAGAAAGAGATCATAAATGAGGAATAAATGTGATGAGGTCCTGGAAATCCCAAAAAATATCCTTTCTGAAGGACAAAAAATATTGCGTATGAAAATAATCATTCTTAGTCATGTCATACATCATTTGTCCATTGGCATGTGTGAGAGAAAGGTGAGAATGTAAGGGGTTCAACCAAACATTGAATGAGAAAAAATAAATTTTGAGAAGAATGAATAAAAGGAGCAGTGCTGAAAAAATAGAGCCAAATCACCTTTAATCTCCACTCTGTCTATGTTTAAGTTGACCAGCTTGGCTAGTAACATTTTCCTCTTAAGTTGTCTTTAAGAGTTGTAATTCATTGCATTAACTGGCCCCATGCCTAGGCTTGCATTATTTTGTTGGTCGATATATTTTCCTTAAGTCTTTACGTGCATGTTTTTATTTTTCCTAAGTCATCGGTCCCCTATTATGTCCTAGTAACTTAATCTTCAAAGCATGTTCTTTAAGTCACTCCTACGTCATGGTCCCACTAGGAGGTCATCAATCTCAGCAACTTGACATACCAACATGGACAGATTGGTGAGATCATGTGCTTAGACGATGCTCTGATTCTATCTTGTTGACTCACCTATGCACATGTGGATGGACACTCAAAAAGAGAAAGATTTTTGGTGAGATTATTCGTCCCGGTGACATTTAAACATCATCTTGCCAACTCGCCAATGCATACATGGATGTACACATTAGAAGAATTGATCATCATCAAAATATTCTTACTCATCCCAATGACTCATTGATGGAAGAGGTTGCTAAACCATGATAGATATGTGGCATCCACGTCATCAAATAGTGCAATCAACAAAATTATGTTGGGAGGGAGATGATGACACATATGGGAAAGTTTAGCGTCCAGCCGAGACAAAAAGTTAGAGTGACATTTCCTAATTGGTTTTTGGTAGAATCAAACTCATTGGTGATGGTTTTAAAATGTTTCAACTACCCAACGATGCCAAGTGTTGCAAATTTGACCATCGGTAAAAATATTTGTGAATATTTTTCAAATTTTGCTGACGATCGTCGATCAAATCAAATCAATGATGGAGTTTTAAAGTTGCTCAACTACTCATTCCAAGGAATGAAAGCTCTCACAAAGGATACTAATGACATGTTAGAAAATGAAATTTTCACTATTCTTTCTTTACCAATTTTCCCAATGGATAGAAAAAAAACCTTGCAACATTAGATAAATCATCATGGAAAGGATAATTTTCCTTTGCTTTCAAAGAGGAGCAGCTCCCTCAAATGTTAATTTTTATATTTTAAAACAATCCCTCCTCTCCAAGAAACAAACAATTGCAACCATAATAAAATATGAATATTTATTAATAGCACAAAGTCTATTAATAATTTTGGTATAGGTAATATAAAAAATGAAATAAATGCTTGTACATAGAAATGTATAAATGAATATTAACAACACACAATATTTCAATGTTCATAAAATCTTCCAATTAATAATTGTAAATATTGATAAAACATAGTTTATCAATAAAAATAATCCCCTTTTAAAGAATTCACCCATACCTAAAGTAGTTAGGTAACTACCCATAACTTCCCTTTTACCCAACTTTCTTTTTCAATAGTTTTTCCTCCCAATTTTTGTTTACCCACTTAAATTTCTTTTGCACTTTCATTGGGATTTCTACATATTTGGGTACAATAATTTTGCACATTACAATAAAAATTAATTCTTGAAAGAATTAATTTACATGAGAGGTAAAAATCCTTGACTCAATTTCACCTAATTTTCACTTGACATAATTTGATATTTAATTATTTTGCACAATATGATAACATTTAATTTTTAAATAATTAAATATTAGTGCAAAATAATTTACTAAGCCCTTATTAAATGAAAGAGTACAAAAAAATTATGTCCATTTTTCATAATTACCCACCAAAAGGGTTACCTAAGATTTTTTCAAATCATAAGGTAACATGACAGACACATGACAAATAGATAGTTGATAAAAGCACCGATTCGAACAAATTTTCTCAATTTTAAGCAAAAAATCGATTGAAGGCAAAATAATTTAGGCAAGCTCGAGCTTTATAGATTGTGTTGCAGAGAAGCTAAAGAAAAATTGTATATAAGGGAATTTGGATAGTGAGTTTCCTTCTTTCTTGTTTCCTTGTATTTGTTTGTAATTTGCAAAATTTTAGAAGCTAAACAAATTAGAAACCATAGCCATGGCAAGAAGAAAACTAGAAAACAATCTTTAGGGTTCCTCCATAAAATTAAGAAACCAGAAAACATGTCAAGCTCATCCAAATCTTCTTCAACAGAGGGCCCTAAACCCAAAAGACAAAAGAAGGAGACATAACTATGTGATTACCTAATTCCTCAATTTCCAGGGTCTTCTCAAAGACCAAGAACTCCAGGGGATGCAGAGAGATTTCATGACTAACAAAATAATTGTAAAAAGGCTTATTTGTCATTCAGAGGCCATAACATTTTCAGATATTTTTACATCAAATCAAGTATAGAAGAGCTTGAGTGTAATCCTTGGACGCTAGGGTTGGCTCGATTGGTAGTCCCAAATGTCTTTGTAAATGTGGAATTAATTAGAGTGATTGCAAAGCAATACAATCCCAATATAAGGTGCATTCAATCAATTTACACGAACCTGATTGAAATCAACAAAGCTACTATTTGTCAAGTGTTTGGCATGGAGGATGTAGTAGATAATGGCATGGTTATCGACCTAGGTATCTTGAAATCAAAATACCACAATGTGGAGGGGATTTATAGGAGAAAGTATCTACCACTTCAAAAGTTTGACAAAATAGACCTACCACCTTATAGTGTTGATTTGTTTCCCAAGTATTTTCAGATGACTTATTATATTGTGTGTCAAGTGCTTGGTTTTTAGGGACAATTACACATGCCTGAGGTACTTACATTGTTGATTTTTGATTTCCAAAGTAGTGTTGAAAATAGACCTTTTGACTATCCTCAATTTGTAGCAAAAGGGATTCACAATTCCCTAATCCATATCCAAAGGGATAGTTCAATTGCCACATTCAAATGGTCCTTATTGATGCATATACTACTATTTTTTGGACAAAGATATAGATTCTAGAGTAATGATTTATGCATTAATTAATTTGATGATGATGGAGCAAGGCATCTCATGTAGTTGTGGACATCTATTTGGGACTGTGGTTATGTGCATGCCCAATATTTAAGTTTTGAGGAACATTTTGTTTAAAAACTGTATGGTTTATTTGGTCATAACCCTCCAAGGCTTTCAAATAAGATCATGAAGTTCTTGAAGCCTAAAGGAAGGGAACAAGAGATAAAGGTTAAAATAAACCATAATTGGGGTGATTGGTACATCATAGAGAAGCATACTTACATAAGAATCTATGGATTTGAGGGACAACCACATTTTCTGCCTATGATAGTTCCTGATAGATTGGCATATCTAGAAATAATCAAACATTTGTGTGGGGAAGATACTCCCTTTAATAAGTCACATAAGGGTTATTTTCTTACTTCTTATCTTCATATTGGAGATTTTTTAGGATTCTTCATCAAGTGGATTTGCAAAAGCTATCAATCTCTGGGATAGCTATAAGTTACCCCTACATTCAAAGGGTCAAATATTTGATCCAGGAGGATACATCAAATTTGCAATAAAGTGTGTAGGTTTGGGTGCATACAGTCACATGTTTGTTCTCAAAGACAAATTAACAAGGAATTGCCCTAATTATGAAGCCATTGTATAAAGGGTTAAAGCATGGATAAGAATCTGACAAGATGAGAAAGCAAGAAAGCTGGATGACCCTACATACAAGGGTGCATTTGTAGATGTCGATGATAAAGTCAAAAAAATGGAGTTTTTACTCCAACATGAATCTTGGTTGACATCAAATGTGCCAATCATTTCCCTATCTTCACCCAGTGTCTCATCCATCAGGGTGGAAGGGCATAAGGATGTTTCTCCTTTAGCTCAAATGTCTCCTACTCCATTAGTAGGAATGGAAGTATCACAAGATGTGGGAGAAATTGCAACACTCCATGAGGAAGAGGAAGAGGTTATGCAACAAATACAAATACAAGTGCATGTGCTAGCTTACTAGCCCCCAAATGATCAAGATGGCGACATTGCTGAAATTGGTAATTTCTTAATAGATGAAGTCAAAGCTCTGTGTTAGAACATAATATTATTAGGGGTAAAACTCTTATAATATATAATATTTTATCATAATAGTTGAAAAACATTCAACATTTCTTGTGAATGATTAATAAATTAAAGAACTATTAAAAGTTCTTTATTTATTTAGTGTAAACAAGATTGTTATTGAAAAGGTATGGTAACTACCCTTTCGAGTATTTTACCAACCTTTCTCCCTATATTTAAGGGAGGATTCCTCACCGTTTTGGGTAGGGTGAAATATTATTGAATTTATGTAAATTATTGGAGAGGCATGTGGAAGTTTGAAGAGAAGTCTCCTCGGGTTGTGTTCTTATAATATTTGATCATTGTACAGGAAAAGAGATAAATGATAATTTAACATTCATGATCATTATAGGAAAAATATATAAAGGAGAATTTAACATTTGATAATTGTTGTAGGGAAAGATATGACGATTACTATTAAAATTTAATCAATTATTTATATCTAACCTACATTTTAGAATTCTTTCTATTTATTTATTTTAGAATTCTTTCCATGTGACTTCAATAAAAAAATACTATTTTGTAAGTTTATTAAAACTATAGAAGTTAATAGTTTGGAGATAATAAATAACACAAACATAGAATACAATTTACTCATTGTAAAATTAAATATCATTTTTCATCTCTTTTATTCTAGATTTTCACTATAAAGTTAAATATTATTTTTTTTCACTATAAAATTAAACTTTTTTATTTTGCTTATTCTTTATTCACCATGAAGTTAAAAACCTTCCTTTTACTTAGAGAAATCTATTTCTTCTCTTATTAAAAAGGTTAAAATTTACATATATAATATTAAAATTGTTATCTTTTATTGTTATTTAAAAAAATTTTTATATATACTTTATTCATTTATCTCATAAATATTTCTAATATCACACAATTATCACAAAAAGAAAGGGGTAATTTTTTTTAAAAATAAGGCACTAATATATTTTTATCAAAACTTCTCGGAGCTTATTTTATTACAAATTCTTCAAATGGGCTCACATATCTTCACAATTGATAAAGCTCACAGGCTCACATATCTTCATAATTGATAAAGCTCACATGTTGTGTGGAAATAATTACTCTGTATGGAAGCTTGGACATTATTAGAATCTATGCATGAAGGATCTAGGATTTAAAAAATATTTAAATTAATTTTAGAATTATTTACAACTCCCATGAAAGGGGATGAAAAAGTAATAAACTATCTTGCGAAGATAAAAAATATTAAATCTCAATTGGATGGATACAAATGTGATCTAATAAAAGATAAAATTTTATATTTTATAATACAAATCAACATCCATGAAAGATTTAAAAATTTTATTTCTATTTTAAACTCTAAGTATCAAAATGAAGATGATCTTCTTGATTTATCAACACTCTCTACTCTTCTTATTCAAGAAGAACATGTAATGTTAAACTTTGATTCTAAAGAGAAAGCCTCAGAAGCTCTGTAATGTCAAGAAAAAAATAATAACAAATCATATACACATCATAATAAAAATAAAGATAATATCTTCAAATCATTTCACCATTCTAAAAATTCTCAGATAATTAGCAAAACCATACCATTGGACATGCATTTTTTGTTCCAAATTTAAGGAAAAATTTGCTATCTTGTTCTCAACTTACTCAAGATAGTTTTAAAATTATTCTTACAAAAGATAAATGGTACATTAAAGATCAAAATAAAACCATTGTTGCGAGAGATATTAAAAAAGATGGATTTTTTATTTTTAATAATACTTCAAAAGAAAAAGAAAATGTCTCGTCATAATCTTGTAATTGGATTACCAAAAATTGAAAATAAATTAGAAGCTTGTAAAGTTTGTCTCTTAGGCAAATACAACCCTTTAACAAGAATCATAATCGAATGCAATATAAAACCCTATAATTACTTCATAGTGATCTAATAGAGACTTTGACAATTTTTGTACAATATGTGGGATACAAAGACAACTAACATGTCCTTATTCTCCCCAACAAAATGGGGCTGCTGAAAGAAAAAACCAAACCATCTTAGAAATGGTTATATCTATGATGCCTCTTCTAATACACCAAAATTTCTTTGGGCTGAAGCTATGAATACAACTATATATATTTTAAATAGAGTTCCTATAAAATATTTACATCTTTCAGCTCCCTTAGAAAAATGGTCAAATAAAAAAACTAATATCTCTCATCTTAGAATATTTGGGAGTCCTGCATATGTTCACATCCCTAAACAAAAGAGATAAAAACTTGACTCCACATCTACTCAATGTATATGTGTTGGGTATGGGATAAATGCAAAAGGAGTTAGACTTTATGGTCCCTCAAAGAGAGATATTATTCTAAGTCAAAATGTTCACATCTTAGAATCCCCCTTACCTAACTCAATTAACAATATTGTTGAAACATCAAATTTTGAAGAAAATAATCAATCAACCTTTAATGATAATCTTGTACAACCTTCTAAAAGACCTAAGTGGGTTCAATCCTTAATTCAAGATTCAAATGTAGAACCTTCTCTTCCTAAAATGACTAGAAGTCAACACATGTATTTTTCTTAATGACACATGTATTTTTCTTAATTGAACCCCAAAAATTTGAAGAAGCCAATGAAAATCAAAATTGGAAAAATGTCATGCAAATAGAATATGATGCTCTCATTAAAAATAAAACATGGGAACTTGTTCCACCACCTCATAATCATAATATTATAAATTATCGTTGGATTTATAAAATAAATATGATCCTCAAGGATATATTGATAAATATAAAGCAAGATTAGTGGCCAAAGGTTTTTCTTAACAACAATGCATAGATTATGATGAAACATTTGCACCAGTAGCCAAAATGGGCACTATTCGTTTACTTCTTGCACTAGCTGCTCAAAATGGATGGGAAATTCACCAAATAGATGTTAAAGATGTATTCTTGAATGGAGATTTGCAAGAAGAAATATATATGCATCAACCTCAAAGATTTGTACAAAAAAATAAAGAGAGCTATGTATGTAAACTCAAAAAATCCCTTTATGGACTCAAACAAGCTCCTCGAGCATGGTATTCTAAATTAAGAAACTTCTTTCAAAACTTAGGTTTCTCTAGGTGTAAATCAAGCAATGATTTATTTTTTAAATTTGAAAATAATCATATAGTTATTATTGTAGTATATGTAGATGACTTACTCATTACAAGTAGTCTCTCATCATTAATACTAAAATATAAACAAAACCTAAGTCTTACCTTTGAAATGATTCTTTTGTTGGCATATGTGTAGAGTTTGATGACACGATGATAATGTATGTTGTCATTGATGTCAATATGCTGAAGTGTGAACCGGCATGATGAAAGTGAACCAATATGTTGAAGTAAGTAAACTGGCAAGTGAACCGGTATGTTGAAGTAAGTAAACTAGCAAGTGAACCGATATATGCAAAGTTTGTATCGGGGTTTCACTTGATATGACTACCGGTTGGTAGTCTCAGCTTCAGGGTTTTTGGTTGATGCATTCCAAGTTTGTGTGATTCATCCGATGACATCCTATGATGAGTTAGCATTGAAATGAAGATTAGATCATGTTGCCACATTAGCCTTGTGTGCGTGAAGGATTTCCTTGAGGATCTTGCATTAGAATATTGATTCTATCTACCTCGGGAATATGCAAAATCTTAGTAAATGGTGGAGAGCGCGTGTTGGGTTATCATCTTCCAGAAGCAATGAAGAACGGACAATGTAGAACATCTTGAGATTTGTTCAAGATCGTTTTACCCTATGTAATGTGATTAAATGGTCAGGATTGGACTAATTATATTGTTAACCTAGATGCTTAGGGTTTTAGGTTTTGGCCACCGACCTAATTGTTGTCTATAAGGTCGATGATGATTTTCATTTGAACTTGTTGGCAAATGAATGTGTGTGAGGTGATTATTTCTAGACCGAAGAAGTGAGTAGAGATCTGTAAAGTGTGATTGCAGATGTAAAGGAATTGAAGTGGATCTGCCTTGGCATTGAGTCCTGTTATCAAATTAGTGTATTACCTATTGACTTCTAACCATTTCAGCAGTTGGAAAATCCCTTAACCGGGTAGCTTTAACATGATTTTTCTAAATCCTTTAACAGGGTGACTCAAAATCATTGATTTCTTCAAATCCTCTTGCAAGGTAACCTTTAATAGGGCTTTAACTCCTAACGGGTATTTAGCCATCTCTTAACCGGGTGATCCCTAGCAGGATCAGTTCCTAGCAGAACCTGTTGTAAAGTCTTTAATCGGACTAGGCTCCTAACAGAGCGAACTTCAGAAGAGTTCAAGAACAACTTGTGGGTATTAATCCCCACCGTGGTTTTTCCCAGTTGGGTTTCCACGTGAAAAAATCAGTGTGCTATGTGTGATGCTTTTTCATGTGATGATTTAGTGTTTTCTGTTAAGTGGTAATGCATGCTCATCCAATGGTCATTGTATTTTTTATGTATTACTTGCGTAAGCATACAAGTGAAGTTGAAATGAGATATTAGGTTTTGAGAAGTTCTAAGTGTTACCGGTTTATGTCTTTTACAGTCTTACTATGTTTTACTGGTATTGTCTTGGTTTAGGTTGGTGATGTTGTTTGCTAGTTAGTGTAGTATTTGCAATTTAAGTTGTTAGAGAAGTTTTTGTTTGTACTGATTCACCCCCCTCTCAGTACCTATTGGGTATTTACTGTTCATCATTATTCATCAATTGGTATCAGAGCATCCTCCAGGTCCTCGGTGCTATAAGCTTAACCACTTGAGGAAAAGATCATATTCTAATGATGAAGAGGGAAGGTCCTAAGTTCAACATAGATAACTTTAAGATATGGAAGGACAAAATGAAGATCTACATTAAAAGAATGGGTGCTCAACACTAAAACTATGTTGAGAATACTTATGTTGTCCCTACCGGTACTCTCACCGATGATCAAAGAAGAGAGATTCAGGAGAATGGGCAAGTCATGGAAGCTCTTATCAGCAGTCTATCTGATATTGAGTTTATAGATGTTCAGGATAAAGACAATCCCAAAAATGTATGGGATACTCTGAAGACTATCTAAGGCAATTATGAGCATGTAAAGCAAGCTAAGGAAGAGAGCCTTAGGGGAAAATTTGAAGACATGTGGATGGTTGAAGGAGAGACCATTCAACAATATGGGATAAGAATTAAAACTGTTGTTGGAGACATCAAGAGTGCAAGAGGTACCATGGATGATCCCACTATTGTTAGCAAAGTTTTTAGATCCTTGTTACTGGTCTATGCAATAAGGGTTGCCACTATTCAGGAGTTGAAATCTATTGACAAGACAAAGGTATCCCTAGACTCCATCATTGCTAAGTTGACCGCATATGAGCTAAAATAGTTATGATGGCAATGTTTAGAAGACTGAATCAGCCTTTAGAGCATCTGCTGCACCATCTAGAAAGGGAAAAGAAGTTGGTACCAGCTATGAACCTAGACAAAGCAGAGATATGGATGATGAGGAGATCCTGATGGAGTTTGAAGCTCTTCTTGCTAAGAGACTTCCTAAGGGAACTGGAAAATACAGAGGTAAGCTCCCTTTGAAATGTTTTTCTTGCAATAGGATAGGACACATTGTTGTCAACTGTCCTAATAGTGATAATAAGGAGAAACTGGAGAAGTTTAAAAAGTTCAAAGGAGGAAATAGGAGAAACTATCTTGTTGCAGTCGATGATGGTGTCACTGATGATGAATCAGAAGATGAAGAAAGCAAAGACATAGTGTTTGTAGCTATTAAGGAAGATGTGTCAGACAAGAAGGCTCTTGTCTCCCACTTTGATAATTCTAATGAGTGGATTATTGATAGTGGATGTTCTCACCACATGACTGGTGATCAGAGAAAGTTTCTATCTCTGGAAGAGTATGATGGAGGTGTAGTCCGATTTGATAATTATAATGAGTGGATTATTGATAGTGGATGTTCTCACCACATGATAAAGGACTCACTTTGGAATTCAAAGGTGGAGTGTGCAAAATAAAAGGAAAGAGTGGTGAACTGATGGCCACCGGTATGAAGACCAGAGGTAACTTATTTTAGTTAAATACAAATATCAGTCAATGTCTAATGACTAAGTTTGATGACAACTGGATATGGCATAGGAGACTCTGCCATGTAAATTTTGATAAAATTGTGAAGGCCAGTAAGATCAAGGTAGTTAGAGGATTGCCTGTGCTGAACAAACCAGAGAATCCTTTGTGCAAAGAATGTCAACTGGGGAAAATGTCTTCCTCAACCTTCAAAGGTAAATCTTTCACAGTAGATAATTTACTTGATCTTGTGCATACTGATTTGTGTGGTCCTATGAAAACTAGGAGTGTTTTGGGAGATAGGTACTTTATGATTCTTACTAATGATTTCTGAAGAATGATGTGGCTCACATTCTTGAAAGACAAGTCTGAAGCTTTTGGAAAGTTTAAAACCTTCACAACACTAGTTGAAAAGGAAAGTGGTAAGAGGATTAAATGCCTTAGAACCGACCAAGGAGGTGAGTTCACTTCTAGTGAATTCAATAAATTGTATTGTGAAGAGAACTACATCAAGAGGCAATTGTTTTCCCCTCGGACTCCACAGCAGAATGGTCTAGCAGAAAGGAACAACCGGACTATAGTTGAAGCAGCCAAAACGATGTTTATTCAAGGGAAGGTTGCTCACACTTTTTGGAGAGAAGCGGTGAGCACTGAAGTCTACACTATGGACTGGGTACTCATCAAGAAAGGTAAGGATAAAACTCGTTATGAGTATTGGACCGGTAAGACTCCAGTAGTAAGCTACTTTAGAGTATTTGGTAGCAAGTGTTATATCAAGAGAATTGAACACTAGAGAAAGTTTGATGCAAAATGTGATGAGGGAATATTCCTAGGGTATTCCACCAAGAGAAAATCTTTCAAGTGTTTTAATAATAGGACTTAGAGAATTGTTGAAAGTATCAATGTTAGAGTTGATGAAACCTCTGAGAAACCTAAGGAAACCAACAGCGGGCGAGCGGTAGATGAATCGGGTGTAACCTTCTGGGAGCCAGTTGCAGAACAACCAAGTAAAAGTAATAGTGCTCCTACACTAGTAGATGCTGTGGTAGATGTAGATGGAGATGAAGATGAGGATAAAGAGGAAAAGAAAGAGGAATCAGCTAAGATCATTCCTAGGTATGTAAAGTTGCATCATGATCCAAAGAAAATCATAGGGGATAAGGATGCAGGAATACTTACAAGAAGAAAGGTCAGAGAGAATTCTTGCATGATTTCTAAATTTGAGCCCAAAACATTTAAAGAGGCACACAAAGATGAAGACTGGATTAAGGCTATGGAAGAGGAAATTGACCAGATAGAAAAGAATGGTACATGGTCTTTGGTACCCAGACCTAAGCACAAAAATGTTATTGGCACTAAATGGGTTTTTAGAAACAAGCTGAATGAAGATGGCACAGTGGCAAGAAACAAAGTAAGATTGGTATGTAAGGGATATTCTCAAGAAGAAGGAGAAGACTATGGAGAAACATTTTCTCCAATAGCTAGATTGGAAGGAGTTTGAATGCTACTTGCATATGCAGCCTTCAAGGGATTCAAAGTGTATCATATGGATGTAAAATCTACATTCCTGAATGGAATACTTGAAGAAGAAGTGTATATAGAGCAACCAGATGGGTTTTCCCTATTAGAAGACAGTGATATGGTGTGTAGGCTACATAAAGCCTTGTATGGATTGAAGCAAGCACCTAGAGCATGGTATGAACATTTACACTCCTATCTTGTGAAGATTGGATTTGAAAGAACAAGTGAAGATGGCAATATCTATCTAAAGTCAGAAGGAGATCAAATTCTGATCTGTGAAGTGTTTGTTGATGACATAATTTTTGGTGGAGATGATAAGATGAGCCATGCGTTTGCAGATGAAATGAAGAAGGAATTAGAGATGTCACTAATCAGAGAGATTAAGTTCATCATTGGACTATAGATTCAACAAATGAAAGATAGTATCTTTATCACTCACTCCAATTATGCCAAAGAGGTGTTGAAGACCTTTGGCATGGAAGATAGCAAACCGGTTGGTACACCGATGATGACCGGTTGTAAATTGTCAAAAGAAGATGATTCAGCATTGGTGAATGAGGAGTACCGATCAATGATTGGTAAATTGCACTATGTAGTACACAACAGACTGGACATTGCACATGCAATGGGCATTGCTGCATGTTTTCAAAAAAGTCCAAGAGAATCCCACTTGGTAGCAGTCAAGCGGATTCTTAGATATCTGAAGGGAACTATAGATTATGGATTGTGGTATCCATACAATAATGATTTTAATCTCCAAGCATTTATCGATGCCGATTGGGTTGGTAATGTGGACGGCCAGAAGAGAACAACTAGTGGTGCATTCTTTCTTGGTGGTAGAGTAGTCTCATGGATGAGCAAGAAGTAGAGTTGTATCTCTCAATCCACAATAGAAGCAAAATATGTAGCAACATTTATGAACTATACTTAAACAATTTGGATGAAGTATGTATTAAGTGGTTTCAAAGCCCCTATATCTGAACCGGTGAGTATATTTTTTGATAGCACAAGTGCAATTAATATTTTCAAGAATCCAATATTGCATGCTAGAACCAAGCACTTCGAGCTCAAGTATCATTTCTTGAGGGAGAAAGTTCAGAACAAAGAGGTTGTATTGGAACATGTTTCCAGTAAGGAGCAGTTAGCAGATATATTCACCAAGCCTCTACCAAAGGCTACATTTACCTATTTAAGAGGTGAATTAGGGGTGTTGCCCCTTCAAGAGGTGAACTAAAGGTATGTGCTCCACATCAGTCAGGTATTGCATTGTTAAAACTTTTCAGGAACAGAGAAGCTTGTGCCTCCACTTTGGCGTTGTTGTCAAAGGGGGAGAAGATGTGAAGCATAGAAGATATCTGCAGTATTGAAGACATATAATATGGAAGAAGATGTATAGATATCTTTGTGTATTGCCATCAATGCCAAAGGAGGAGATTGTTGGCATATGTGTAGAGTTTGATGACATGATGATAATGTATGTTGTCATTGATGTCAATATGTTGAAGTGTGAACCGGTATGATGAAGTGTGAACTAGTATGTTGAAGTAAGTAAACTAGCAAGTGAACTGGTATGCTAAACTATGAACCGGTATGTTGAAGTAAGTAAACTGGCAAGCGAACTAGTATATGTAAAGTTTGTATCGGGGTTTCATTTGATATGACTACCGGTTGGTAGTCTCAGCTTCAGGGTTTCCGACTGATGCATTCCAAGTCTATGCGATTTGACTGATGACATCTTGTGATGAGTTAGCATTGAAATGAAGATTAGATCGTGTTGCCACATTAGTCTTGTGCGCATGAAGGATTTCCTTGAGGAGCTTGCATGAGAAGATTGATTCTATCTACCTCGGGAATGTGCAAAACCTTAGTAAATGGTGGAGAGCGTGTGATGGGTTATCAGCCTCCAAAAGCGGTGAAGAATGAATGATGCAGAACGTCTTGAGATTTGTTCAAGATCATTTTACCCTATGTAATGTGATTTAATGGCTAGGATTGGACTGATTGTATTATTAACCTAGATGCTTAGGGTTTTAGGTTTTGGCCACCAACCTAATTGTTGTCTATAAGGTTGATGATGATTTTCATTTGAAGTTGTTGGCAAATGAATGTATGTGAGGTGATTCTTTCCAAACTGGAGAAGTGAGTACAGATCTACAAAGTGTGATTGCAGATGTAAAGGAACTGAAGTGGATCTATCTTGGCATTGAGTGTTGATATCATATCAGTGTATTACCTGTTGACTTCTAACCATTTCAGTAGTTGGAAACTCCCTTTACCGGGTAGTTTTAACGGGATTTTGTAAATCCTTTAACAAGGTGACTCAAAATCATTGAGTTCTTCAAATCCTCTTGCAAGGTAACCTTTAACAGGGTTTTAACCTCTAACTGGGTATTTAGCCATCCCTTAACTGGGTGATCCCTAGCAGGATCGGTTCCTAGCAGAACCTATTGTAAAGTATTTAACCGGACTAGGCTCCTAACAGAGCGAACTTCAGAAGAGTTCAAGAACAACTTGTGGGTATTCATCCCCACCGTGGTTTTTCCCAATTGGGTTTCCACATGAAAAAATCAGTGTGTTATGTGTGATGCTTTTTCATGTGATGATTTAGTGTTTTTTGTTAAGTGGTAATGCATGTTGATCCAATGGTCATTATATTTCTGATGTATTACTTGCTTAAGCATATGGGTGAAGTTGAAATGAGATATTAGGTTTTGAGAAGTTCTAAGTGTTACCGGTTTATGTCTTTTACAGTCTTACTGTGTTTTACTGGTATTGTCTTGGTTTAGGTTGGTGATGTTGTTTGCCAGTTAGTGTAGTCTTTGCAGTTTAAGTTATCAAAGAAATTTTTGTCTGTACTGATTCACCCCCCCCCTCTCAGTACCTGTTGGGTATTTACTATTCATCATTATTCATCATGTTTTAGGAGTTCTTCATCAGTTTTTAAGAATGTCCATTTTTCAAGATCATCATATATATCATTATATCTCAAGAAAAATATGCCCAAAACTTAATTTCAAAGTTTAATATGTCTGATTGCAAACCATCAATTACCCCTATTGAAACTGGTATCAAACTTGAAGCTCATCCTCGTGAAAAGTTTGACTCCACTTTTTATCAATAATTAATTGGGAGCCTAATTTATTTAACTATCTCTCACCCTGATATTTCGTATGTAGTTGGTGTTGCATCTCGATTCATGGAAGAACCTTATGTTCAACATTGGAAAATGACAAAACGTAATTTAAGATATATCAAAGGAACCATTAACTTTGGTCTTTATTATTCTCATACTAAAAAATGCACATATATATGGATATTGTGATTCTGATTTTGTAGGGGATTCCATAGATCAAAAATCCACTTCTGGATATGTGTTTAAGCTTGGAACAGGTGCAATCATATGGAGTTCTAAAAAACAATCAACTGTAGCACTATCATCTACAGAAGCTAACTATCGAAGTGCCTCTGAAGTAGCTAAAGAAGCTATTTGGTTAAACCAACTTCTAAGAGAAATTAAAATGGAATCCAGTCCTAGCACCACACTCTTATGTGATAATCAAAGTTGTATTGCACTTGCTAAGAATCACGTTTATCATCAAAGATCTAAACATATTGAAATTCAAGCTCACTTCATACGTGAGAAAGTATTAAATTAAGATATTTCTCTTCAATATTGCCAAACTGAAGATCAAATTGCAAACATTTTTACAAAGCCATTATGCAGTGTAAAATTCTCCAAATTTAGATCAATTATTGGCCTCAAGGAGCTTCCATTGAGAGGGAGTGTACATGACAATGTCACCTCCTAATGGATAGATCTTATATGTAATATGCATAATTCCTACGGGCAGCTTGTAAAATCTTCTCTCCATAAATCTTCCACTTGTATTAAGACCTGTGGGCACATTGTATTAAGACCTACAAGTATATTGTACTAAGTCCTATGGGCACTATGAACCTGGGGAGAGGCTGATTTGAGGAGGCCCGAGACTCCAACAAAAATCTTATAAGACCTTTTTAGATAACATCTATTAAGAACACTAAGCTTATAAATTATGACAAAATGAGCTTCATGTAGTCTGGAATGCATGATTTTCATTTTGGCATATATTTGTGTCCCTATTTATCCTTGTCAAGAAGACCTATGTCATTGGGGTACTTCATGTTTTTCTTTTAAATAAATTGATAGGATTTGTACCCTATTAATATTAAGGGGGAGTGTTAGAAAATAATATTATTAGGGGTCAAACTCTTATAATATATAATGTTTTATCATAATACTTGAAAAGCATTCAACATTTCTTGTGAATAATTAATAAATTAAAGAACCATTAAAAGTTCTTTATTTATTAATTGTAAACAAGATTGTTATTGAAAAGGTATGGTAACTACCCTTTCGGGTATTTTACCAACCTTTCTCCCTATATTTAAGGGGGTATTCCTCGCCATTTTGGGTGGGGTGAAATATTATTGAATTTATGTAAATTATTGGAGAGGCATGTGGAAGTTTGAAGAGAAGTCTCCCCAGGTTGCCTTCTTATAATATAGATGCTATATTTGTGGGGTTTTTTACCAGTAATGGTTTTCCCCATGTAAATTCTGTTAGGTCCTGGAGACAACTGAGAGGGGGGGGGGGTGAATCAGTTGTCTAATAAATTTAAACCAAAACCATTTAACCAACTTAATGCTTAATACCGGTAAACCAGTTAAGTATGTCGGTAGATAGTGTTAATAGTAAATTGCTATATCGGTAAAGATTAATGCATGAAACATGAACATAAAGTCATCCACAACACATAACACCAATATTTGTACGTGGAAACCCTATAAGGGGAAAAACCACGATGGGAAACCTTACCCACAATCAGATGATACTACTGCAGATAGTAAGTGTACATAAATGGGGTCTGCACATGCAGAAAGGCCAACAGCCTAGAGCTCACTGCTTAATCACAAAATGGGAGTCACACTGACTATAGTTGGATGGCTAAATCCAATAAGAATGTACTGCACAAAATAGCATCTTAATATGTTGGATTCAGTACCAGTGTAATGCTGATATGCTTCTACAAAAACCTAGCTTCACCTTCAAATGATGTCTTCATGTATAGCTCTACTTAATCTTGCATATACCTTCTCACAATTCTTCTTTGCATTCCACATTCGATCTTACAAATAAGATCTTACATTTATATCATAACCTAAGACCAATTTTAGTAGGTCGGCTCTACAAGATATTACAGTAATTTTTTTTTATAAACAATATAATATTCGATGCAATAACCAATTGAACATGTCGGCTTAATTCATTTACAACAATAATAAATCATCTCCACAGTGTGCCATACTGATCTGGAAAAGATAAACTTGCCAGTGTAACCCTAGGTAACCCTGGACCTATTTGCCGGTAAAAGCAAATATGCAAATATGAATATACCAATGATTAATTCTTCAAAACAAAGTGTCCACATGATGTCTTCGACATTACCAAGTGTCTTCCATATCATTCCAAGTGCCAGTGAACATTATATCCTGCCAGTGAACCATATACCAGTAACTGTGCAATAGTTACTTGCTTGCCGGTGAATGTTGCTGGATCTCCAAAGTGCTAGTGTTTCAGTAGGTGTTGACATCAATGACAAAACCATAGCAAAATACCAACAATCTCCCCCTTTGGCATTGATGAAAACACAAGATGGAAAAACCATCAAAGTGCCAAAACAGAAATGCCAAATACCAAAAACAAACAATCTCTCCTAAACAACAATCTCTCCCCCTAGGAGCAACATGTGTTTATCCAAAGTTTTATTTTCAATACCAATCTCTCTATCAATCTCTCCCCAAAAGATAATGTGTTTTTTCATAGATATCTCTCCCCCTTTGACATCAAATGTCAAAGTTCATATACAAAATACCAATCAATTCAATATACCAACTACTCCCCCTGAGAAGTAGCTTCCTCATCAAAGACCAGAGTAAAAGATTTGTCTTTCAATTTTGCCGGTTGATGACAATCATTAACTGTCTAAGTCTCTACCAGTGGTGGTATGACTCCAAGCTGATCTCTGAGATATTCAAAAGTTTCCTTAGGAAAAGGTTTTGTGAAAATTTCTGCAAGTTGTTCTTTAGTATTCACATAAACTAGTTTTATCTCTTTTTCTTCAACTTTTTCCCTTAGAAAATTTAGTTTGATAGAAACATGTTTTGTTTTAGAATGTAATACCGGATTCTTAGATATATCAATTGTTGTAGTGTTATCACAATATATAGTAATAGGTTCCTTGCATTTTACCTTTATGTCTTTCAACATTTTCTTAAGCCATAGTACCTGTGTACAGTTAGTTGCTGCTGCAACATATTCTGATTCTGCTATTGATAAAGATGTACAACTCTGTTTCTTACTCAACCAAGAAACTAATCTCTTTCCAAGAAAGAATGCTCCACCGGTGGTGCTTTTTCTATCATCCACATCTCTTGCCCAATTTGCATCTGTGTATGCACATAGATCAAAATTTTCATCTCTAGGATACCATAATCCAAGATTTGCAGTGCCTTGTAAGTACCAAAAAATCCTTTTTACTATTGATTCATGATTTTCTTTAGGATTACTTTGAAATCTAGAAACAATACATACTGCATTCATAATATGAGGCCTGGTTTGTGTCAAATACAGTAAACCTCCTATCATAGATTTGTATCTAGTTGGATTAACAGGTGTAGATTCATCCCTTTGAGATAATTTGTCATTTGTAGTCATAGGTGTGCTTACCGGTTTAGAGTTCTCCATCCCAATTTTCTTTAGCAATTCTTTCAAGTACTTGGATTGACTCAAAAATATACCTTTATTAGTCTATGAAATTTGCAATCCTTAAAAGAATTTTATTTCTCCAATCATAGACATTTCAAATTCTTGCTACATTTTAATAAAAAATTCTTTACATAATCCATCTTCTCCTCCAAAGATTATATCATCAACAAATACTTCTATAATCAAGATGTCATCATTAGTTATTTTGTAATATAAATTATTGTCTGCATTTCCTTTAGTAAAACCAATCTTTAAAAGATACTTATCCAACCTTGCATACCAAGCTCTTGGGGCTTGTTTCAATCCATATAGAGCTTTTATTAACCTGCAAACCATATCATTGTCATCTGTCAAAGAAAATCCATCAGGTTGTTTAATATATACTTCCTCTTCAAGATCTCCATTAAAAAATGCACATTTAATATCAATTTGATAAACTTTGTAGTTCTTGTGAGCTGCAAAAGCCAAGAATAATTTGACTGCCTCAATTCTAGCTACCAGTACAAAGGTTTCATTGTAATCAACTCCTTCTTTCTGAGAATATCCCTTACACACTAGTCTTGCTTTATTTCTGATAACCTTACCATCTTCATTAAGTTTGTTTCTAAATACCCATTTGGTTCCAATTACATTTTTATCTTTAGGCCGAGGACCTAATGTCCAAGTATTATTTTTCTCAATTTGTCCTAATTCTTCTTCCATAGCTTTAATCCAAAATTTATCTTCACATGCCTCATTGATAGATGATGGTTCAATTTGAGAAATAAGAAATACCTCTTCATTTGCCAATCTTCCTCTTGTCATAACTCCTTTAAATTTGTTTCCAATTATCTGATCTTCAGAATGATTCAATCTTACATACCGGGGTGTCTTAGTTTGTTGTTATTCTTCAATTACTATGGAATCCTCTGATGGTACCGGGGTAACTGGATCTTCATTCTGTACTGGTGGATTTAGTGTAGGTTCATTTGTCGCAATTTCTTTTGCCAGTTCAGAGTCTATATACCTTGAAGTTCCTTTGAATTGTTCATCAATCTTTACATTTGTACTCTCAACAATTTTCTGCAATCTCTTATTAAAACATCTATATGCCTTGCTCTTAGATGAATAACCAAGAAATATTCCTTCATCACTTCTAGGATCAAATTTGCCAATATACTCATCTCTTCTAATATAACATTTACTTCCAAAAATTCTCAAATACTTAAGAGTAGGAGTATTACCAAACCATAGTTCATGAGGGGTCTTACCGGTTTCACCTTTGATGTGAACTTTGTTGAATGTATAGATAGTAGTGCTAACTGCTTCTCTCCAATATACATGTGGTAAATTTTCTTCAGATAACATACTTCTTGCTGCATCCAAGATAGTTCTATTTTTCCTTTCAACAACTCCATTCTGTTGTGGTGTCCAAGGTGCTGATAACTGTCTTTTGATTCCATTCACTTCACAGAATGTATTAAAGCCTTAGATGTGAATTCTCCTCCTTGATTTGATCTTAAACATTTGATTTTCTTACCGGTTTCATTTTCAACCATTGCTTTGAATAGTCTGAACTTTCCAAGTGCTTCTGATTTTTCTTTGAGAAAAGTAACCCAACACATTCTAGAATAGTCATCAATAATTAGCATGAAATATCTATCACCTTGTAAGCTTTTAGTTCTAGCTAGACCACATAAATCAGTGTGAATCAAATCAAGAGCATTATTGGATTTTTCTAGAATACTTTTGAAACTAGCTCTAACTTGTTTTCCAAATTGACATTCCTTACAAATTGTATTAGGAGGTTTCATAATTTTAGGTAGATCTCTAACTGCCTTAGAAGTACTGATTTTTACCATGCAATCAAAGTTTACATGACACAGTCTCTTATGCCATAACCAACTTTCATCTATATGTGCAATCAAGCATGCCTTTTCACTATTGTTCAAATGAAAGATATTACCTCTAGTCTGATTACTGGTTGCAATTTCCAAACCAGTTCTATTCATGATTTTGCATTTTCCATTTTTAAATTGTAATTGAAATCCCTTCTCAACTAATTGACCAACACTTAAAAGATTATGCTTTAATCCTTCAACATAGTAGACATTATCAGTGTTATGCTTACCATCAAGAGATATTGAACCCTTACCTTTGATTGAACAGGCTTTGTCATCTCCAAATCTTACTAAACCTCCATTGTATTCTTGAAAGTTCAAGAATTTACCTTTGTCTCCTGTCATATGATGTGAGCATCCTGAGTCAATGATCCATTCATCCTTTACTTCAACTTTAGCTTCTAGGGATTTCTCTACCAGTTGAGCAGTAGGTGCCTATTGATCTTCTGTTATAGCAAAAAAAACCCATCTATTGTCTACTGGATCCTCATCAGAATCATCAGTCACACCTTCATCAGCAATGTAGCAAGATTTGTCTTTGTTCTTCTTAAATCTGTATCTCTGATATTCAGGATTAGGCTTGTATGTTCTTCTCGCTTCTTCTCTTAGTCTAGCATGTCTATCAAGGCATCTTGAAGCCATATGACCAATCTTATTGCAGTTGAAACATTTAAAAGGTGCTTTACCTCCATACTTACTTCCAACTGGACCTTTTGGCATTTTCCTTGCAAATAGTGCTTCAAGTTCTTCAAGCTCTTCATTCTCCTTCCTAGTTTCTTCAAGTTCTCTTGCATAAAAGACTTTCCAATCTAATTTGTCAAATGATGGAGCAGATGATGTTGATGCTTTAAAGGCCAAATCTGTCTTTATAGTAGCAATAGGACCAAATTCCTCAATTTCAAAAGCTGAAAGTTTTCCAATCAATGTATCCCTAGTTACTGATGTATTAGGCATTGTTATCAACTCATTTATAGCAGTAACCTTCATTTTATATGCCGGTGGCAATCCTCTTAAGATTTTTGAAACAATTCCATCCTCACTCAAGGTTCCTCCACAACATTTAATACCCAAAACAATTTCATTTACTCTTTCCATAAAAGCAGAAATCCTTTCATCTTCTTCCATTTTCAGATGTTCATACCTGACTCGGAAGCTTTCAAGTTTTGCAATCTTGACTGTGGAATCTCCTTCATCTAGTGTTTCCAAATGATCCCAAATAGCTTTAGCAGTAGACCTATCTAATTATCCCATGATTTGTTGATTTGATAATATGCTCAAAAGTGCTTCTCTTGCTTTGCAATCATTCTCTTCATCTTTAGCTAAGGTAGTTAGAGCAGTCTGACCAGCTACAACAGTAGTATAACCATTCTTTGTAACTTCCCAGATATCTTTACCAATGCAATTCAGATGTGTCTCCATCGTGATCTTCCATATCCCATAGTTGGTTCCATCAAGTTTAGGACTGTCCTTCATGAAATAATTAGTAGACATTGGATCTCCTCAAGTTGTTAAACTTCTGCAAAAGAGGGCTAAGCTCTGATACCAATTGTTAGGTCCCAAAGACAACTGAGAGGGGGGGGGGGGTGAATCAGTTGTCTAATAAATTTAAACCAAAACCATTTAACCAACTTAATGCTTAATACCGGTAAACCAGTTAAGTATGCCAGTAGATAGTGTTAACAATAAATTGCTATACCGGTAAAGATTAATGCATGAAACATAAACATAAAGTCATCCACGACACATAACACCAATATTTGTACATGGAAACCCTATAAGGGGAAAAACCACAGTGGGAAACCTTACCCACAATCAGATAATACTTCTATAGATAGTAAGTGTACATAAATGGGGCCTGCACATGCAAAAAGGCCAACAGCCTAGAGCTCATTGCTTAATCACAAAATGGGAGTCACACTGACTACAGTGGGATGGTTAAATCCAATAAGAATGTACTGCACAAAATAGCATCTTCATATGCTAGATTCAGTACTAGTGTAATGTTGATATGCTTCTACAAAAACCTAGCTTCACCTTCAAATGATTTCTTCGTGTATACCTCTACTTAATCTTGCATATACCTTCTCACAATTCTTCTTCGTATTCCACATTCGATCTTACAAATAAGATCTTACATTTATATCATAACCTAAGACCAATTTTAGTAGGTCGGCTCTACAAGATATTACAATAAAAACATTTTACAAACAATATAATATCCGATGCAATAACAGATTGAACATGTCAGCTTAATGCATTTACAACAATAATAAATCATCTCCATAGCGTGCCATACGGATCTAGAAAACATAAACCTGCCGATGTAACTCTAAGTAACCCTGGACCTATTTGCCAGTAAAAGAAAATATGCAAATATGAATATACCAATGATTAATTCTTCAAAACAAAGTGTCCACATGATGTCTTCGACATTACCAAGTGTCTTCCATATCATTCCAAGTGCCGGTGAACATTATATCCTGCCGGTGAACCATATACTAGTAACTGTGCAATAGTTACTTGCTTGTTGGTGAATGTTGTTGGATCTCCAAAGTGCTAGTGTTTCAGTAGGTGTTGACATCAATGACAAAACCATACCAAAATACCAACAATATTGAAAAGGTATGGTAACTACCCTTTTGGGTATTTTACCAACCTTTCTCCCTATATTTAAGGGGGTTTTCCTCGCCATTTTGGGTGGGGTGAAATATTATTGAATTTATGTAAATTATTGGAGAGGCATGTGGAAGTTTGAAGAGAAGTCTCCCTAGGTTGTCTTCTTATAATATAGATGCTATATTTGTGGGGTTTTTTACTAGTAATGGTTCTCCCCATGTAAATTCATGTCTTCTGTGTAAATTCATTCTTTTCCTAATATTTCTATAGTTTACATTCTTAAAATCATTTAATTTAATTATTTCATTATCATAGTTTAAATATTTTACATGTTCAAACACTCTGGCTCCTAAGAAGTTTGTATCTGATGATGATTTCATCAATACAAGTGAGTTCAAAGTTTTTATTAATAAATTCAAGGGAAGGAAATTGAATGAAATAACTCTTCATACCCCTCTAGAGAAAATATATGAGGTTGTCAAACAATTTTGGGTGGAGGTCCATGAAGAAATCAGGCACATGACCCTAGAGAAGGGAAGATAATTGATAAATGAAGTGGGATGTATGCTTCTTGTAGGGATAGATATATGTCCTCTTGCATTTCCTTTGACAATATCAAGTGATATCAAGATTTGGATTTGGAGTTAAGTGATGAATGAATAGATAAGTTGTGTTATGGTTCAAATTTTAGGCCTAGTGACAAAGTGTTGGCTATATGGTGTTTGTATCCACCTAACAAGAGGCCTATCACCATTGCAAATCCATAGCAGATTTTGAGTCACTTTATGGTTTACAGGGGGGAAGATGTCATTGCAAAATAGGCTACAAATGTGAATGTAAATACTACATTATTTACTAGGGTTGTAGTAGAGAAGCTCACAACTAGGAACGAGGAGCTAGATCAGAAGAATCATGAGCTAAATAAGAGATTAAGAACTTCTACACAACAAGGTCTTATATTATATATAGAGCATCATGCTACTCAATTGAAGACTTACTTAGCAATTAAGAAGGAAAACATGATAGAAGCAAAAAACATCTGGCCAAGGCTCAAGAGGAAACTCAAAGGCTTAGTAACACTCTCAGAATTTGTAAGTTCAAAATGGCTAAGAAATTGATCGAAGCTAAATTTGTACAGATTCTACCTCATTTGTAAACAATGTGGAATAGGTACCAATATATTGTTGGTCTTGTTAGAAGACAAAGGAAACCAAAGTTTGGATTGAAATTGACTCAGAGGTACATAAAGAGAAAGCAACAATTGTTACAAATTTTTGAGCAAAATGGAAGTCATTTTGATAATGATGTTCAATTGAAATTAGTAACTATAATGGATGAGAAAAAGGCTATATTGTCATAGATCAATATATTGTTTAATGAACATCATAAATATTATGGGCATCTAGGGAAATTTTTGAAAAAATTCAATAAATTGCAAGGAACACAACCACCAACATTTTTCAAGGACACAGGAGAAGATAAAAAATGAAGCTAAGTGGAAAGAAGATCTTGGAAAAGTATTTCTCCATGACACAATGAATATATTGTTTGATGATGCTGACAAAGTAGAAGAAAGCCTTCATAAGAAACTAGAAGGAATGCCACAAATGGAGTTCAGTGTGAGGTTCTTGAATAAACAAAATGCTTCGGTGGCTACTGAAGCTTATGAAAATCATATAAAGACCTGCACCAAATTCTTGCAAAAGGAGAAATGATTGCTTATGAAGAGAATATTTTGGTTGAGGCTAATGAGATTTTGAAACATGTGCAGATGGCCTGAAGCTTGTTTGGCTCCGTAGTTATTATAAAAAGGAATTCAAGGTCATCTGCAAGGTGTTCTGAAAATTCTCTCGAGCGAGTAGATTGTATTATGATTGAGATTTTTGGTAATAGAAGATAGTTGCAGAGTCTTTACTGCTTTATGAAATTGTATACACAATTGAGTTGAATGAAATGACTATAAGCAAATTCAGATTGTATCCTATTTTATGTGTTTACTATATGAATAAATGTGTCTAGGGTGCATTAATTTGCCTTCACAATCAATTGTGAATGTGTAGTATGAATTGCAAGTTTATTTCAAGGAAAAAATTATATACTGTAATTATATTGCAGTAAGGTAAACATAACTTATAGTGATTTTTAAGTAAAGACTACAAATCCATGAGGAAGCTTTTGCAATTTATCAATTTATTTATTATTATGAAAAGTTGAAATAGGATACAAATTAATGGCGCAACAGAGGGCTAGACAAGATTGTGTCTACCTTCAATAGTTAACAACAACAATCAACTTGTAATGGGACAACCTAATTGGTCCCATTCAAGTTCATAGAGGGCATTGCCCTGATTTTAAATAATGCAAATATAATTTCTATAGAGTTGTATAGAGAATGCACTGTGCCAAGCTGTTTGATTGATGACCTTCTAGTACCTTTAAATTTGATTTGAAAACCTCATTGACATCATGAATGACATGAATTTTTGTCAACCCATGTACCTGCACATTTGGATCACCATGTGAGACCCAATTTTGTACTGAAATTTCATTTAGAACATATTTTATCTTTTCTCCAATTTCATTTCACTACAAAATATGAATGGTTGGTGAAAGAAACTTACACCAAGAAGTAGGTAGCAACAAATTGGTTGAGTTATCCCAAACATTCACCATTGAGAATATTCATTTCACCTGAAGCCAAAAAGTATAAAACTGATATTAGATTTGATAAAAAAAATATTTTTAAACAATCTAACATATGGGATTACATAGGGAAGAAGAAATTAGAATGTTTATAAAATACACCTTGTTCATATTTTTAACAAAATCTGAATTTTTTTGTGATCGATATTTCTTTTAATTTGTATGTATCATTCCTAGCATTGTAAGATAAGTTGGTTATTGCTATGAAAGAATCAAGTTCCACAAAAGAATGATCTATAAATCATACTTGTACATGTGTTGCCCCTTTATTCTATTGTACCAACATAATTGAAACTCGAACCCTTCTGGCCTATCCAAAAGGTCAATGTCATTATGGTAATCAAAAAACCTATTACCATCCTTCTTTTGTAGTATTTGAACCCTTCCAATGTACTAGATTCCATAAGAAACACCTTGTCTTGTACTACAAGAAACACCTTTTCTTGTAGTAGATTCAGTGGGAAGTATTGAATTGCTCTCAAACAACACCCCACAATCTGATCCAATTCCAAATCTAATTGAAACACCCTTTGTGAGGCCCTCTCATCTCACCTAAATTAGAACCCACTCCTCACTTTATGCAACCTATCTTTGGATAATGTTGGATTTCCATTCAACTGACTAACCAAGAAAGCTTTGAACATATCCTTACCATCAATCTCTACCACTGGTTTTACAGTTTTTTTTTACATTTTCATCAATGGAATCTAAAATTTCATCTAACTCATGACTCCACTCACTTTCCATTATTTTCAATTCACCATGATTGTGTGCCACTAAAGACATCATTGGAATATAGAGTTGGAATGAGTTGGTGGAGAATAATCAACTACTTCATCCACAACTTCGAATGTGGGATAATTTTGGTCCTCCAATCATGGTTTAACCCACCAAGAAGATTGTGTGGGATTCTTTGGTTGCATGCAAAGAGATGATAAAATGTCTTGTGTACCCTTAAATCCTATCTTGAGGGCTTCTATAATTTTATCATTTGTAGATATTGAATCGTACTCTGATAATATGTTAACATTTTGTATCATTTTTTGGTGCAATCTATTCCAGATACTTTATTTCTTCTTACGAGATTTATTAAAATGAAGCCCTTGGGGATTTGATTCTTCTTATGCAACTCTATTAAGGGTTCCAATAACATGAATCATCAGTAAAATCATAGCCATTTCTACTCCAACCATCCCACCAACTTTTCTAAAGAAGTTCTCACATACATTTGACCCAGTCAGTTGCAAAACACACGACAAATGAGAATATTGATCTTGAAACAATCTCAACAACAAAACTACAAAGTGGCAAGAAATTTTCACGTCTTGAAATGCCTCTGAGATGATGAAATTTATTTTGAAATTATTATTAGATTCTTTTCATAACCATAACATGAATAAATGATCAACTCGTGAAGCGTTTCGCACTCTTTCCCAAAAATTCAAAATCTAAGACATAAAAATGTCAATATAGTTAGTAGCAATCATTAGATATGTCTCTATACCTAGTGTCCTCTCTACTTTACCATTGGATGTGCTTCTCATCTCTTTCAAATAGCTTTGAACATGTCTTGAAGCAATGCGTTGTGCCAAACCCCAATTCTGTCGATCTAGCCTCTATATATCTTCACTTTTAAGCTTGTGATCATCCACTTTAAAAGTGTTATAAACCATCCTAATATGATTAAAACTTATCAGCTCTTCTCCTAAAATCAAATCTCGTCGATTGCTAAATAAAGGATTCACTAGCTTTTTGTTGTTGTGGATGTAGTCTTGGCCATGCAATCCTGTTACATTGCTACCATTGGACAAACCACTTAGTTTTCACCCTTCCCAAGGAATTTGATAATGAATACCTTTTGTTGAACATATTCCATCAACATAAGTTGTCTTCTTCTACTATCCCCATCTAAGGAATGACCAACAATAGGTCCCAAATTATTTGCCACGTGTATCTTCCATAAAAATTCTATTATTTCCCATTGTTGATGAACAAAATTTGCATTGAACCTATTGCATGTTGGATGAGAAACCACAATCAAATGAGGAAGATTTTTATGTAAAGGTTTGCAATAATAACATGTGCATAGTGGCCAATAACATTGTTTTTAAAATAATTTGTTATGATATCATAGCATGCAACTCCCTCACCAACTGTCACCAAAAAATATGATTGCCATTGATGTTCTTCTTTATTACCATAAAAACCTACCAATGTATCACTTTTTTCTACCCACCTAGCATACTTTCTCACAACGGTTTCATCTTCAGCAAGGTAGATAGGAATTGGGCCATTTATACCATGTTAGGTTTTATAAGAAGCATACACTTTTCCTATTGCCTCAAAAATGTAGTCGTTCTCCCTCGGGATGTATGCTAATGACTTTCTAACTTGCATCAAAGTTGTATAAATTGAAGGACCTATTGGTATTTGCATGAAGATTGCATTAATGATATGTTATGTTGTCATTGATGTCAATTGAATCGGTAATGATATTGCTGATATTGTTTTTATTGTTGATATTGTCATATAACTGGTAGGAAGAGCTTTGTGAAGGTTATTGTTGTATATGGTGAAAATGGATAACAAAAATAACAATATTGAAAGGCTAAATGAATTCAACCACAAAACCCTAGACTAACAACAACAAAGATCCACCATAACATATGAAGATTACCTAAGAAAATGCAAATCAAATGAAATCACAAAGATTATACCATCACATGTCCAATAGGGTTTTGATCTCCATTCTTCCTATCTCCATTGATCTTGCTTGATATATTTGCTCTCAGATTTTATATGCACAAGAGCTCAACAAAGAACGGAATGTGGTTGCAAGTAGGATCGTAGTATAGTCAATTGATCAAGTAGTTAAGATGCATAGAACGATTAGGGTTTGATAATGAAGGAAGCATCTCCTTATATAGAAGACACAATATGAAATGGAGGGATAAGATTGAGAGGTGTAAAAGGAGGTCGGCTATGATTAGAGGGTAGGTAAAAGAAATAATAAAATAATGAAAGGGGTAGGTAGTGTAGGAATTAAGAGATGAATGACATGTGTCATGGGTAGAAAAGGTTAATGAATTAATTAAATAAATAAAGATTTATTTAATTAATAGAAGAAGTGAAATCAATTAAATAAATAAGATATTTATTTAATTTAGAGAAAAGGATAATTTAAATAAATAAATGTATTTATTTAAATGAGAAATAAGGCTAGAAGAGGATAAATGAATTAATTAAATAAATAAAGATTTCTTTAATTAATAGAAGAATTAAGCTTAAATAATTAAATAAATAAAATATTTATTTAATTAGACATGACAATTTTAGGTGTCTACAATTGTAAACTGATATGTAAGTTTGTGAGTTGAACCGGTAACCGGAGTAAAAGGTTAAACCCTTTCTATGTTATGTAACCGATAAACCCCACTAGTTGGTTTTGTTAAACCCTAACCGATTAAGGTTGTTGAATTGGTTATGTTGGTTTACGATCTGATGTTGAGCGGTAATGATGGTGACACATAAGGTCATTGTATGAAGACAAGTTCAAAATGTTTTGGCGCATTTGATTGTTTGTCTAGGGAATGAGAAAAGTGTATTTCATCTAATGCAAAGCACGTGATAAGTTACTGAGCTCGATGAAGTGGTAATCAAGGAGCAGTTGAGGTTTTCTTGATTGATGTGTAGAGATTGCTATGAAATCCAACGGTCATTCTTGTACCAACTTGTTTGTAATCTCCTGAGATGATTAGATTTGTATTGTGTTACTGACCTAATTAATTTGTATTTAAGGTCAATGAAGTTGTTTTGTTTAGTGTTGGTAGAAATCAATTGAGTGTGTGGTTGCTGAACTGGAGAATGAGTCTGTAGTTTGAGTAAAGGCAAATAGAAGCTTAAATGGATCTGATCAAGCAAATGTAGTGCTATTCAGACAAATCAAGAAACTCCTATTGTTTTCTAACAATTATAGTAGAATTGAAATCCCCTAACCGGGTAAACTCTAACAAGCTTGGTTACTTATTAAATCCTCTAACAAGGTGGTCCATTAGATTGGATTTTCAAATCCTCTACTGAGGTTACTCCTTACAGGGTATTTTCTTCTAACAAGGCATTTGTAGTCAATCCCTTAACCGGGTGATTCCTAATAGGATTAGTTCTTAAAAGGACTTTTGTAAAAGCTTTAACAGGATTGGCTCCTAATAGGGCGAACTTCAGAAGAGTTCAGATATTATCTTGTGAGTCTCATCTCACCGTGGTTTTTACCTATTTGGGTTTTCCACGTATAAATACTTATGTCATGTGGTGAATGTTTTTGTGGTTATGATCTTATGGTTGATTTGATTAGCTACTTATCTATTTCTGATAAGGCATGATAACCAGAAGCATTGAGAAATGAAGCATTGGCATATGATAAAGCATTTGGATGTTTATAAGTTAAATATTGTTTATTGTTAAGTTGTTGTAACAGTCAACCAGTATTATTATGAGTATTGATCTTGACAGTGGTATTTCATTGATAAGTTTGCTTTGTATGTTTGAGTTTGAGTTTGGGAAGTTTGTATCAGTTTTTCTATTTACTAATTCACCCCCCCACTCTCAGTAATCTATCGGATACTTATTCTTTCATCATACCATCAGGACCATCCAAATTCAAGCTAATAAATCTATGTAATCTAGGACCTCCCCATAACTTGATCAACTCATAAAGGGATTTAGTTGATGTACTATACCTTCTCCCTACCTTTTGATGTATCAGGTTGTGAAAGATATCCTTGTCAAAATCCCAAACTGCATCTTTACCTTGTAATTTTCCTTGTTTATGTGCCTCATACACATCCTTGCAAAACTTTAAGACATCCTTCCTTTTAGTCGATTCAAACAACTTCTCCTTTAGGGATATCATTCTAACAAAGAGTATAGAAACCTTTGTCTTTTCCCACCAAAGAGCTTGCATTGTTGATCTTTGGATAGAATTTGAAACCCTAGTATCTATCTTGAGTTCATTTTGAGTCAAATAGTCTAGTCTTCTCACTCTCCCTATATCCCTCCCATGTTTTTTATTGGCACATTTTGATTCATGATATAAATGCATCCTAAAGTCATCACATTCTAGAATCATCTTACAAAATTTGTATGTCAATGATTCAAATGGGATCCATGTCTCAGAATCCCTCTTGCAATGAATATGCCTATATGTGTCATCAATACAATATTAATTACCCTCATAACATAGCATCATCTTGTTATGCTCTCTATGGCCCATAATTTTCCACCCCTTTAATCATCCATTAGGACCTTTGTGTCTAATCTCTGTCTATTCTATTAATATGGGAATACCAATACCCCCAACTTTGTAGCATCGATAGTGATGAATGAACTTTAATAAGATGATAAAATAAATAATGTACAAATCACAACAGATCATATTCAAAATAAATTTGAACTTAGGTAGTTAACACACCTGAAGAAGAAGGATCTGCACTTGTAGAACCCCTATGCAATACATATGGTGATGATGGGACCAAGAGCCTAATCAAAATTTGTTGGGGCTTATCATTGGTAGGCTTCTTGTGTTTCTCATTTGTGCCACTCCTTAAAACAATTGTATCATGTGAAGCCTCATCTGTAGTAGTGGTGTGCTTCTTTGATTTCATGTGTTTATTTAGAGAATTGACAATATTACCACTTGCCGGCACCAAACAAAACCATTTATTGCATTGTGTACATTCCACTCTTACTTTTTTCTTATCCTCATAGCCCACAAGTGTTGCTTCCACCACCTTGAAAAAATTAGGCTCTTGTGTCTTATTGAAATCATCTAGAAGTTTAATTTCTTGATCAATCTCAAATCAATCTCTAGCCACTGTTGTCTTCTTTTCTATGCCACTTGAATTATTTTTACCATTTCCCTTCATTAAAATGTGACATTGATGGGACATTGTTTTCATATGATTGTTTTTTAAGTTACGAGTGATTTGTGCTACCATGGATACTTCCCCTATTCCATAATCAATGCCACAACTCTCACAATGGATCTTTATTTTAGGTTCTCCCTTTTCTAAATATACTTTGAGAGTAATTTTTCTCATTGACATATTCTTCCACTAAACTATTCAATTTTTTATTCCAAGAAGCCAATACATCAGGATCAACAACTATGGTTTGTTCCACTGACTTAGACCCATCTCCAACTCTTGGTTGTTTATGCATACCTACCTTCACACTCTCTCTATTGTATTGAGGGTTTGGTATACTTTTCATTATATTTGACTCAAACATACCAACATACACTGTGTCATTTTTCCTCTTTATGCCTATAAGTGTTTTTGTAGCTTTCCTTTTTTGTTCTTTCTTTATATTTAAAGGATGCCCAAGCCAACTGATAAAATCAAAACAATATTCAATGAGTTCATCATCCACAATTTCATGATGGATGTCAGCAAGTGTATAACCTTTTTGACAAATGACTATGCCAACAACAAAATTTTCTTCATCGGTAACAATTACACTTTCCATATCTACAATTGGATCCATCTTTATTTCAATCAAATGAACTAATCAGTTCATTAAGTAATGGATAAAATTATAATAAAAAATTCAGAAGACTAGTTATAATATTGCTATGAAATGATGTGTATTTTCATCTAGGTGCATCCACAACTAAATAAAAAAAGAAAGTCAAATTTACACATGAAGGGACTAAATGGGAAATATAGGAGTCGATGAAGGTGTTTGTTTTCCTTGGCCATTGCCTCGAGGAACTATTTCTTTTCCTTGCTATTCCAATTGGGGTTACTGAGGCACGATTTATGAGATCTTTTAGTTTCAAATAAGTGCAAATCAATATTTGTTACTTGGAAAGAATGACATGGCTTCACATGGAACTGCAATTGCATTCTGTAAGATTGTAATCTCCATTTTGGCAATAAAGTCTTCTATCTATGAGGCCATAGAAAGAATAGACCAAAGATTACATTGGAGCTCAATGTGAGCTCGATGAGTTGATTTCCTACCATAACTGAAAAGTAACTGATTGTATCTATTTTTGCAGTCAAAGGTACAAAATGCAAGTTTGAACATAATAGGTGGCAGATGGATGAAAGGGTCTTATCCTTTTCAACAAAATGATGACGATATTCTACAAACTAAAGATTTGGGAAACAATTTCATAAACAAATCCCAAAAATATATGTTTTGAGATTTATTTCTATTGTTAGGATATGAAGGCTATGAAGGCTATAAATTAGTGATTCCTTCATCAAGACTGTACAAAAAATGGCAAATTCCTTTGGTGTTAAGTGTTTGTGTGTATGCAAGAACAATCTCAGAGAATCCTCAGAGGAGCAAATTGCTCGCCTTTTCAACAAAGGGAACAATGAGGAGAAGATGTTTGTGATAAACATCTTAGGGACCAATTTTTGGGCTAACGAGCATGTACATGATGGAATTATTTATGAGAACACATTCTCCCCCATCGTCCATATTTTGGGATATGCCCTTAATGCCTATGGTATTGTGCATCACACAATGAAGGAGGAGAATGCTCAAGATGTGAAGATTGCTCTAGAGACCCTTGAAATTGTGCCACAGTTACAGATCATATTTGTTTTGTTTTTTATCTTAATGTAGAAGGCAAAACGACCAAAATGGCTAAACCATGAAAGTTATTCAAAGTTGGGGAAGACCATAAATACAACTTGGATGAGTTTGAGGCCTTCATGGGTGCTAATGGTGATCCATTCCCTAAAGAGATCTGTTAGGAGTGGGCAAAAATTTTGCCTATGCCTCTACTTTTGTTTTCTCCTGAGTCCCTAGGTAGGGTTTTATCATGGGATTGATAAGGGTTTTGGTTTCTATTCGCCCTGTTGCACAAAAACCCTTGTTTTTTTTTAATTCATCATTAACCGCCTTTAGCAGGTTGTAGGGTTTTAAGTTGTTATTATGAGGGTTTCACAACGTTGGGTTATCAACCCCATGTCTTAAGTCCAATCTGTTTGACTGACTGCCTCATTAGATGTTTTAATTTTCTATCCTTGATTACGCTCCTAGGTCTTAGGTCCTAATTCCCCTAATGACCCTAGAGGTCATGACCCCATGACCCATGACTTATGACCATGTGCAAAAAGATCCATTTAAGTGTTGGCTCCAGTGTTTGTAGATGTTGCAGGACAACGGGGGCAAGCATGTGTTTCTTGCAAAGATTCCCCTGCAAGGGTCTTAATGTCCTATTTCCATCCATGTGGGATAGCATGATACACACTGATAACTATGAGTTCTTACCTTGTAGGCTCTTCCTATCACCAAGGTGGACCATGTGAGATAGTGAGAGGTTATTTTGTCAAAGGGAAATTTCACCCTACATGGTTGCTACTAAATATTTCTAGGAACAATAGGAAAATGATAGAAATACTAGGAATGAATGATGTCCACCCCGCTATCCCATAGGAACAAATGCAGAAGAAGGAAACCCTTGCAATCTAGCAGGGTAGAATGTTAAAACATTACCCCGCCATCTCGCGCAAAGGAGAATGATTACATGGCCAAGGCACAAAGTGTATAGTAAGGAACTTAGCGGGATAGCGGGAGATAGTTTGAGGTGCTACAAAATATTACCCCGTAGGGGTTCCTAAATCCAAAAGAGAATGTTGTGGGCTAGCAAGGCTAGCATCAAAACACTACCCCACCATCTCACATTAACAAAAACATAGAAATCACAATGTCGTGAACTAGCGGGCATTAAGGAAAAGGTCTTCCTCGCTATCCCACACAACCAAAGGAAAGGGATGTTTCACAAAGGGAACCAGGTGCGACAAAATGAAGAAATGATCTCCTAAAAGACAGTGGGGGATACTTAGGAAGAGAAGAAAGGCTTTCCCCATGGGATGAAATAACTACATAGAATATGGAGTGCGATGGCAGGATAAAGGTAAAATGCTTACCTCGCCACCCCGCGAGGTATCAACCGAGAAATATTTATTTTGCAGGCTAGCAGGATAACAATTGACAAGGAAATAAGGAGGCCCCACTATCCCTTAGGGGACAAAATTTTGTTCAAAGTCAAAGTTGCGAGACTAAGGAAAGATAAAAAGTGATAGAGAGATAAATTATTCAACACCAAGTCAACAGTCAAAAATATCAAAGCATGATCTCAGCCATTCATTTGTGGATCGACAATGGAATTTGAATCTTCAAGCCACCAACCTACTGATGACACATGAATGAATTAATGGCAACATCTCAAAGGGAAAAAAGGCATAATTTGAAGCATTACCATTCACCCTACGATCAAAGAGAGAGCATAGAGCAGCCAAAGGAGAACCAAAAGTGATCAAGAGCATTCCCAAAGAATCAATGGTGACTATTGCACTCAAAGAGTAAGTAACCATTCCATCTCTCTCTATGTTCTAAAAATAAAGAAGATAGTCTGCAAGGTCAGTGCAAAAGAATAGGTGTCGTGTAGGGTTTGTTTAGAGCATAGAAGTAATTTTAAAACCCTAAAGATGTAAAATGGCCTCCCTAGTGAAAGAAACCACTTCTTCTACTACTAAAGGAACTCTTGAGAAAGGAGAGGGTTTTGTAGCCCCCAAAATTAGCCATGTGACACCCCTGGTTGTCATTCACCCAGCACCCACAATTACCAATGAACTTGTTGTAGAGAAAAGCCCTCCCTCTGATACATCAAATCCTCAAAGCACTGAACCAAGACAAACTTTTAAAGAGGAGGCTCCTAAGCCGAAGAGGATAAGGCTAATAAAGAAAACCACCACGCAAGCTACCATGGAGGCCTCAGTTATCGATGAACCTTCTCCATTCGCACAAACTGTTGCACTAAAACCCTCAAGAAAAAGGGCTCCCACTAAAAAAGCTTCTGCCACCATGTCCACATAAGCCCCTCCTGTAGAGAACCCTTGGGTCATAGAATTGAACCCACAGGAAGATACCCCGAAGCCAAAAAGAAGAAAATCCCCTGCAAAAAAGGCTAGTATTACATCTTCAAAGCAAGTGCCAGCCTCACAAGAAAATGTGCCAACTAAAGACCCTATCTCTGCTCAATAGGAGTAGCCCTAACATGCCCCATTGGTGTAGGAGCACCTAGAGGCTCAAGAGGATCATAGTCTTTTGTTTTTGTGTTGTTTCAATTTTTGTGATGTAATAAGGTTCGTTGGACCATTTCATGGTGTTTTGACAATGATGTAAGGCATTCATGTCATTTTGTGCTTTGTAGCCTATCATGACCTATTTGGTCAACTAGTGGTCAATAGTCACCCAAGTGTGAAAAAATGGGTGAGATCAATGTATTTGTCATGTTTGACCCATATGTGTCCTATTTGTCTTGATTGACATGTATCTAGGTGAGTTTGGTTGGTTGGAGTCTAATGTTGTAAAAATTGCACCAAAAGTTGCATGTGCAACTTTTGCCAATTTGTCACCCAACAACTATTTGGTTTAAAGAATGGTTATATCTAGTTGGTCAGTTTTATTTGGCCCATATAATACTCTTTCCAACTGAGGAAAAGGTTGTTGAAACATTTGTGAAGAATTTGCAATACAAACATCTCTGTTTTTCTTGAATTTTGTTGTAAGAACACGTAACAGTCATTTAATTCTTCTTTGTATGCATTGGTACTAATCTAAGATGTAATTGGCATGCTAGGAAAGTGAGTTGGCTCCCATCTCCAATTTTTTTGAGCTATTTTGGTGCAGTAGGGAGAGAGATCCACTTAAATTTCTCATACCAGGCTAGAAAACCCCCTAAACCTAGGGTTTTGAACCAAAATGCTAATAACTTGACATTCCCCTATCCAAAAATCATGCCACTTGCAGTAATGTCAGGGTTATATGTGTAATATAATATTCTCAAGGTTGCATGGATGTTAATGAAGGATGGAGGAAGAACCAAGGGTTTTTTACCTAGCATCTCCATGTGACAGATTAACGGTTTGACTGAGTTTTGAGGACTGGGTAGACTTGAAGAAAGTTGGACCCCAAAAAGTGTTGGATTTGGTGGATTGGATGATGATAGAAGGTGTTACAAGTGGTTTCTTTTTCATTTGATCAATTTGTAGGGTAGTTCCTTTGTAAAAGTGACCTAATTGGGGCTCTAGGCTAGTAGGTCAGTATTGGTTCTCAAGAGTAATCTAAAGAATCAAAGGTTGGATTTATGATATGTTTTAGTCCCTATTGAAACAATTCATTTTATGAAAACAAGTTGTTTTTAACCCCTTTGTGGTTGTGTGTATTGGGATTATCCAACGGTGAAGGGCTGCTAGGCCAAAGTGTGGTCTTCATTGTGTCAAACTCTAGATTGAAGGTTGTAATCAACCTCGACTCTTTTTGGGGTCCACAAACATTATCATAGACATGTTAAAGGGGTTTCTTGAACATTTCCCAATTTCCACCATGTCATGTACAAGTTGTCTTGTGAGCAAGTGTCGAAGCCTTGAAGGGTTAAGGCTTGGTTTTATATGATGAATCATCCATCATACCTAGAATTCTTTTGTTGGTGCTTAGGGTCTTGTGTAGGGTCTAATATTGTTTTGTGACTATCCCTAAGTTGGACTTGTCATTTTTGGAGTTGTGCCTCAAAAGTTGTCTTGTCAACTAAAACCCTCACAATTCTCTGCGTCACCCATCTTCCTAAGTGCTTGTCAAGAGTGCTAAAGAGATTTTAGCTGAATTTGAGAAACAATTGGAGGAGATGGAGAAGAAGAAAAGAAGGGAGCCTAGAGGCCTCCATAAAGACCTCCTAGAGTTATTCAAAGGCTCTCACATGCACGAGACATCCAAGGACACCTTCAGTGATAATAGCTCTCGCTACATAGATTCTTATACAACAAACATAGGATGGGATATTTTCTTCTACTTTTATAGAAACAGAGACAAGCCAACTGTAGTATCAAATCCAATGACCCATAGAGCCTCGATTTGGGAAAGTTGGTTGTCACAAATATTTTTGTGGAGCCTATGCTAATCAGGGAGCTGGCCAAACATTATCACTCCCCAAGTATGACAGTAAGAATGACCAGTGGCCAAATTTTGGTGAACATAGATAGAGAGGATATCAGTGAGTGTTTTTAATTGGATGCAAGTGCACTTACAACCATCAATATGAATAGTCTAACATCTGAATACAATGCAAAAAGGAGGTTTTACAGGGAGTAGGTACTACCTCATTACAAGAAGAAATTGTACAAGGGTGGTTTGAATTACATTCCAGATTCAGTAAAGGATCCCTTTAGCCTGTCTTCTTTTACAAATTACATGGTAAAAACCTATTATGCTATATGTCAAATTTTGGGGGAGGATTGTGGGCTAACTCAGGTGCCCATTTAGTATATGATGATGGCCCTTAAAATTCAGCAACCAGAGAAAAATGAGCTCTAGGATTTTTCTACTTTTCTCCAGAACAAGCTTCATGAGGAATTAAGGCCAATGAGTGATGAAAGGGATCCTTTGAAATTCAGGTATTATTCTTTATTGTGTCACCTTATTCTTTTTCAAAATAGAATGGAGTGGGATGATGCTCTACAAATAAATAAATTTGATCCTCAAATAGGTGAAAGGTGGCCGGTACAAAGATGGACCCAAGTGTGGGACAAAGGGTCTTGATATTCCAACTATAAGGCATTTTGTGGTCATTTTATGGTAAAGGTTCTTGGAATATGTGGATTTAAAATGCCTAGGCTTATTATTGATATAGTCAAAATTTTGAGAGTAAAGAATGTCAGGGCAAAGAATTTTGAATATCCAGAGGGTGATTTTACCTACAATTTTGGAGATTTCTTCTGCTATTTAGATTGCACTATCATAAGTGTATGGATGCCCACAACCACCTCATATACTTCCAGTCACTGTTCCTCCAAGGTTAGTCTTTATTGAATTCATATGGCAGCTAATGTGGATGAAGAAGGAGATGGTAAGAATAGAGAATAAGGCATAGCATCTTCCCTAATTTATTGTCTATGGATATTTCCATGTGGGGAGCAATGTCCTAGAAAAGGTGCAAAATTTCTTGGTGAGCACCTATCTGTTGGTATTATGGATGTGTAGCATTGGTTTTGTCATTGATTTCAACACTTGTCAACACTTGGAGATCTTTGGTTATGTTCATCGGCATGTTCAGTGACTTATGCACAGTCACTGGTATCTAGTTCACTGGTAGGTTATATTGTCCACTAGCACTGAGGATGATCTATTATCATCTGGAGATTACTTGGTTATGTCGAAGACATTGTTTGGACACTTAGTTTTGGTGATTTGATTATTGGTACTGTAGCGTCCTAAAATTGCGACACTTGCAATTTCGACTACATTTCGGTCTTCATGATGGCGACGCAACACGGAACCTGAATGGAGACCCCGAAACTTGTTTACGACACCAAAAAATTGCATTTTTCAAACACCCTGGCCTGAACCTCCTTTGCACCCTGCTGTCCTGGGAGGTGGGACCAGAGCGCCCAGCGCCCTGGTCCTTCAGGACCAGGGCACCCAACGCCCTGGTCTTGGGCGCCCTGGTCCCCCAGGACCATGGCGCCCAGCGCCCTGGTCCCTGGCCCTATTTTGGGCCCGATCTCCTATGGGGCTTCGGGTCCTTTTGTTTGCAAATTGGAAATTATCATTTCCTGGTTGGCCTAAGGTCGGGAAAATCAGTCTTTTAGCCCTAATTGACAAGTATATAAACTACATTTTCCTCTCTCATTTGGGAGGATGGAAAAAAGGTGGAAATGATACTCAAACATTCAAGCATTCAAGCATTCCTTCAAGCAATTGATTATTCTAAGTCTCCATTCAAGGCTAAGTGTTGCATTCAAGACAAGGATTCAACCATTGAAGAAGAGATCACTTACTACATACTACTACAACATACAACAAACAACAACATCTATACCTTCGCACATAAGGATACAAACATCCTTACAAAAAGGTATTAGTACTTGTTTTACATTACAGACATTTACATTTATAGCAATTTCTTATTTCTTGGTTAATTCCAAAACCGGGGTTTGACCTAAAGGCAAACCCCTAATCCCTAACCCCCCAATCGTCTTCGCTTTTCTGTGTGTAGGTTGCAGGTACGCGGCTGAAATTGAAGATCTGAAATCCTTGTGCAGAGACGAACAGATCCCCCTTCGTTTCATGGATTTTTCGGAGGACCGTGTGCACGCCGGGCGCCATCGTCCTGTCAACTTTTGCTCAAATTTGCAGGATAGCACCGTATTGACATTTTACTGCTAATTCCAGGTCCGCAGCTTCATCCTATATCCCTATCTCAGTTTATAAGTGAATCTTTCTCACTTTCTATGCATTCCTAGCTTAATTCTTCTATCAACATTCTTTACAAAAGAGGGTAGCCTTGCTGTCTTAACCCTTGAAACTCATTTAGCATCCAATCTTGCCTTGTGTGGGATTGGATCTTGTGGGTTTCAACCCCTCTTTTGAATGTAAAGTCTCCCTAAGTGAAAACCATCAACCCTAGCAACCTCCCTTCTCTCTCCTTGGAGTTGGAAGAGGGGAGAGCAACTAGGGTTCGATCGATTTTCCGCTTTACATTTTGGTGAACCCGACGTGAACATCCTTTCTGATTATTCATGGTTAGATCTGAAAATTGGATTCCTTGATTACATTTCCGTGTTTGATCTTTTGCAAATTTTAGAGGTTGATTGCATAAAAACCCTAAATTTTCTTTTTAGTAATTAAGCTTGTGAAATGTTTAATTATTAATGCTTTTTTCAGATCTGCCCTTCTATTGCAAATTATCAATTCATATTTGTGCTTTAATTTTGAAAATTAAGTGGTTAAGTGTCAAAACCCTAATTTTTGAAACCCTCTTGATTCAACCTTTGACTGATAATTTCACTGATCAAAACATCTCCAAATCAGCTGTAACTTTGGATTCTGCAATAAAATCACAATATCTTTCATCCCTAAAAATTTGGAAAAAAGTTGCGAGGACCGTGTGCACTCCGAGCGCCATCGTCCCCGACATTTTTTTCAAAATTTCGGGAGCTAGATTTTACTGTATTTTCCTGCTAAAATCCAGAATTTTGGCTGATTTTACCAAATCTAACACTTTCAAAATTACAGTCAAAGTTGGTCTTGTGGTTGCTTGGATTAAGGCTTCTAATTATTCAAAAATTGTTGAAACTGAAATTCATGTCAAAATTGTGTTTCTTACTGTCCTAAATCTGAAAAGTGTGTTAGCATTCATTCGAAATTTCAGTGCTTTATTCAAATTCTTGCAATTTGTGACTTTTGAAATTAAGTGCTTAATTACAACAACTTTGATTTCCGCTTTCAAAATTGAATTTTGTGTGAAATTGAGACAACTTTTGAATTTCAAAACTTGCATTGCTTTTGGTATTCCCTCTAAAATCATAAAATTCAAAATTTCAGTTTCCCTCTCTTTTTCAAAATTCAAATTTTGCATTTTTCGACAATCTTGGTAGGATTCAATTTTGAGATTGCAACTTTAATTTGTCCTATCTACAGATCGTAAAATCACTCAATTTTTTCAGATTAGCTTTAAAATCATCATAATTTTCATCCCTACAAATTTCGAAAAAAGTTGCAAGGACCGTGTGCACTCCAAGCGCCACGGTCCCGGACATTTTTTCTGAAATTTCGGGAGATTGTCTTGATTATATTTAACAGCTTAAATCTAGAAGATTGGCTGATTTTACTGAAAATTGCTACCTCTAAAAATCAAAATTTTCTCTCTCTCTCTAGTGCATGAGTTTTACAACAATAAGCCCTACTTACAATATTCCCATTAGACGAAGCCGTAGAATTAAGTCTTTCCGAGGTTTGATTACTGAGGAGATGGAACCTAATTTGAATAGCCTTTTTAACGAGGACATGGGTAATTCCTCTAATCCTCCTAATGATGAAGAAGCTCTCCATGAGGTTTCTGTAGAACAACTTTCGAAATTGGATAACCAATTTGATGATTTTCGACAATGGATGTCTCAAGAATACCCCGATAGTCAAGCTCTTCCTTTAATTGAGGGTCTAAAACATATGCTTCAAAGTGATAAGAATGGAATTGATATTTTGCGTGGTATTGCACACATTGTGGATTCAAATGTGATGCCTATGAAGAGTTGTGCCGAAACTTTAGGTTATACACAACCTCCTACTCAAGTCAATCATTCTATTCCTTTGACAACTTCTATTGCTAGCATACCTACCTTTACATCAAACATAATGACTACTTCTATACAAGACATTCCTCCTGTGATCACCAGTCATGGGGGCAATCCTTCAATTAACCCTCTTCCTTCATTTAATCCAACTTCTTCATTCATTCCTTCAATGAGTGTCCCTATTACATCTTCACAAATGAACATGACGCAAGGGAGCAATTCATTTAACCATTCCATTCCTCCTTGTAGTGTTCCTCCTTTCCAATCCTCTCCTATGACTAATTATCATAGAGTCCCACCACCTTACTCTTTACCTTCTTTCAATAACATAACACCTCCATCTCAATCTAACACATCTAATATGAATTCTTCGACTGAAGCGACCATTAACAATCTTGCACAAACTGTCTCTTCTTTACAACAACAAATTGCCTCTATGAATCAATCTAAGTTTAGTGTGCCCACATTTGATGTTGCGAGCCCACTTTCTCTTGACATTGTTCGGGCTATCCCTCCTAAACATGTTGAAATCCCGTATTTGGAGCTTTATAATGGTAAAGGTGATCCTCTAACACATGTTAAGACTTTTCAAACAATCTGTACTGATTTTGCTTATGACCAAAGGTTGCTTGCAAAACTGTTTACTAGAACATTAAGAGACAAAGCCCTACAATGGTATTGCTCGTTGCCTTCTTATTCTATTACTTCTTTCGAACAACTTGCAAATGCTTTCATTCAACAATTTCAAAACAATATAAGTCCTAAAGTTACTTTGATTGATTTAATGCATTGTAAACAAGGTGTTAAAGAAAAAGTGACTGATTTCATTGGTAGATATAAGCATTTGTATATTCAAATTTCTTTTCCAGTGCCTGACAATGATATTCAAAGAATCTTTATTTCTAATTTACAAAAAGATATTCGAGACAAACTTCTGTTTTCTGAGTTTACTTCTTTCCAACAGTTGTGTGCAACTCTTCACAATTATCAACTGACTGTGAGTCAAATGGAACAATCTCATCCCATGGCTCCGAGTGATAAGGGTGATAGCAGTCAACAACCATTTGGGAAGTTTAAACTGAACAGAGATTCCATCAAATTCAATGAAAACATCATCAACAACAATGTGAATGCAGCATCAGGTGTGCCTCCTATTTCTAAGTTTTTCAAGAAAGAAAGAAAGTATACTCCTTTGAATGAATCATTGCATAGTATTATGAATAAGTTATTGGAACAAAATGTGCTTACTCTTCCTCCTATAAGGCAAATTGATCCTACAAAGATTACTTCACCTTATTTTGATAACAAATCTTTTTGTCAATTTCATCGTCAGCCTGAGCATGATACTGAAAAATGTTTTTCTTTAAAGAGTAAAATTCAAGATTTGATTGATAATAATACTATCTCTGTTTCGGGAGTGAATGATAAAGGCAGCACATCTGTACCTCCTCCTAACCAAAATCTTTAGATTTTTACTGATCCATTACCTTCTCATACCTCTAATGCGATTGAGACTAATGATTCCTCTCTCTCATCTGATGGTCTTGTGTCTATGACTCCGAATGTGATTAACTTTGTAGAGCAGCAAGAAAACCCTAAAGAACCTTCCATCACATTTGACTCTAGTGAAACTATCAGGGCACCTGATGGTCCTTTATACATAGTTGCAAAAGTCAAGAATACACCTTGCCATGGAGTGCTTATTGATCCTTCGTGCATGATTAATGTTATTACTGAAGAATTTCTTTTTACTTTGCAATTGAATCAAGTGATCTATGACAAAATAGATGTGGTTGTGAAATTATTTGATGCATTTTCTTCTCCTGCAATTGGTTCTATTACATTACCTATTGAAGTTCATAACAAATCCCTTGATGTGAACTTTGCTATTATTCCTTCGTCCGAACAATTTCGTGTGAAGCTTGGCTATCCTTGGCTATCTTCCATGAAAGCTATTGCTTCTCCTATTCACAAATGTTTGAAATTTCTCCATAATGGTGAAGTTGTTACTGTCAATCATAGTCTCTTTAAACCAGCTGAAAGAACTTCTAACGTTCCTATTGATTATTTTTGGCCTAAACAATTCCAATCTCTTCCTCCGCGAAGTGATCATCTTTTCAAATCTTATCAAAAATGGAAAATAGATATGATCCTATCTTTAAGTGAACCTAGAACACCCAAACTTGATATTCCTATCGTTCTTGAGAAGGAAGTTCTTCCTTTGAAAGATAAAACTAATGTCTTTCCTCAAGAAGATTCCCAACCCATCCCTATGGATGTGACTATGTCTATGCCTAATAAACCTTCTAAAAGTAGACCTATACCTCCTCGTCATGATGGACTTGGTCTCCTTCCTAAACCAAATATTCCTCCTTTGTATGGAGCAGTTTCTCCTCCTTCTTTTTATAGAGAGAAGAGACCTTCTTCTTCTCCTATTATCCAGCCTAAGAGACCACAACCTAAACACCCAAGTGATAAGGATGAGAACATTCCTCCTCCTCAATCTTCTCCACTTCCTACTAAGACTAGACGAAATCGTTCTGCGCATGAACGCAGACGAAAGTGTCATCTTAGAGCTCAAGCAGCTGCTTCTCAAACTTTGCAATCTCCAAAAACACCTTCAACAAGCATTATTCCATTTTCTCCAAAATCTCCTAAACATAAGATGCATGATGGTCTTGATCCTGTGTGGATTAAAGACCCTATTTTTATAAATCTTGATGATGCTATAGATGAAAATGTTACTCCTCTTGCTTCCGATAGTGAATATGAACTTGTTGATATTGATAACCATTTATCTAATGAATTTTCTAAAGCACTTATCCTAGCTCCTAGACAAGAACAACGTGGCTCAGGACATGAACATAGCCCTTGTTTGGACCTTGTGATAGCTCCCTCTGCTGTGTTGGATGTTCCTCCTCTAGCGTGTTCCTGCCTTCCCGAAACATTGATCAGCAAGATCGGGGGGTAGATGACGTGCTAGACTAGTTACATTAGCATAGCAGATTCTTTCCTCCTCTCTTTTGTTACTTCTTCTATATGTTATTCTCATTCTTCTATTTGTTGTCCTTAGTGTTGTCTACTTGAGGATGATGCAAAGCATTGAGATATCTTTTGGTCTCTGTCATATTGACTCAAAAGACACATGTGTTCCCTTCTTCTAGGTGACCTTCCTTGATTGGGGAATGAAGAACAATTATGCATACATACATATGATATATATACATGAACTATCATATAGCATACTGACCCCGAGGAAAGCGAAGTCACCTCGTGCTTTGTGTTTGGTGTGTATTATCCTTGGGTTTATCTCACACTTGGGGGCTAAATCTTTGTGATAACGTGCTCCTTTCCTTTCTCATTTCTTATGTGTATCACTACGTTAAAACAATCACCCCCGTTGAGGCGTGTGTGATCGCTTTAACATAGGGGGGCATACACCCCATCTATCCCTTGAAAATTTCTGGGTGAACTTAGCTTTGCCTTGAAAATTTTTGGTATTTCTCTTGCATGACTCATAGTGAGGGAACCTTACTACTGACAGTCATGGTTTTCCCTCGTGATCTTCCCTTTTACTCTGTCAATCGAAGTTGTAAGATCCTTAGTCCACTGGGGGGCTTGGTGTGTCTTGCCTCCTTGACGTGGTGAAAGTCTTTCAATGTTGTTTCCTTGTACTTTACCGGAAGTATGAGCATACATACTCCCGCTAAAGTGGGGGCTAAATGTAGCGTCCTAAAATTGTGACACTTGCAATTTCGACTGCATTTCGGTCTTCATGATGGCGACACAACACGGAACCTGAATGGAGACCCCAAAACCTATTTACGACACCAAAAACTGCATTTTTCAAGCACCCTGGCCTGAACCTCCTTTGCACCCTGCTGTCTCAGGAGGTGGGACCAGAGCGCCTAGCGCCCTGGTCCCCCAGGACCATGGCGCCCAGCGCCCTGGTCCCCCAGGACCATGGCGCCCAGCGCCCTGGTCCCTGGCCCTATTTTGGGCCTGGTCTCCTATGGGGCTTCGGGTCCTTTTGTTTGCAAATTGGAAATTATCATTTCCTGGTCGGCCTAAGGTCGGGAAAATCAGTCTTTTAGCCCTAATTGACAAGTATATAAACTACATTTTCCTCTCTCATTTGGGAGGATGGAAAAAAGGTGGAAATGATACTCAAACATTCAAGCATTCAAGCATTCCTTCAAGCAATTGATTATTCTAAGTCTCCATTCAAGGCTAAGTGTTGCATTCAAGACAAGGATTCAACCATTGAAGAAGAGATCACTTACTACATACTACTACAACATACAACAAACAACAACATCTATACCTTCGCACATAAGGATACAAACATCCTTACAAAAAGGTATTAGTACTTGTTTTACATTACAGACATTTACATTTACAGCAATTTCTCATTTCTTGGTTAATTCCAAAACCGGGGTTTGACCTAAAGGCAAACCCCTAATCCCTAACCCCCCAATCGTCTTTGCTTTTCTGTGTAGGTTGCAGGTACGCGGCTGAAATTGAAGATCTGGAATCCTTGTGCAGAGATGAACAGATCCCCCTTCGTTTCACGGATTTTTCGGAGGACCGTGTGCACGCCGGGCGCCATCGTCCCGCCAACTTTCGCTCAAATTTGCAAGACAACACCGTATCAACATTTTACTACTAATTCCAGGTCTGCAGCTTCATCCTATATCCCTATCTCAGTTTATAAGCGAATCTTTCTCACTTTCTATGCATTCCTAGCTTAATTCTTCTATCAACATTCTTTACAAAAGAGGGTAGCCTTGTTGTCTTAACCCTTGAAACTCATTTAGCATCCAATCTTGCCTTGTGTGGGATTGGATCTTGTGGGTTTCAACCCCTCTTTTGAATGTAAAGTCTCCCTAAGTGAAAACCATCAACCCTAGCAATCTCCCTTCTCTCTCCTTGGAGTTGGAAGAGGGGAGAGCAACTAGGGTTCGATCGATTTTCCGCTTTATAGGTACAATCGAGTTTGCATATTTGTTGTTACCGACAAATAGGTCTAGGTTATGGACTGACAAGCATTATCTATTCTAGATCAGCACGACACGTTATGGAGATGATTTGTTATTGTTGTAAATGCATTGAGCCGACATCATGCATCGCATATTGATTCATTTATAGTTCATTTAATTGTAATATCTTAGTAAGCCGATCTACACATTTGGTCTTAGGTTTTGGTATATATGTAAGATCTCATTTGTGAGATTAAGAAGAAGTAGAGGAGTGTGTGAAAAATGATTGTAATAAGGTATATGCGAATATAAGTAGAGCTATACACACAAACATCATTTGAAGATTCAAGGAAGGTTTGGAGAAGGCAAATCAGAGCTTAACCGGTACTGAATCCAGCATATGAAGATGTTATTTTGAGCTGTACATTATCACTGGATTTAACCATCCAATTGTAGTTAGTGTGACTCCCAATTTGTGATTGAGTAGTGAGCTCTAGACAATTGGCCTTTCTGCATGTGCAGACCCCATTTGTACACACATACTATCTGCAAAAGTATCATATGATTGTGGGTAAGGTTTCCCACCGTGGTTTTTCCCCTTACAAGGTTTCCACGTACAAATAACTATTTTATGTGTTGTGTATGTTATTTGTCTTTCTGTTTCATGCATTAAACTTTACCAGTACTGTTATTAACTGCTATACTGTCTACCAACATTAAAGTTTGGTTTACCATCATTATGCACTAAGTTTGGTTAAGTTAGTTTTGGTTTGAAATTAATAGACAACTGATTCACCCCCCCCTCTCAGTTGCCTCCGGGACCTAACAATTGGTATCAGAGCTTAGTCCTCTTTTTGCAGAAGTTTAACAACTTGAGGAGATCCTATGTCTACTAACTATTTCAGGAAGGATAGTTTGAAGCTTGATGGAACCAACTATGGTATATGGAAGATCAGAATGGAGACACATCTGAATTGCATTGGAAAAGACATATGGGGTGTTACAAAGAATGGCTATGTTGTTCCTAATCAAGGTCAACCTAATCCACCAACCTTGGCTAAAGATGAAGAAAATGATTGCAAAGCAAGAGAAGCACTTTTGAGTGCATTGTCAGATCAGGAAATCATGGGATTATCAGACCGATCTATTTGGGATAAATTGGAGACATTGAATGAAGGTGATACCACTGTCAAAATTGCAAAACTAGAATGCTTTTGGGTCAGGTATGAAAATCTAAAAATGGAAGAAGATGAAAGGATTTCTGCTTTTATGGAAAGAGTTAATGAAATTGTTTTGGGTATACAATGTTGTGGAGGATCCTTAAGTGAAGATGAAATTGTTTCTAAAGTTTTAAGAGCTTTTCCACCAACATACAAAATGAAAGTAACTGCTATTAATGAATTGAGAACAATGCCTAATGCATCAGTATCTAGAGATACTTTGGTTGGAAAACTTTCAGCTTTTGAACTTGAGGAATTTGGTCCTATTGCTTCAATAAAGACAGATTTGGCTTTCAAAGCTTCATCATCTACAGCATCATCATCATCATCTGAAAAATATAATTGGAAAGCACTCTATGCTTGAGAACTTGAAGAAATCAGAAGAGAGAATGAAGAACTTGAAGATCTTGAAGCACTATTTGCAAGGAAAATGCCTAAAGGTCCAGTTGGAAGTAAGTATGAAGGTAAAGCACCATTTAAATGTTTTAACTACAATAAAATTGGACATATGGCATCTAGGTGTCCTAATAAACATGCAAGATTGAAAGAAGAAGCCAAAAGAACATACAAGCCTAACCCTGAATATCAAAGGTACAAATTTAAGGAGAATAGAGACAAATCATGTTACTATGATGATGAAGGAGTTACTGATGAGGAACCAACAGACAATGGATGGGATTTTGTTGCTTTAATAGAAGATCAACTAACACCTATTGTTCAACTAGTAGAGAAGGCCCTGGCAGCTAAAATTGAAGAAAAGGATGAATGGATTATTGATTCCGGATGTTCAAATCATATGAATGGTGATAAGAGTAAATTCTTAACCTTTTAGGAATGCAATGGAGGTATAGTAAGATTTGGAGATGACAAAGCTTGTTTGATCAAAGGAAAAGACACTATATCTTTTGATGGTAAGTACAATACTGATAATGTTTACTATGTTGAAGGTTTGAAGCATAATCTTTTGAGTGTTGGTCAATTAGTTGAAAAAGGATTTCAATTACAATTAAAGAATGGTAAATGCAAAATCATGAATAGAACTGGTTTGGAAATTGCAACTGGTAATCAGACTAGAGGTAATATCTTTCATTTGAATAACAATGAAAAGAAATGCTTGATTGCACATATTGATGAAAGTTGGTTATGGCATAAGAGACTATGTCATGTAAATTTTGATTGCATTGTGAAGATCAATACAACTAAGGCAGTAAGAGATTTATCTAAGATTGTTAAACCTCACAATTTGGTATGTAAGGAATGTCAATTTGGAAAGGAAGTTAGAGCATATTTTAAAAGTATTCTAGAAAAATCCAATAATGTTCTTGACTTAATTCATACTGATTTATGTGGTCCAGCAAGAACTAGAAGTTTACAAGGAGATAGATATTTTATGCTAATCATTGATGATTATTCTAGAATGTGTTGGGTTACTTTTCTCAGGGAGAAATCAGAAGCTTTTGGGAAATTCAAACTATTCAAGGTGATGGTAGAAAATGAAACCGGTAAGAAAATCAAATGCTTGAGATCAGATCAAGGAGGTGAATTCACATCTAAGAAATTTAATACATTCTGTGAAGTGAATGGAATCAGAAGACAATTATCGGTACCTCAGACACCCCAGCAAAATGGAGTTGTGGAAAGGAAGAACAAAACTATTTTGGATGCAACTAGAAGCATGGTATCAGAAGAAAACCTACCTCATGTGTATTGGAGAGAAGCAGTCAATACATTTGTTTATACATTCAACATAGTTCACATCAAAGGTGAAACCGGTAAGATCTCTCATGAACTATGGTTTGGTAATACTCCTACTCTTAAATATTTTAGAATATTTGGAAGCAAATGTTATATTAGGAGAGATGATTATATTGGCAAATTTGATCCTAGAAGTGATGAAGGAATATTTCTTGGTTATTCATCTAAGAGCAAAGCATATAGATGTTTTAATAAGAGATTGCAGAAAATTATTGAAAGTGCAAATGTGAAGATTGATGAACAATTTAGAAGGTCTATAGAATCTGAACCAACAGTTGAGATAATCACAAATGAACCTACTATGAGTACACTAGTATAGAATGTTGATCCAGTCACACCGGCATCATCTGAGAATTCCACAATGACTGAAGAACAACAACAAGTGAACACACCCATGTATGTAAGATTGAATCACTCTGAAAGTCAGATAATTGGGAATAAGTATCAAGGAGTTATGCCTAGAGGAAGACTGGAAAATGAAGAGGTATGTCTTGTTTCTCAAATTGAACCAACAACTATTAATGAGGCATGTGAAGATAAACATTGGATTAAGGCTATGGAAGATGAATTGGAACAAACTAAAAAGAATAACACATGGACATTGGTTCCCTGACCTAAAAACAAAAATGTAATTGGAACTAAATGGGTATTCAGAAATAAACTTAATGAATATGATAAGGTAATCAGAAACAAAGCAAGATTAGTGTGTAAGGGATATTCATAGAAAGAAGGAATTGATTACAATGAAACCTTTGCACCGGTAGCTAGAATTGAGGCAGTCAGATTATTCTTGGCTTTTGCAGCACACAAGAACTATAAAGTATATCAAATGGATGTTAAATGTGCATTTTTGAATGGAGATATTGAAGAGGAAGTTTACATTGAACAACCTGATGGATTTTGTTTGACAAATGACGAAGATATGGTTTGCAGGTTAAGGAAATCTTTATATGGATTGAAGCAAGCTCCTAGAGCTTGGTATGCTAGATTGGACAAATATCTTTTGAAGCTTGGTTACACTAAAGGTAATGCTAACATCAACTTATATTACAAAGTGACTAATGATGACATCTTGGTTATTGAAGATTTTGTTGATGATATAGTTTTTGGAGGAGAAGATGGATTGTGTAAAGACTTTTCTAATAAGATGCAGGAAGAATTTGAAATGTCTATGATTGGAGAGATAAAATTATTTTTAGGATTGTAGATTTCACAGACTAATAAAGGTATATTCATAAATCAATCAAAGTACTTAAAGGAATTACTTAATAAATTTGGCATGGAAAACTCTAAACTAGTAAGTACACCTATGACTACAACTGATAAACTATCATTGAAAGATGAATCAACACCTGTTAATCCAACAAGATACAAGTCTATGATAGGAGGTTTACTATATTTGACACAAACAAGACCTGATATTATGAATGCAGTATGTATTGTTGCAAGATTTCAGAGTAATCCTAAGGAAAATCATGAATCAACAGTAAAAAGGATTTTCCGGTATTTACAAGGTGTATATACATAAAAATGGCTATGAGCGATTATTTATTAATTATTATTCTTCTATTAAATAGTTAATTTGAAAAGATTAATTTATTTAATTCATTTTCGTGTCTTTCTATTAATTAATATTTTATTAATTAATTCATCCATCATATTCTTCTAATTAATTAAATGTCTAATATTTAATTATCTCCTTCAAACAATTAAATATCTAATATTTAATAGTTATTCTCCTATCCTATAGTCTCAAATATTAAATAATTAAATTATTTAATCCCCCCTTTCCAACTCACCTTCCATCTCCACTTCATCTTCCCTTTGCCAACTCATCAAACATGTGGCTAAGAAAATTAATATCTCTTAAATATTAATTCATCATTTATCTTCAACTTCCAAATTTAATGAATATTGTGTACGTACACATATTTCATAAGCATCTCCTATATTCTCTCCAACACCCCCTACATCTTAGGAAGGACTTGAGTCCACTTGTCCTATCATGCCTAAATCTTCTCTAACCATCTCTAGATTCCCTCAGTCAACAAACTAGTCAAGGTGAGATGAGTGACACTTGTCTTCTCCTTCCCCCTTTCTCTCAACCTTCACCTTTGCTCACAGCCATACAAATCTGTAGATCTGATCATGACCGTTGATTTGAGCCACATCATCTAATCCTCTCAAGGTCTATAAAATCAAGAGCTTCAGTTGAGAGAGAGTTAGACTTCAAGAGACTTCAAGTGCATTTTCAAGACAATCATTTGTAAAACTTATGCATCCGTGAGTTTTAATCTTGAAGCAAATAACAATTAGCATTTTAGCATAATCATGTAGTATTGCATATCATAGTATCAGTTATCAGTCCATTCTTCATATGCCATCTTGGAAGCTATGAGTGCATTGTCTGAGAGCACATGATCTGCAACTAGGAACAATGGAGTTAGGACACAATGAGACATAAAACATGAAGGTAATATTAGTATTTTTATTTCATATGTATTTCATGTAGTTTCATTGGTTGAGTTTGGATTTTCTGTAACATTTCCATTTGTATTTTGTGAAACTAACTTGTTGCAGGTAGCATTCTGAGGATGGAATTCAAGTCGACACATTTTGGTGCTCACCGTGGAGTAATTAATGCTATTCAATGGGGCAGTTTATTTGGTTTTTTTACAAATAAATTTAATTGATGGAACTCTTTTTATCAATTATCATGAGATCAATCGTTCAAATCAAAGTTTTCAACAATTTTATGATTAATCTCTTGAGGGGGCACACAATCATGATTTTCATCTTCATCGGGCGCATTATCGAGACTTGATGTAATCTTTGAAACAGTGTTGTCTTGACATCATTTCAAAGAGGGGCAAAATGTATACACATAAAAATGGCTATGAGCGATTAAATAAATATTTTATATTTATTTAATTATTATTCTTCTATTAAATAGTTAATTTGAAAAGATTAATTTATTTAATTCATTTTCGTGTCTTTCTATTAATTAATATTTTATTAATTAATTCATCTATTTTATTCTTCTAATTAATTAAATATCTAATATTTAATTATCCTTTCAACCAAGTTAATTAAATATCTAATATTTAATTATCTCCTTCAAACAATTAAATATCTAATATTTAATAGTTATTCTCCTATCCTATAGTCTCAAATATTAAATAATTTCTTAAATTATTTAATCCCCTTTTTCCAACTCACCCTTCCATCTCCACTTCATATTCCCTTTGCCAACTCATCAAACATGTGGCTAAGGAAATTAATATTTTTTAAATATTAATTCATCATTTATCTTCAACTTCCAAATTTAATGAATATTGTGTACGTACACATATTTCATAACCATCTCCTATATTCTCTCCAACACCCCCTACATCTTAGGAAGGACTTGAGTCCACTTGTCCTATCATGCCTAAATCTTCTCTAACCATCCCTAGATTCCCTCAGTCAGCAACCCAGTCAAGGTGAGATGAGTGACACTTGTCTTCTCCTTCCCCCTTTCTCTCAACCTTCACCTTTTCTCATAGCCATGCAAATTTGCAGATCTGATCATGACCGTTAATCTGAGCCACATCATCTCATCCTCTCAAGGTCTTTAAAATCAAGAGCTTCATTTGAGAGAGAGTTAGACTTCAAGAGACTTCAAGTGCATTTTCAAGCCAATCATTTGTAAAACTTATGCACCTGTGAGTTTTAATCTTGAAGCAAATACCAATTAGTATTTTAGCATAATCATGTAGTATAGCATATCATAGTATCAGTTAACTATCAGCCATCAGTCCATTCTTCATATGCCATCTTGGAAGCTATCATTGCATTGTCTAAGAGCACATCATCTACAACCAGGAACAGTGGAGTTAGGACACAATGAGACATAAACCATGAAGGTAATATTAGTATTTTTATTTCATATGTATTTCATGTAGTTTCATTGGTTGAGTTTGGATTTCCTGTAGCATTTCCATTTGTATTTTGTGAAACTAACTTGTTGCAGGTAGCATTCTGAGGATGAAATTCAAGTCGACACATTTTGGCACCCACCGTGAAGTATTAATGCTATTCAATGGGGCAATTTATTTGTTTTTTTACAAATGAATTTAATTGACAGAACTCTTTTTATCAATTATCATGAGATCAATCATTCAAACCAAAGTTTTCAACAATTTCACAATTAATCTCCTGATGGGGCACACAATCGGGATTTTCATCTTCATCAGACGCATTATCAAGACTTGATTTAATCTTTGAAATAGTGTTGTCTTGACACCATTTCAAAGAGGGGCAAAATTTATACACATAAAAATGGCTATGAGCGATTAAATAAATATTTTATATTTATTTAATTATTTTTCTTCTATTAAATAGTTAATTTGAAAAGATTAATTTATTTAATTCATTTTCGTGTCTTTCTATTAATTAATTCATCTATCCTATTCTTCTAATTAATTAAATATCTAATATTTAATTATCCTTTTAACCAAGTTAATTAAATATCTAATATTTAATTATCTCCTTCAAACAATTAAATATCTAATATTTAATAGTTATTCTCCTATCCTATAGTCTCAATTATTAAATAATTTCTTAAATTATTTAACCCCCCTTTTCCAACTCACCCTTCCATCTCCACTTCATCTTCCCTTTGCCAACTCATCAAACATGTGGCTAAGGAAATTAATATTTCTTAAATATTAATTCATCATTTATCTTCAACTTTCAAATTTAATGAATATTGTGTATGTACACATATTTCATAACCATCTCCTATAATCTCTCCAACACCCCCTACATCTTAGGAAGGACTTGAGTCCACTTGTCCTATCATGTCTAAATCTTCTCTAACCATCCCTAGATTCCCTCAGTTAGCAACCCAGTCAAGGTGAGATGAGTGACACTTGTCTTCTCCTTCCCCCTTTCTCTCAACCTTCACCTTTGCTCACAGCCATACAAATCTACAGATCTGATCATGACCGTTGATCTGAGCCACATCATCTAATCCTCTCAAGGTCTATAAAATCAAGAGCTTCAGTTGAGAGAGAGTTAGACTTAAAGAGACTTCAAGTGCATTTTCAAGCAAATCATTTGTAAAACTTATGCATCTGTGAGTTTTAATCTTGAAGCAAAATAGCAATTAGCATTTTAGCATAATCATGTAGTATTGCATATCATAGCATTTGTTAACTACCAGTTATCAGTCCATTCTTCATATGTCATCTTGGAAGCTATCAGTGCATTGTCTAAGAGCACACCATCTGCAACCAGGAACAGTGGAATTAGGACACAATGAGACATAAACCATGAAGGTAATATTTGTATTTTTATTTCATATGTATTTCATGTAGTTTCATTGGTTGAGTTTGGATTTCCTGTAGCATTTCCATTGGTATTTTGTGAAACTAACTTGTTGCAGGTAGCATTCTAAGGATGAAATTCAAGTCGACACACAAGGCACAACAAATCTTGGTTTATGGTATCCTAAAGATGAAAATTTTGATTTATGTGCATACAAAGATGCAAATTGGACAGGAGATGTAGATGACAGAAAAAGTACCACCGGCGGAGCATTTTTTCTTGACAACAGACTAATTTCATGGTTGAGCAAGAAACAAAGTTTTACATCACTATCAACAACAGAATTAGAATATGTTGCAGCAAAAACTAATTGTACACAGGTATTATGGATTAAGCAAATGTTGAAGGACATAAAGGTAAAATGCAAGGAACCTATAACAATTTATTGTGATAATATGACAGCAATTGATATATCTAAGAATCCTGTATTTCACTCAAAAACTAAACATGTTTCTATCAAATTCAATTTTCTAAAAGAGAATGTTGAAGCAAAAGAAGTGAAATTGGTTTATGTGAATACTAAAGAACAGATTGCAGATATTTTTACTAAGCCTTTGCCTAAGGAAACTTTTGAATATCTAAGAGAGCAGCTTGGAGTTATACCCCCACCGGTAGAAACTTAGACAGTTGGAGCATGGCATCAAACCAATAGAATTAACAGAGAAATCTTTTTCCGGCTTTGATGAAGGAGAGCTACTTCTCAGGGGGAGTAGTTGGATAAATTGATAAGTTGGTATTTTGTATTATGTTGAATCTGGTTTTTGTATTGCTTTGGTATTTTATGTCAAAGGGGGAGAGATATCTATGGAAAAACACATTATCTTTTGGGGAGAGATTGTTACTCTCTGTATCTGTATTTTGATGATCTCTTTAGGAGATTGTTGGTTTTTGGTTTTTGGCATTTTTTCTTTGGCACTTATATGGTTTTTCCATCTTGTGTTGCCATTAATGCCAAAGGGGGAGACTGTTGGTATTATGGATGTGTTGCATTGGTTTTGTCATTGATGTCAACACTTGTCAACACTTGGAGATCTTTGGTTATGTTCACCGGCATGTTTAGTGACTTATGCACAGTCACCGGTATCCGGTTCACTGACAGGATATATTGTCCACCAACACTAAGGATGATCTGTTATCATCTAGAGATTACTTGGTTATGTCGAAGACATTGTTTGGACACTTAGTTTTGGTGATTTGATTATTGGTACAATCGAGTTTTCATATTTGTTGTTACCAGCAAATAGGTCTAGGTTATGGACCGGCAAGCATTATCTATTCCAGATCAACACAACATGTTATGGAGATTATATATTATTGTTGTAAATGCATTGAGCTGGCATCATGCATCACATATTGATTCATTTGTAATTGATTTAATTGTAATATCTTAGTAAGCCGACCTACACATTTGGTCTTAGGTTTTGGTATATATGTAAGATCTCATTTGTGAGATTAAGAAGATGTAGAGGAGTGTGTGAAAAAGGATTGTAATAAGGTATATGCAAATATAAGCATAGCTATACATGCAGACATCATTTGAAGATTCAAGGAAGGTTTGGAGAAGGCAAATCAGAGCTTAACCGGTACTGAATCCAGCATATGAAGATGTTATTTTTAGTAGTACATTAATATTTGATTTAACCATCCAATTGTAGTCAGTGTGACTCCCATTTTGTGATTGAGCAGTGAGCTCTAGGCAGTTGGCCTTTCTGCATGTGCAGACCCCATTTGTACACACATACTATCTGTAGTAGTATCATATGATTGTGGGTAAGGTTTCCCACTATGTTTTTTCCCCTTACAGGGTTTCCACATACAAATAACTATGTTATGTGTTGTGTATGTGATTTGTCTTTCTGTTTCATGCATTAAACTTTATCGGTACTGATATTAACTGTTAAACTATCTATCGACATTAAATTTTTGTTTACCGGTATTATGCACTAAATTTGGTTAAGTTAGTTTTGGTTTTAAATTAATAGACAACTGATTCACCCCAGCCACCCCCCCCCTCTCAGTTCCCTTTGGGACCTAACACTATCGCCTCTAGGTGAGGACATGCACAATTTTGATCTTGAGGGATACATTAATGACTTGAGACTCTACAAATTGAAAACAAGGGGCTACTCTCATAAATTTAATGAGAGTGAAGATGTAATAAGGAAAGTTGGTCCAACAGAAGTTGTGGAGATAAGGAAAGAATGGGAGTATCTTAAGAAGTTGGAAAAAGAAAGAAGGGAAAAGGATCCCAATTATTAAGGATTTTTCCCTAACATCAAAAATGATTTTGCTAGGATGTTACATAAGATGAGTATGTTTAATGATATTGTTACCAGTGAACTAAAGAGGGTGGATGCAGGGCAGCCTAAAGAAGAGGAAAAACCAATTGATGTTGGGCAACCTATGCAGATAGGAGAGGAGAGCCATATGGAAATCCCTCCATCATCTTCACAGACAAAAGGGAAAGAAATTTTGATAGAGGAATCCTTCCAATCCATGGCATCTCATTAAGCCACACAAATAGAAGTGGTGAGAAAAATTGAAAGGAGAAAGCTACCATTTTTTATTTTGTTTAAGTCATGGATGTACAAGAGGATCCAGGTGTGCAGCCACCATCCCTTCCCAGAGAAACATTCAAAGATGATGAAGTTGCAGAAGTTCTTCTAGACCTAGATAGAGAAATTATCTCAAGTACCATCCCTAAGGAGGAATCAAATGATGAGAGAATAATTGAAGCCAGGTAGTTCACATCAGATGACAATTTTTTAAATACTTCAGATTTGAAGGTATTTTGGCAAAGGTAGAAATTGAAAAATTTATCTGAAGAAGAGATTTGCCAATTTTGGCAGGAATAACATTCAATGCACTCCTCAAGAGGCAAGGGAGATATTAGAAGTAGTGGTATAATGTTAATCCCTAGTTGGGATGTAGAGAATTTTTTTGTATTAGATCAGGTTATGAGGCAGCGAAACCCAGTGTATGCACAGGAATTTTGAGAGTGTGGGTCAGGTTTTAACCCAAGTATAAAGGAATTTGCACTTTGGGTGAAGGCTCCAAGTACTGATAAGACTATAGTCCTTCATGGGATTGTGAATAAGGTAGGATATGCAATTGTAAGAACTCTCATAGATACTACAATAGTAGAAGTTGCAACAATAACATTGCATGTTGCACATTTTAAAAAGGTAGCAACTGAAGACCTAGAGAAGAGGCATGAAACACTCAAAAGGATGCATGTGGATCTTTAGGAAGATCATAATGAATTATACATTGAAAATGTCAAATTGAAGAAGGAAGTGTTGGAATCAATGAACACTGAGAGGGGGGTGAATCAATATTCCAGTATTTATAAATTTGTTAATATGATTCTTAAACAACTCAATGCATAAATAAGAAACTGAAATGCAAAAACATAAGGAAAATAAACACATAACCATAACACCAATATTTTTACGTGGAAACCCAGAAAGGGAAAAACCACGATGGGATTTGAACCCATAATATTATTATACTATAGCCAGTAGTAAAACAATATTACATGACTTGGAATGCACATGCATTCAGGCACACTTCCTAGAGCTCAGTTCTGAATTACAAAAGGGCTACAATCCGTAGGAAGGCTCACTACCTTACAGGCTAATAGAAAATGATTATAATGAGTATTGAACTGAATAAAAGCATCTGACCATGCCAGATAATAGTTCTAATTAGGCACAAAGTGATCCGCTACACTGTTCTAATAGCCTGCTTTGTTCTGCCCTATTACTGATTATCAAATCAACAAAATTCAAGGTGTGTATTAGAAACTGTGCTCAATCAATCCCAAAAACATCTCACACATCATATCACATCTAAAATCATTAACCATTTCAATCTTATATATCCGCACTAACAAAATTGATCTCTCGCAAGTCAACTTCACAAAATATCAAAATATGAAACGTGTAGCTTCAAGTTGGCTCAAATCTCCTCAAAACAATATTCCAGATTCAAAAAATATGATCAATTACTTCCCATAAGTCATTCCAATTACCTCAAACTTACCAACAACCACTAGAATCACCTCAAACAATCTGGTCCACATGATACACCATTAATAATGAAGATAACCATGTTTTACTACTCTACCAGATAGCGGACCTTCTTACATGATAAAGAATCAACACTAGAGGATAGTAATTCATGATAATCTGCTTCCCATACTGAATCAACTTAACTCAGATAACTAGAACCAAAAACACATCACCGAAAATGAGAACTGTTCACCAAAACTGTACAAAGAGTATCACAGACCAAAACATACTCAAGACTTCCTCGGGACATCCGGATAACCAAAGCTCCATATCAGATAAAATCAATAAGTTGAGTTGCCATCAATGACAACTCCTAATAAAAATCATGCACCATACATCACCAATCTTCATCACAGAATCATTGGAATAGTGTCTTATGCCAACAATCTCCCCCTTTGGCATTGATGGCAACACTGTGAAAAATAATCCAAAAAAAACAAACAATCTGATAATATGAAATTTGTACCCTCAACTAACTCCCCCTAAGAATAATGATCATGTTTCACTACATTGTCCAACTCTCTCCCCCTTTGACATCAATGGTAAAGGATAGGGATTCACCAAAGCTTATGTACAAATGAATGCAATATTTTACATGAATTTAAAAATGTCTGCATGGGTAACCTTGAAGGACTCTAAGTACCCATTCCATCCTCTTAGGAAACAATCTAAAACATTAATCAAAGCATTGAACATGTATCCATTCACTTCAACACCTTTGAGATCAAATGACACCTGTTTACTTAAGGCACCGACTGCATCATGTCGAGCTCTGAGAAAGGTGTCCATCTGAAGAGTAATCAAACTTCTCATCTCTTCCACTCTACTCAACATTTTCTCTTTTTCATTATTCAATCCCTTTATTTTTTCAGTAAAATAAATTATTTGAGTTTTAAGGGAACTAGGAAAAAATGAATGAGGGGAAAATGAGTGACCAATACTTGCAAGCTTCCCTTCAAAATATCTTATTTTCTTATCGATATCTATAGTAAACTTGTGCAAAAATAGACATGATTTTCCTCCTTCACCTAATGCATCCTCTACACTCTTCACCACAGTCTTCAAAAATTCTCTATCAGCTTCAATTGTCTTCAATTTTGTTTGAAGCCTCATCTCATTGAATTTATTGAAAATATTTATATATGCTTCTTTCTCTAATGATACAAAATCAGATTCTACTTTGTTTAACATATCCTTAAGATTACCAGAGGGCAAGTCATTTGAAATCTGCTTAAGGTTAGGCAAAAAAATTTGCAAAACTATAGTGACCAAAGATATCACTTCTTTCTCTTCTGAAGCAGACTTGAGTAAGTCCTCATTGGCCTTGATTTGTGCAAGAGTGACCAAATTTAATGCTTGAAGAGGGGATAAGGTGTTTAAATATACTAGACCATGAGAAATATCATCTTCAACTACAATCTTCTTTCCCTTATCAGGGACAATAGCTTTGGTCATGGTTGTCAGAGCTTTATTTGATTTATCTTCACCCTTTTCCTTGACTAGTTCTATATTTACATCCTCTTCACCTCTCTCACCAAATTTTCCATCATCTTTATTCTTGCCCACTTCACCTAACTCCTTTGCTATCATTTTTACAATTATTTCTATCTTAGGAGGATCCTAAGTAGCATCAACAGAGTTATCCACTGCTTGATTTTCAGTGGCATCAGCTGGAGCTTCCCGTTCAACTAGATCAATTTGTATAGTGGACTGATCCTGTGGAGCTTCTGTTTGTACATGGATTGTCGGAGGAGAAGTTTATTTTCTTGAATGTCTTTCTGGTTGGGTATCATTCTTCTCCAGAATAATTTGATAGTCATTCTCTTTCAAAAATTTCCTCAAAATACCTTCAATGTCTTTCACTACTTCATCTACCCTTCCGATCATACTCACTCTAAGCTTGCTTCAGAAGTTTTCCTTTGCAAGTCTTAAAATCTTAGGTATTTCTTCTCTAGTTATTTTTGAACATAGCTTTACTAGAGTAAATTATTTCAACCTTTCATCTTCTATATTGGCGGCGTGTCTCCAAGCATCCAAGATGTCATATAAGCTTTTGGGGATCATAGATGATAATTATATTCAGACCTTACTGAATTTATCCATATATTCTACAATTAATTATTCTATTGCCTAGTGGTCTTTATCCTCAAAATTTTCATAATATACAAAGACACTTTTCAAATTTCCATCCTTCAAAATCTCATCAATTAACTCTTGCAAAGTCAAAGGAGGTACTATTTCATATGGACTTTCAATCTTACCGGACTTGAGAGCTTCATTTGTTTCAGACTTCTTCTTCTTGCTAGATCTAACCTTTTTGGATGGTTCTCCTTGAGACTTAGCTTTATTGGCATGAGGAGAATCACCAGATGTAGGCTTTTGGACTACCCTTGCATAGGTAGCAGTCTTCTTTACTTTCCTTACCTCTCCATCTGACTCTGTTTCCTCTTCTATTGCAGTATATTGTCTTGTCGACTTCTCTTTCTTCCTTTTCTTTGCTCCACTGGTAGATGTTGTTGGTTTTGGCTTAGGTGAAGGTGTTAGTTTTTGCACACTGGAGGTAGGTGTTGATTTTCTAGGCTTGGCCTTGGGTGGCTTGGGAGGAACCGATTTAGCTTGTGGCTTCACCAAATCTTCCTCCTTTAGAATATTTTTGTCCCTTGCCTACTGCATAGCTTCCTAGGTAATACCCATCTTCTTTACAAGAGCCTCAACCTCCTTTCTCACCTTCCTCTTCCTTCTAGCCTCAATGAATTTCTTATACACGTTAAGGTTCTTTTCTTTAAAAATTTCAAATATTTCTTCCTTTTGATCTATCGGTTGACTCAGTAGATGTTGTGCATATGCTTCAAGCGTGACAACATCAACCTCATACCTCATGGGCATGGTCTAGGTTGTTCTCGGCTCAAAAGCCTCCATATGGCATTGATCTTTATCAACCATAAAACAAATTATCTTCTCATATTTCTCAACTATCACCTTAGGAATTCTTTCATGAGTTTTCATAGAGGCTTGAAAGTTCTTGAAATAACCCCATATTGTAGATATTCTCATTGTAGCATCACCTATGCCCAACAACCCTTCCTTAATTTGCATCACCACCAGTTTGTCATAAGCCCATTGGAATTTTCCAATACCGGGGATCTCATTCAGGAAATATAGAGCTAAGTACATAATTAAAGATCCAAACTTAAAATTATGTTTCTTGTCTTGTTTTATTTTCTTCAAGTTACTCAATAATTCACTTAGAAGTACAAAAAAAAGATCACACCTTTTATTCTCCTTCAACATTTGATATGCAATGAATATTGCAGTACCGCAGACTAAGTTTTGTTTGCTAGATTGATATAATTTATAGCCCACAACCATTCAAGTCAATCTCACATCATTCTCAATTATATAATTGATTATCATGGATCGGTTGTCATATTGGGAACCGGTAACAGCTGCCACAATGGTATTCTACACTTTCCTTACACTAATACATTTGGCCTAAAATTCCGATGGAGGTTTCCAACGGAGAAGGTATATTGTGATCAAATTTGATTTTTTTTTTTTAAAAATGCCCGAGTTCGTCGGAATTCCGACAATAATGCAACATTTGGTTTTGACAGAGAAGGAATTGGCAATGACATTTGTGTTTTTTTAGAAAAAGTGTCCATGTTCATCGAAATTCCAATGACCGTAGGCATTACTTAAAAAAAAAAGAAAGACCAAGTCATTTCATAAATCTTTCCTCTTCGTCCCACCTCTGCCATTACAAAATACCAACTATCCTAGCTATACTACTATGGCCCGATTGAGATGCATTCGATCAATATGCCGATGCGCTCAACTAAACAAAGAGATCAGGTTAGGCGCTCTTTCTCATATGAAAAGGGATAGGTCATTTATGCGCTGATTGGATGACTATGGGATAAAGAGATTGAATCAGGTCGTTTATGCGCTTGATCGACCAGGGAGAAAGAAAAGATCTAATTCACACAACATCAGGGCTCGACCTCCTAATTACAGTCACCGCTTGGATGTTTGAAGGAGATAGCTTCTTGTCATAATGCATTGCATTTCTTTCCCACATATTGCTTCTAGATGGATGCTTCAACACTACGACAGAATAAAATGAATCGAGTCAAATGGTTGGTTCCCGGTAGGACCTTTATGCCAGAAATGCTCCAGTCGCGGAATGAAGTGGTTCCTCCCATGCTGATTTGAGAAGTTATTGTTGGGCCATCCCCCAATGAACACGAAGGAGGGAGGCATACATAAGTTCCCTGTGCCAGTTTAATCATTGTAGGAATGTGTTTGTCAAGGCAGCCATTTCAATTATCATCGTTTCACTCTAAATTGGGCATTACAAGATTCGGTTGAAGAAAAAAGGTAGGGTATAATCAACAAATTCATTGTTATACATATTCAAATATTTAGATTCAAATTTTATTATAGATTTATCAGATTAATTGCCAATAGCAAAGATGATGAGAGGTTTCTGTAATATGACATGATCAATTTAAAAGAAGAATTTCTTACTGTAGCGTCCTAAAATTGCGACACTTGCAATTTCGATTGCATTTCGATCTTCATGATGGTGACGCAACACACAACTTGAATGGAGACCCTGAAACTTGCTCGCGACACTGAAAACTGCATTTTTCAAGCACCTTGGCCTGAACCTCCTTGCACCCTGCTGTCCCGGGAGGTGGGACCAGAGCGTCCAGTGCCCTGGTCCTTCAGGACCAAGGCGCCCAGCGCCCTGGTCCCTGGGTCCTATTTTGGGCCCGGTCTCCTAAGGGGTCTCGGGTCTTTTTGTTTGCAAATTGGAAATTAACTTTCCTGGTCGGCCTAAGGTCGGGAAAATCAATCTATCAGCCCTAATTGACAAGTATATAAACTACATTTTTCTCTTTCATTCGACATGATGATGATGAGGAGGATATGTGTAAAAAGTGTGGAAATTATACTCAAGCATTCAAACATTCAAGCATTCAAGCATTCAAGCATTCCTTCAAGTAATTGATCATTTCAAGTCTCCATTCAAGGCTAAGTGTTGCATTCAAGTCAAGGATTCAACCATTGAAGAGGAGATCACATACTACATGCTACAAGATACAACATACATCTATACCTTCGCACATAAGGATACAAACATCCTTAGAACAAGGTATTAGTACTTGTTTTACAGTCATTTACATTTACAGCTCTTGCTCATTTCTTGGTTAATTCCAAAATCGGGGTTTGACCTAAAGGCAAACCCCTAATCCCTAACCCCCCAATCATCTTCGCTTTTCTGTGTGTAGGTTGCAGGTACGCGGCTGAAATTGAAGATCTGGAATCCTTGTGCAGAGACGAACCGATCCCCCTTCGTTTGACGGATTTTTCGGAGGACCGTGGCGCCGGGCGCCATCGTCCCAACAAATTTTGCTCAAATTTGCAGGACAGCGCCGTATCGACATTCTACTGCTAATTCCAGGTCCGCAGCTTCATCCTATAACCCGAACTCAGTTTATAAGTGAATCTTTATGACTTTCTATGCATGCTTAGCTTAATTTCCTTAACAACATTCTTTACAAAAGAGGGTAGCCTTGCTTTTCTAACCCTTGAAATTCATTTAGCATCCAATCTTACATTGTGTGGGATTGGATCTTATGAGTTTCAACCCCTCTTTTGAATGTAAAGTCTCTCCCCTAAGTGAAAACCATCGAATCCTAGCAAACCTCCCTTCTCTCTCCTCGAAGTTGGAAGAGGGGAGAACAACTAGGGTTCGATCGCGATTTTCCGCATTACATTTTGGTGAACCCGACGTGAACATCCTTTCTGATTTTTCATGCTTAGATCTGAAAAAATTGATTACATTTCCATGTTTGATCTTTTGCAAAATTTTAGAGGTGATTGCATAAAAACCCTAAATTTTCTTTTTAGTAATTGAACTTGCGAAATGTCTAAATGTTAATGCCTGTTTCAGATCTGCCCTTCTATTACAAATTTTCAATTCATATTTGTGCTTTAATTCTGAAAATTAAGTGGCTAAATATCAAAACCCTAATTTTTGAAACCCTCTTAATTCAACCTTTGTCCGACAATTTGACCAATCAAAACATCTCCAAATCAGCTGTAACTTTGGATTCTGCAATAAAATCACAATATCCTTCATCCCTGAAAATTTGGAAAAAAGTTGCGAGGACCGTGTTGCACTCCGAGCGCCATCGTCCCCGACATTTTTTCCAAAATTTCGGGAGCGAGATCTTGCTGTATTTTCCTGCTAAAATCCAGAATTTTGGCTGATTTTGTCAATTATAACACTTTCAAAATTACAGTCAAAGTTGGTCTTGCGATTGCTTGGTCTAAGGCTTCTAATCATTTAAAAATCATTGAAATTGAAATTTTGTGTCAAAATTGTGTTCTTACTATCCTAAATCTGAAAATTGTGTTTGCATTCATTCAAAATTTCAGTGCTTTATTCAAATTCTTGCATTTTGTGACTTTTGAAATTAAGTGCTTAATTACAACAACTTCGATTTCCGCTTTCAAAATTGAATTTTGCGTGAAATTGAGTCAATTTTCAAATTTCAAAATTTGCATTGCTCTTGACATTCCCTCTAAAATCATAAAATTCAAAATTTCAGTTTCCCTCTCTTTTTCAAAATTCAAAATTTTGCATTTTTCGACAATCTTGATAGGGTTCAATTTTGAGATTGCAACTTTAATTTGGCCTATCTACAGATCGTAAAATCACTCAATTTTTTCAGATTAGCTCTAAAATCATCATACCTTTCATCCCCGCAAATTTCGAAAAAAGTTGCAGGGACCGTGTTGCACTCCGGGCGCCATGGTCCCGGACATTTTTTATGAAATTTCGGGAGACTGTTGTGATTGCATTTAACAGCTTAAATCCAGAAGATTGGCTGATTTTACTGAAAATTGCTACCTCTAAATTCAAAATCTTCTCTCTCTTTCTAGTGCATGAGTTTTACAACAATAAGCCCTACTTACACTATTCCCATTAGACGAAGCCGTAGAATTAAGTCTTTCCGAGGTTTAACTACCGAGGAGATGGAACCTAATTTGAATAGCCTTTTTAACGAGGACATGGGTAATTCCTCTAATCCTCCTAATGATGAAGAAGCTCTCCATGAGGTTTCTGTAGAACAACTTTCGAAATTGGATAACCAATTTGACGATTTTCGACAATGGATGTCTCAAGAATACCCTGATAGTCAAGCTCTTCCTTTAATTGAGGGTCTAAAATGTATGCTTCAAAGTGATAAGAATGGAATTGATATTTTGCGTGGTATTGCACACATTGTGGATTCAAATGTGATGCCTATGAAGAGTTGTGCTGAAACCTTAGGTTATACACAACCTCCTACCCAAGACAATCATTCTATTCCTTTGACGACTCCTATTGCTAGTATACCTACTTTTACATCAAACATCATGGCTACTTCTATACAAGACATTCCTCCTATGATCACCAGTCATGGGGGCAACCCTTCTTCTTCAATTAACCCTCTTCCTTCATTCAATCCGACTTCTTCATTCATTCCTCCAATGAGTGTTCCTATTACATCTTCACAAATGAACATGACGCAAGGGGGCAATTCATTTAACCATTCCATTCCTCCTTGTAGTGTTCCTCTTGTCCAATCATCTCCTATGACTAATTATCACAGAGTCCAACCACCTTACTCTTTACCTTCTTTCAATAACATCACACCTCCATCTCAATCTAACACATCCAATATGAACTCTTCGACTGAAGCGACCATTAACAATCTAGCACAAACTGTCTCTTCTTTACAGCAACAAATTGCCTCTATGAATCAATCTAAGTTTAGTGTGCCCACATTTGACGTTGCAAGCCCACTTTCTCTTGACATTGTTCGAGCCATCCCTCCTAAACATGTTGAAATCCCGCATTTGGAGCTTTATAATGGTAAAGGAGATCCTCTAACACATGTTAAGACTTTTCAAACAATTTGTACTGATTTTGCTTATGACCAAAGGTTGCTTGCAAAACTGTTTACTAGAACATTAAGAGACAAAGCCCTACAATGGTATTGCTCGTTGCCTTCTTATTCTATTACTTCTTTCGAACAACTTGCAAATGCTTTCATTCAACAATTTCAAAACAATATAAGTCCTAAAGTTACTTTGATTGATTTAATGCATTGTAAACAAGGTGTTAAAGAAAAAGTGACTGATTTCATTGGTAGATATAAGCATTTGTATGCTCAAATTTCTTTTCCAGTGCCTGACAATGATATTCAAAGAATCTTTATTTCTAATTTACAAAAAGATATTCGAGACAAACTTCTGTTTTCTGAGTTTACTTCTTTCCAACAGTTGTGTGCAACTCTTCACAATTATCAACTGACTGTGAGTCAAATGGAACAATCACATCCTATGGCTCTGAGTGATAAGGGTGATAGCAGTCAACAACCATTTGGGAAGTTTAAACCGAACAGAGATTCCATCAAATTCAATGAAAACATCATCAACAACAATGTGAATGCAGCATCAGGTGTGCCTCCTATTTCTAAATTTTTCAAGAAAGAAAGAAAGTATACTCCTTTGAATGAATCATTGCATAGTATTATGAATAAGTTATTGGAACAAAATGTGCTTACTCTTCCTCCTATAAGACAAATTGATCCTGCAAAGATTACTTCACCTTATTTTGATAACAAAGCCTTTTGTCAATTTCATCGTCAGCCTGGTCATGATACTGAAAAATGTTTTTCTTTAAAGGGTAAAATTCAGGATTTGATTGATAATAATACTATTTCTGTTTCTGGAGTGAATGATAAAGGCAATACATCTGTAGCTCCTCCTAATCAAAATCTTTAGATTTTCACTGATCCATTGCCTTCTCATACCTCTAATGCGATTGAGGCTAATGATTCCTCTCTTTCATCTGATGGTCTTGTGTCTATGACCCCGAATGTGATTAACTTTGTAGAGCAGCAAGAAATCCCTAAAGAACCTTCCATCACATTTGATTCCAGTGAAACCATTAGGGCACCTGATGGTCCTTTATACATAGTTGCAAAAGTCAAGAATACACCTTGCTGTGGAGTGCTTATTGATCCTTCGTGCATGATTAATGTTAATACTGAAGAATTTCTTTTTACTTTGCAATTGAATCAAGTGATCTATGACAAAATAGACGTGATTGTGAAATTATTTGATGCATTTTCTTCTCCCGCAATTGGTTCTATTACATTGCCTATTGAGGTTCATAACAAATCCCTTGATGTGAACTTTGCTATTATCCCTTCTTCCGAACAATTTCGTGTGAAGCTTGGCTATCCTTGGCTATCTTCCATGAAAGCTATTGCTTCTCCTATTCATAAGTGTTTGAAATTTCCCCATAATGGTGAAGTTGTTACTGTCAATCATAGTCTCTTTAAACCAGCTGAAAGAACTTCTAGTGTTCCTATAGACTACTTTTGGCCTAAACAATTCCAATCTCTTCCTCCACGAAGTGATCATCTTTTCAAATCTTATCAAAAGTGGAAAATAGATATGATCCTATCTCTAAGTGAACCTAGAACACCTAAACTTGACATTCCTATCATTCTTGAGAAGGAAGTTCTTCCTTTGAAAGATAAAACTAATGTCTTTCCTCAAGAAGATTCTCAACCCATCCCTATGGATGTGACTATGTCTATGCCTAATAAACTTCCTAAGAGTAGACCTATACCTCCTTGTCATGATGGACTTGGTCTTCTCCCTAAACCAAAAATTCCTCCTTTATATGGAGCAGTTCCTCCTCCTTCTTTTTATAGAGAGAAGAGACCTTCTTCTTCTCCTATTATCCAGCCTAAGAGACCACAACCTAAACACCCAAGTGCTAAGGATGAGAACATTCCTCCTCCTCAATCTTCTCCACTTCCTACTAAGACTAGACGAAATCGTTCTGCACGTGAACGCCGATGAAAGCGTCGTCTTAGAGCTCAGGCAGCTGCTTCTCAAACTTTGCAATCTCCAAAAACACCTTCAACAAGCATTATTCCATTTTCTCCTCAGCCGGACATTGAGCCTAAATCTCCTAAACATAAGATGCATGATGATCTTGATCCTGTGCGAGTTAAAGATCCTATTTTTATAAATCTTGATGACGATATAGATGAAAATGTTACTCCTCTTGCTTTTGATAGTGAATATGAACTTGTTGATGTTGATAACCATTTATCTAATGAATTTTCTAAAGCACTTATCCTAGCTCCTAGACAAGAACAACGTGGCTTGGAACATGAACATAGCCCTTGTTTGGATCTTGTGATAGCTCCATCTGCTGTGTTGGATGTTCCTCCTCTAGCGTGTTCCCTGCCTTCCCGAAACATTGATCAGCAAGATCGGGGGGTAGATGACGTGCTAGACTAGTTACATTAGCATAGCAGATTTTCTCCCCCTCTCTTTTGTTACTTCTTCTATATGTTAGTCTCATTCTTCTATTTGTTGTCCTTGGTGTTGTCTACTTGAGGACGATGCAAAGCATTGAGATCTCTCGGTCTCTCTCATGTTGACTCAAAAGACACATGTGTTCCCTTCTTCTAGGTGACCTTCCTTGATTGGGGAATGAAGAACAATTATGCATACATACATATGATATATATACATGAATTATCATACAGCATACTGACCCCGAGGAAAGTGAAGTCACCTCGTGCTTTATGTTTTGTGTCTATTATCCTTGGGTTTATCTCACACTTGGGGGCTAAATCCTTGCGATAACGTGCTTCTTTCTCATTTCTTATGTGTATCACTACGTTAAAACAATCACCCCCGGTGAGGCGTGTGCGATCTCTTTAACGTAGGGGGGCATACATCCCGTTCATATCTTTTCAAGATACTTGAAAATTTCTTGACAAATTTAACCTTGCCTTGAAAATTTTTGATATCTTTCTTGCATGACTCATAGTGAGGGAACCTTACTACTGACAGTCATGGTTCTCCCTCGTGATCTTCCCTTTTACTTTGTCAATCGAAGTCGTAAGATCCTTAGTCCACTGGGGGCTTGGTGTATCTTGCCTCCTTGACGTGGTGAAAGTCTTTCAATGTTGTTTCCTTGTACTTTACCAGAAGTATGAGCATACATACTCCCGCTAAAGTGGGGGCTAAATGTAGCGTCCTAAAATTGTGACACTTGCAATTTCGACTGCATTTCGGTCTTCACGATGGCGACGCAACACGCAACCTGAATGGAGACCCTGAAACTTGCTCGCGACACTGAAAACTGCATTTTTCAAGCACCTTGGCCTGAACCTCCTTGCACCCTGCTATCCCGGGAGGTGGGACCAGAGCGCCCAGCACCCTGGTCCTTCAGGACCAGGGCGCCCAGCGCCCTAGTCCCTGGGTCCTATTTTGGGCCCGGTCTCCTAAGGGGTCTCGGGTCTTTTTGTTTGCAAATTGGAAATTAACTTTCCTGGTCGGCCTAAGGTCGGGAAAATCAGTCTATCAGCCCTAATTGACAAGTATATAAACTACATTTTTCTCTTTCATTCAACATGATGATGATGAGGAGGATATGTGTAAAAAGCATGGAAATTATACTCAAGCATTCAAACATTCAAGCATTCAAGCATTCAAGCATTCCTTCAAGCAATTGATCATTTCAAGTCTCCATTCAAGGCTAAGTGTTGCATTCAAGTCAAGGATTCAACCATTGAAGAGGAGATCACATACTACATGCTACAACATACAACATACATCTATACCTTCGCACATAAGGATACAAACATCCTTAGAACAAGGTATTAGTACTTGTTTTACAGTCATTTACATTTACAGCTCTTGCTCATTTCTTGGTTAATTCCAAAACCGGGGTTTGACCTAAAGGCAAACCCCTAATCCCTAACCCCCCAATCGTCTTCGCTTTTCTATGTGTAGGTTGCAGGTACGCGGCTGAAATTGAAGATCTGGAATCCTTGTGCAGAGACGAACCGATCCCCCTTCGTTTGACGGATTTTTCGGAGGACCGTGGTGCCGGGCGCCATCGTCCCGACAACTTTTGCTCAAATTTGCAGGACAGCGCCGTATCGACATTCTACTGCTAATTCCAGGTCCGCAGCTTCATCCTATAACCCGAACTCAGTTTATAAGCGAATCTTTATGACTTTCTATGCATGCTTAGCTTAATTTCCTTAACAACATTCTTTACAAAAGAGGGTAGCCTTGCTTTTCTAACCCTTGAAATTCATTTAGCATCCAATCTTACATTGTGTGGGATTGGATCTTATGAGTTTCAACCCCTCTTTTGAATGTAAAGTCTCTCCCCTAAGTGAAAACCATCGAATCCTAGCAAACCTCCCTTCTCTCTCCTCGGAGTTGGAAGAGGGGAGAACAACTAGGGTTCGATCGCGATTTTCCGCTTTACACTTACAAGACCTAAACCGTTGAACAATCCTACAATCATGTATTAATTAAACACTGCATTTTAAATAATGAACAATATAGTTAGCCTGAAACATATTAACGCTACTTTCCATATTTAAAATATATCCTAATTAAGGAGAGGGGTGGCCTAAACCTGCGTGATCGAGTGCCATTATGTAAAATATATCCTAATTATCGATGCTAGTATATATGGTTGTGACAGAAAATCCCTACTGCAGAACCGTGAGAGCACTGTGTAGTGATTGAGTGCTATTTTTTGTCAGTGTTTTGGAAGAGAGCATAAGTGTACCATTAGGAAGTAGGTATAAAATGGAAGCTAAGAGGTATAAGGTTATGAGGTGTGGGTTAGGATAAGATAGGGAGGTAAGTTTTGAAGGATGTAATGGTGAAAGAGTAAGTTTAGGATATGTTAGGGGTTTGGAAGGTAGGAAAGTGAATGGGGGGAGATAAAATGATGTGAAGGATGGAATGGGGTTAGGTAGGTGAAGTAAAAGTAAGTGTGTATGAGGTTAAGGTTTAGGATAGGATGTAGGAAAGTGGAGGATGTTAAGATAGGGGATATGAAAGGTAGATGGAAGGTAATAATGATAGGAAGTGAGGTAAAGGTTATGAGGTGTGGGTTAGAAAATAGGGTGTAGGAAATGGAAGGAAGGGTCATATCACTTTGAGAGTTTTCACCAAGATGAGTAGACCAAGTATGGACCTCAAATATTACAAGCCATGAGGATCCACTTGTAGTAGAGGAGCATATACTTGCATCTTGGGAGCTTATTAGGAGTTCGCCTTGAATTTGGGAAATACACATAGAGGAGATATAATATTGATCAATACACATTACCTAGCCTCATCATGCATAAATACAAGAGGTATAGACTATAGAAAGAACATATCATGAGCCAAAGGATCATATTCGAGAGTTGCTTCATCTCCAATCCTTTACATTTTTAAGATCCACAAATGGGGTTGAGGATAAGTCTTGGTTACTTAGCTTGGACTTATGCTTTGGGTTGCATCTATATGTGAGCAACTTAAAGGCATAATTTTCAATGAAATTTTTGAGAGGACTTGATTCCACCTTGTGATACTGGGAGGATAAAATGCACTAACTTACATTGGAAACCCTCTCCAGATACCATTTTGGAGTGCTTAAAAGTGTGTTCTATTTCAAAATATTTTTGACAGAGATGCATAGATGAGTTTCACAATTTCCTTAATAAGGTTTCATAGTGGCTCAACATGAGAGTTAGTTTTTGGAGTTCTTGTAGTTTGTAGATTACATTCAAGACAAGTTACTTGTCAATTATTTCATTAGGGGTGGAAAGCCCAAAATTTCAGTTTTCCTACACATGGTCAATCCAAATGACTTTAGGGTTGCTATGGCAAAGTCTCTTATGGAAAAGGAGGTATATGGGAGGACGCAAGAGGCATGAGAGAAGTTTGTAACATTGATGAAGGGACTAAAGTGTCCATATGCCTCCCCATCCTTCAAAGGATAATTTAGACTTACTATATGATTTACAAAGAAAACCCCAATAGTATCAATATTAGGGACAAAGGTCTAGAGCATAGTAGGGACCATAGGGTAGTCACATTTGACCATCATCGACACAAGGATATTTTAGGTATGAGAGACTATAGGGCTATCAAGCTAGGCCTTCTATGAATCAACAACCTTTTAGGGGAGAATCTAGTGTTTTTAGTAATTAGGATCTTGTAATTATGGTGGGGCCTAGCCAACATAGGGTTATATGAGAGGCACATGTTATGTATATGTTAGTATTAGACAAAGAGTGCCCACAAGATTTTAGAGTAGGTGGACACAATCCTAGGATGTCAAAGTAGATAGTCGATATGTGGGTCTTTACCCTCCCAACCAGTCAACATATACCACCATGGGTCTTTACCCTCCCAAACACACAAAGGTCAAAGGAAGATTCACTACTGCAACACTCATTTTTTGTGACAGTCTCAAGCACTTAGGACAGTCACTCCTTTCGTGACCATTCTTCTTCACACAACACTCTCTAACATTAATTATGATGATAGTGTACCTCCTTAAACCTTCCACCAACACCTAACTCAATACCAAACTCTTTCCCAATCTCGCTAATGGACTAATTAACTCAACTCACTATGAAATTGTGACAATCAATGCAAGGTTTAGGATAGTAGTAATTAGGATCTTCTAATTATTGTGGGGCCTAGCCAACATAGGGTTATATGAGACAGGGGTAAGTTCAATAGTGATTTCTCCTTCAATTCTTGATGAATGCTTGATTGCCTATTCACTTGGAATTGAATTGATTTTATAATTAAGAGATCACTTGAATTGTAAGTAAACCCCTTCAAATGATAGGGTAGGCTTCCTTTTATACCTAATATATGTCTTGAAAGAATTTTATCCTGATGGCTTTAATTTAAAGTACTTTCTCTTCTATTTGGTATTGGTGGAGCAGAGGTTGCATTGCATCATCCTAGGATACATATTTCCGTAGATACAACACAAGTTAAATGTATCCCAAGTCGATGCAAAGCAACCTCTGCTCCAGAGATCACCAAAAAATAGAGAAAGAACTTTAATTTAATGCCATCGGGGATAAAAGTCTTTAATCAAGACAGATAAATGGTATGCAACTATATCTATTTGGAATGCATTACCCAAACATGACAATCGATCAGTCACCTTTGAAAAGAAAGTGGTATGATGAAATATTTAGGCATAAAATAGATGAAATGCACTCCATACTATTGCTGCACAATATTTTCATCGATGATATTTTTAAAATAGTAAAGGAAGGTGTATGGAACAACTGAATTCTTATCATTATAAACAATGAATATTTTAAGATCCTTTTATGATGTGTAAGTTGAGAATATTTTATGAAAGGTCCCTAAATGAATACACTTTAAACTGATTTTAGCAATGACAATCGGATGTAGACAAAATGAATGCTTTTTGGATTAGGATGGTACATAGAATCTACTATCAAAAGGTTGCTTTGGAAAGTATATGATTCAAAACTAAGGAAATGCAATTATTTACAAGTTTTAACCTTCTTAGATGCAAAATCCCTTATTTAGCCTCTCACAAACCCTTAAAAGTAGGGTTTCTCATATACCCTTCTTCCAAACACTATACCATCCAAATGATGATGGATTCACCTTTCATTTGAAATGTCTAAACACTGTCAATCATAAAATGTGCCCCCCCTTAAGGCGGATTTGCTACTGCTGCTCCTTAGCAAGCAATTTCTCCACTCTTACATTCACCATAATGGACCTTAAGACATCATAATTGATTGGCTCTTCACTCCTAAGACCTTCAAAAGTCTTTAATGGCTTCATTTATTCCTTTGGTCTTCCAAATGCACCTGCACCAACTTGAATTATCCTTCAATGCTTGATTGCCTGTTCACTTAGAATTGAATTGATTTTATAATTAAGAGATCACTTGAATTGTAGGTAAACCCCTTCAAATGATAGGGTAGGCTTCCTTTTATACCTAATATATGTCTTGAAAGAATTTTATCCTGATGGCTTTAAATTAAAGTACTTTCTCTTCTATCTCGTATTGGTGGAGCAGAGGTTGCATTGCATTGTCCTAGGATACATATTTATGCAGATACAACACAAGTTAAATGTATCCCAGGTCGATGCAAAGCAACCTCTTCTCCAGAGATCACCAGAAAATAGAGAAAGAACTTTAATTTAATGCCATCAGGATAAAAGTCTTTAATCAAGATAGATAAATGGTATGCAACTGTATTTATTTGGAATGCATTACCCAAACATGGCAATCGATCAATCGCCTTTGAAAAGAAAATGGTATGATGAAATATTTAGGCATAAAATAGATGAAATGCACTCCATACTACTGCTGCACAATATTTTGGTCAATGATATTTTTAAAATAGTAAAGGAAGGTGTATGGAACAACTGAATTCTTATCATTATAAACAATGAATATTTTAAGATCCTTTTATGATGTGTAAGTTGAGAATATTTTATGAAAGGTCCCTAAATGAATACACTTTAAACTGATTTTAGCAATGACTATCAGATGTAGACAAAATGAAATCTTTTTGGATTAGGATGGTACACAGAATCTACTATCAAAAGGTTGCTTTGGAAAGTATATGATTCAAAACTAAGGAAATGCAATTATTTACAAGTTTTAACCTTCCTAGATGCAAAATCCCTTATTTAGCCTCTCTGATGCAGAAGGATCCCCTACTCTAGACCTCTCAAGGGTTCAATCACTCAAGGAGGCACACATAAGAGGATCCTTCTACATACTAGGTGAAACACACTCTCCCTTCCAACTCCCATTGATCATGATTGATCATCTAATCAATTGCCTAAGGCTGCACTCTTAAGGTTTTGATAACCTACTCACTCCCTCGGACCCAACTCTAGGATCAACACTTGACTCTTAAGTCTCCTCAATACCCTAAATATAGGGTATATTCTTCCCACATTGAATTTTAAAGCCCTACAATCCACTAGACTCCAAACTAGGTTCTCAAGACAAAAATGCTCAACACTTTGATTAAATAAAACCAAAGTTACCTTCTTGCTGTCCTCTTAGATATACCTATACATAGAGGTATATAACTTTTGCATTGTTTCAAAAATCCTCAATCACTCTAGTGATATTCTGAAGAACTTGAGTTAGAACATCATATCCAAAATCTAGACAAATCCAATGGTGCAACCCCAAGATATAGCCCCCATATCAGGCTGCATTTTCTATGACTGTCATTCTGTCACATTATGACAGTCTGCTGCTATCTTTGGAAATCCATTGGTTTAAGACCTTCTTTGGGAACTCCACTTGCTCCAAAACCTTAGGAAGGTTTTCAACACACCAACCAACACTCCCCTAAGCCCTTCTATCCTTAACATTCTTTGCCATAACAAACAAAGCCTTCTTCACTTGACTGTAACAGTCAATCTACCCCTGTGACTGTCCTAACAATCTAAAACCATCATGTAGCACGTGAAAAACCCTTGCATGACACCCTGAACACACCATGGACATGTATTATACACCCTTGGCCTCATCCCTGCTCAAATTGAGGATTGGTTATGCATCAAAACAAAAGATACTACATTTATGAAGCCACTGGTTACCCTAAGCCAGGGTTCTGGCAGATTTTATGAAAATGCAAATAACTTTGGTAAAACACAATGAAAATTAATACCACCACCTCCAAAGTAGAGTTAAGTCATTCCTCTATCACCTCTAATCAATAATCTCTCAGAATAAAAACATGAAATGCATCAAAACCAATGAGAGATCTGACTGTCACATTGAAAACTCAGAAAATGCACATAAAAATATGGTTTTTATTGCTCCAAATGATTGCCTTCGACCAAACACTCACCATATCTCCTAGTATCATTGTTTTAAAAACTTTTATATCACTTGTGGCCTTCAAGACCGAACCATAACCACCCAACTACCTCTAACCACCTATTTTTGTCATTTTTGCATTTTTGACAATAAAAGTTGCTCTCAAAAGTTGTCATTTGACAAACAAAGTTGTCAACATGACCAACTTGGACTCCTAACTCTACCAACACACAAAAATGGTCTTAATATGACCTTATAAACATTTCAAACATATTTTATTCCTCACAAACCTATTCTACCCTTCAAAACCCAATTTTAGCCCTTTCTAGGCCTAATTGCCAATTTTGACAATTTTACACTTTTTGACCTTTTCATTACATTTCATTGCATTTATTGGCTCTAATGGCTATTATTACATTGTTTTAAGACCTTAAAGGCCTTTTAGAATTCATTACTCATTGATTCTTCATGAGGGCCTATCAATGACCCTAGTGCACCTTGCCTCCATAGGTCTTCATAGGTGCTCCATAGGTGCTCCTGCACCACTCTCACAAACCCTTAAAAGTAGGGTTTCTCATATACCCTTCTTCCAAACACTATACCATCCAAATGATGATGGACTCAAATTTCATTTGAAATGATGGGTTTGTAATGGTAATTTAATTCTCTTTCATATTTTTGTATATATTCTTTATAATAGCCAATTATATTGATTTGTTCTATTATGGATAATGGTGTGGGTCAGATGGCTTTGCCGTCGGTGCATGAAAGCATTGAACGAGTTCTACTTTTAAAAATTATATGAAACTTTTTTAATTTATTTGATTAAGTGTTATTTGCAAAAAATGATTATCAATTATGTTTCCTTTCTCCAAGAATTGTCTAGGATCTTTCCGTCAGATAATATGTGACATCGAATGAATAAATATTTTCATTACAAATGCTTATTTTATTTAATTATAATCTAAGCGTGAATTAAAATTTATACTTGTATGTGTTGGTGTAAATAAATATTCATTTTGGATATTATTACACTTACTTAAGTTAACTTAGGATAATGCATCTCTTCGTAGTTTGGATTTGAGACACTTAGGGAAGTGTGCACATAGGGATAGAGCTTGTAGGAGAAATTCCACCTTTTGTTGTCTTATTTTGCTGTTACACTCCACATTCGGTGGGTCATCCACCTCTTGTGGAATATTATATTATTTCTCCTACCTACCTCTAGTATTTCTTACCTACCCTTGTTTCTCATTGAGCCACATGTCATATTTGTGTGCTCATACATCCATATGGCCTTGCCTATATAAGCAGGCCTATATTCATTGTATTGGTTAATCCAGTTGATCATTTGCATATTGATGAGAATACAGTTTGTTCTTGTCATTCTATTGTCTCTTTTTATGCTTTTCATTGTGCCCTTGATCTTGGCAAAATCCTACATGGTATCAGATCTATTGGAGCTTCATTGATTGGTTTTTGGAGACATCGTGGAAGGCTTCTATTTTCAGATTTGGGGATCTTCATTTTTTGGGGGCGTCATACAGCGATTTGGACATCACTGTTGAATCTGAGAGGCCGTTTCCATAAATTTCGACTATAAATTCGACCTATTTTGGTGAGAAATTTTTTTTCCCCATTTTGGCAATTATCATACGGATTTTGAAAAAAAATTTCAAAAAAAAAAAATTATTTTTCAAAAAAAAATTTTGAAAATAAAAAAAGCGATCAAAAAAAAAAAAAAAAAATTTTTGGGGGTCCGCAGACCCCCCCCCCCCACAGTACGTGTGTTGCAGGTCACGCTGCAAACAGTACCGCAGTGGGTACCACGTCACCCGCCGGCCCCCTCGGCTCCTAACTTGCCGCCGACGACCTCGGCTCTCGACCCGCTGGCGATGACTCCCTCCCATCAGCGATTAAACCGATGAACCCACGCCCGCCATGTGGCAGGCGGGCATTGGCCAGCGGTCAACCTTCGTACGCCCAGTCACAGAGCCACGTCATCTGTCCGTACAACCCGTCAGCCTGCACAGTCAGCAGTCCGTACGGTACGGACGCCCAGTCAGTAGGGAGGTGAAGTTTTCACGACGGTCATACGGCCATCAAATTTAAGACAGTGAATTGCTGACGTCAGTGCCACATCAGCAGTTTTTTGAAATTTTTTTGACCCCTCTCCATTGGGCTTTTCAGTTTTGCAGTCCAACTTTGAAAGGCCATATCTTGCTCATTTTTGCTCCTTTTTTGGTGCAATTTTTTTTGAAATGGGCTAAAATTTCATGATATTTGTAGTGGTGTGGTTATTTTCTGATTTTGGTGCACAATTTTTTTAGAATTTTTGGATTCTCTCTGTTGTACCTATCCAATCCTCAATTCTGCAACTTCAAAGGCCTCGTTTGAGCTCATATGACCTCCTTTTCAAGTGCCTTTTTTTTTGAAAGTGCATATTTTTTTGTCTACTTTCATAATCTATGATCAGATTTCAAATATTTTGAGTGGAAATTGTACTTTCAGATATTTGTCTTATTTGGCCTATTAGGTACTTGTAAATTGCTTGGATCTTAGTTAGATCTCTTGCATTATCAGTTTGAGACTCTTTTGGCCTTATTGAGGTAGTTGTAAAATTCTAAATCAGAAGTCCACTTTGCCATTTTTTGCAAGTGGCCCATTGTATACGCACTAAGTATAAAGTGCCAAATCATCACTTTTGGGGGGGGTTCTTTGATTGAGTGAATTTGGGGGGGTGTGTCTTGTGTGATTGTGCCTCTCTTTGTGCTTTTTCCATTTTTTTTGCAATGAGTCCTAATAAATTTCCACCTTTAACTCCACATAATTATGCATCATGGAAAATTAAAGTATGGAGTAAATTAATGGAAAGGGTCTCACACATTACATAGATAGAACAATAGCAGCACCACCTAATCCTAAGGCTGATCCAAATGCTCAATTAGAATGGCTCACAAAGAATTGCATGGCTATTGGAACTTTACGCAAGTATGTATCAGATGACCTCATTTTTCACATTGAGAAGTGTAAAACAATCAAAGAGGCTTGGGATATGTTTCAAAAATTGTATGGTCAAGTTGATGAAATCAGAGGCTATCAGATTGACAATGAGCTCACCAACTTGGATCCCAAGAGTTTTGATACAATCCAAGATTATGTCACCAAAGCAAATGAGCTAAGAGCAAAGCTTAAGGATTGTGGAATTGACAAAAAGGATGCTCAGTTGATATTCAACTTGTTGGACAAGCTTGCACCAGAATATGCAGCATTTGTGTCTAGCTTCCAAACTCATCATTTGACAGTGGGGAGTTCTTATGTTATGCCTTCATTTGATGCTTTCACAGAAATTTTAATATTGGAACAATCTAAGTTGTTGAACATGGGGTTTCTCAAGTCTTCAAAGTCCAAAGCTTTGGTGGCTAATCAAGGGAATCAAGGAAGTCAAGGCAAAGATTCCAACAAGAAGAAGAAGCAATCTAAGTCTAAGCCACACCAAGAAAAAGGACAATCATCCTCTCCATCACAAGGTGATTTTTCATCCTCTTCTAAGAAGGGGACACCACCTAAGAAGGATAAACCAACTTGTGCATATTGCAAGAAGTATGGTCATGATGAGCATCGATGCCATGCAAAGAAAGTTGATGAGTTAACTAATCTTCTTAAGAGAAACAACATCAACTTGCCATCCGCCTACACAAAGGAGGATTCATCTCCTTCCTCTTCCTCACAGTCTAAGGGAAAAGGGCAAGCATTTGTGGCTACAATAGGTTCTTCAAAGCAATGGATACTTGACTCGGGTGCCTCATATCACATGGGTTCTACAAAGGAGCAGTTTTCTTCATTGGAGCCATCTAAGGTACCTCACATTTACATAGGTGATGATACACAAGTAGAGGTTGAAGGGAAAGGTTCAGTTGCCATGGATGATGGAACATTTGAGAATGTTCTCTATGTTCCTAACTTGTCTACCAACCTTCTCTCCATCTACCAAATCACTCACCATGGGAATGGGAAAAAGGTTGAGTTTACACCAGATTCAGTTGTGGTAAAGAAACTTGATGATGATGCCTTGGTAGAAGTGGGAAAATTCAATGACAACTCAAGGCTTTATTCATTTTCCCACTTTGTGCCAAGTTCACCTTCTAGGGCCTTGCTTACTCATTCAAATTCAGAAAGTAAGCTATGGCATGAGCAGTTTGGTCACCTCAACTACCGCTATCTTCAGCAACTAAGCACTAAAGACATGGTCACAGGTCTACCTCAAATCAGTTTTTCAGAGGGTGTATGTTCAGGTTGTTCCATGGGCAAGCATCTCGAAGAGAAGTTTGATAAAGGGAAAGCTTGGAGAGCTTTGGAAGTTCTTCAACTTGTTCACAGTGATGTAGCAGGTCCATTTTCAGCACCTTCATTTAGTAAGGCCCGCTATGTTCTTACCTTCATTGATGACTATTCCCGCTTCACTTGGGTCTACTTTCTCATTCATAAGAGTGAAGTATTTGACATATTTCAGGACTTCAAGACTCGTGTGGAGAAGCAATCAGGGAAAGTGGTCAATATTCTTTGCACAGATAATGGAAGGGAATATGTGAACAAAAGACTTGAGGATTTTTGTACATTTCAAAGGATTGATCTTTAGCATTCTGTCGCATACACTCCATAGTAGAATGGGGTTGTAGAACACAAGAATAGAACTCTCATAGAAATGGCTAGTTGTATGATACATGCACATTCTCTTGATCCCGCCTTTTAGGCAGAGGCTATCAGTTGTGCCACACACATCTAGAATCGGGTTCCTCACAAAGCTTTGCAAGGTATTACTCCTTTTGAAGCTTGGGCTGGTAGGAAACTGATTGTGAGACACTTCAGAGTCTTTGGGTGTCCAACATGGGATCGCATACCTCCGCAGAAATGCAAGGCATTGGAACCTCAGAGTCGGCCTTGCATATTTGTTGGATATCCTGAGGGTGTTAAGGCATATAGATTGATGGATCCTGAGACACATGAGGTTTTCATTGAGAGGAGTGTTCACTTTGAGGAAAGCTCTTCTAGCTTAGCCTCTCTACCTCCTCCACCTTCCTCCATCATGGATAGTGATGTTAGTGATTTAGATGATGAGACTCCTACAACTCCAACTCGCAGGGTTACACCTCCATAGGGTCCACTTGCAGTTGAGGAGCCTCGTTCTCCACCTCCACCTAGATCTCGTTGGGCTCGACAGAGTCCGCGGGTTCTCTTGTTGGGGATCCTTCAGATACATGGAGAACTCGATCACAACATCAGGATCTTCCACATGCATTCATTGCTACCGCTTCCGATCCACAGACATTTAGGTAAGCATCAGGGGTTCCTGAGTGGGACCACGCTATGGAGGAAGAGTACAGTTCCTTGATGAGGAACAACACATGGGATTTAGTCCATCTCCCTAAGGGGAGAAAGATGGTTCGATGTAAGTGGATCTATCAGACCAAGTTTGCAGCGGATGGTAGTGTGGATAAGTATAAGGCTCGGCTTGTTGCGAAAGGTTTCTCTTAGGTTGCAGGTGTTGACTATACTGATACCTTTTGACCCATAGCCAAGATGAACTCCATTCGTTTGACACTTGCTATTGCTGCAGCTCATGGTTGGGTTGTACATCAGATGGATGTGAAGAGTGATTTTCTTCATGGTGATCTTGATGAGGAGATTTATATGGAGTAGCCACAGGGTTTCATCCAGGATACTTCCTTGGTTTGTAGACTAAGGAAATCTCTCTATGGCCTTAAGCAGGCCCCTAGGGCTTGGTACGCCAAGATGGATTCCTTTCTTCTCTTTGTAGGGTTCACTAGGTGTCATTCCGATCTGAATGTCTACATTTTGCGACAGGATGACTCTCACTTGATACTTGTGCTCTATGTTGATGACTTGATCATTACAGGGAGTACTTCATCCATCATTAGTAGGGTCAAATCTGCTTTGCATGACAGATTTGCTATGACTGACTTGGGTCTTTTGCACTACTTTCTCGGGATCAAGATTTCATAGTCACCTTCTAGGATTACACTATCGCAGCCCAAGTATGCTCTTGATCTACTTGCATGCTTTCATATGGCTAATTGTAAGCCTACCTTGACTCCCTTTCTTTCAGGAGTCAAGCTTGAGGCTCAGTGTTCTTCTCCACCAGTTGATGCCACTTTGTATCGTTAGCTTGTGAGTAGTCTCATCTACTTGACTCATACACGCCCTGATATTTCATTTGCAGTTGGCATGGTTTCCCACTTCATGCAGGAACCACATGAGCTTCATTGGAAAGCCACCAAATGCATCCTTCATTACATCCAAGGTACACATCACTATGGGATTCACTATGCAGTAGGCACAGGACTTCGCTTGGTTGGTTACACAGACTCCGATTGGGCTGGCGATCTTGATGATCATAAGTCTACTTCTGGTTATAGTTTTCACCTTGGTTTGGGCCCCATTTGTTGGCAGAGAAAGAAGCAACATGCTATTTCTCTCTCTTCGACTGAGGCTGAGTTTCGAGGTGCTATTAACGCAGTGACTGAGACCATTTGGCTCTAGCAGATTCTCACAAAGTTTGGATTCACCACTCCACGGCTGACAGTTCTACATTGCAACAATCAAAGTGCTATTGCAAACTCAAAGAAGTTGGTCCAGCACTAGCAGACTAAACACATCGAGATTCATATACACTATATCCGAGAGCTCATCCAGGAGCAGGTCATTGATTTGCAGTATTGTCCTACAACAGAGCAGGTTGCTGACATATTCACCAAACCTTTCACCAAGAGTAAGTTCTAGCAGTTGTGAGCTCTCTTGGGGGTGCGGGATGTGTCATTAGGAGGGGTCAGTTGACTTCTTCTTCCTCTCTTATGGGGGGGACTTTTTCCTCTTTCAGGTTTTGTCCTTCTTCTTTGAGAGTCTTTTGTACATTCATCTCTCTTTTGGGGGGGAGCTTTTTCCCACTGGGTTTTCTCCCTTTCTCCGTTTGTGAGAGATTGCATTGCATAGTTTTGCTTGCATTTGCATATTGTACATGGGTACCTATCATGGCCTAGTAGCCAGGACCCATCTTGCATTATTGACTTGAGTCTTCATTCCCCTAAGTTGCACTTAAGGGGGGGTGTTGGTGTAAATAAATATTCATTTTGGATATTATTAGACTTACTTAAGTTAACTTAGGATAATGCATCTCTTCGTAGTTTGGATTTGAGACACTTAGGGAAGTGTGCACATAGGGATAGAGCTTTTAGGAGAAATTCCACCTTTTGTGGTCTTATTTTGCTGTTACACTCCACATTCAGTGGGTCATCCACCTCTTGTGGAATATTATATTATTTCTCCTACCTACCCCTAGTATTTCTTACCTACCCTTGTTTCTCATTGAGCCACATGTCATATTTGTGTGCTCATACATCCATATGGCCTTGCCTATATAAGCAGACCTATATTCATTGTATTGGTTAATCCAGTTGATCATTTGCATATTGATGAGAATACAGTTTGTTCTTGTCATTCTATTGTCTCTTTTTATGCTTTTCATTGTGCCCTTGATCTTGGCAAAATCCTACAATATGGAAGCAAAACATACAAGCTGAAGAGTCATGTGCAAGCAAATTTCATAAAAGAAAGTAAGCAGGCATTATCTTGAATGACATGGAAACAAGCTCATCAGCTGCCTAGAAGAGAGCAATTGGAGAAAAGTAGAGGAAAGTGTTTAAGGGTGATAAATAGATAGAGAGTATGCAATACAAACAAACAATGTCTAGAGTGTGTGATGTGACGTCTCTAATTTATGTCCGGAGGGACTAACTGGTTTTGGAGTTCCTGCGAAACCTATTGGGCCACGTTTGGTGGAAATCAATCTGTTCATGCAAGGAGCACCTTTTTTCTATTATGAGAATGATGCTTTTGCACTGAAGGATATTTGGAAGTCAATATTCAAAAATTTATATAGTGTGGAACCAGAGTTGGTGGACTCGAAGTAATTTTCAGCTTTCAAAAGACCAAGAGGTTATGTACACAATCTCCCAATACAAGGGAAATTTCAAGCATTACCTCTCCTACCCATGACTATTAAAGAAGCACTTCCTTAGACAAAGGAATATTGGCCTCCATGGGATCAAAGAAAAAAATTTAAGCATAGACTCTAGACGATGTGGTGGTGTCCTTCGTGAAGAACTCTGCACTATAATTAAAAATTCACGAGGGAAACTGCAAGATAGTGAAGAGAAATACAATTTTGAAAAGTGGGAAGAATGGATCTTGGTTTGGGTGGGGCTAAGTCAGGTGGCTCCTCTAGAGGTTGACGAGATAGAAATCATATTAGGATTTGAAAAAGATCACACTCGTGGAACTTCATGTGTGAGTGATCGATTGCAGTGTTTGGGTAATGCATTCCAAATAGATATAGTTGCATACCATTTATCTGTCTTGATTAAAGCCTTTTATCCTAATGGAATTAAATTAAAGTACTTTCTCTTCTATCTAGTATTGGTGGAGAAGAGGTTACCTTGCATCGAGCTGACCTGCCACCTATTGGCAGGTCGGGTCAATGCAAAGCAACCTCCTCTCCACCAATACCAGATAGAAGAGAAAGAACTTTAATTTAATGCCATCAAGATAAAAGTCTTTAATCAAGACAGATAAATGGTATGCAATTGTATCTATTTGGAATGCATTACCCAAACATTGCAATCGATCAGTTGCACACGAAGTTCCACGAGTGTGATCTTTTTCAAATCCTAATATGATTTCTATCTCGTCAACCTCTAGAGGAGCCACCTGACTTGGCCCCACCCAAACCAAGATCCATTCTTCCCACTTTTCAGGATTGTATTTCTCTTCACTATCTTGCAGTTTCCCTCGTGAATTTTCAATTATAGTGTAGAGTTCTTCATGAAGGACACCACTACATCGTCTAGAGTCTATGCTTCAATTTTTTTATTTGATCCCATGGAGGCCAATGGTCCTTTGTCTGAGGAAGTGCTTCCTGAATAGTCATGGGGGGGAGAGGTAATGCTTGAAATCACCCTTCTATTGGGAGATTGTGTACATAACCTCTTGGTCTTCTGAAAGCTGAAAATTACTTCGAGTCCACCAACTCTGGTTCCACACTATAGAATTTTTTGGATATTGACTTCCAAATATCCTTTGGTGCAAAAGGATCATTCTCATAATAGAAAAAAGGTGCTCCTTGCATGAACACATTGATTTCCTCCAAAGCATGGCCCAATAGGTTTCGTAGGAACTCCAAAACCAGTTAGTCCCTCCGAACATAAATTAGAGACGTCACATCATACACTCCAGACATTGTTTGTTTGTATTGTATACTCTTTATATATTTATCACCCTTTAACACTTTCCTCTGCTTTTCTCCAATTGCTCTCTTCTAGGCAGCTGATGAGCTTGTTTCCATGTCATTCAAGATAATGCGTGCTTGCTTTATTTTATGAAATTTGCTTGCACATGACTCTTTAGCTTGTATGTTCAACTTCCGTGTAGATATAAATTTTAATTCACGCTCAGATAATAATTAAATAAAATAAGGATTTGTAAAGAAAAGATTTAGTCATTTGATGTTACATATTATCTGACAGAAAGATCCTAGACAATTCTTGGAGAAAGGAAACATCATTGATAATCATTTTTTGCAAATAACACTAAATCAAATAAATAATAAATGTTTAATGCAATTTTTAAAAATAGAACTCGTTCAATGCTTTCATTCACCGATGGAAAAGTTGTTTGACCCACATCATCTCTCGCTGTCAGAATTCCAACAACTAATGAAACATCTAACAAGGATGTTGTATATTCGACGTCACTTCCATGTCGGACGACTGTCGAGGAGCAATCATAGCATCCGTCAGAAATCCGATGGAAATCTTCTAAAATTTGAGGCCAGGGGTGCAAATATAGCTGCCGTTAGAGGAGTTCATAACATCATCAGACGACCGATGCAAATGGCATCGTCAGGAAGCCCGACGATGAGTTTTCGATGGTAAAGTTTCTCAGAAGTCCGACATTTGGTCGTCGCAAATCCGACAATTAGCCGTCAAAAATTAGGCCCAAATGTACTAGTGTTAGGCTCGAGATTTCACTGATTGCACTTAAGCATGTGATTGCCTGAATGTCTTTCTTTGTAATCTTATGTGGTCTGTCCAGCCATATGAATTCATCATGAACCCTGATGAGAATGTACTAGACCCATTCCGCTTCATCAAATACTAGAAAATGAATGAACTGAGCGAAGCCCTTGTAGTGAAGAATCTTTTTTCTCGCTTCAAATTGCCAAGCCTATCTGCCATATGCTTGTTATAGAGTGTAAGCATGTCTGCATTTCCAAGCTCTTCAATGTCACAGTGAATCTATGCCCTTATATCTTCATTTTGAATAATGTCATATGGAACTAAAGAAAAGGCTCCTTCCAGATCATCTTCAACTGATTTGAAAGGATGTCTCTTGAAAACGGTTCTTTCCCTCTCAAAAATATCGACAACTAGAGGGGTAGCGATTCCGGATGCAAATGCCATGATGATTATGTTGACATTTGTGCAGAATATGTTGACATAATGATATTGTATGTTGTCATTGATGTCAATATGCTGAAGAGTGAACCAGTATATTGAAAAGAGTGAACTAGTATATTAAAGTTTGCAACAGGCAAAGAGAACCGGTATATGTGAGAACCGGTATATGTGAACAGGTGAAGCGGTATGTTTGTTTGAGGTAAACTGATACATTGGTATGAGAACCGGTATATGAAGGTTTTGCATGACTACCGATTGGTAGTCTCAACTTCAGGGTTTTCGGTTGAAGTGTTCCAAGCTTATGTGATGACTCAGCATTGTAATGAAGATCAGATCGTGTTGCCATGTTAGATTGAGCACATGAATGATCTTGCATGAAGGAGATCGATCCTATCTACCTCAGGAATGTGCAAAGTCTCTGTAAACGGTGGAGAACGTGTGATGGGTTATCGCATTCATGAAGCGGTAAAGAACAAATGATGGAGAATGTCTTGAGTTCTGTTCAAGACCGTTGTATTCAATGAAATGTCATTAATGGTTAGGATTGAACCGATTGTATTGGTAAACCTAAATGTTTAGGGTTTAGGGTTTATGCTACTGACCTATCTATTTTCTATAAGGTCAATGTCGTGTTTCATGTTTAATCTGTTGGAAAATGGTGTGTGTGTATCTAAGTGCAGAGATACATGATTCTTGCTAGACCAGATGAGATAAGAGGATTGATTCCTGCATAATGTGTGTGTAGAAGGAAGGAACTTAAGTGGATCTGCATTAGGCATTAAGTGCTATTATCATATCATTGTAATACCTATTGATCTTTAACCATTTCAATAGTTAGAAAATCCCTTAACTGGGTAGCCTTAACTAGCTTGTTGTAAATCCTTTAACGGGGGGACTCAAACTCATTGAGTTCTTGAAATCCTCTAACAAGGTAACCTCTAACAGGGTTTAACCCTTAACCTGGTGATCTCTAATAGGATCGTTTCCTAGTAGAACCTGTTGTAACATTCTCTAATTGGACTAGGCTCCTAATAGAGCGGACTTCTAAAGAGTTCAAAAGAAGCTTGTGGCTATTCATCCCCACCGTGGTTTTTCCCAGTTGGGTTTCCACATGAAAAATATGTGTGTCATGTGTAGTATTTTTCATGTGATGATTTAAGTGATTTGTGTCTAAAGGTAAATCATGTTGAGCTAGCTGTTATTATATTTTTGATGATAGATTACCTATTCATGCATAAGGGTGAAATGGAAGTGTAGTATTAAGTTGAGTGGAAAGCTAAGTGATTAACCGGTTCATGCCTGTCACAGTCATTCTTAGCTTTACCAGTTGCACTTTGTTTCAGACCGGTGTTACTGTCTATCAGACATTTGCAGTGTTTGCAGTCAAACCGGTTTGGGAAAAGTTTTTGTGCCTGTATTGATTCACCACCCCCCCCCCCTCTTAATATTGGTTTGGTACTTATTATTCATCATTGAGTTATACATTGGTATTAGAGCATCCTCCAGGTCCTCTGTGTTGTAAGCTTAACCGCTTGAGGGAAAGATCCTATTGTAATGATGAAGAGAGAAGGTCCAAAGTTCAATAGAGATAACTTCAAAATTTGGAAGGACAAAATGAAGATTTACATCAGAAGCATGGGTGCTCAACACTGGAGCTATGTTGAGAATGCTTTTGTTATTCCTACTGGTACTCTCACCGATGATCAAAAGAGAGAAATACAGGAGAATGGGCAAGTCATGGAAGCCCTAATCAACATCTTATCTAACATTGAGTTTATTGATGTCCAGGATAAAGATAATCCCAAAGAAGTATGAGACACTCTTGAGAATATCTATGGTGGTGATGAGCATGTAAAACAAGATAAGGAAGAAAGCATTAGAGGGAAGTTTGAAGACATGCAGATGGTTGAAGGTGAGACCATTCAATAGTATGGAATAAGAATCAAAACTGTTGTTGGAGATATCAAGAGTGCAGGTGGTAAAATGGAAGATTCCACTATGGTAAGCAAAGTTCTGAGATCCTTATTACTAGTCTATGCAATAAGGGTTGTTGCTATTCAGGAGTTGAGATCAATAGACAAGACTAAGGTATCCCTAGACTCCATCATTGCAAAATTGACAGCCTACGAGCTAAATAGTTTTGATGGCAGTGTTCAAAAGATTGAATCAGCTTTTAGAGCTTCTGTTGTACCATCCAAAAAAGGAAAAGAATCAAGCACTAGTGGTGAACCAAGACAGAGCAGAGAAATGGATGATGAGGAGATCCTGATGGAATTTGAAGCTCTTCTTGCCAAGAAACTTCCTAAAGGAACCAGTAAATACAGAGGTAAGCTCCCTTTGAAATACTTTTCTTGTAACTGGATAGGACATATTTCTATAAACTATCCTAATGGTGACAACAAGGACAAACCAGAGAGGTTCGAGAAATTCAAAGGATGAAGCCAGAGAAACTGTTTTGTTGCAGTTGATGAAGGTGTCACAGATGAGGAATCGGAAGATGAAGAGAATGAAGATATTGTATTTGTTGTAGTAAAGGAAGATGTGTCAGACAAGAAGGCTCGTGTCTCCTGCTTTGATAATTCCAATGAGTGGATTATTGACAGTGGCTATTCTCATCATATGACTAGTGACCGAAGCAAGTTTCTATCTTTGGAAGAATATGATGGTGGTGTGGTTCACTTTGGTAATGATGCACCATGTATGGTCAGAGGAAGAGGGTCCATCTCTTTGAATGGAAAGAGCAGTGTTGACAATGTGTATTGGGTGGAAGGTCTCAGACACAATCTATTAAGTGTTGCCCAGCTAAATGACAGTGGACTCACTCTGGAATTCAAAAATGGAGCATGCAAAATCAAAGGAAAGAATGGCGATTTGATGGCCACCGGTATGCAGACCAAAGGTAACTTATTTTAGCTAAATGCAAATATAAGTACATGTCTTATGGCTAAGTTTGATGACAGCTGGATATGGCATAGGAGACTTTGCCATGTAAAATTTGATAACATTGTGAAGGCCAATAAGATCAAGGCAATTAGAGGACTATCGATACTAAGCAAACCGAAAAATCCTTTATGTAGAGAATGTCAACTAGGGAAAATGTCTTCCTCAACCTTCAAAGGTAAATCCTTCACAACTGACAACTTACTTGATCTTGTGCATATTGATTTGTGTGGTCCTATGAAAACTAGGAGTGTGCAGGGAGATAGGTATTTTATGATTCTTACAGATGATTACTCAAGAATGATGTGGGTCACATTCTTGAAGGACAAGTCTGAAGCCTTTGGAAAGTTCAAAGCTTTTAGAGCATTGGTAGAAAAGGAAAGTGGTAGAAGAATCAAATGCCTTAGAACTGATCAAGGAGGGGAATTCACTTCCAGTGAATTCAACAAATATTGTGAAGAGAATGGCATCAAGAGGCAATTGTCTACCCCCTAGACTCCACAGTAGAATGGATTAGCAAAGAGAAACAACCGGACTGTGGTTGAAGCAGCTAGAACTATGTTGATCCAAGGAAAATTTTCTCACACCTTTTGGAGAGAAGCGGTGAGCACTACAGTCTACACAATGAACTGGGTACTCATCAAAAAGGGAAAGGATAAGACTCCTTATGAGTACTGGACCAGTAAGACACTAGTGGTAAGCTACTTTAGAATGTTTGGTAGCAAATGTTATATCAAGAGGAGTGAAAATCATAGCAAGTTCGATGCAAAATGTGATGAAGGAATATTCCTAGGATATTCCACCAAGAGTAAAGCTATCAAATATTTCAACAATAGGACTCAGAGAATTGTTGAAAGCATCAACATTAGGGTTGATGAAAACTTTGGGAAACCTGAGGAAACTGACAGTGAGCAAGTAGGAGATGAACCGGTAGTAACCTTCTGGGAATCGGTTGTAAATCAGCCTAGTACTAGTAATTGTGTTCCTACACTGGTGGATGTTGATGTTGATGAAGATGAGGATGAAGAAGAAAAGCAAGAAGAATCTGTTAAGAACATACCTAAGTATGTCAAACTCAATCATGATCCAAAGCAGACCATAGGAGACAAAGATGCAGGAATTCTTACAAGAAGAAAGGTCAGAGAAAACTCATGTATGATCTCTGAATTTGAGCCTAAATCATTCAAAGAGGCACATAAAGATGAAGACTAGATCAAGGCAATGGAGGAGGAACTTGACCAGATAGAGAAGAATGGTACATGGTCTTTGGTACCTAGACCGGAGCATAAAAATGTCATTGGAACCAAATGGGTTTTCAGAAACAAGCTAAATGAGGATGGCACATTGGTAAGGAACAAAGCTAGACTAGTGTGTAAAGGATACTCCCAAGAAGAAGGAGAAGACTATGGGGAAACCTTTGCTCCAGTAGCAAGATTGGAAGGAGTGTGTATGCTTCTTGCATATCTAGCTTTTAAAGGATTTAAGGTATATCAAATGGATGTAAAATTTGCATTCCTAAATGGAATACTTGAAGAGGAGGTGTACATAGAACAACTAGATGGGTTTGCCCTATGAGAAGATAGTGACAAGGTGTGTAGGCTACATAAAGCCTTGTATGGACTGAAGCAGGCACCTAGAGCATGGTATGAACGCTTGCACTCCCATCTTGTGAAGATTGGATTTGAAAGAACAAGTGAAGATAGCAATATCTACTTGAAATCAGAAGGAGATCAGATTCTGATCTGTGAAGTATTTGTTGATGACATCATCTTTGGAGGTGATGACAAGATGAGTCATGAATTTACTGATGAGATGAAAATGGAGTTTGAAATGTCACTCATAGGGGAGATTAAGTTCTTCATTGGACTGCAGATTCAACAAATGAAAGATGGAATCTTTATTACTCAATCCAAGTATGTCAAAGAGGTGTTGAAGACCTTTGGCATGGAAGACAGTAAACCAGTTCGTACACCAATGGTGACCGGTTGTAAATTATCAAAAGAGGATGACTCGGCATTGGTAAATGAGATGGATTACCGATCAATGATTGGTAAGTTGTATTATGTAGTGCATAGCAGACCGAACATTGCACATGCAATGGGTATTACCACTCAGTTTTAGCAAAGCCCAAGAGAATCCCACTTGGTAGCAGTCAAGCGGATTCTTAGATATCTGAAGGGAATAGTTGACTATGGGTTATGCTATCCATACAATAATGATTTCAACCTGAAAGTGCTCACAGATGCTGATTGGGCTAGAAATGTAGATGACTGGAAGAGCACAACCGGTGGTGCATTCTTCCTTGGTGGTAGACTAGTCTCATGGATGAGTAAAAAGCAGAGTTGTATCTCTCAGTCTACAATAGAAGCAGAGTATGTTGCAACTTTTATGAACTACACCCAGACTATTTGGATGAAGCATGTATTAAATGGCTTCAAAGTTCTTGTATCTAAATCGGTAAGCATATTTTGTGACAATACAAGTGCAATTAACATTTCCAAGAATCCGGTTTTGCATGCTAGAACCAAGCACTTTGAGCTCAAGTATCATTTCTTGAGGGAGAAGGTTTTGAGCAAGGAGGTTGTGTTGGAACATGTTTCCAGTAAGGAGCAGTTAGTAGACATATTCACCAAGCCTCTACCAAAGGCTATATTTACCTATTTGAGAGGTGAATTAGGGGTGTTGCCCCTTCAAGAGGTGAACTGAAAATATGTGCTCCACATCAGTCAGGTATGACAGTGTCCAATATTTTTTAGGATTGATGTGTTGAAGGATGCTACTCCTCAGGGGGAGAAGCATAGTGGAACAGGGAAACTTGTGCCTCCACTTTGGCATTGTTGTCAAAGGGGGAGAAGATGTGAAGATGAGATCCGATATATCTGCAACAGAAGATGTGATGCTAGGTAATATCTTTGTATATTTCCATCAATTCCAAAGGGGGAGATTGTTGGCATTTGTGTAGAATATGTTGACATAATGATATTGTATGTTGTCATTGATATCAATATGCTGAAGAGTGAACTAGTATATTGAAAAGAGTGAACCAGTATATTGAAGTTTGCAACAAGCAAAGAGAACTGGTATATGTGAAAAGGTGAAGCGGTATGTTTGTTTGAGGTAAACTGATATGTTGGTATGAGAACCGGTATATGAAGGTTTTGCATGACTACCGATTGGTAGTCTCAACTTCAGGGTTTCCGGTTGAAGTGTTCCAAGCTTGTGTGATGAGTCAGCATTGTAATAAAGATTAGATCATGTTGCCACATCAGCTTGACCGCGTGAAGGATCTTGCATGAAGGAGATAGATCCTATCTACCTCGAGAATGTGCGAAGTCTCTGTAAACGGTGGAGAACATGTGATGGTTTATCGCATTCATGAAGTGGTGAATAACGAACGATGGAGAATGTCTTGAGATCTATTCAAGACCGTTGTATTCAATGAAATGTGATTAACGGTTAGGATTGAACCGACTGTATTGGTAAACCTAAATGTTTAGGGTTTAGGGTTTATACTACCGACCTATCTATTTTCTATAAGGTCGATGTTGTGTTTCATGTTTAGGCTATTGGAAAATGGTGTGTGTGTATCTAAGTGCAGAGATATGTGATTCTTTCCAAACCAGATGAGATAAGAGGATTGATTCCTACATAATGTGTGTGTAGAAGGAAGGAACTTAAGCAGATCTACATTAGGCATTGAGTGTTATTATCAGATCATTGTAATACCTATTGATCTTTAACCACTTCAACAGTTGGAAAATCCCTTAACCGAGTAGCCTTAACTATCTTGCTATAAATCCTTTAACGGGGTGACTCAAACTCATTGAATTCTTGACATCCTCTAACAAGGTAACCTCTAACAGGGTTTAACCCTTAACCGGGTATTTAGCCATCCCTTAACCAGGTGATCTCTAATAGGATCGGTTCCTAGCAGAACTTGTTGTAACAGTCTCTAACCGGAATAGGCTCCTAACAGAGTAGACTTCTAAAGAGTTCAAAAGTAGCTTGTGGGTATTTATCCCCACCGTGGTTTTTCCTAGTTGGGTTTCCATGTGAAAAATATGTGTGTCATGTGTAGTATTTTTCATGTGATGATTTAAGTGATTTGTGTCTGAAGGTAAATCATGCTAAGCTAGCTGTTATTATATTTCGGATGATAGATTACCTATTCATGCATAAGGGTGAAATGAAAGTGTAGTATTAAGTTGAGTGGAAAGCTAAGTGATTAACTGGTTAATTCCTGTCACATTCATTCTTAGCTTTACCGGTTGCACTCTATTTCAGACTGGTGTTGCTGTCTGTCATACATTTGCAGTGTTTGTAGTTAAACCGGTTTGGGAAAAGTTTTTGTGCCTGTACTGATTCACCCCTGCCTCTCAGTACCGGTTTGGTACTTATTGTTCATCATTGAGTTATCAAATTATAGGGTTTTAAATGATAGCTCGTGAACATATAGATACCTCTTTGATTCACAATTGGGTGCAGGAAATCACTGAATGATCAATTCAAGCTCAATTTTGTTGTCAAATCTCTTTCACTCTTTAGCTCTTTTCTTTTCTTTTGTTTGCATTGTAATAAATAAACCTTCAAAATGCCCTTTTAACCTAATTTCTATTTGTAATAAGTTCTCAACCTTAAAGCTTCTGGTTACATTGTTTTTCATCATTTCTTCCACTAGATTGCCGAACTACTAAAAAATCTTCTGGATATCAACTGCATGCTCGATCTGAATCTTCTACCAGAACTGGTTACAAATCTTTGCAAGGGGGTTCTATTGATCTGCATGAAAAACTCCCCCTAAGGCCAAAAATCCCTAGTTACCAGATGAGGTTCCATCACTGGATTTAGGTGTGGAGCCATTCTACACATTAGAATATTCCTTCATTACCCACATTTTCTTATGCTAATCTCTGATTACATCTATCTTTGCTTTTCCTTTCTCATAGATTTTTTCTTGTTCATCGATGCATTCTTTCTTCTATAATATCTTGCAATATGACCTACTTTGTTACATGCATGATATACAACATTTCTCTACATGGGCCTAAAGTTCATCTGGTTTGGTCTCATTCTGCATTGGTTAGATATATGTCCAAACATCCCACATGCAAAACATCTCTTATTCTGGATTTATTGATCATCATTCTGCACATATTTGACTTATGTCCAAAATTGTTGCATTTGAAACATTGACCGGTAAAGGTGGGACTATTATTCATCACATTATTCATCATCCCATTAGTCATCCTACTTCTACATTGATTTTCCACAAGACCAAATTTATTGCAAGTAAAACATCTACCATTGAATTTATAGGCATTAGGCTATCTTACTAGAGGTTTCTTGCTCTAATGATTAGATTTTGTATTGCTTTTCCTAAAACCAAAGGATTCTCCTTTCTCATATCCAATTCCTCTTGTGTCTTTCCCATGTCTCCAACTATCTAGCATCTCATCCAACCAGGTTGAACTAGCTTTGAACTTCTCTTTGTAATCATTAGCAGTAGCTAGCTCATCTCTCATAATTATAATTTTTCTTTCAATTTCTTTCCCATCATTCTTTGTCTGCACCAATTCAAGCTTCAACTGGTCATTCTCATATGTCAATCTACAACATTCGTCAGATCTGTCTTTCAAGGATTCAGTCAAACTTTCTTCATTCTTCTTTGGGTCTTCAATTTCCTTAGTCAGCTTCATAACAATAGATTTCATCTCATTCTTCAAGACTACATTCTCCCTAGCCAACTTCTCACATTCATCTATCTTATCTTGTAGAATTTGATTTTTAACACTTTGTTCTTCTTTTTCCTTAACTTGTTCATCAGCTCCTTTCACTTTTCCCAAGAAGTGTTTATTTGATCTTTCAAGGTTTCAATGAAGTCTTCAACTACATTCAAATTTATTTTCAAGCTACTCTTTTCCTTCATTGTTGCATCAAGATCTTCAAGTGCCACAACAAGTTGTCTCTACAAACTGGAGTCCATTGATTCAATCTTTCGTATCTTCCTCAAGTTGTTAGGATTCTTTCGAGGGACAAATTTATAATACCAATTGTTGGAATCAATGAACACTGGGGGGTGAATCAATGTTCCAGTATTTATAAATTTGTTAATCTGATTCTTAAACAATCAGATGCACAAATAAAAAACTAAAATGCATAAACATAAGGAAAACAAGAACATAACCATAACACTAATATTTTTACGTGGAAATCTGGAAAGGGAAAAACCACGGTGAGATTTGAACCCACAATATTTATACTATGGCCAGTAGTAAAACAATGTTACATGACTTAGAATGCACATGCATTCAGGTACACTACCTAGAGCTCACTGCTCAATTACAAAAGGGCTACAACCTAGAGGAAGGCTCACTACCTTATAGGCTAATAGAAAATAATTACAATGAGTATTGAACTAAATAAAAGCATCTGACAATGCCAAATAACAGTTCCAATCAGGTACAAAGTGATATGTTGCATTGTTCTGATAGACTGCTCTTTTTTGCACTATACCTGGTTACTGGATCAACAAAATTCAAGGTGCGCACATAAAATTGTGCTCAATTGCTCCCAAAAACATCTCACACATCATATCACATATAAAAGCATTAACCAAGTCAATCTTATATATCCGCACTAGCAAAATTGATCTACCACAAGTTGACTTCACAAAATATCAAAATATAAAATGTATATCTTCAAGTCGGCTCAAATCTCCTCAAAACAATATTCCAGATCCAAAACATATGATCACATGCTTCCCATAAGTCAGTCCAATTACCTAGAACTTACCAACAACCACCAGAATCACCTTAAACAATTTGGTCCACACGATACACCATCAATAATGAAGATAACCCTATTTTACTACTCTACCGGATACCGAACCTTCTAACATGCTAAATAATAAACACCAAAGGATAGTAATGCATGATAATCTTATTCCCATACCGAATCAACTTAACTCAAATGACTAGAACCAAAAACACATCACCAAAAATGAGAACTGTACATAGAGTATCACGAACCAAAACATACTCAAGGCTTCCTAAGGAGATATGGATAACCAAAACTCCATACCAGATAAGATCAATAATCTGAGTTACCATCAATGACAACTCCTAAGAAATATCATGCACCATATATCACCAATCTTCACCCGAGCATCACTGGAATAGTGTCTTATGCCAACAAGAAGTGGTTGCAGGAGAGACCACCAAGCTGACTAAGCAATAGCTAGAAGAAATGCAAAATATGCAAGAAGAATTACAAAAGGTCAAAGAAGAATCAAAAAATAAATATCTGGAAATAAAAAAACTACAATTTTACAAGTAGAAAACAATGTACTCTCTAAATTGGATGAAGTACATTCTTATTATTTCTATATATTCCAGCTCGGGGCCTAATTGGGCAAAATTCTTTTATTTTTTCAGCCTCTAAGGCTCACATGGTTTCCTAAAGGCACAATGCTTAAATAAATTCTCTTGGTAGTAAATAATATGCCAAATTCTCCTCCAACTGTAGGGACTACGTGGAAAAATTATAATCTAATGATTAAGGAGCTGCCTCAAATTAAGGAAGAAGATAAGAAATTGAAAGAAAAAATAGTTTCTTTCAAGGGTCTATAAAAAGGGGGCATCCCTTCAATTTTGACTGAAGAAGGGAAAATATAGGATTTGGGCAAGTGGGAGATATAATTCCAAGAATCTATGGCTATGGTACTAGGATTGCTAGTTGGAAATCCCAACAAGGAGGATTCATATCATGCCATTGTTGACAAGATTCTTGATGTGGACTTATGTACCACAAATTTACTTTGGAAGCAACAATTGTGCCTGTGATTAGGTCCAAGGAGGCCATGAATAAGCTGTAGAGTTTGAGATTATTTACTTGGCCTACTAATGAGGTAGACAATTGGCATCATAAGTATTTCTCTATTGAAAAGGATCAGCCCAAGGAAGAGGATTGGTCAATGTCTTGTTCTATTTTTGTTTCCTTTATCTCTTTTTGTGCAGGTTTCCATTTTTGACAAGTTGATAAGAGCACTCAGCCTCCACGTACCAACCCCCAATGCACCTAGTATCCAATGCCAAAATTTCAAATTTTGATGGTGATGAGCGCTGCAGTAGAAGAACGTCCTTGCATTAGTCCCATCAAGCTTGTGACTCTAGCTTCTAGAAGTCATCTTCACAATCACCCTCTTTAGAACCTCCTAGAATATTTTGTATTGTGCATGTAAAATATTCCTTAGGGCATGACCTAGCTTTTAGGAAATCATATTTTGACACTTGTCTTGCTTGGCTTGAAGCTTGTTTTTCTCCCTTGTCATTATAAAAGGGAAATCAGGGTCAGTAAGAAAGGATTCAAACTTTTGAGAAGTAGTATGTAATAAGAACTATTTTTAAGGAGTATGAAGATAGAACATTTCTTCTCTACAAATGTTCTTTGCTATGATTTATCAAATTTTGGAAGATTAATGAATAGAGTCATTTGCAAGTTGTCTCATTTGTTTGTGTACATTTTGTATGAATTTTTATGTTAATGACATGTTAATTTGTCTTCCTCAAGTAGGAATGTGTAATCTTGATAAATGGGTCTCTTTTAATGAAAGGGTTAAAATCTGTTTCAAGATTATTGCAATGTGTGTATGTTGAAATGCCCTTCAACCTATTATGATTTTATGAAACACGATATGCAAGCCATTAAGTGTTCAAATGCACTTAATTAATGTATGTCATAGTGAGTTTTGAATTATTTGCAATTTGGACTTTGTTCACCCCAAGATAGGCACTGGTTCCTCTTCTCAAGTTGTTTCAAAATCACTAATATTCATGATAAATTTTAATTTTTGTTTGTAGGAGTAGGAGTAGATTTAGTGTATAACCATTCCCAATAGTTGAGTGAATGTTCAAACCAAGATTGTAGCCAAATGTCTAGAGTGTTGAAACTTTCCCTAGTATATTTTCATTGGGACATCTACTAATAAGCAATGCTCATACCTATAATAGAATCACTCACTTAAGCACTGTTAGGTATACCCACCTTGGTCTTGCAAAGTGAAAAGTGTAGATGTGTTTATTCCTGAAACTAAACCTTGTTCGTTGGCCAGATCCTACTCTAAGTCTATTGATAAGTTAGTGACTATTTCTTTAGGATTTAGAATTTGTTGATTTGGGAACCAACAAATTCACGACTCTGCTGGGGATAAGTGTCTAGAATCTTTGGTCAGAAATTATTGAATCATCATATAGTAGAGGCTTCCCCATTCAATTCATAACCAATAGATTGGCGACTTTGCTAGGGTAAGTGAGTCTTTATTGTATGTTTTAGCCCAGTATTTTGTCCATAGGATCAGAGTCATATTTGAAAGATAGTCTTAAAGAAAGTTATTCCCATAGAGGGTGGTGACTCTGAGAAGATAATAATCCTGTTAGAGCTTACGAAGTTCATATGAGTAGCTAGAAGGCTACAAGAAATGCAACATAGAGGAGTGAGCACATAGCAAGATAGAAATCACCAAATGTTGAGAAAAACTCTGATAAAGAAGTTGGACACATGGAACAAGGAAGTCATCATTTGAGAAGGGGTGTAATTAATAAAAGGTAGACTGTCAAACAAAAAGGTATTCCTCAAACCTTTTCTATTCAAGATTTAGTAAACAATAGTTATTTAGTTCCCACCAATAGTTTAGAGGGTCAATATCAATTACATAGTCATTGGAAGGGAAAGGGTGTTTCGGAAAACTATTATAGTGGCCCATATAGATCTGCACAAGAAGTATAAGATACTAGTAGTGACGATTCTTCTTCTAGAGAGAATCTATTTCTCAGTCATACTTTCCCAGTCATGAATATAAATCCTCCCATCTTTCCCTACAACTTCTTTTTTACTAACCCTGCTACAGCTAAGGCTACCCAGGATAGGATCTGTTGGCATTGCACAATCAAATGAGAATTGAAGGTGATTGAAGGTGTTGTCATTGATGGAAACCTTGTAGAATTGTGTAAACCGGTAGGCACAGGCACAAGCACGGGCACCGACAGGCACTTCACCAACAACGACAACAATGTTCACCAGCATCCCAGCCGACAGGAACAACTTTTTATATTTAATTGTAATATCTTTTGTAAGCCAACATTGCATATTGTAATAAGACACATATATGTATGATATCTTGTAAATAATTTTGTAATGAGGTAGCATGAATGTAGAAGTGACAAGCGAATATTAAGGTAGATTTGTATAAGGGTTTATGGTTATAGTATGAGCTTAAACTGGTACTGAACCTGGCAGAGCAGATGCTGAATTATAGCAGTACATTATATTGGATTCTAATAATCCATTTTGTAAGTCAGTGATAATTCCTTTTGTAATTGAGCAGTGAGCTCTAGGTAGTTGGCCTTATTACATGTGCAGGCCCCTCTTGTAAGTAATATCCATTCATTGGCCAGTGAGTGAATATTGTGGGTCACAAATCCTACTGAGGTTTTTCCCACACCAGGTTTCCTCATTAAACATCTTGTGTTATGGTGTTATTTCTATGTTGTCTTTATTGTTCCTATTTATTGCATTAATTCTTGTTTACCGGTAAACTGTTTTGGAATGCAAAATACTTAATAAGGTTAAATATTCTGTAAACCAGTTAGATACTCATTCACCCCCCCCCCCTCTTAGTATCTTTGGGACTATCATCAATCCTAACAATTGGTATCAGAACCTGGTCCTCTATTTTATAAAGTCTAACAACTTGAGGAAGATTCTGACACCGGTACAGATGGAGAATTTAAGAAAGCAATTAGAAAGAGCTCTTGTGGACTACGTGATGAATAATGATGAACAATTAGTACCAAACTGGTACTAAGAGGGGGGTGAATGAATACAGACAAAAAATTTCCCTTAAGAAGTTTGACTATAAAGACTGCACTTAACTGGTAAATAGTAGCACCGGTCTAAATCAGGGCACTATCGGTAAAACACAGTGAGAGTATGAAAGACATAAACCGGTAAACACTTAGATTTCAACACAATATAATATCTCATTTCGACTTCACCCATATGCATAAACAAGTAATATATCATCAGAAATATAATGACTTCTAGTTCAACATGCTTTACCACTTGACATAAAACACTAAACCATCACATGAAAAACATCACACATGACACACTGATTTTTTCACGTGGAAACCCAACTGGGAAAAACCACAGTGGGGATGAATACCAACAAGTTGTTCTTTGAACTCTTCTGAAGTCCGCTCTATTAGGATCCTAGTCCGATTAAAGAATTTTACAATAGGTTCTGCTAGGAATCGATACTGCTAAGGATCACCTGGTTAAGGGATGGCTAAATACCCGGTTAAAGGTTAGAACCCTGTTAAAGGTTACCTCATAAGAGGATTTGAAGAACTCATTGAATTGAGTCACCCTATTAAAGGATTTACACAAAAGCCTGTTAAAGCTACCCGGTTAAGGGATTTTCCAACTGCTGAGATGGTTAGAAGACAAAAGATAAATCACTAATCTGATAACAACACTCAATGCCAGGGTAGATCCACTTTAGCTCCTTTTCTTCTACAATCACACTCTACAGGTATCAACACACTTCTCTGATCTGGAAAGAATCAAGTATCTCTTCACTTGGATACACACATAACATTTGCCAACAACTTCAAAATGAAAAACATCATTGACCTTATAGGAAACAGATAGGTCGGTAGCATAAACCCTAAACCCTAAACATTTAGGTTTAATAGTTCAATCGGTTCAATCCTGAGCATTCATCATGCTGCATTGAATACAACAGTCCTAAATGGATCTCAAGACATTCTCCAACGTTCATTCTTTGCCACTTCAAGAAGTTGATAACCCAGCACACGCTCTCTACCATTTACAGAGACTTCGCACATTCCCGAGGTAGATAGAATCAATCTCCATGCTAGATCCTCAAGGAAATACTTCACGCGCACAAGGCTGACATGGCAACACTAACTGATCTTCATTAAAATGCTAACTCATCACAAGATGTCATTGGTTGAATCACACAGGCTTGGAATACATCAACTGGAAACCCTGGAGCTGAGACTACCAATCGGTAGTCATGCCAAATGAAACCCCGATACAAAAATTCCCATTTACTGGTTCTCATTCCAACAAACCACTTCACTTTTTCACATATACCGGTTCACAATATCATACCGGTTCTCACAGATACTAGTTTTCTTACTTCAACATATTGACATCAATGACAACATACAATATCATCATGTCATAATCCTTTGTGCATATGCCAACAATCTCCTTGTTTGGCATTGTTGGCAATATACAAAGATATCTCTATGCTTCACATCTTCTCCCCAATACTATAGATATTTTATATGCTTCACACCTTCTCTCCCTTTGACAACAATGCCAAAGTGGAGGCACAAACAACTATGTTCCACTATGCTACTCCCCCTAAGGAGTAGCATCCTTCAACACACCAATCCTGAAAAGATTTATCAATGCAGTACCTGACTGATGTGGAGCACACACTTTTAGTTCACCTCTTGAAGGGGAAACACCCCTAATTCACCTCTTAAATAGGTAAATGTAGCCTTTGGTAGAGGCTTGGTGAATATGTCTGCTAACTGCTCCTTATTAGAAACATGTTCCAATACAACCTCTCTGTTCTGAACCTTCTCCCTCAAGAAATGATACTTGAGCTCGAAGTGCTTGGTTCTAGTATGTAAAACCAGATTCTTGGAAATATTAATTGCACTTGTGTTGTCACAAAATATACTTACCAGTTAAGATACAGGAACTTTGAAGCCACTTAATACATGCTTCATCCAAATTGTCTGGGTGCAGTTCATAAATGCTGCAACATATTTCGCTTCTGTTGTAGACTAAGAGATACAACTCTGCTTCTTACTCATCCATGAGACCAATCTACAACCAAGAAAGAATGCACCACTAGTTGTGTTCTTCTGGTTGTCCACATTACCAGCCCAATCAACACATGTAAACACTTTCAAGTTGAAATTATTACTGTAAGGATACCATAATCCATAGTCAATAGTTCCCTTGAGATATCTAAGAATCCACTTGACTGCTATCAAGTGGGATTCTCTTGGAATTTTCTAGAACTGTGCATTAATGCCTACTGCATGTGTAATGCCCGGTCTGCTATGTACTACATAGTGCAACTTACCAATCATTGATTGGTATTCATTCTCATTCACCAACGGTGAGTCATCCTCTTTTGATAATTTACAACTGGTCACCATCGATGTACCAACCGATTTGCTGTCTTCCATGCCAAAGGTCTTCAACACCTCTTTGACATACTTGGACTGAGTGATAAAGATACCATCTTTTATTTGTTGAATCTGTAGTCCAAAGAAGAACTTAATCTCCCCTATAAGTGACATCTCAAATTCATTCTTCATCTCATCTATAAAATCATGACTCATCTTGTCATCAACAAATACTTCACAGATCAGAATCTGATCGGAATCTAACTTCAAATAGATATTGCTATCTTCACTTGTTCTTTCAAATCCAATCTTCATAAGATGGGAGTGTAAGCGTTCATACCATGCTCTAGGTGCCTGCTTCAATCCATACAAGGCTTTATGTAGCCTACACACCATGTCATTGTCTTCTGATAGGGCAAACCCATCTGGTTACTCTATTAACACCTCCTCTTCAAGTATTTCATTCAGAAATGAATATTTTACATCCATTTGATATACTTTGAATCCCTTGAAGGCTGCATATGCAAGAAGCATACGAACTCCTCCCAAAATAGCTACTATAGAAAAGGTTTCTCCATAGTCTTCTTCTTCTTCTTGAGCATATCGCTTACACACCAGTCTGGCTTTGTTTCTTACCACTGTGCCATCTTCATTCAGCTTATTTCTAAAAACCCATTTGGTGCCAATGACTTTTTTATGCTCAGGTATGGGTACCAAAGACCATGTACCATTCTTTTCTATCTAGTCAAGTTCCTCTTCCATAGCCTTGATCTAGTCTTCATCTTTATGTGCCTCTTTAAATGTTTTAGGCTTAAATTCAGAGATCATGAAAGAATTTTCTCTGACCTTTCTTCTTGTAAGAATTCTTGCATCCTTATCTCCTATGATCTGATTTGGACCATGATTCAGCTTTACATACCTAGAATGATCTTATTTGTTTCCTCTTGCTTTTCTTCTTCATCCTCATCTTCATCAGCATCAACATCTACCGGTGTAGGAGCACTGTTACTGGAACTAGGCAGTTTTGCAACTGATTCTCAGGAGGTTACCACTGGTTCATCTACCACTCGCTCACTGCCGGTTTCCTTAGGTATCTAAAAGGTTTCATCAATTCTGACATTAACACTTTCAACAATCATCTAAGTCCTATTGTTGAAACACTTGAGAGCTTTGCTCTTTGTGGAATACCCTAGGAATATTCCCTCATCACATTTTGCATCAAACTTGCTTTGGTGTTCACTCCTCTTGAAATGACACTTGCTACCAAACACTCTAAAGTGGCTTACCATAGGATTCTTACTGGTCTAATACTCATAAGGTGTTTTATCCTTACCTTTCTTGATGAGTGCCCGGTTCATTGTGTAGACTGTAGTGCTCACCACTTCTCTCCAAAAAGTGTGAGCAACATTTCCTTGAATCAACATGGTTCTGGCTACTTCAACTATAGTCCAGTTGTTCCTTTCTACTAAGCCATTTTGTTGTGGAGTTCGGGGGGCAGACAGTTGCCTCTTGATGTCATTTTCTTCACAAGACTTGTTGAATTCAGTAGAAGTGAATTCTCCCCCTTGATCAGTTCTAAGGCATTTGATTCTCTTACCACTTTCTTTTTCAACTAGTGATTTGAAGGCTTTGAACTTTCCAAAAGATTCAGACTTGTCTTTCAAGAATGTAACCCACATCATTCTTGAGCAGTCATCAGTGAGAATCATAAAGTACCTATCTCCCTGCACACTCCTAGTTTTCATAGGACCACACAAACCAGTATGCACAAGATCAAGTAAATTGTCTGTGGTGAAATATTTACCTTTGAAAATTAAGGAAGACATTTTCCCCAGTTGACACTCTCTGCACCAAGGATTCTCCATTTTTCTTAGCACAAGCAATCCTCTAACTGCCTTGATCTTACTTGCCTTCACAATTTAATCAAAGTTTACATGGCAAATTCTCCTATGCCATATCCAGCTATCAACAAACTTAGCCATTAGACATGTACTGATATTTGCATTCAGCTGAAATAAGTTACCTCTGGTCTACATACCAGTGGCCATCAGTTCACCACTCTTTACTTTTATTTTGCACACTCCATCTTTGAATTCCAAAGTGAGTTCATTATCATTTAGTCGGGCAACACTCAAAAGGTTGTGCTTGAGACCTTCTACCTAATACACATTATCAGCACTGCTTTTTCTATTTAGAGAGATGGACCCTCTGCCTTTTACCATACATGGTGCATCATTACCAAATTGGACCACACCAACATCATACTCTTCCAGAAATAGAAACTTACTCCGGTCACTAGTCATGTGTTTAGAACAAACACTATCAATAATCCACTCATTGGAATTATCAAAGCAGGAGACAAGAGCCTTCTTGTCTGACAAATCTTCCTTAACTGCTACAAACACAATGTCTTCACTTTCTTCATCTTCTGATTCCTGATCAGTGACACCTTCATCAACTACTACAAAATAGTTTCTCCTACTTCCTCCTTTGAAATTCTTGAACTTCTTCGGTTTGTCCTTATTATCACCATTAGGAAAGTTTATAGCAATGTGTCCAATCCTATTGCAAGAGAATCATTTCAAAGGGAGTTTCCCTCTGCATTTACAAGTTCCCTTAGGAAGTCTCTTGGCAAGAAGAGCTTCAAATTTCATCAGGATCTCCTCATCATCCATTTCTCTGCTTTATCTTGGTTCACCACTGGTACTAGCTTCTTTTCCCTTTCTAGATGATGCAGCAGATGCTCTAAAGGTTGATTTAGTCTTCTAAATAATGCCATCATAATTATTTAGCTCATATGTGGTCAACTTAGCAATGATGGAGTCTAGGGATACCTTTGTCTTATCTATAGACCTCAACTCCTGAATAGCAGCAACCCTTATTGTATAGACTAGTAATAGGCATCTCAAGACTTTGCTAACAATAGTGGAATCATCTATTTTACCTCTTGCACTCTTGATGTCTCCAACAATAGTTTTGATTCTTATTCCATATTGTTGAATGGTCTCCCCTTCAACCATCCGCATGTCTTGAAACTTTCCCCTAATGCTCTCTTCCTTAGCTTGTTTCACATGCTCATCACCGTCATAGATATTCTCCAGAGCATCCCATACTTCTTTAGGATTATCTTTATCCTGAACATCAATAAACTGAATGTCAAATAGACTATTGATTAGGGCTTCCATGACTTGCCCATTCTCCTGAATCTCTCTTTTTTGATCATCGATGAGAGTACCGATAGGAATAACATAAGTATTCTCAACATAGCTCCAGTGTTGAGCACACATGCTTCTGATGTAGATCTTATTTCTGTCCTTCCATATCTTAAAGTTGTCTCTGTTGAACTTTGGACCTTCCCTCTTCATCATTAGAGTAGGATCTTTTCCTCAAGAAGTTAAGCTTACAACACAGAGGACCTGGAAGATGCTCAAATACCAATTGATGAAAAATGATGAACAGTTAGTACCAAACCGGTACTGAGAGGGGGGGTGAATCAGTATAGACAAAAACTTTCGCTTAAGAAGTTTGACTGCAAAGACTGCACTTAACTAGTAAACAGTAGCACTGGTCTAAATCAGGGCACTACCAGTAAAACATAGTGAGAGTATGAAAGACATAAACCGGTAAACACTTAGATTTCAACACAATCTAATATCCCATTTCCACTTCACCCGTATGCATAAACAAGTAATATATCATCATAAATATAATGACTACCAGTTCAACATGCTTTACCACTTGACATAAAACACTAAACCATCACATGAAAAACATCACATATGACACACTAATTTTTTCACGTGGAAACCCAACTGGGAAAAACCACGGTGGTGATGAATACCCATGAGATGTTCTTTGAACTCTTCTGAAGTCCACTCTGTTAGGAGCCTAATCCAGTTAAACACTTTTACAATAGGTTCTGCTAGGAACCGATCCTACTAGGGATCACCCGGTTAAAGGTTAGAACCCTGTTAAAGGTTACCGCGCAAGAGGATTTGAAGAACCCATTGAATTGAGTCACCATGTTAAAGGATTTACACAAAAGCCTATTAAAGCTACCTGGTTAAGGGATTTTCCAACTACTGAGATGGTTAGAAGACAATAGGTAAATTACTGATCTGATAACAGCACTCAATGCCAAGGTAGATCCACTTTAGCTCCTTTTCTTTTGCAATCACACTCTGTAGGTATCAACACACTTCTCTGGTCTGGCAAGAATCAAGTATCTCTTCACTTGGATACACACATAACATTTTCCAACAACTTCAAAATGAAAAACATCATCGACCTTATAGGAAAAAGATAGGTCGGTAGCATAAACCCTAAAACCTAAACATTTAGGTTTAATAGTTCAATTGGTTCAATCTTGACCGTTAATCATACCGCATTGAATACAACAGTCTTGAATAGAGACAAGACATTCTGCAATGTTCATTCTTTGCCTCTTTAGGAAGTTCATAACCCAACACGTGCTCTCCACTGTTTACAAAGACTTCGCATATTCTCGAGGTAGATAGGATCAATCTCCATGCAAGATCCTCAAGGAAATCCTTCACACGCACAAAGCTGATGTGGCAACACTATCTGATCTTCATTACAATGCTAACTCATCACAAGATGTCATCAGTTTAATCACACAGGCTTGGAATGCATCAACCGGAAACCCTGGAGCTGAGACTACCAACCAGTAGTCATGCCAAATGAAACCCCAATACAAAACTTCCCATATACCAGTTCTCATTCCAACAAACCGCTTCACTTTTTCACATATATCAGTTCACAATATCATACTGGTTCTCACATATACCGGTTTTCTTACTTCAACATATTGACATCAATGACAACATACAATATCATCATGTCATAATCCTTTGTGCATATGCCAGCAATCTCCTTGTTTGGCATTGTTGGCAATATACAAAGATATCTCTATGCTTCACATCTTCTCCCCAATACTATAGATATTTTATATGCTTCACACCTTCTCTCCCTTTGACAACAATGCCAAAGTGGAGGCACAAACAACTATGTTCCACTATGCTACTCCCCCTAAGGAGTAGCATCCTTCAACACACCAATCCTGAAAAGATTTATCAATACAGTACCTGACTGATGTGGAGCACACACTTTTAGTTCACCTCTTGAAGGGGTAGCACCCCTAATTCACCTCTTAAATAGGTAAATGTAGCCTTTGGTAGAGGCTTGGTGAATATGTCTGCTAACTTCTTCTTACTGGAAACATGTTCCAATACAACCTCTTTGTTTTGAACCTTCTCCCTCAAGAAATGATACTTGATCTCGAAGTGCTTGGTTCTAGCATGTAAAACCGGATTATTGGAAATATTAATTGCACTTGTGTTGTCACAAAATATACTTACCAGTTCAGATACAGGAACTTTGAAGCCACTTAATACATGCTTCATCCAAATGTCTGGGTGCAGTTCATAAATGCTGCAACATATTTCGCTTCTATTGTAGACTAAGAGATACAACTCTTCTTCTTACTCATCCATGAGACCAATCTACAACCAAGAAAGAATGCACCACCGGTTGTGCTCTTTCGGTTGTCCACATTACTAGCCCAATCAACATCTGTAAACACTTTCAGGTTGAAATCATTACTGTAAGGATACCATAATCCATAGTCAATAGTTCCCTTTAGATATCTAAGAATCTGCTTGACTGCTATCAAGTGGGATTCTCTTGGACTTTTCTAGAACTATGTATTAATACCTACTACATGTGCAATGTCCGGTCTACTATGTACTACATAGTGCAACTTACCAATCATTGATCGGTATTCCTTCTCATTCACCAATGGTGAGTCATCCTCTTTTGATAATTTACAATTGGTCACCATCGATGTACCAACAGATTTGCTATCTTCCATGCCAAATGTCTTCAACACCTATTTGACATACTTGGACTGAGTGATAAAGATACCATCTTTATTTGTTGAATCTATAGTCCAATGAAGAACTTAATCTCCCCTATAAGTGACATCTCAAATTCCTTCTTCATCTCATCCACAAAATCATGACTCATCTTGTCATCTCCACCAAAAATTATGTCATCAACATATACTTCACAGATCAGAATCTGATCTCCTTCTAACTTCAAATAGATATTTCTACCTTCAGTTGATCTTTCAAATCCAATCTTCATAAGATGGGGTGTAAGTGATCATACCATGCTCTAGGTGCCTGCTTCAATCCATACAAGGCTTTAAGTAGCCTACACACCATGTCACTGTCTTCTGATAGGGAAAACCCATCCGGTTGCTCTATATACACCTCCTCTTCAAGTATTCCATTCAGAAATGCAGATTTTACATCCATTTGATATACTTTGAATCCCTTGAAGGCTGCATATTCAAGAAGCATATGAACTCCTTCCAAACTAGCTACTGGAGCAAAGGTTTCTCCATAGTCTTCTTCTTCTTCTTGAGCATATCCCTTACACACCAGTCTAGCTTTGTTTCTTACCACTATGCCATCTTCATTCAGCTTAATTCTAAAAACCCATTTGGTACCAATGACATTTTTATGCTCAGGTCTGGGTACCCAAAGACCATGTACCATTCTTTTCTATTTGGTCAAGTTACTCTTCCATAGCCTTGATCCAGTCTTCATCTTTATGTGTCTCTTTAAATGTTTTAGGCTCAAATTCAGAGATCATGCAATAATTTTCTCTGACCTTTCTTCTTGTAAGAATTCCTGTATCCTTATCTCCTATGATCTGATTTGGATCATGATTCAACTTTACATACACTAGTACATTCGGGTCAAAATTTTGACGGCAAATCATCAGAATTCCAACACAATTTCATCGCACTACTGACAAAAAAGCCGTCGAAAACTTTGTGTCAGAATTTCCGACTATCCTTGTGGTCGTTGCAATTCCGACATCACCTCTAACCTTTTCGACGACCGCCATGGATGCTCATACCCCGAAAGAATACCGTCGTGATCTCGGCCTATCGTCGGAATTCCGACGATAGGCCGATTGTTCGGAATATTTTTTTTTTATAGAAAAAGATTGACATTGGTATCTCTCTTCTATCTCTCTTCTCTATCCCTCTCTACTATCTCTCTTCTCTCTCCCCTCTCTAGGTCTCTTTCTCCATCCCTCTCTTCTACTCTCCCTCTCTACTTCTCTTTCTCTACCCTCTCCAGGTCATTATCTCTTCCTCTCACCCTCTCTCTCTCTCTCACCTCTATAGGTATCACCTTCCATTCCTCCATCATTACCCATGTTGTCAAGTTACAAGATATTTCCCAAAGTACTTGGTTGCTAGGGTTGATTTGCTTAAGTGTTGGAGTCAGAGTCAGATGAGACCTGCATGATTAAGTTGTATTAATTGATCAAGCCACCAAGATCTCAATTGTAAACATGACTAGGTTCTAGGGTTTTAAGGTATAGCATAGGTCAAGAATTACCTTCCAATGACAAAAGACATCCAAATGATGAAGAAAGAAGGCGATGAACTCATAGAAGTTTGGAGGAGATAATTTGACTAAGTTAAAATTTTGTTTAAGTCATGGTCATGATACTAGCTTGCTCATCAAGAGCAATTTGTGCGAATGAACCCTAGAAATGTGCCCATGCTAGAGAAGAAAGAATTCCAATAAAACCTAAGGCAATGCTAGTAAGGGGTCAAAATTAAAGAATTAGGGTACAAAAAACAAAATTTGGCTAAGTCGAGATGTTGCTCAAGGATGACCTAAATCATGGAGTGTAAATCAATCATGAAACATGAGAATGGATAGGTCTTGACCCAAGCAATGTAAATCCCCCTTGTGATTCCAGCAGATATCACATCACAATCATTGAGTCTATCTACAATATAAAGTCAAGACCTGACTATTGGAATCTTGGAGTCATCCCATTTGATCACGTAGTTTAGCACTTGGGATGATTTTATTCAAGAGAGGATAGAATACTTAGTATTTTATTTTGTGTTGCATAGTGCATAAAAAACACATCAACATAAACCATTGAAAGGTTTGGTTAAAGCCTTCGAATCACAATCTCTATGAGAAGCTATCAAGAGTGCCCAGAATTTGGAAACTTTAGTATCCAAGAACATAATTCATAAGGCACCACTTTTAGAGCAACCAAAGAAGCCTATCAATGTAATATTTTATTTACCTTGGATATGTTTTATCCTAAGTGTGATATTCCACTATTAAAAAGCTTAATTAGGTAATATTTTTACTTAGGTAGAATAAGATAATGAGTTTCACATTATCCTTCTTTGATTGAGATTCTACTTTTTCATTGTCACAAATTTGGAAACTTGGATAAGCAATTTCATTTTTTGGTTTTCTACCTCTTCATGATCCTCATGGATTTGGAATCTTGGAAGCTATATATTTCCTCGATTAACATATGAAATGAAACTATTGTGAGCTTTCATATCTTAACATACCAAGGGCTTAAGTTTGGGGATGATAGGGGGATGACGAAGGGGGCAGGGTGGGATTCAAATATATATACAACTTAAAAATTTAATTATAAAAGGATGTGTATAGAATAAGTATAACAACTATAAATAAAACTTTGCCACACTATGTAAATTTTACAATAAACATTAAAAATATGTCAATGATTGCATTGAAATTTGAACATTAACAATGGTGGTAGAGTTTTGGAACTTTGGGAACAAACTAAGAATAAGTATAAGAATTGCAGATGAAACTTTGGCATACTAAGTGTTTAAACTAGTCAACATAAAAAAATGGAAACGATTGCATTAACAATAAGAATGGTGGGTAGAGGTTTGGGGTCAATGGGTAGTGCCCCCTTGTGGGGGGTTTGGGGCAGAGCCCCCATCAAGGTTAGGGGGCATTGCCAAACCTTTAATACGGATGACATTTTCACAATAATTTCACCATTTTTGTTTAGAATTGGAGTTTCTGATTGGGGGCCATGGGAGACTCATAGGCATCCTCAAGATGGTCAAGAGACTCCTTGGAGTCCCTAGGACATCCCTAAGTGGTGCGGCAAGGGGATGTTTCCCCTAAGTATTGCATCCTGAAAAAATAGGGATTTTGGAGGGGGGGAAGGGGTCCCCATGTTTCAATGGTTTCAAAAGATTCTAAGTTTTTTTTTTATCTTGTCATAACAAAATATACTCCTCTTGCATCCTTGGATGATTTGAAAATTGAAAACAATTTGATAAGAAAAAACTAACTTCTAAAGTTTAGACTTAGTTTTCTTTTTTTATCCAAGTCACTACAACATTTCAATGATCAAAGTAGCTTTTTTTTGGTGGTTTTGAAGCATCCAAAAGGCTTGAGAAATTCAATATTATCTTTCATTCCACCAAAATTGGAGATCAAGAAGCATGCTCACAAATAAGGATTTGTTTGTAACTTAAGGCAATCGACTAGTTTTTGGGGCATTTTCAGGTCTAAAGAACCTACCATTGTGTCAAAAAGGCCCATAAGACCCCATTTTCATCTAAAAATTGTCTCTTTTGGTCGTAGAAGCATTTAAGAAAAAAAAAAAATCACACAACCAATGATATGCCTATACCATACATATTTGAGTTAAAATAAAAATAAAAAATTGACAGGGTTTGGAGACCATTGAACAATTTGGGAGATTGCTAATACATACACTCAATTTATAAAGTCTCAATTTGATGTACTTAATCTTCGAGAGGCCTATACAAAAGCATTTTGTAATTGCGAACTAAGATAAATTTCCATTTTTGGCAGTTTTCATCTTGGATTATGGTATTAAATTTCGACATTCTATTGTCAAGATAAATTCAGAGAACCATTTGTACTCGAAATAAGGGATAGTGAAAAATTACATTATGTATGATCTCCTACCCTATCTCATTGAATTCATTCCCACACCAAGTGACTATGAACAAAAGCATAGTTATTTAACAACAATGACATGGTCCATGGACTAGTGATCCTCCTCTTGATACTCCATCTACAAATGAGAACATCTCTTATACACGTTGCTACTTCAGAATTAAAAGTTGCTTCTTCTAGAACTTTCCATGATTCTTTGCAATAGGATTATATGTCTTCTAGATTCACCCCACTAGGACACATTCCTATCAAGCATCTTTACTTTTTTGAAAAGTAGACCACATTTCAGATCTAGATGACACCATAATGACTTTGATTTCCTCTTGCAAGATATTCCTCCATCATGTATTGCTTCATCAAAGTTCAAATTTTCTTCTTCAAGGGCTCTCAATGATTCTCTATATAGGATTCTTCGTGTCTATGAGATCCACTTCATTGGGAGGCCTACTTAAACATTTCACATCTGTTTGTGGACTCACCTTTCAAATATTGATGAAACAATTGAGAATATTTGTCTTCTCATTGATGACAATGCCCATCAAGTTACATCGTCTCCCATTGTAAATTCACTTGTTCTATCCCCACCATATCATGCAACATGACACATTCTATTTCACATTAATTAAGGTCTCACACTTCAATGATTGTAGTCCCTGAATCTTCTATGGAACAATCACAACTTAACATCAACATCAAGACACATGAGTCACTTCAAAAACCATACATCTGAATTCCTTTCTACATTCCACTTGAATGGGAATTCAACAATTTGACAACTCAAGATTTCCATATTGTGAAAGGAAGGTGCATCATTTGTTGCAAATGAACCTACTACAACATTCACCATTCAGCATTTTGCATTGTTTTTCTCTCTTCTTTGTGGAGGCACCAACTTTAGGGGATGGGGTGGGTCTATATTATCCTTCACATATGTCACTTGGGATGGAGTTTTGTCCTATGGATTTCTAGTGTCTACTTTGAGAGGGTACACTCTCTTTATAATTTGGGGTTATTTCATATTTTACATGGATACCTAACCTTGTGACCCATTTCTTCTTACCTCAATTGCACTTAAGGGGGTGTGTCAATGTACCATTTTATTCACCAAGTGGATATGTTTTATCGTAAGTATGATATTGCATTTGTTTGTTTAGTTTACTTAGGTAATTTATTTTAACTTGAGATAATGACTTTCACATTCTCCTTCTTTCATTGGATTATGTTTTTTTCCTTATCCTCAAAAATTTGGAAACTTGGATAAACAATTCCTTGTATTTTGGTTTTCTATCTCATCCTCATCTTCATCCTCATGGATTAAAAATCTTGAATATCAAGTGAAGATATTGTGAACTTTTTCATTTTCTCTCTTATGAAATCAACTATGTTATGCTATTTTGATTTTATTATCATTTATATTTAACAATTTTAAAAATGTTATCACTTACATTAATTTCTAGGTTAATATTTATTTTGTAGATTCTAATAGAATTGAATACCATACCCAAACAATATCTAGTATGAACTAGTTAGTTAGAGGCTAGGTTCCAAGCGTACTTGGTAACACAATTTTTGAGCTTGTGTTTGTTTATGATTTAACGATTGTTGCATCTAGCTTTGCTACACATCTACTTTGAATACAATGAGAGGGTGATTTTGTCTAAGCCAAGAGACCTTGCTATCTAATATCACCCAAGAAAGATATTGATATTTTACCTTGGAAATATAAGCCTTTTGTAAGTATAATTCAATGAATTGTGATAATAACTTAAAACGAAGTGAATTAAAATTTGATTGAGTTCCCCATTGTATTTTAACAAATCACCTAGGAAGATGTTCATTCCTAACAATTTCCAATTCTCTTTCCAAAAGGATGAAAAAGAAGAGAAAGTAACTAATTAATGTTGGGATAGAATTTAGAAGACCTATGTTTTGTGTCTAAAAGCTACTAGCCTAGAGAGCATGGAAACAATCTGAAGTCATGGGAGAGAGTTTCAGTTCTATCTCCAGAAATTATGTCCAGTACTCTTGTATTGAATTTTTAAATCCTTCTAAGTTTAAATGTTCACGAGGAAACTCTAAAATTTTAATAAAATACATAAATGAAAACCAATTTTGTTTGGTCGGAATACTTTTGAATATCACATCACCTCAGTAATTGAACTGTAACAATAAGATTGCATACAAAGTGCAAGTTTGCTATGAAACATGTTAAAAGGGTTAAACTGTTTCAATTAATACAAACACTGGAACTATTAAACAACAATAGCTTGTTGGTAATCAATATTTTGGACTATACCCACATTTTACACCTTTTCATACAGTTACAAAGAACATAGAAAACATGTACGTGGAACTACAAATTCCAACATATGTAAAAATACAACAATCTAAATAAGAATGGGAAGCATGTGGAGAATGGTTAAGACATGCATAAATAAAAGGAAAACAAAAATCTCTCAATGTGTATCACAAACAAATCAAGGAGAAAATCTTTTAGGTAGGGGACTGATATGATCATAAAAATTTCAAAACTTCCAAAGTATAGAGCATTTGAGATTTTACAGAGAATGCACTAATTCAGCTTTATTCATGATGAGGCATATTCACAACTTTTGTAGTCGCACCATGGTGTTGTTCATGTTGGCTTTGTTGGACCCTGCAATTAAGATTCAATATACATACATTATTCAATAAGATTAACTGTGCAACATAATGAAATATTGAAAACTGTGTTATCTTATTGAGCTTCGCTTTGTTTCGAGAATAGTTTAATATTCTCTACTTAACAGGGCCAACCACGTGAAGGTGGAAGCTCATTTGGCCCCTCCCCCCCCCACTAACATCACTCTAAATTCCCCTTTAACATCTAACATTCATTCATTCTTTCATTCATTCTTTCATCCATTATTGAAATATAACATTCATTCATTATCACATAACGTTCATTAACACATAAAATTCATTAACTTTCATTAACACACAACATTCATCAATAATCATCAACACATATCATTCATGAACATTCATTAGCACATAATTACATTCATTAACACATAAAAATCAGTCATTATCAAATAAGGTAGATTACAATCATTTCTTTCTTTGTTTTTTTTTGAAGCTATGTAAAGTCTAAGTGGAGCATCGTCTTCTTCATCATTTCCCCCATCTTCGGATGTTCTGCCCTCTTCTCGTGCTCTTGATGTATGCCTAGTCCTATACAAAGGATGAGGATGCTGAACCAAAGGGGGGTCCTCTGCAATAACAAAGAATTCGGTTAAATTCAAAACATTTTTTTATTATTGTTACAAGTATTTCATTAATTTAAAGAACACAACCATTACACTCTTTACCTGATGGGGCCACATCATCTTCCACATCATTTTGTCTAGCCTCAACCTCGACATGCTGAACACCCTCTAGATCCTCTGGAGTGGAAAGATGAAACGTTACATTAATCAATACACCAATTGCAATTAAATTTGTTTAAAGGAATAACAGTGGTCCTCTTTACCTAATTGGGGAACATCACGTTCTTGATGTTGTCTACCCGGATCATGCTCCACTTGGTCACCACTGACTACATGCTCTAAAATATTAACAATAAAGGTTACATTAATTACTACACTAATTTTCAATTTAAGATGTTTAATTGTATTAATAATTACATAAAAAAAATTGAATAGCAAATGAATACCTCCACTACTAGGATGCACATCCGGACCTTCATGTACAGGTTTTGTTCCATGATTATCATGCTGCATTCCAATGTCACGCGCAGTGTTATCATTGCTTGCTTATTTAAAAAAAATATAGTCACTTTATGTTGAAACTTAACATCAAATAGATTATTGGTTAAGTATTCAATTTGAAATAATTTTCATTTAGCTTATTTACCATTGTGAGAGATGCATCAGAATCTAATGTTTGCCCACTCAATTCTCATAGCCATTCAGCCATGACTATATAGCCTTGTTGGTAGCCAATTCTCTTGTCATCTTCTATGGGTGCTTTATTGAATTCAGAGCCCTACATTTTTGCTTAGTATTGTGAATTTTGCTTGTATTGTTTGATAAAAAAAAAATTGTTTACAATTTATAAATATTTTGATGTGATACTTAATTTACTGATTCTTACAATTCGTGCAACAAGTTTCATATAACCACCAAAAGCCAAGTTTGTGTTGCCCATTCTTTTCTTGTCTTGCCTTGGTTGCCTTTGACGTGTCACTCAATCTATGAAAAGTTTGAAATATGTTAGATTATATAAATATAATGAATAATTAGTACATATTCACATTCCTAATAGTATCAGATACCTTCTTCTGGCATCTGGTGGTGTATTTCATTTTTTCCTTTCAATTCTCTCCTTTGCATCCAAAATCAGGTCCTTCCACTCCCTCTCTGGAATCATGGGGGGATGCTCATACTTTACGTTCTTCTCTAAATGTGTCCTATATTGGTCCCTCACATACTTTAGATATGTGCCAGCTTTTCCCAAGAGCTTAGTCTCGTCGAATGTGTCATTTCTAAACAACCCTACCATACGGTTTGTGAGTTCATCTTTTAACTTTTTTTCTTGGTCATTCCACCTTTAAAGCAAAAACAAACTTGTTAGATTTAGAAAGAAACTGAAGCTACCTTTGATATAGTTCAAGAAATGGATAAAAGGAAAACTATTCTAGCAATGATATGAAATCAAAATAGTGGATAAGGGTTAGTTCACGTATGATGTTCCACCTTTTACATATGGTGGGCCCAAATATCTGCAATGTAATGTCATTAAGATTTTTATAAAAAATATCATTTCCTGCAAAAAAAACATGGGATCATTAGTCCAAAATGAGTGATCAGTAAGTAAATTACAATTAGACTATATATTATAATAATTTTAAAGTAACTGGAACCTTCTGTATCTTCAAGGGAATCAATTCTTCGTCGCTCACCACCAATGTGGCCTGCAACATTCCCGTACTAGCAATACGGGAAGATCTAGGAAATGATGGTATGTTATCACCAGTAGTCGCCTCTGGCACATCCTCATGTGCATCTCCTACCACAGTAAATGAATCCACTATGAAATGCCTCCAAGAAAGAACACTTCAAGGGTAATAAACACATAACGAAAGAGAGAGAAAAAGAGGGATCTACCACCAGTGGGCGGGTCCACATGAGATGGTTCAACAGACGATGTCTGCATGCTACGTGTTGCCGACATTGCAGTCAGCAATACAGTTGGGGTCAACCTCGGACGCATGTCAGCACCTGAAGAGTAATACATTAAATATATAAAACATTAAAAAAGCAAGTTCACAAGTCCAAAGGAGTGGTTTTAATATATAGAACATGGTCATCACCTGAACTACCCACAATACCTTGATCATCGCCACCAGGATGATGAGCCCTTATAAATTTCTGTAAAAACAACACATACATATTTTAGTTAATGACATAAAAGAGAAAAAAATATAAACCATTATTGAACTTTTGTTATGATTAAAACTTTGATTATTGCTTACTTGCAAGTTTTCCATTGTCCGCAACAATAGTTGCACCCTCTCTATTATCTCATCAATCTGAGGGCTTATGGTTGCCAAATCAACAATCTCTTGGCTAATTTTTCTAATATTCATTTGTACCAATTGTATAGGGTTTGCGCTAAGTGCGATGTCATCAGCACATAACACTGTCGAGCACCCCACATCCCTATGGAGGTGCTGAGGTACTGCAGGTTCCTTTCCCTTATCTTAAACATCCGTCTGTGACAAGAATATAATTAACACTATCAAAATTACTTCAAAACACTCAACAAAAGATCATACTGTAACAATTTGCTTCTATCTAATTTGTACAATTACAATGAGGTTTACCTGCTCCGTAGAAGTGTCGGGACCTACACCCCTATCTGTGCTATGTGGTGGATCCATTTGGCCCTGTAACAAAGAAAAAATATAAAAATGTTAGCGAAATGAAACCAATAGACTTAGCAAAAAAACTTAATAATACAATGGTTTATTGGATTCATTAATTGGAAGTTGGCTTAAATGGTATATATATAGTATGTACCACCCCCATGATAATAACTTTGTTTGTATCTATACGATTCAAATTGTAATCGATTAGCAGCTCTTCCCCTGCACTTATTGATTTTATCGCACATACAAACACACAATTTCCCTCACGTGCCTCAAATATGCAATTGGGTTGCTTATTAGATGACCCAGGTCGTGTACTATTTATAAAACCTACAATATTCCCTATTTCTTTTGGCCTTCCATCAATGTATACAGCCACTTGTTTACTTTGGTCATTATCTTTTTGTTGTATATAATTGGCTGACAGTGCATACCTACGCATTTTTTTTTTTATATCGAACAATCTACATCCAATCATTATAATTGTAACAAGGTCCAACAAACTCCATCAATTCAGCAACTTTGTTGTAACAGACCTTTATGTTGTCCATGGAAAATAGGCCCAAACCATGTAACGATGAAGGTGCTATACGATATATCCTCTCATTAACACAAAAATCAGTGTTTATTGGAGGAAGTTCCTTGGGTACACATTGTTTCAGTAGATGTTTGTACCTCAAGGGCACCTCAATGTCGCCTTTGGTCTCATCATCATAAGAACATGGCCCCCCTTGAGCAAGAAAAAATTCTATGCATTTATTGAATTTTCTTCTAATCTTTTGACCTCTAGTTGATCTCCCTATTTGAGATCTACTACATGTCTCACTTTCCTCTTCTATTCCTACATTTCCCTCACTTGAGGAAGACACATCTGACAAATACCTATTTGGTGATACCTGTGCACCATCAAATGAGAGAGTTAGTTGGTAATGAGAGAGTTAGTTGGTAATGAGAGAGATATTTTGCAAATGAGAGTAATATTGATGAAGAAGTTGGCCATAAAGTTGATGTTGAGATTAAAATTTGAGTAAGTCCAACTGGGGCTTCAAGTGTTGATAACTGTATTAGATTTGCTGCTAATGTTGAGGTTTGAAAAACTGAGGAAGTTTGTTTTTCTTGTAATTTTTAAAAAATATATTATTTCTATAAGGTGTATTTACTTATACCTATCGATCCATGAGACTATGCAGGATCCTCATCAAAGGGGTTCAGGTTCCTGCACCAACAATTGAGCATCATAAGCATTACATTTGTAATTTGATAAACAATAAATACTGTAGTATCATAAGCATCATAAGCATCACATATGTATCATCATATATGTAATTGAGCATCATAAGAATCACATATGTATCATCATAAACATGTAATCCATCACATACGTATCACAAATCACCATCCATCACATAGCTAATAAGTAGTCCACATTCCATAAATAAAGACAAAGTTCAAAAATTGTCACATGTATCATCATAAGCATGTAATCCATCACATATGTATTTTAAATCACCATCTATCACATAGCTAGAGGTGAATCATGAATTAATTAAGTAATGGCATTAGAATTCAAAACATATGAATTATTTATGTAACCATATAAGTGAAATCAATTTCTATCAAGATATCAATATTAAATAGATAATATAATAATTGCATCTCATACATTTCATTCATGTCATTGAACTTCTTCTTCATCCAACTCATCATCATGACCATCATCATCATCATCATCATCATCATCATCATCATCATCATCGTCGTCGTCGTCGTCATCGTCGTCGTCGTCGTCATCGTCGTCGTCGTCGTCGTCGTCATCGTCGTCGTCGTCGTCGTCATCATCACCATCACCGTCACCATCACCATCACCATCACCATCACCATCACCATCACCATCATCATTAGCAGCAGCAACAACATCATCATCAGCTTCTTCTTCGTGTACATTTCCGTCAGGAACATCATCGACTAACTATCGATCATGATCATCATCTATATCATCTTCTACTTCTTCGGTATCTTCTTCTTCCATCACATTATACATTATCGGCCTTCCTCTTGGATCATGTCTAACAACAAATGACCAACCCAGTTTATGTGGAACCTCCGAGTAAAATACCATCTCACATTGACTTGGAAGAACATAGGGCTCATCCCCAACTCATTCAAATGACTTTGTATTAACCATTGTAAATCCATTATCATGTTTGATAACAGTTCTATCAGGATCATTTTTATTCAGTCGTAGCCTATACCAATTGACGACGAATAGAACTAAATTGAAGGAATTAAAGTCACACTCAAGTATATCATCCAAAATGCCATAGTATCGATTTTGAGACTCTTGAGGATGTATGTCGTTTCTAGATGAAATATTGTTCACCTCAAAGACTGCAATTATCCTAGAATCACAAATTTTCTTCGTGTCATCCAACTGTTTGATGCGAAATTTATGACCATTGTAGCACATAGCCTTGTGGTGTTTGACCTGCAATATGTCTAACATATTAAAATTATTGCATCATGAGTTGATAAACATACAGGTGATTAATAAAATTATACGTACCTGTTGATCTCTTAAACCATATGCTAAATCAATTTCCCTTTGTGTAACATTGGAATCTCCATTATGATGAGCTTCTTTAACCAATGAAGTGACACCATCCCATGTTAATGTGCGACCAAAATGTTGACATCATTCAATCCACACCGTCATCCAATCAAGATTGTTTGCAATATACAAATGTAGCGCATCCCACTCCCGACCAATTGTACAAATAATTAATAGACCACTTACAACTGATTTATTTAGAAGATGAAGAATTAATTTACTACAATAAAATCTTATAATTACCTCTCACTTTCTTCAATCTACCTTTCCCCATCAAGTGCTCCCCTTCAAATTTATTAATGGGGTTGGGATCCCAAATGCGATCTACGTGGATTTTTGCTGCAAACTTAGGAAGATATTCAGTAATGTACACCATAGTTTGGTATACCATATATCCCTCCACCATAGAACCCTCAGGATGTGCTCTTTTTCAAACCAAAGCCTTCAAAAATTTCAAGTGCCTCTCAACCATCCACATTGACCTAGTGTGTACAGGTCAACACAATTCGATCTCCTCAACTTGGTGTATGAGGTAGTGTTCTTGTGCATTGAAAAAAGTTGAAGGTAGACACTTTTGCATTTCACACATTAGATGAGGGATTTTTCTCTTCCAATATTTTATATCTTCCTTGTGGATTTCTTTAGATGACAACCACCTAAAAGAGATTGAAGACACAAAAATATATAAATGAGACTTTACAAAATAATATACAATATATTGCATAACAAGTAAAACAAATGGCAAATATAATATCTATACAACAAATTGAACAAACATCACTACTTACCTCATGTATTTTCCAAGATCATATATGACTTGCTTGATATTATTGTCGAAGTGGTCTGGGAGAGATAGAGGTAGAACGTACTGCAACAATTATAAAATGATCTTTTCATTGTTTTCTAACATAATAGAATGAAAAGTACATGCACAGTATACAAATATATAGTAAATACACAAGAACGCAAATTACCTCAATGAAGGTATGCCAATCATGCGTTTTCATCCCTGGCCCAAATTCACTCTTCTTTGATATGAGATTGTTTATGTTTGTAGCAAATCCTGTGGGAAATCAAATTTTTCATATGACTTCTTTTATAGAATTGCTTTTCTGCTCCGTTAATAACCAAGGAAGGGCACTTATATTAATCTAATCTCCATTGCTATTTGATTGAATGACATTTTTCATTGCATGATTTGATTCCACAATGTCACTACAAATTTTGACAATTTTTTCTTTGTCACGCCTTCCATCCAATATTTTCCATAATGTCGCTGTTATATTCTCTCCAATATGCATTGTATCAAACAAATGCACAATTTGTAGCTGCTCGTAGTAAGGCAACCTACTGAATTGTCTAGGATAACTTTTTAGTCCCTTTGGAAGGTGGTCATCCATTCCTTGACGACCTTCAATATCATCAATTACATCATCAATAAACAAAACACGATAGAAAAATTCAAATTCCAAACATAAACCATTAGATGGAATGACATTACCTTAACGATTAATTCTATTATATTCCAACTTCCATAAGTGAGGAGTCATTCTTCGTGGCTTTGATGTAGTCTCTTCTTTCCCATTGAAAAGATGTTTTTCAGTATTCCGGTACTTATGATTTTTGTGAAGGAAGTGCCTATACTCATCAAACACCTGCTTTCCTAAACTTTTTGAATCATGGGATTTCATCTTTGGACCACAAACTGGACATGCAAATTTTACCTTTGTTTGAAGACCTAAAAGATAATGTATAATTCTATTAAATCTATTAATTTTTATAATTATAATTATCATGCGCAACTTGAACACTATAACGTACCACAAAAATGTGTTAGCCCTGGGGCATCATGTATTGTCCATACAAGCATTGCATGGAATTGAAATTGTCTTTGTCCTATTGGTCTAGAGATGTCATACATGGTCACACCATTCCACAACTCTAGCAACTCGGCGATAAGAGGCTCAATATATACATTCATATCTTTAACTTGGTACTTGCCTAGTGGAATGAACAAAAACATTACATAATTATTATGACCATTTTACTGCAATATTTATAATTAAATGTAGATGACTATTAAATGATAAAATACCTAGAACAATCATTGCCAACATTATGTGCTCCCTCTTTATTGACATCCATGGAGGAATATTATTGTTGATAACAAAAATAGGCCACACCGAGTAAACATATCTCAACTCTCCAAATGGATTGACACCATCCGCTGCCAATGAAAGCCTGGGATTACGAGGTTCTTCTTTAAAGTGTGGCCACTTTTCCTCTATGTCCATAAATGTTGAACCATCCGCAGGCATTCAAATAATGTCATCTCGACTTCTATTGCATGCATGGTGATCCATAAATTGTGCCAAGCTAGTGCACCTGAATAATCGTTGCATACATGGAATAATGGGAATATAACAAAAAACCTTGCAAGGCACCTTTTTTGTTATTTGATCTGTTCGATATCTACTGATATGACATTCAAGGCATTCTGTTCCAAATTCATGTTGTTTATGCTATATAATATGATCATTGGGACAAGCATCTATTGTTTGATACTCCATTCCAATATCTTTCATAATGGCAGATAATTCTCGGTATGAGCGAGGTAGAATATTTGATGGTGGTAAGAAAAACTCACCTATCAATCTACAGCAAAAAAAATAATTTTGAGGTGTTAATATAAAGAATATTAATGGTACATGATTCACCATTTATTAACTGTAATGACATGTATGACACACCTTAACATACGTGAGATTGTTATGTTGGATAAACCATTCATAACCTTCAAGTTCACCAACAACAATACAACAGAGAGAAGAGTTGTTTGGGAGCCTTTGTAAAGGGGCTCATATGGCTTCTCAAGAAGAGGTAAATCATGAACATCAAGGTCATCCTGATCATCATGATCAGCTGTGCCAGTACTAAATGTGTCATGGATCAATGTATTTGTACCATCATCTTCAATTGTGTTTTCTGGTGCATGATCGTCATCTTCCATGGGATCATTATCTTCAGCTTTGATATTCACACCTCCATGTTCCTCCACTTTGAAAACCATATTCTTCGGGTTGTGTTGGTCCATATCATGTGCCCTGGGGTGCTCGACCTATATAAAAATGATCAACATAAATAAACCATGATCATGATCTCATTATCAAGTGATTTCTTATGTATATAAATTGTTAAAACGATATAATGAACAACTTACCAGTGGATGATAATCATGTCCCCCTTCAATGTGACCATGATGCCTACAATGTTTCTTAGTTGTTTTGATTAGAAGTCTTCTAGTCTTTAAGCCCTTACAAATTTTGCAGGGACAATAACATTTCCCATCACCTTTTCTTTTCAAGTTAGACCATAATCTAGCAATTGTCTCCTTATTTTGTTCTTCACTGATATTATCTGACATGGTCTTTCTTCACAAGCAAAAAAATCAAGCTACGGAAACTTCAGTGGAAAAGCTTCACAAAAATTGCAAATCGAACCAAAACCATTTAACTCTTCTTTTTCATCTTAAAACATTGAACTTAATAGAGAATGTATTTAATGTAGCTGATTGTGTGAATTTCTGAGCATTGTGTCTACAAATTCTTACTAAAAGTTTGCCTATTGCAGACTTTTCGAGAGACATTTTTGAGTATTCTAAGCCTTGGTTCTTGTATTTTCACTGGTGATAAGTTGGAAACTTTATGGCAGACTTGTAGCCAATCGATCTAATTTTGACAAGTTATACACCAAGCAAGCAGGCATCTAGAACTAGTATTGTTTGCAGGTCACCCCTACCCTATGCCATGGGTATATGACTACCCAGAACTCCAGTTTAAGCATCAATCCTGGAAATGATCGGTATATGACTACCCAGAACTCCGGTTTAAGCATTAAGTTACATCATTATTGACCTTACTTTCGGATGCTATGTATGAGATTGGAACCTTTTGTAAGGTGTGATCAATGTCCTATCATAAATGCAAAGCCAAAACCATTTTGATGAGATCATGATCCCACTAATACTATTTTGCCTTGTTAATTTTGCACCCACAAAAATGATAGAATCAGATATAATATGCCATCAATGCCCATATACCGACAATGCTCAAGATGAGCCACTTAGAGGTAGAGTTTAACCACTTTCCATATAGGTAGATTATCTCTAACCTCATTTTCCCTATAGGTAATTGATTAGGTTCATTTTAGAGTCTTATTTCCAAATATGTACCTCTATGTTAGCTTTTTGCTTTATTATTTGCCTATTTATGCTTAATCTTGTCAATTTTGCATAATTTTACTTAGTTCTTGCATCTTCAATGAAATTATATCTAATCATATCCAATCACATCAAAATGGAACAATTAATCATATTGTTGGTCTCTCCTAAAGGAATTAAATTTAACCAAATTGACTATTCCCCAATAAAATGTTTTGAAATGGTGAATGTATAAGTTTGTAGTTTACTTTCCTAGACTAGGACCCCATTTCGTCAACATTTCACTATGAAAGCATAAATATTTTTTCTTGAAGAGAACATCTTACAGATTATGCTTCAATGTATAACACATTTTCATAATCAATCATTCGACTTCACATGGATAAAAGAATTCACATATTCTAAATCATGATCTGATGATGTGAACAACTCATATGCAACTATATGGCATGCAAAGCATTTATTTTAACATACACTTATTCATCCACAGTGCAGGGATAACAATACAAGGCTCACATATTGGTCTAAGAGGATGCCATGGTATCACAAAGTAACCAAGAACCATATGAAATGATGGTCTTGAATCCACACACAACTAGGGAGGATCCATATGATTATGTATGACTTCCCCCTTGTTTGTTTAATGGGATTAGCCTCCAAGACATAGCCGTCAATAATCACTAAGAATGTACAAGTGGATCGTAGCTACCCATACAACAAACACTTACCCCTATCCTCAAATTTTCCCAATGTTTGATTCCTTATATACACTCATCCAAGGTTATCTATGTCAATCTTGGTGAGGAATCACATCACAACAAAGAAGGCAACATTTAAAAATAGCAAGAGTTTCACTAAACTACCAAAGATCATAAATATTGAAAGAAAGAAAAAATAGTACCAATAATAAGTCAAATAAATGTGTTCAATTCCAATAGCAAATCAAACATAGCCACAATAACTACACAATAGAGAAAACTCACAATAGTGATTAAACTAATTCAAACAAGATAAAATGAAATTGTTGGCCCATGCAACAAAGATGAGAGATCATCAATAATTGAAGGAAACTTCACAATCCTTAAAAGTGCACATTACATAACTATACAACTAGAAATTGTGGCTAAATAGAGTAAAGATTCATCATGACTCCAATAATAGTCCCTAATGTGTGCATTTGTGGCATGAACACAAAAACTCCCACATGGCATGGCCATGTACCTAATGGAGAAGACATGCCTAGGCTACATGCCCAAAAAACATGACTATAATAATAGTCCCTCGTGCATGCATTTGTGGCCTGCACACTACAAATCCTAACATATCATGGCAATACACCTCATAGAGAAGACACACCTAGGGCCACATTGCACATAGCAACGTGCCTCACAAAGAAGACATGCATAGGGCACATGCCACATAGCAATGTGTCTAATGGAAAAATGTGCATGCATGTCACACACCAAAGCTATATGTATACATCATGAGGCACATTCGTATGTTATCAAACACAACCTATTGTATCTAACATGAGTTCCTCTCTACATGTGTGCAAATCTTCCAACACTAATCGCCACTAAGAAGGAATAATATAAAATGCATCTTCAAATATTTGTGTGTGTGTGTGTGGAATTGTGTCTTTGAACCCAAATCGCTACCATCAACAACATGTAACCATCACCTACACTATATCAAAACATAAGTATGGTGTGACATCATATCTATTTGCATAATTTCAAAACACATGCAAACATGAAAATCATCATAGCATGACAAAAATCAATCTCCACATGTTGGAACAAAGATATAAATAAGATAATAGGGTAAGAGGAAACCCATACCAAGAACCACATACCAACTATCGGCAATGCCATCAAGATAAATGTAGGATAGGATACCACTAGGAGCCATCCAATGGTCCATTCTATGAGGAGAACTAGGGGATACTATCTTTGAAAGGTGTGGTCAATAGAGATAATCCCTACCAATGCCAAAATATGTCACCATAGCTTCTTGAGTTTTCCATTCTTCTACTTAACACCACATTTATTGAGTTCCTCAACAACGAGGTTGGTTCTCAATAGGATGCACAAACATGTAAACACACAAGCATGGTTTCATCATACTTGTACAACAATACAAATTCATTTTTCTAGTTAATTACTTAGTGTAAAAATAACTCCATTACATAACATAGGGCAATAATCACCATAAGTTTTCAAATAAACTGCCCAAACATCAATTGGAGTTACCCTTTCTAAGGTACAAACATAATTTATTTATAACTTCAAAATTAAAATAATCACAATACATCCAAATAAGTTCAATATTGCATGGAAATAGACAACATGATCCATAATTAAACCCATAAATTACCCTAATTGGATATGCTAATAAAATGGTGTCTCAAATAATAGAGATTATGTTGGACCTATAATAGAGATCTGGACTTTGTTTCATCATACACAAGCATGGTTTCATCATACTTGTATCCAAATACACCATCCATAGATAGGTACTCAGTACCACAATCTCATGGGTACCCTTTTAGCTGAATTTACCTATATTTAGGTGAATCTACCCTTGTATCATTCCTTGATCTAGTATGTCATTCCACCAATCAATAATTTTTCCATATTCTTGGGAGAATACACTATCCCTTAGGTGAATATGCCATATCCTTAAATGAATCCTCCTTTTCATCATCCTAAGTCCTCTTTTTGTTAAGTCTTATCCCTTCATCTTTAGGAAAATCCACCTATCCTTATTGTAATGCCCCGCCAGGAAACCCCAAAGGGGGAAAGCTAAAACACTCAAATGGAGTGTAAATATATTTTTTTTAATAATAATAAGAGTGTTAATAATAAGATACCACATTAAGATACATTGGAGTTATCTAAAGCTTAGATAACACAATGAAAGACTAAACGAATCTAAGGAGTTTCCCAATGTGATTACGTAACCTTACACCTAACCCAACTCGCGACATTTGATCCAATTAAGCTAGATTTCTTAATTACAAGTTAATACTTAAGACATGGATATAATATGTTCGATGAATTGACATTTTAGAATTTAGGAAGCGTTCATCTATTATGATTGGAGATGAGGCTAACCTGAGGATATTTACTCAATGAATTTTAAACGTAGGCAACTTAAGAATTCTCCCATTAAGGTTTAAATATGGTTAACTTGACGAGTCCATCCATTTAGATACAATGTAACTAATATATCGAGGTTCATTTATTTAGGTTTAAAAATAACCAACCAAATGAGATCATCCTTTATAGTTAAAATATGGCTAATAAGACGAAATTCACTCATTAGGGATTAAGATGTAAACAAACAAAATGAAGTTCATTCATTAGGGTTTAAACATAACCAACCATTAAATTGTAGTTCATTTATAGAGGATAAAATGTAAATAGCCAAATGAAGATCATCCATAAGGGTTAAGATATAGGTAACTTAATGAGTTCACTCGTTTTAGTTAAAATAAAGTTAATATGAAGAAATACATTTGCTAAGATTAAGATATAAACAACTAAATGAGTTCTCCCATTTTAGTTCAATTATAGCTATTATGATGAAGTTCATTTATAGAGGTTAAAATGTGGGTAACCAATTGAGTTCATCCAATTATCAAACTAATTTGGTGAGGATTATTTGTTTAGAATAAAACGTTTACAACTAAATAAATTCATCCGATTTAGTGAAATATAGATAACATGACGATGTTCATTTATTAAGATAATACGGTAAGTAGCCGAATAAGGTTCATCCATTAGATTTCAATTTAGATATTATGACAGTTAATCCAATATTTGTTACCCATTCAATACGTTCAAATTATAAGCATTATGACAAGTTAATCCATTAATTGCAACCGAGTGAGTTTCCTCCCATGCTTACTTCTTTTCATTGACATTAACAAAATACTTTTCATATTCATATCTACAATCTTTTATGATCATAATTACCACGTTTAACAAGGGGACTATATACCTACATTCTAAATTTAACTTCATCTAATCCCCATTACACACTTACAAAATGCATCCATACATACTAGCACTAAGAATGAAACAAGAGAGACAAAAGCATCACATAACACAGAAATGATCTCAGAGTTCACCCCTAGAGGGCTACATCTCTGGGTCTGCTCAATTGCAAGTCCCCTCTGGCAATTAATATAGTTAAGGTTACATAAGTTTCATGTCATTTAAATCTTGCCTTATAGGCGAACACAACCACTATACAACGACCACTTCGGTCAATAAATACATAAATGATTTCTTCATAGAAGCTGATCCAACTGAACACATCAAAAGCAATTACAAAGGTCTCTTGTCTGACGGTTCCCTAACTAGGGACTTGATCGACTATGACCAAACACAAGCAACTAGACGGACGACAGAGTCTAAACAAACATAACAGGGTCTTGCCATCACTTTAAACTAAGTGAATACTAATAAATTAAACTTGCCATATTTCCATTTGTCTATTTCTCAATGCCGAGGATGAGTAAAACTAACCCATTTATTTTATCAAATGAGATATCATTAACTTACTAATTTTTCCAATGGTACATTATTAAATTTCCGTTATTTTTAACATCATCTCATTTTAGTTTTCAAAAGTAAGATCCAATGATAAAACATTTCATTTTCCAATTACTCCTAAACTTTAGTATTCCGCTTCTAAATTTCTCATATGACCTATAACATTAAAATCTGAAAATAATATATCCTTGGATAATATATTATTTTTAAACATCACCAAATAATAATTATATTTTAATTCAAAAATCCTCCATAAAAATATAATTCCCTTGCATATACTAAACAAATACACGATCTAAAGGTATGAATTTAGCATATACTTCTCTATGTATATACGTGCCTAAATTAATAAAGCAATGACTAAACAATAATTATTATGCATTGAAAGTATACTCCAAATTAGGAATCAACAATTAATATATATTTATTAATATATATTATTATAAAAATTATCACAATTAACATATATTTAAATCTATCTATTAATTAATAATTAATATATAATATATAACTAATATAAAATATTAATTAAAATTTAATAACATTAAAACATTTTAGTTTTTTTTTTTTTTTTTAAATCAAAATTTAAATTTAATAAAAAAAATAAATTTTGTTTTAATAGCCACATGGTTTCTTTCATTTCTCAAAAACCCAGAACTTTATTTTTACAAAATTTATACAGAAGTTATAATGTAAAGTCATAAAGAAACCCAAAAAATTTTGTAGAAACCCAGTTTGTAAATTTGGAGATATTGTTGACATTCTAAAATAGCATTTTCTATTATTTCTCAAAAATCCAAATCTCATTCATTCACAGTCACAGATATATATATTTTTTCCAGAATGTTCAAAACAATAAAATGGGGAAATTTTCCCAGCAAGTTCATGATTTTCCCAAAAAACCAATAGCTTTTAGATAACATGATTTGCTCAAACACGAAAACATTTAAACATTCTTGAACCCAAAAACAAACAATATTCACAACTAATACTCAAATTTTAAGAACATTCCTGGATATTTTTTAAACCAGCATTTCATGAAGATCCACCAAATACCATTTTTATTTTGATTTGGCAAAGAAACAAAAGGGAAAAACCAGGATCCTACCTCTTTAGCATTCCTGGTAAGATTCGAAGAAGAGCCCCCAACCTATAACTGTAGCAATTCATCCTTGCCAAAATCCCCAAATCTCCATCCCCATATTTTTCTTTTCCAAAAATTCAACAACCCCCCAAAATATTTTTCAACCTAGGTTAAATGAATCACATTTTGACCTAATTTCTAATTTCGAAATTTAAGCACTTTTTAAATAAAAAGGAAATAATAATTCTTTTAAACTATTCGAATAATTTAACTTGATTTTCTAATTAAAATTAAAATGCTTCTCTCGTATTAATTTTTTTAATTTCTCAATATTAATTAAGCCAACATTTATATTTCGCAATATTGACAAGGGTAAATATTTAATTAAATTAATTTCCAAAATCAATCTTTTACACTATATCAAACTTTACAAATTAAAAATGATTTTCTTTAAATAATAAAAATTACCCTTTCTTTTCCAAAAAGCGAAAGTCGTTCAATTAATTATATTTCAAATAACTTTAAATATTTCTTTTTTTTAAAACGCATAAACTAATTAAATTTATTATTTAAAATTAACCATTAATTAAATTCGCTACAACATAAATAAAGCGATCCTTTTAATTAATGATTAATCACCTAAAAGAAACCTATTTATTTTGATTTCTCAACTACTAATGCGTAAATGAACATATTAATTCAAATTACATACTTAAGCTTGCTACAAATATAAACATAGTGATCTCTTAAATTAACGATTAATCATATAAAAGAAACCTATCTATTTTAAATTTCTCAATTACTAATGCGTACATCCACATATTAATTGGAATTAAATACTTAGGATAAAATACTCCATTTACCACATGCAAGGCACACAAACCAAGAAAGTCCACCAATCACACGACACACAACCCAAATGACAAAGGAACCCTACGAGCCACACACGACACTCACCTGATCATGGCTAAGGCAAGACGAGAGTTTTATGACCACCTAATCCAAATTCTAAGGATAAAGGAGATATACTCCACCCTGCGAATCCCAAAGGAGATGAACCTCGCACCTAGGCGGTATAGTACCTGCAATATCCTGCAACCATGAGTCACGCAAGCATACATATATATACATATTCAAAGAAGGCGTTAGCTCGAGATTTATAACAAGAATTAGGGAAACAATTACATCTACACAAGAATCGACGCAAAAGCACAATAATAGGTATGAACAATTATTTATATTATCTAATCTACAACATTACATCATAGTTAATCAACCATTCAAGAATGCCACATAGGAAGTCAACCAAGGTCAAACGGATTTTCCAAGGCTGACTAGGGTAGGGGCATTACACTTATGTGAATCTACTTTCTCTTAGGTGAATCTATTTCACATAAATCATTTATCTTATCCATCTTTCTTATGCAAATGGTGAATTTTTCCTATCCTTAGATGACTACACTCCCATTTAGGTGAATCTATCTAGTTTTAGTCTCCTTCCATTATTTTGTCCAAATTTGTATCCTCTAGTTTACTGAATCTACTTGTTCTTAGGAAAATCAACCCTATCATTCTAAGGAAAATTCACCTTGTCATCATCCTTAATCATCTACCTTTCAAGTGTATAGTCCATCCATCCTTGGGAGAATCTAACATATTATTGGGAAAATCCACTCTCTCTTAGGTAAATCTACCTTTTCCACCTTCTCATTAATCTATTATTTGTTCTAAGAAGGACACAAAAGTGGATAGAAAACAATAGAGGAGATAGTACTCAAACAAGTACTAAGGAATTGCATTAGTGACATGTCACAAATGTGAGTTATACATGTTCCAAATTGATTGATTCTCATGAAGGAACTAAGTTATCTACAATAAATAGCCACCCAAGAAACCCATTTTCTTTAGGCAAACTATCTTCTTAGTAGTAGCTTAATTCTTGAGACACTTGATTTAGATATGATCTTGTAAATGGTGTTAAAAAGAGTAATTAGTCACCAACCAACCACACTCTTCATTTGTATATTTAAGAATTAGTTTGGTCAAACCTTGATTGTAACAAGCATAACCAAATCCTCCATGATAAAGTTAACAACAAATATATTATTGCATAACCAAATATTTGTGGTGGGTGTGTTCAACAAATATATTATTGTGTGAATTGCTTTTGTCCAAAATGTAGGAACTTGATCTACATATCCATGAATGCATGATTAGGTCTCTATACAACATTGTTTTGTTGATGCATATATGTAGTGGTTAGTTGTTTTCTTTTAGTTGTGGATAAACGATTTTGAGTGAATTTCTCATTTACTTGAGCATTTTGCATTTAGAGAACAACTGGATGACCATTCAACAAGGGGTTTAAACTCTTTGAACTTCACAAATGCTTGAGCTTTTCTTGTCAAGCAATGTACCCACATCTTAAAGACATCAAATTATGAAATGTACCTAATACACATTATCAGCACTGCTTTTTCTATTTAGAGAGATGGACCCTCTGCCTTTTACCATACATGGTGCATCATGACCAAATTGGACCACACCACCATCATACTCTTCCAGAAATAGAAACTTACTCCAGTCACTAGTCATGTGGTTAGAACAAACACTGTCAATAATCCACTCATTGGAATTATCAAAGCAGGAGACAAGAGCCTTCTTGTCTGACAAATCTTCCTTAACTGCTACAAACACAATGTCTTCACTTTCTTCATCTTCTGATTCCTGATCAGTGACACCTTCATCAACTCCTACAAAATAGTTTCTCCTACTTCCTCCTTTGAAATTCTTGAACTTCTCCGGTTTGTCCTTATTATCACCATTAGGATAGTTTATAGCAATGTGTCCAATCCTATTGCAAGAGAATCATTTCAAAGGGAGTTTACCTCTGTATTTACAAGTTCCCTTAGGAAGTCTCTTGGCAAGAAGAGCTTCAAATTCCATCAAGATCTCCTCATCAACTGGTACTAGCTTCTTTTCCCTCTATAGATGATGCAGTAGATGCTCTAAAGGTTGATTCAGTCTTCTGAATAATGCCATCATAATTATTTAGATCATATGTGGTCAACTTAGAAATGATGGAGTGTAGGGATACCTTCGTCTTGTCTATAGACCTCAACTCCTGAATAGCATCAACCCTTATTGCATAGACTGGTAATAGAGATCTCAAGACTTTGCTAACAATAGTGGAATCATCTATTTTACCTCCTGCACTCTTGATGTCTCCAACAACAGTTTTGATTCTTATTCCATATTGTTGAATGCTCTCTCCTTCAACCATCTGCATGTCTTCAAACTTTCCCCTAAGGCTCTCTTCCTTAGCTTATTTCATATGCTCATCACTATCATAGATATTCTCCAGAGCATCCCATACTTCTTTGGGATTTTCTTTATCCTGAACATCAATAAAATCAATGTCAGATAGACTGTTGATTAGGGCTTCCATGACTTGCCCATTCTCCTGAATCTCTCTTTTTTGATCATCGATGAGAGTACCAATAGGAATAACATAAGTATTCTCAACATAGCTCCAGTGTTGACCACCCATGCTTCTGATGTAGATCTTCATTCTGTCCTTTCATATCTTAAAGTTGTCTCTATTGAAGTTTGGACCTTCCCTCTTCATCATTAGAGTAGTATCTTTTCCTCAAGCAGTTAAGCTTACAACATAGAGGACCTGGAAGATTCTCTGATAACAATTGATGAATAATGATGAACAGTTAGTACCAAACCGGTACTGAGAGGGGGGGTGAATCAGTACAGACAAAAACTTTCCCTTAAGAAGTTTGACTGCAAAGACTGCACTTAACTGGTAAACAGTAGCACCGGTCTAAATCAGGGCACTACCAGTAAAACATAGTGAGAGTATGAAAGACATAAACCAGTAAACACTTAGATTTCAACACAATCTAATATCTCATTTCCATTTCACCTGTATGCATGAACAAGTAATATATCATTAGAAATATAATGACTGCCATTTTCAACATGCTTTACCACTTGACATAAAACACTAAACCATCACATGAAAAACATCACACATGACACACTGATTTTTTCACGTGGAAACCCAACTGGGAAAAACCACGGTGGTGATGAATACCCACAAGTTGTTCTTTGAACTCTTCTAAAGTCCGCTCTATTAGGAGCCTAGTCTGGTTAAAGACTTTTATAGTAGGTTTTGCTAGGAACCGATCTTGCTAGGGATCGCCCGGTTAAAGGATGGCTAAATACTCGATTAAAGGTTAGAAACCTGTTAAAGGTTACCTCGCAAGAGGATTTGAAGAACTCATTGAATTGAGTCACCATGTTAAAGGATTTACACAAAAGCCTATTAAAGCTACCTGGTTAAGGGATTTTCCAACTGCTGAGATGGTTAGAAGACAACAAGTAAATCATTGATCTGATAACAGCACTCAATGCCAAGGTAGATCCACTTTAGCTCCTTTTCTTTTGCAATCACACTCTATAGGTATCAACACACTTCTTCGATTTGGCAAGAATCAAGTATCTCTTCACTTGGATACACACATAACATTTTCCAACAACTTCAAAATGAAAAACATCATCGACCTTATAGGAAATAGATAGGTTGGTAGCATAAACCCTAAAACCCAAACATTTAGGTTTAATATTTCAATTGGTTCAATCCTGACCATTAATCATACCACATTGAATACAACAATCTTGAACAGATCTCAAGACGTTCTCCAACATTCATTCTTTGCCTCTTCAAGAAGTTGATAACCCAACACGCACTCTCCACTGTTTGCAGAGACTTCATACATTCCCAAGGTAGATAGGATCAATCTCCATGCAAGATCCTCAAGGAAATCCTTCACGCGCACAAGGCTGACATGGCAACACTATCTGATCTTCATTACAATGCTAACTCATCACAAGATGTCATCGGTTGAATCACATAGGCTTGGAATGTATCAACTGGAAACCCTGGAGCTAAGACTACCAATCGATAGTCATGCCAAATGGAACCCCGATACAAAACTTCCCATATACTGGTTCTCATTCCAACAAACCACTTCACTTTTTCACATATACCGGTTCACAATATCATATCGGTTCTCACATATACTGGTTTGCTTACTTCAACATATTGACATCAATGATAACATACAATATCATCATGTCATAATCCTTTGTGCATATGCCAACACTATGATGCAGAGAAGTTCAAGAATATCAAACTTGAAGATGATCTAAGGACTGCACAAGAATTCATTCAAGGACTCCAGAAGAATCTCACTATTGCTAGAAATAAGAGAAAAGAACTTCATGAGAAGATACAGAATAATGATGATGAAAAGGAAACTCTTAATGAACTTGTAAGAAAGATGAGGCAAGAAAACATGACTTTGAGGAATGAAATGCAAGACATGACTATGAGATTTTGTAAAGACATTGAAGACAGAAAGAAGAATGAAGATGACATGACTAGGAGACTCAATGATGTTGGAAATGAAAATCTAAGACTCTGTCATGAAAATGATATGTTAAAGATAGATCTGATTCACATGGAACATGATAAAACTGAACTCATGAGATAGAAGGAAATTTTGGAAAATGAGTTGGCTACTACAAATCAACATAAAGAAAAATTCAAGAAAAGTTCAGAAGAACTTGATGGTATGCTCAAAAGTCAGAAACCTGATGGAGACACTAATGGACTTGGATTTGAAGTTGGTGAAATTTCTGGTACTGCAAACAATCATGATCACAGTAAATCGGTATGACAACCTAATGCCTACAAATTTAATGGGAAATGCTTTAACTGTAACAAGTATGGTCATAGAGAAAATCAATGTAGATCTAGAAACAATCATAACATTAATGCACCCACTGGTCAATGTTCCAAATGCAACAAAATTGGTCACAATTCAGAAAACTGCAGAATGAATGTAAGATGTTATGTTTGTGGAAGATTTGGGCACTTATCTAATCAATGTAGAACACAAACCAACATAGGATATGGAAAGGCTATTCAGAAAAAACAATGTGACTTGTTATGCTTGTAACAAGATTGGACATATTGAAAAATTTTATAGAAGCGATACTTCACCAACAAATAATAAAGGATCCAATTTGAAAGGCAAAGAGAAGGTTGATGAGGTAAAGCAGGAATTTTCAAGATAATGGATTAGAAAGATAGATCAGAATGTTGATGAGACTATTCCTTCACCGGTAGAATAGAGTATTACTCCACCGGTAGGAGACTCTTCATCCAACTGAAAAGTAACCCTTGGGGGTATTGCAACAAGTTGAAAATCATCCAAGTTTACCCTCGGTTGATGGTGAGAAGATGGATTTCTTCCTTACCGGCAGATGTGTTAACTTTCACTTAACCGGTGAACATTTAATGCAGTTGTTGGAGGAAAAGACATTATAAATTAGTGATTTTCTCTCTTTTTCAATTCACCGAGCATTCAAAATTTTAGAGAGCATGAAAATCCAAGCGAAGGCATCCTTAGCGAGAAGTGAAGCAAGTTCTTTCAAGCATTCAAACCTATCAAGCATATTAAGGTATTTATCAATGGCTTCCTCCTCTGCTCTAGAATTTATTGCAAACCCTACTGTTGTGGAAGCAGTTAAATGCCCTAGACCCATTTTTAAGATTATCCCTAAGATAGCAAAATAGGATAATTCCCTAGGAGATTTTTCAAAAATTACAAAAGGTGTTGCATATGCTGAAGATCCTAGAATCTATATTCATTGCCATATTGAGGAATTAGGTTCAGAAGAAATATTAAAAATGTTTAAAACTATTATTTTTTATATAAGTGAAATTGTGAAACCCGAACATAAGGTTATTGAAACTTTAGGTTTTGTGTAAATCCTTGACATCCCAGAATTTCCTACGGAGGTAGTAAGGATTGTATTTAGCAAAGTTCATGGTGAATTCTTTTGGCTAGACTCTATTTGCAAAATCACTAAGGAAGCAGTTAGGGCAGTGACTGGCTTACCCTCCACCGGTAGCAAGCCAGATAAAACTAAGAAGGTTTCCAGTAATAGAATAATGGCATTAACAGGAGCAACCTATGATAGCATATCCCTGAGAGTGAATGATGTAAAAGATGTGAATGTTAGATTCATAAGTATGATTTTAGTTTATAAGGCTACCCATGCAAACTGACTCAACTCTGTTTCCAGTCTTTGTATTAAAAGTTCATATGATATGGTCAAAAGTGATGCAAAGATAGATGTATGTGAGTGGTTAAAGGATGAGTTAATAGATAATCTGAAAAAGATCAAAGGAGACAAGAAAGGTAATTTTTGTTTTGGCAATATCTTGGTATGTCTGATGTTGTATCTTACAAAAGAGGTTCCCATTATTGGTAAGAAAGAATTTGGTTATGATATACTGGTAGGCAAACAATGGTTAGATATCTTCACCAGTATGGGGACAGATAAGGATAACAATATAACAAAGTACTTCAAAACATTCAAAGCAAAAATGAAAACAAGAGAGAGATTACCACAAAGTATTGTAGATAAATATGAGAAGGAAATATGTTTTGTAATCAAGAAGGATGAGATATGGATGGAGGTAGTTCTTCCTAGAACTGTATGGGTAACAAAAATGGGATATGAGGTAGATGTAAACATCATTGAAACTTATGCCAAAGCCCTATTAGAAGCCCCTAGAGAACCGGAAGAAAAGGTTTTTGGAAATGCACAAACAATAGAAAGTGATGTACAAACATTAAAATAGAGAAAGAGAAGAGAAAAATACATAAGGAGTGCATCTAAACAAGTTAAGGAAATTAAAGAAAATGTCATGAACATAATTGGAATAAAGGAAAGTGACTTAGAAGGATTACAACCGGAGCCACATCTCTCACCGGTTGGTACATCCTCTGACAGTGAAATTCCTGTTGAGTTTAAAAGAGTTGATAGGAAGAGAAAACCATCACCGGTACCCTCTCCTCCTCCCAAGAAAACAAGAACACCAAGGCAAAAGCAATAGGCAGTGAGACCACCGGCAAAAAAGTTGACACCAAATAAGAAAAAGCAGCAACAGGTTATACCACCATTGGACAACTTACTAAATGAAATAAATGATGACAAAAACTTATCCAATGTGAGCATATTATATGATACATTCACTAATGAAGAGAAAGAAAGTATAGAGAATAGCATCATCCTACATCTTGACATATATAAGAAAGTGTTAATAGAAGTTGTAGATGATTTGCCTAGTGAATTGTATAGGTGGTTAGATGTTAAGAGGTTAGCAATTATGGAGCTAGATAAGAAAATTACAATTGAGAAACTTCTAGTTGTACATCCAGTCAAATCTGTTGAAGAAATTGATTAGTGAAGCTAATAGGTCAGTTTTTGCAAGTGGACACCGACATATGAGCCTAATGGCTGGCAGGGTTAATGAAATTTCAAAAGAAACAACCGACAAATGGGACATCTTCTTTATTGAGAAAGAAAAACAAGAAGAACTGAAAAGACCTAAACCTTTCAAAGTCAATCAAAGGGACAAAGACAAGGGGAAAGGCAAGGTAGGTGGATTACCAAACATTGAAGTAACTGATAACCTACCACCACCTTCGGTTACTCTACCGGTACATAATGATAGTACACTGGCTACTGAAAAATGTGGATACACCACATGAGGATACAAACCCTGAGTCTGAAATTTTGTACACTATGAACATAGACACTCAGGAGGTTAAAATTGTAGTTGATAAGGAAAGCACAGAGTAAAAGAAATATGTTGCTACTGAGCAACTGACAGATAATATTGAGGTTGGAACACAAGTAAAACACATTGAGATTGGGGTATAGGAAGAGGAAACTGAGCATTCAGAGGAACCCTTGGCTAGTGAAATGGTTACTGACAATACCAATGCAAGCACAGAGAAATCTGTAGAGACAATAACTAAGATACTGACAGTAGAGAATAAATAAAAACCAATGGAGATACCGGTAGTAGATAACATAATGAAACAAGCAGAGAAATCGACAGAGTCACAGGGACACATTGAGATAGTGAAATCGGTAACCACAGAGAAACCAAAACCTTTGCTAGTGGAAATGCAAACATAGACTGACCCACCAGAGGTAAAGACAAGAAAAGTGGTTACTCCCACCGGAAGCACTGAGATTGTAAAGGTAGTTGGGCAGCCATCCAGTACTTCACTAACAAAATTTAGACCCACCAATGTGACTGAAGTACTTTTGGATTCAATAAAGAAAATAACAGACTGTAATACATTGGCCTATAAGGAAATTGATGACACAATTCCTATTCTTAAGTTGATTGCACCCAAATGCAATGTAGATAATAAGGATTCTTTGAGTCAGTTAGACACATTGTCTAAATATATTACTGGCAGTATATTGACTATTGATCAAATAAATGAAGAAACATTCAAGGAGAAAATGGAAAAAGAAAAAGAGAAATCCTTTGAGGAAACAATAAAGAAGTGCGTGAAACATATTGATACTCTTCTACTGGCACTAAGCACAAAAATTTATGAAGTTTAAGGAATTGTACAAAGACACTTGCAAGACAAATCTGTTGACAGTGGATATTGACAAAGAAATCAGCAAAGTTCAAAAGGAGATTAATGACATAGCTAATAATATCATTGGTTCATCTGGACCTATATCAGTTATTGAACAAGAAATTGTTGGATTTGAAGAAAAATTAGAGAAGAAAGAGAAAGAGAAGGAAAGGATAAAGGCAAAAGCCAGAGAGCTAAAGTGCAAACTCAGTCCTAAGTTAGATAATATTATCTCTCTATGGAAAGAAATATTTGAGGCACTAATTCAAGGTCAAAAGACACCAGTAAAATTTAGAGAAATGAGGCAGCTATGAAGGACAGTAATAGGTTTATTCAGAGATTGAATTTGGTCTTACCAGACTTATTCCAGATTGTAACCAACCGGTTACAAAGTTCAAGCTGAAAACTGCACTCATTTGACAATTTTGATAACCTTTGTCATTGATGTCAAAGGGGGAGTAGTAGGACAGAGAAAAATGATTATCAAAGGAGATCATCTACTCAAGGGGAGCACACATTTTTGGTAAAATTTTGGACTTCATTTTTGGATGTATAGTTTTTGGATTTTTCTCATGAGTGTTTCCATCAATGCCAAAGGGGGAGATTGTTGGCATTGCACACTCCAATGAGAATTGAAGGTGATTGAAGGTCTTTTCATTGATGGCAACCTTGCAACATTGTGGAAACCGGTAGGCACATCCATCAGCAGGTACTTCACCAGCAATGACAACAATGTTCACCGACATCCTAGCCGTCAGGAACAACATTTTGTATTTAATTGTAATATATTTTGTAAGCCGACATGGAATATTGTAATAAGAATCATATATGTATGAGATCTTGTAAATAATTTTGTAATGAGGTAGCATGAATGTGGAAGTGATAAGCGAATATTAAGGCAGATTTTGTATAAGGGTTTATGGTTATAGTATGTGTAATGCTTGCCAAAATACCCTAGAGAAATATAGCTAAAAACACACTAATTTAATTTTTTTTAACAATACAACACATAACATCACTTAAGAAATGCAGTGAGCACACAACAACATTTAAGTGTTATGAACATAGAATAATTCACTCAAACTATTCAAACAATTACGCAAGCGGAAAACAATAAATCATTACTACTACCTCCCTAGGGTATCTCAACAACATTACTTAATCTACCTACATAACAAATAAACATTTACTTTCTTCTAGATCAATACCTCATAATATTAATCATTATACACACATAGGTGCATCATAGACATACCTAACACTCATGATATCCAACCTACTTAATCTTTTATTTAATATGAGATTCTATCTTTCAATGCACCACTATTTCCTTTTTCACTTAGATTCATTTTATACACCAAGTCCAAATGTTCCTATTACCATTAACCAACCTCTGACTATAAACATCACCATACACATACCAAGTTTAATCCCTTAAATTTCATTAACATGCTTTCCATTTACAATTAACTTCTACATAGTCATTTATAATTCTATTCTCCTAGCATACTTATTATTGCATCATGATTCCAAAAGCACATAATGCAATACTCACAAGGTCTCCTTAAACATTTAACCCATAGCTCGTTTAATACTCAAAAAATCTCTTACTCTATATCACCTAACCAACAATCATCTCATTACAAATTAAGGTACAAATCCTAATTCCATAACAACTAATAGCATCCACCAAATGTAGATATAATTCTTAAACTATAACACATGATACATTCTAATCCTTTCCTAAAAGACAAGAACTCATTTAATCATCTTCCCATACACTTACTAGTAATTTCCATTAATAAGATTAGTACTTCATTCATTAAGAACATCCATACAATATTTTCATAAGGAACATTCAGCTACATCCAAAGCATTATAAGATTTTCAATCCTACTGAAGAGGGAAAAATAGATTTGAAAGGTAAACTGATCAAAACATAACGAAATAAACATGCAGAATGCTAATATATCATAAAAAGACCATTTCACCTTGCTATTTTACCTTCTCCTTCGGATTGAGCTTGATAAAGTGAAGGCGCCCCTTGATAATGCTCCACTTGATGTGCTCCTTTGATTGTTGGATGTGGATGGCTCTCCAATATTGTGCACAAATGATAAGGATGAGATGATCAAGTTGCCAAGATGATTTCCTGGGCTCAAAAGGGCAGCATAAGCTTACTGAATTTCAAGATGTTTTGAATGAAGGGATGAAACCCTATTTTATAGGAAGAGGAGAGGAAAACGGATGGCTAGGATGAATTCGAGATGAAGGGATAAGATTTACTTGTGAGGTCACACAAGGTCCAAGAGAGGGTGTGGAGACCAAGAAATATGCCTTAAAGGCATTTCGTATCTCCACACTCTACAAGATGCATTGGAGGAATTAAAAATTCTCCAAAAATGGATATTATGGGGATTAGAAGAATAAAAAGGAATTAAAAATTCCTTGGGAGAGGGAAATGCCTAGAGGAATGTAAGATTTCGAAAATCTTACATTCATCTAGAAAAAGAGCATTTAAAGCTAGTGGCTGGATGAAAGGACAAAGAGTTGACTTTGTGGCTAATCATGATGATTAGCCATTAACGACTCATTAGGAGGGGAATTAGAGGAAATGTCAGGTGGGATTTATATTTGTAGGAGAATTTGACTAAAAGAATAGTGTTAAGTGAGTTTAGGGAGTTTCTAGAAGAATTTATTAGGTTAATGATGAATTAAGAAGATGATCTGTAGGAATCATGTAGGTTAACTAATTAATTGAAATTAATTAGCTAAGAGGAAGGTTTGTGAGGATTTGATTTTTTAGAAGAATAAAGAAAGGGATTGATTTATTAAATAAATCAATCATATGCTATAGTGACAATATTAATTATATTTAATTAATATTGAGAAGAATTTTAATTAACATAATTAATTAATTAATTATGTGAGGAATTAAAAAATAATTAAAATAATTATTTTTAAGTGTCTACATTTTGCCCCTCTTTGAAGCGAGGTGTCATGACGCATTGATTCAAAGAATAATCTTGTTTTGATGTTGATATTGGTTTGATAGGATGCCCCGGCTCTTGATTTATAAATTACGGTATGGTGATGCCCCCTCAGGAGATCAATTGAGGTATTTGATCTTTGGAGTTTTGCGAAATTGATATCCCGATAGATTTGATTTGATTCGATTGATAAGATCTAGATTCATTCTGGTTTCAAGATGAATTCATCCTGTATAAGACAAAGATGATCAAAGTGTCTGGTTTCAGGAAGGATTCATCCTGTATAAGACATGATTGATCACAACGTCTGGTTTCAGAAAGGATTCATCCTTGTATAAGACATGATAAGAGCATCTGGTTTCAGGAAGGATTCATCCTGTATAAGACATGATTGATCACAACGTCTGGTTTCAGGAAGAATTCATCCTGTATAAGACATGATCAATCACAACGAATGTCTGGTTTCAGGAAGGATTCATCTTGTATAAGACATGATCAGAGCGTCTGGTTTTAGGAAGGATTCATCCTGTATAAGACATGATCAGCTCATCTAGTTTCAGGAAGGATTCATCCTGTATAAGACATGATTAGCTCATCTGGTTTCAGGAAGGATTCATCCTATATAAGACATGATCAGATCACAACGTCTGGTTTCAGGAAGGATTCATCCTGTATAAGACATGATCAGATCACAACGTCTAGTTTCAGGAAGGATTCATCCTGTATAAGACATGATTAGAATCAGAATTGATTATGTGAGGAAAAAAAAACAAAAAATAAAATAAAATAAAATTAGAGGAAGAAAATTAGGGTGGAAGGAACAAATGAGGAAGATCTATAAAGTAGTCATGAGGTATTTAGAAAGAAGAATAAGAGATGCGAGACCACGGAGGAAAATGGGCGCAATTGAGAACTCCATGAGATTATTGAGTTTAGGATTTGATGGAATGATGGTGAGATTTTGTGCACAACAAATGTGGAGAGCCAACCTAGTTTGATGTTGCCCTGAGTGACTTGCACCACTGCTTATAGAAATCAGGATGCTATGAGAAACCCAGGGAGTGGACTGACTCTGTAGACAAATGGGAATTTCTTGCACACAACAATGCAAGTGTTAAGAAACACTAATACAAAGTTGTGGGTTTGTGCAAGGAAACCCTCAAACACACCAATACCTCTTGTATATGAGAAGGTAAGTGTTGATAAACACTAGTACCAGGTCACCAGTTTATACAAGAAGGATCCAAAACATGCCATACTATGAAATATGCCCCAGTATGCACCTATCATAACATACCTAGATATGGAAGGACCCAGGCAGTCGTAAATAGTGGCATTTGTAGAGCAAAAGATGCAAGCCTATATGAAAAAATAAAAATAAAAATAAAAAAATAATCTAACAAAATCTAACAGGTCTCTTCCTTGCGACCAAATGATACCTCTTGCCAAGAGTAGAACTAAGATGGACTTGGGATTGTTTCTCAAGACTTCTTGAAGCTTATACAGAGGCATGAAAGCTCAGTTGCACTGGGACATTTCTTGTTCATGACTTAGGCAAAGACTCATCATCATACGCATGTTTTATTCGAAGGCGGAAAAGAAGGAATGTTGTGCATGGGTGGGCTGGATGGCAGATGATTTGTAGTATCGACCTGATAGACAGTGGATCCGGTTATTTACCTTGGCACCCGCACAAAGGTTTTCACCAAGATACTTGCCCATAGTGCCACGAATTGTTTTTCTTTCTTTTTTCTGATTTTCTCTTCTTCTTTTTTTTTTTGTTAATTTTTTTTCGTATCATAAGGTGCCTGTTTGCCAGGTTTGCACCAAAGTGACAATTTTTTCAGGATCTTTTTTTTTTTTTCATTTTTTTATTATTATTTTTTTTTGACAATTTAAGACTTTCTGAGGACTAAGCATAAAACCTTTTGAGGTGCATGATATTCATTGGATCATCCAAAGGATCGTCTTCAGGAGTAGCCAACTGATAAGCTCCTGATCCATATTTCACTGTGATTACATATGGTCCAAGCCAGTTAGGCTCAAACTTGCCTTTCTTTTCTCGTTCTTGTAGATTTTTCTGATTCTCCATGAGGACAAGATCACCAACTTGGAATTCTTGGGTTCTGACTTTTTTATGATAACTCATGCGCAGACGGTTTTGATATACCCAGAGATGATTCAAGGCCTTGAGGCGCCTTTCATCTAACAATTCTAGCTCTTGTAAGCGGGCAATTCTGTATTCTTCCTCTGGTAGGATGTTTTGCAGCGATACCCTTAGAGAGGGGATCTTGATCTCAAGGGGAAGGATAGCTTTAGAACCAAATACTAGGGAATAAGGAGTGGCGCCTATGGGGGTACGGATGGAGGTGCGGTAGGCCCACAATGCAGGATGGATTTGGAGGTGCCAATCACGACCCGCTTCATTGACTATCTTTTTGAGGATTTTTATTAGGGTTTTATTAGAAGCCTCAGCTTGGCCATTGCCTTGGGGATAATATGGAGTGGAGAAGCGGTGTTGGATGTTGAATTTTTGGCAGAGTTATTTGACATCCTGGTTTTTAAATTGTTTACCGTTATCTGTGATGATAACTTTTGGGATGCCATATCGACAGATTAGGTAGTTCAAGATGAATTTGGATATTTGCTTGCCGGTGGTGAAAGTAAGAGGGATAGCCTCTACCCACTTGGTGAAGTATTCGGTGGCGGTGATAATGAATTTATGTTCGTTGGAAGATGAAGGGTGGATTTTCCCAATGAGATCGAGCCCCCACTGCGAGAAGGGCCATGGTGTAATGAATGGCTGCAATTCTTGTGACGGTGCATGAATCTTGTCACCATGTTGCTGGCAAGGGATGCATTTCATCACATAGTTGTATGCATCTTCTTCCATTTTAGGCCAATAGTATCCTATTCTCAAAAAATTTTTAGCCAATGTGAGTCCACTTGAGTGTGCCCCACAGATTCCCTCATGTACTTCGCGTAATGCCCATTCGGCTTCTTGTTTTTCTAAACACCTTAGGAGGGAACCATCAAAATGCCTTCTGAACAAGGTGTCTACAAGGATGGTGTAACGGGCGCATCGACAGATGAAAGTTTGTTGTTGGGTTTTGGTGAGATGTGGGGGAGTGGTGTTGTCTTTGAGGAAAGCAAAGGTTCTTGGTACCAAGGGGACTCTGGACCAACGAGAACACACACCATTTTAGATTCTAGTAGGTCATATGCCGGTATAAACAATTGCTCGACCAAGAACTCGCACTTCTGACTATGTGCTGGCATCTGAAGGAGGGAGCCAATGGTGGCCATTGCATCTGCAGCCCTATTGTTTGTTCGTGGGATTTGATCAAACTTGATTGCCGTGAAATGTTGCTTAAGATCTTCAACCATGGTATGGTAGGGAAGGAGTTTATCATCTTTTGTCTGGTATTCATCATTGACTTGTTTTATGACGAGCTGGGAATCGCCATAGACTTGTAATTCCTTTATTTTCCAATGGATAGCCAAGCATAAACCTGTGATGAGGGCCTCATATTCTGCTATGTTATTAGTACATGCAAAGGCTATCTTGTATGATTTGGGGATGCCATCTCCTTGCGGTGTGACCAATAATATTCCTGCCCCCGATCCATTTTGAGTGTAGGAGCCATCAAAATACAATTTCCATGTGGAGGATGTGGTAACAGTCATAATGAACTCATCTGGTAATTCTGTGAGAAGAGGATGGTCGCTTGGAAGTGGAGCACAGGGTTGCTCTATAGAAAAATGATATCCATATAGAGAGGCCGGCATAGGACTATCCCTGCTGGCGTTACCACCTACCACTAGGGAGTCGCGTTCACCCTATGCCTACAGTTCATCACTGACCACCCAGGACTTGAACCCAGACCCCCCTTCTCCTGAGGAGGGTTGCACCCCATTGGTCACCTACGTTATACCTTCTTCATTTTGTTCTTTCTTTTTTTCCCTTGTGCGCACCCCCCGCTAGGGGGCGCTTGTCCCTTGTTTGTTAGGCCTACCCCGCCTGAAGAGAAGGACCCTCCAAAGAGGGGCTTGACTGAAGGCGAAGGGCAGGGCCCTATTGGGCCTGCCCCGTTTTAAGGGAAGGACCCTCCAAATAGGGTCCCGATCTTAAGACAAGGGCAGGATAGATACTTGTACCTTCCAATCAAAATTCCTTCTTCCCTTTCCTTCCTTTCTATCATTTATTATTCTATTTATTTGTTTCCTTCTCTTGTTCTTGCCCCACTCCCTTTGTTCCCCAAGGCCCAATACCCCTACTTCCGAAGGAGGGGTATTGATTAGGCCTCGTCATTCTCAAACTGTGCCCGATTCCCTTGTTCCCCGAGGCCAAATACCCCGACATTAGGAGGGGTATTGATTAGGCCTCGCCATTCTTCAACTGCACCCTAGTTTTCTGTGCCCCCTTCCTCCTCCTATTTCTCTAATCTTTCCTTCATCCCAACTACCGATCCAACTTTCTTCTCTATTAGGGGGGCACAAAAGTAGCGGGGCACCCTCCGCATTCCCTATCACCATTTCTTGTTTTCCAACTCCCAACCCCCCCTCCGACCCTTCCCCCCCCCTACTGCAATTTCCTACCTCCCTTCCCTATTTCCTACATCTCTATACCTACTTCCCACCACCTACTTCCTGGACACCTACTTCCTTCCCCAGACAGTTTCCTACCTCCTACCCTATTTCCTACATTTCTACACCTACTCCCCTAACACCTACTTTCGGAACCTACCCTCTTGTACCTACTTCCTTCCTCCTACTCCCTGGACACCTACTTCCCGACTCCTGCCTTTCGGGCACCTACTTTCTTGCCCCTACTACCCTCCTTGCTCCGACTATCCACACCCCTACTCCCTATCACTACCCCCAAACCCGGTAGACCCCCCCCACCTCCTATCCCTACCTCCTATTTCCAAACCCACGGTTTTGCCTCTGTCCACTGGCAGCCGTATAGCCTCTGCTTCCAGTGTCGGCTCCCCTACGCCCTAGCCATAGCTTTCCCCTTTTGGGGGGGCTATCACGCTTCCAGCTCTTGCTCCACCTGAAGGAAGGATACACCATTATAAAAGTGCAGAGCCTTCCAATGATACCGACTCCCCCATTGGGTGGCCTCCCTCATCAGGAGGCGGGCCGCAGGTCCATTGGTTTAAAGGGTCGGTTTCCCCCTCCAGCACGCCTATCCCGCATTTTCGTAGGCCGAAACTCTATATAGCAGGACTCTTTATTGCGGTTGTGTGGTTCGCGTGGGTACAGGACTCCTAAAGCCATTCCAAAACAACACATGGGGACATGGCCTGAAGGCCGAGGGTATACGTCCATGCCTGCCGACAGCGAGGAGCAAGTGCCTTCTTCTAAACTAGGACATCGGGTCCCATTTGGCCTCGAGGGCGGAGGAGAATGACGAGGCCTAACCAATACCCCTCCTTAGGTCGGGGTATTTGGCCTCTATTTAGGACGAGGGATGAGGAACAAAAACGAGGGACGAGGGATGAGGGACGAGGGACCCCACCGGAGGACGAGAGACCAGTTGTTTTTATTGGCTGGAAGGAAGGGATGGAAGGAAGGGATGGAAGGAAGGGACCCCTGTCTCTCCTGCCCTCGGTCTATCAGGTAAGGGCCCCTCTTGGGAGGGTCCCTTCCCTTCAGCCGGGGCAGGACGACCTCTACGTTCTTTGTTTTTCCTTCCTCTCCTGCCTCTGTAGTTCAGTCTTTCTTCCCCTGCGCCTTTATGGGCTCCGGGAGAAAGCCCTCCTCAGAGTCAGTAGAGTAAGGAAAAAAGAACTACTCCTGCCCTTGGTCTATCAGGTAAGGGCCCCTCTTGGGAGGGTCCCTTCCCTTCAGCCGGGGCAGGCCGACTAGGACAACAATGAATTACATATGTAATATAGAATTAGAATTGTCTAATAAAGAAAGACAAGGACGAGGGACGAGGGGCGAGGGGCAAGTTGTTCTCTATTGGCTGGAAGGGCCGAAGGGCCGAGGGACACCTACCCCGGGCCCAGGCCCCCCTGCCCCCCGCTTGACTTCGTCTTCGTTAGTGAAGTATCCCCTTAGGGGTATACTTCCCTCACTCAGTACTTCAGTCAAGCCCCTCTACGTTCATTGTTTTTCCTTCCGCTACTTCCTCTGTAGTTCGGGCTTTCTATCCCCCTTCGCCTTTGTGGGCTATGGGGGGAAAGCCCTCCTCAGAGTACGTATCAGAAGGAAATCAATTCACTGCTCCTGCCCTTCGTCTGAAGGTTCGGGCCCCTCTTGGGAGGGTCCCTTCCCTTCAGCCATCAGGTCAAGCCGAAGAGGTAGGAGAATTACGAGGCCTAACCAATACCCCTCCTTCGGAAGTAGGGGTATTTGGCCTCGGGGAACAAGGGACAAAAATGAATTACATATTAATGGGCACCAATAAAAAGAAATAATTAGAATGATAATGACTAATAGGAAGGAAAAGTTAGAATGATAATGACTAATAGGAAGGAAAAGGGCCAAGTTCTCTTTCTTATTTGAAGGGCCGAAGGGACGAGGCCCACCCCCATCAATCTATGACTTCTTAGATCAGAAATCTCTTACTTATCCCTTGATTGCCTTTCTGTCCACATATTCAATGTCAAACTCGCTTAAGAGCATGACCCATTTAGTCGTTCTGCCAATGAGAGCAGCTTTTGACAGGAGATATTTAAGTGGATCAATTATAGCAATTAATTTTGTCTTGTTGTTTAGCATATAGTGTCGTAGTTTCTGTGTGCTGAATATTAATGCCAAACATGCTCTTTCAATGGGGGTGTAGTTGAGTTCATATCCTACTAGTGTCCGACTGATGTAGTAAATGGCGTGTTCCTTCTCTTGATCATCTGTTTGCGCCAGCAATGCCCCCAATGCCACTGTAGTAGCACATATGTACAAAATGAAGGGTTTTCCAGGGGTAGGTGGCATCAAAACTGGAGGTGATGCTAGATATTCTTTTAATTTTTCAAAAGCCTTTTGACAGAGGCAATCCCATTTGAATTTTGTGTCTTTACGTAACAAATGTGCAAATGGATGACACCTGTCGGCTAGCTGTGAAATGAAACGCCTGACAGACTTGAGTTTTCCCTGGAGACTACGTAGTTGTCTGAGAGTTTTTGGTGGAGGCATTTCCATAATAGCTTTTACTTTTGCGGGATCAACCTCAATGCCTCTGCAGGAAACAATGAATCCTAGTAGTTTTCCCGATGTGACGCCAAACACACACTTTTTAGGATTTAGGTGCAACTTGTATTTTTCCAATATTTCGAAGATCTGTTTTAGAATAGGGATGTGCTCTTGTCTTGTCTTGGATTTTCCTAGCAGATCATCCACATAGTCCTCCATAATTTTGTGCAAGAGGTCATGAAAAATTGTTGTCATTGCCCGTTGATATGTAGCTCCAGCATTTTTAAGGCCAAAAGGCATGACCCGGTAACAGAAAGTACCCCATGGTGTTGTGAATGCGGTTTTATGTTGATCCTCATCTGCTATCCTGATTTGGTTGTATCCAGAAAACCCATCCATTAGCGATAGCATTTCATGTCCTGTTGTAAGATCCACAATCATATCTATGTTTGGGAGTGGGAAATCATCTTTAGGAAAAGCTATATTTAGATCTCGAAAATCTGTGCAAATGCGGATGCCCCCAGCAGGTTTGCCGACAGGCACAATGTTGGAGACCCATTCAGCGTAGTCTATGGGTTTGATAAATTCTGCGTCTAACAACTTTTGAAGTTCTGCCTTGACCAAGAGAGCAATATGTGGGTGCATTTTGCGGAGTTTTTGTTTTACAGGTTTTGCATCTGGGTGGACGGCGAGATTGTGAACCACCAAGGCAGGATCCAACCCTGGCATATCAGAATAGGACCATGCGAAATTGATTTTAACCTCTGTAAGGAAGTTGATGAAGTCTTGTTTCTCGATTTCGGTGAGGGATTTGGCAATGAGCACATTTTTTGGAATGACTTTAGTGCCCATGTTGATGCTGTCTGTTTCTTCTATCAACAAATTTGATTTATCCTGTGGAAGGTAACCAATGGTAGGGAGGTCAAATCCCTCATCATCAAGTGCCTTTTCCAGGTTTTTACTTTCAGATATGCCCTTTGTTTTTATTTCTTGTTCATCCAAAGGTGCCTCAGGGAGGTTTTCACCTAGGAAATCATATCTTTTTCTTTTATTATCTTTTATGTGGATAAGGGCATTGACTTGACTACCAAAGTATCCCTTTTCATGTAGTTGAATACCCTCAATTCTATTACCATCTTCCATATTTTGCTTTGTTAGGAGAGCAATGAGAGCATTATTGTCGACGCAGATATCTAAATTGGGTTTGTCTCATTGGCCCCAGTCAATGAGTTCAGGATGGACAAGATGTAGCTCATGTGAAGTGGGAGGGGTTACGGGGGTGATGGTATTGATGTAAGCATCGAAGAAGGTATCTTTCTCATATTCATAAGGCATTTCATGGAATTCCTCTTCGTCAGCGCTTTCGATATCCAAAGAAGGACTAGAAGGGGCACCAGTGATAGTAATCTTAGGCACCGGGGTGTACCCTAAGCCTCTGTTGTATCTGTAGGAGATAGGGTTTATGGGTGCTTTTCTTCCTTTTTCCTCTGTTCCCAGACCGTGTCCTTTGTAACCCATTTTTTCAACTATGGAAAATTCTTTTGGATACATTTCTTTGGATATTCTTGTTGGATCATCGTCCTCTTCCCAGTACAGCCATGAAGAGATATCTGTTTCGAGGTTCTCATTATCAAGTGGGCCCCATTGCTGGAAGGTGGTTCTTTGGCATTGCATGATTGGTTTCGGGTCCTTTTTTAGCTCTTTTGGTTTGCCAAATGACTTAGGAGAGAGAGGGAGGTTTCCTATTAATAAGACATCCTCCAATTTGTATTCTCTACAGCCATTATCCAAGATCTTGATTTGATTATTTGGTTGGGATGATGTGGAGGCAACATTTGATGTGTCAGATGGAAGTGATGGCGAAGGTCTATTTAGTGGGAAATGATACAGATGCTTCCCCTCTAATAGTTTACAATATTGAAAAGGTTGGGGATCACCTTTGATAGTGATCACTCTTCCATTATAGGGAAATTTGATGCATTGGTGATAGGTGGAGGGTACGGCCTGCAAGGAATGAATCCATGGCCTCCCGAGGAGAATGTTGTAGGGGAGATCAAGATCTAGTACTTGGCAAGGGGTTTCAATTGTAATGGGGCCCACTTGAAGAGGTAAGGTGATCACGCCTTTTGAAATTCTTTCTGCATCATCATATGCCTTTATTGTGATCCTTCCTGATGTGTCTATTAGATCCTCAGAAAGTCCCAATTGTTTTATCAATTTGTATGTACACAGATTAAGCCCGGATCCACCGTCTATCAGGATTCATTTGACCTTGTGCTTGTGGATGAGAGCTTCGATGTGCAAAGGTTTGTTATGGTCCTCATCTGCGGGAGCATCTTTGCAGTTAAATACAATGTGTTGCTAGGCAACAAGGTTTCCAATGAGGGTTTGAAATTGGGTGGCATTGATGTTATCAGGAATGCGTGATTGGAGAAGGGCTTGTTCCAAAATTTCTTTATGGACTGGAGAAGTCTTGAGAAGTTCAAAAATGGAGATCTGTGCGGGTGTCTTCCCAAGTTGATCAAGGAGGTCATTTCGGCGGGTGGAAGACATGGGTGGAGGGTTTGGTGGGGGAGGAACTCCTTGGATGGTGACTCTTCCTCGGCGTGTAGTTGCATTACAATCATTCTGGAAATGGGAGGTGGAGGGCGTGGCACCTTGAATGACTATTCTAGCCAGGTTTGGTCTGCTTTGGGAAGGAGGAGGATTAACTCCTTGGATGGTTATGACATTGACATGATTGTCTGCAGGTTCAATGTGACTTACTAAAAAATCAAAACCGGTTACGTGATTAGCATAGTCATAATCCATTACGTTAGATGATGAGCCTTTTCCTTTATCATGCTTTGGGAAGGGTTCTTGATACAATTTGAGTTTGTCATTGTTATTACCAGGTTTTGCATTTGCTACCTCAATCTCACCTCTATCAATGAGATCTTGTATGTAGATCTTCAGTTTCATACACTTTCGTGTATCATGTCCCTTGATACGATGGTATTCACAATACTCATTTTCATTATACCATCTTGGTTTAGGTTGATTGGGATCAAACGGGCGAGTGATTGGAAAAACCACTATACTTGCTTGGACAAGTTTTTGAAACACCACTTCAATAGGCTCAGCAAGAGGAGTGAAATCTCTTGGAGTCTTGTTATTCGATCGGGGTGGTCGTCCTTGGATTGAGACATTGTTGTGAGGTTTTTGAGATTGATTTGAATTATTTTGATTGTTGAATTGATGAATATTGGTGGTAGATTTTGGGGGAGTGGCCACAGTTTGGACCCGTTTCACATCAGTTACACCATCATTGCCCATGTTTTTATTTTTAGCCCAGAATTTTGGCTTGTCGTTATGATAAGAGGAAGAACTTTGTGATGACTTCTGGTAATGTTTCAAGGTTCCTTCCTCCAACAAGACACATTCGAGGGCGAGGCCCTTATTGGTCAATTTTTGGAAGGATTTGATACATTGAGATATTAAAGGTCTTGAAAGTTCAGGCACCAAGTTCTTTTGAAATAGTTCAATTTGATGTTGTTCTGGCATGTCCCATTGGAATTTTTTGATAAGATGTCGCCATCTTTGTAGGAAATTGGCGAAGGTTTCTCCAGGCCTTTGTTTTGTATTGCATAGGTCCATCATAGAAACATCATTACCCATGTTGTATGCATAGTGGGCCACAAATTTTTCTGCCAAGTCTGGAAAAGAAACAATGGAACCTCGTGGTAAAGATGAGAACCATACCAGGGTGTCTCCCATGAGACTCTTGGGAAAGAGTCTGCGAAGATAAAGGTCACTATAGGAGACTTCTTGGCATAAGATGTGGAATTCGCGGACATGGTCGTGGGGGTCTCCTTTGCCTTCATACTTGGTGAATTTAGAGATCTCAAATCCCGGGGGATACGGTGCAACTGATATAGATGGGTCATAAGGACAAGGGCAAAACTCTTCGAATGAGTAAGCTTTCCTTTTATTAGTGTTTTCTTTCATGTTTTTGATGATATTCTTCATGTCTTGAATTTCCTTGATGAGGTCTTGTTGTGGACTTTGATATTGATGAATTGTATCTGCCCCAAGCATTGGATGAACTAAAGAAGGTGCACCACCACCAATATATTGATATGATGAGGAAGTGGGAATGTGGGATGTCATGACCAATGTTGTTGGGGTTCATGTGATAGTTGGTTGTGATCTGCCAACTGTTGTAACGGGATTGAATGTGGTCTGGATAAAATTTGCGACATTGTTGGGAGAAAGAGAAGTTTGTGGAATAGAAATATGTGGTTGAATAGAAGGAGGTGGTATAGAAGTTTGTTGGAGAATGGATGAAATTGGATTTGATAGTGGTATGGATGGTAAGGAGGAAGAAGGTGGGATGGAGATCGTGGTGGGAGGTGTCACGGGTGGCATTGATTGGGTTTGGATGATTGATGGGGCTACAATTGATTGAGTTTGAATAGTAGGTGCAGCACTTTGTGTGGGAGTGAGGTCTCCTTGTGGTTGTTGGACAAGAGCAGATCTATTAAATTCAGGTGGAAGTTGAGCTCCATGTTCAAGAAGAGTTTTCAAAAAGTGCAGTAGGATTGTGTTTAATAAACTTTTCTACCATCTCTTGGTTATAAGAATCCGCTAGGAAAGTTTACACTTCCGGACAAAGTTCATCTTGGTTAACCATGTCAAGATTTTGGCTTTGACCTTGATCGCTTGGTTGCCCACTTTGTGTATGATCTTGCATGGGATCTTCATATAGGACACCAATGTCTGGCATGCCATATTGTTGATCAGGGATCAAGTTGCGACCATACACGATATTTGTGATGAAAAGACTTAGGAAAAATGTGATGAAATGACTTAGAAAATTTGTGATGGAAGATTTTTAGAAACTTGTGATGAAAGGACTTAAGAAATTTTGAGAATGAAAGGACTTAAGAAATTTGTGATGAAAGGACTTAAGAAATTTGAGGATGAAAGGACTTAAGAAATTTGTGATGAAAGGACTTAAGAAATTTGAGGATGAAAGAACTTAAGAAAACTGTGATGAAAGGACTTAAGAAATTTGTGGATGAAAGAACTTAAGAAATTTGTGATGAAAGGACTTAAGAAAACTGTGATGAAAGGACTTAAGAAATTTGAGGATGAAAGGACTTAAGAAATTTGTGATGAAAGGACTTAAGAAATTTGTGGATGAAAGAACTTAAGAAATTTGTGATGAAAGGACTTAAGAAATTTGAGGATGAAAGGACTTAAGAAATTTGTGATGAAAGGACTTAAGAAATTTGTGGATGAAAGAACTTAAGAAAATTTGAGGATGAAAGGACTTAAGAAATTTGAGGATGATTGATGAAGAAGGTATGGTAGTGATGGTTTAGAAGAAAACTTGATGACAAGGTTGTCTTTGGCATGAACATGAAGGATCTATTTAAATGACAAGTTGTATGAAGGGATATGACCACCCTGATTTGGATGATAGTAGGTGTTTTAAGGGACAAACTTGAATGTTGACGTAGAGGATAAACTCTTAGCTTCTCTCTTAGGCTTATGAAAAATGGGACGGATGGAGTTTTGACGCAATTTTGAACTTGGTGTGGGTAATAACTTGGACAATTTGTTTGTGTCTTGACAAATATTTTTGCAAAGTTTTTTGGGGATAGTGATGTGTTTTTAGTCTACTCTTGGCAAGTATGTATCAAACAAAGCAAACACAATGATTAAATGCATATTATCTCAAAGACACTCATGCTCATATACAACATTCTTAAGGCTGGCAAGGACAATAGTCATTGAATCCCAATTGGTTTCCCATCTACGCTTACCCAGAGCGGACACTTAGATGCTTGACCCCACTGGCTCCCCTCCACGGCACTCACTTCTCGGGGCAGCCAAACATCAATTCCCATGAAAACTCCTCATGGCGAACTTTGTGTCTCTACTAAGAGCCGTAAGAATATGGGCCGCTTCAGAGGTCCGACCTCCTGCACCAATGACTAGAGGGTTTTTGGCCACTATGAACAAGGTGTTTAGTAAGTCTTCCCATTAGGAGCTACCCTTCAAAGTTGCGCAAGCGCAATTGAGGCCTATAGCCCAACGAAGCACCAAGAAATTAGTAGTCATGCAAGCATGATTGAGATCTCTAGGATCCTACTAAGCACCCAATGTGAGAGTGAACTCTCATATAGCCCCAACCATTAACCCTTTCGTAGTCAATGGCCTATTTATTATAGTGAGTTGGGAACCCCAGGTTCGGGTCTACTCACTTGGGTCGTTCCCCTCTTACCTTCTCAAAGAGCAAGTTGGGAGGGTAGGCCCGCTAGAGATAAACACACAATCAAACAAGAAAAGGTTGGAGGGTCTGGATTTCTGATCATCTAATAAGACGAGAGCATACTTTCCTACCTTTACGCTTTTCTTAAAGACACATAAGACAATGGTTCATTCCATTTTAATTAATATCTAGGTGCCTAATTTAAATAAATGCACAATATTTGGTTGAATCAGCTAGGCAACCTGCAAAACCACTTGATTAGTAGTTTGAAAAATGGAGTCTTCAAAAAGCGTCCTGCAAAACAACTTGATTAGTAGTTTGGAAAAAATAGTCTTCAACAAGCGTCCTGCAAAAAAATCAACAAAATGACAAAAATATTAATTTTTTGAATTTTTTGGGAATAAATAGAAAAACATGAATAAAAACTTTTTTACTAATGACAAATGTGGATTTGAAGAAAGCTTTGATGGGTAAATGGGGTTTGACTAGGTTTTTACCACTTTCTGAGGGATATGCAAGTGAAAAAATGAGGATTTTGGAGGAGAGATGAAGGAATGGGAAAATTTGTCTAAGAGGGACAAAGAAGCAAATGTTGAAGATGGATAATATGGGAAAAAATTGGAGGTGATTGGATGAAAAGGGAAGAAGTTATGGCAAACCCTAAAAATAGAGAAATATGGGATTTTGGGCTTCAAAAAGTGGATTTTTGAGATAAGGCCTCCAAAGAAGAAAATGTGGAAAATGGCAATGTAGAGAATATGGTGAAGTTTGAAGGGAAATGGAGTCAAGATAAAGAAGATATGGCAAAAAAACAGAAAAAAAATTATTCTTTTTTAACCTACCCTAGATTTAACGGAACAAAAACCCTAAATTTAACAGTACAGAAACCCTAAATTTAACAAAATAGAAACCTTAGATTTAACAGAGCAGACAGAAACGGAATAGAAACCCTAAATTTAACATAACAGAAACTCTAAATTTAATAAAATAGAAACCCTAGATTTAACAAAGCAGACAGAAACCCTAGATTTAATAGAGCGAATTGTCTCACTAAACAGAATAAAATAAAAATGTCAAAGGTTCGGATTTCTGATTGTCCAGATAGACAAGAGCATACTCTCCTACTTTCACACTTTCCTGCAGGCGGACAGATTATATTTAAACAGAGCAGATAACAAGAAATAAATAAATTAAATGCAGACTACAGTTAGCGCCTACAATTTTCAGATAGATTAACAAAGCAGACAATAGCACTACACAGATAGAAAAGTGTCAAAGGTCCAGATTTTTGATTGTCTAGAGAGACAAGAGCATACTCTCCTATTTTCACACTTTCCTACGGTCAGAGCATACAGTCATGCTAAACAGAATAGAAAAGTGAAAAGTCTGGATTTCTAATTGTCTATATAGACAAGAGCATACTCTGCTACTTTCGCATAGATTATACTAAAACAGAACAGACAACAAATCAAATAACAAATCAGATAACAGAGCTGTTGTGCTGCAAAAGAAACAGAACAGAATAAGGAGGAGCAATCGCACAGAAATGCAGAGCCACGATTCTGGAACCTGCGAAAAAGATATATACATATTTTTATTTTTATTTTCTGCAGTCGCGCTATTCTGGAACCTGCGTCTCACAACTCATAAAAACCTTAAAAAAAAAACAATAACATTAGTTCTCAGGGAGGTGAGTCCCACCAGGCGTGCCAAAATGAAGAGGGAAAAATAGATTTGAAAGGTAAACTGATCAAAACATAACGAAATAAACATGCAGAATGCTAAAATATCATAAAAAGACCATTTCACCTTGCTATTTTACCTTCTCCTTCGGATTGAGCTTGATAAAGTGAAGGCGCCCCTTGATAATGCTCCACTCGATGTGCTCCTTTGATTGCTGGATGTGGATGGCTCTCCAATATTGTGCACAAATGATAAGGATGAGATGATCAAGTTGCCAAGATGATTTCCTGAGCTCAAAAGGGCAGCATAAGCGTACTGAATTTCAAGATGTTTTGAATGAAGGGATGAAACCCTATTTTATAGGAAGAGGAGAGGAAAACGGGTGACTAGGATGAATTCAAGATGAAGGGCTAAGATTTACTTGTGAGGTCACACAAGGTCCAAGAGAGGGTGTGGAGACCAAGAAATATGCCTTAAAGGCATTTCGTATCTCCACACTCTACAAGATGCATTGGAGGAATTAAAAATTCTCCAAAAATGGATATTATGGGGATTAGAAGAATAAAAAGGAATTAAAAATTCCTTGGGAGAGGGAAATGCCTAGAGGAATGTAAGATTTCGAAAATCTTACATTTGTCTAGAAAAAGAGCATTTAAAGCTAGTGGCTAGATGAAAGGACAAAGAGTTGACTTTGTGGCTAATCATGATGATTAGCCATTAACGACTCATTAGGAGGAGAATTAGAGGAAATGTTAGGTGGGATTTATATTTGTAGGAGAATTTGACTAAAAGAATAATGTTAAGTGAGTTTAGGGAGTTTCTAGAAGAATTTATTAGGTTAATGATGAATTAAGAAGATGATCTGTAGGAATCATGTAGGTTAACTAATTAATTAAAATTAATTAGCTAAGAGGAAGGTTTGTGAGGATTTGATTTTTTAGAAGAATAAAGAAAGGGATTGATTTATTAAATCAATCAATCATATGCTATAGTGACAATATTAATTATATTTAATTAATATTGAGAAGAATTTTAATTAACATAATTAATTAATTAATTATGTGAGGGATTAAAAAATAATTAAAATAATTATTTTTAAGTGTGTACACCTACCATTAGATTACCAACTATGAAGTATGATGATATAATTTCAAATTCTTTAATCACAACTCATAAACATGTCCTAAGATATCTTCCAAAATTACTCAAACTCATACATCCTATCAAGACATAACATTTCTTCTACTTAAATCATTAGTTAAAGACATAATTTCAAATCTAATACCATTATCATAATATTTACCCTATTTACTTTTAACATGGTTCATCAAGAATACAAAATAATTCATTTAGTTTCAAACAACAATACTTATCCACATCTCATGCGTCTATTTCATTTAATATAAATGCATTACAATACCACTCAAGGTTCATCATTACAATCATCTACCATAATCAAAAGCTATCACTATAACTAGAACAACATAGTCATTTCTCATATACATGACTTATTTTACAACCGTTACATAAGAATTTCATTACATAAATAACATCATCATTTACATTCTTGCTGCAATTATTATCCATGAATAATCTAAAGAAGAATCCTCATCCATGCAAGAAGAATCCAAAGACAGGAACTTCCCAATGCTTTAAAAGCACCAACCACCCGACCATGTGGAACCAAAGGAACCACCCCCATGCTAGGAGATGACACAAGGTCCCAACACACACTCTACATCTAGGCTGACACTCAAAACCAAAGAGACTAACCAACAAGGACTCTAAAGCAAGAACTCACACAGAGCCACAAGAATAAACTCCCAGAGGTGTAAAACTCATTAGGACATAAATGCATCCAATAACCTTAATCATAAATCATAAAGGGGGAACACATGTAGGAGTGGAGTGTCATCACATGCCATCCTCATAACACAATAACATAATAACACAAGGCACTAGCCTGATGGACATGTGGAGCCATCTCAACCTATGAGAGACCAAGGGAGATTAGCTTACCATCTTCACGGCCTTCTCATGCTTATCCTAAAACATCCTCCCTAGGACATAAGTCATGAGGCTCAAAACTATTCATTATCTTGTTTAAGTGAGTTATAATTTTCCCATCCTAATTAATTCATTATCAATGTTATCACTTGTTTACAAATCATGGAAAACTCAAATGTGCCCTGGTGGTCTAGACTTCATGTATCCTTATAAGGAACCTCATGCCAGCCTATCTCTCATGACCCTGGTCATCACAAGGAAGCCCACTCCTCCTAACATGGCCCAATAATAAATCACAAGAGGCTCTAAACTAAAATACAAATCTGCAACATAACACTCATATGCATCCAATGGCTTACTCCCCAAAACAAGGATATTCAAGTAGCCAGAAACACAATGAACCTCTTGGCAATACCACATCAAAAGCTATAATTAACCATCAATGAAAAACATCATAAATATCATAAAAACCTTTTAATTCAAATCTAATTTAAATCTGAGACAAAACTGAAAACAAAACAACAACCAAACTCATATTCATAAAGCCTTATGACAAGGAAACTTGACATAGTCAAAGCTACAACAACATAAAAAAAATGAGCCTCTTGGCCAACAATAAACATAGGCATATCAAGCCATTAAATTTTTTCTCATTAATGAAAGTAAAACCACAGCAAGGCCAACTCACTTGCTGCCCCAAAACAGCAACACTTCCAACTCACCAATCATAGCACATCAATATGGATGAAAGCACAATTCTTTCCCCAATAACATAGGAAGGTAAATATGCTTGAAACCAGCAAAATACATCAAATAAAATCAGATATAAAACTACAAAACTCACCAACACCCTTAACAATGCCTCTAGTACAAGAATTAATCCGGAAAGTACCACACAATCAAGCAACTAGCAAATTAACCTACAGGAAAAACTAGTCCAAGCCTTTAAACCAATTTAAATCCAACCACCAGAAATCTCCAAATTAATCTCAGAAATTCATTCACCAAAGATGCCAACCCCCGTGAATGCACAAGAAGGCCTATTTATCAAAAATAAAAATAAAACAAAACAAAACCAAGCAAAACCATGCTCCAATCAAAATATTTCAAAAATATTATATTCCATACTTACCTTCCCAAAGTTTAAGAAAATAAAATATATTTTCTACCTACCATAAACTTCCAGCCAATCAATTCCAAGGGTAGGTAAAATAAATTAAACCATTGACTGGGGGTGAAAATAACTTTTAAATAAAAGAATACAAATTACCCCCTTTTAATTACTTAATGGGTAAAATAATATTACCCAATAAATAAAATTCATTCAACATTAAATAAATAATAAACACTTGAAGACCAATATTAAATGAAAACTCCATGCACGACACACACTCAGAAAGACACAGAAGGCTTTCAGCAAACCCAGAAATACAAATATTTCCCACAAACTATAGAATAAAACCTTACAACAAATTTATGCCTTCATATATTTTCTTCCTCACTATACAAATTTAAGATTCATTTCTCCAAGCTCACACATTCAATCTGCAGACATGGAGCATACAGGAAAATTGTAAAATAAAATATAAAAAGGTGGAATACATCTCCAACCTGCAACCTATGTTATGGAAGAAGCTGAAGAAGAGATTCCACTAGCCAAACCAAATCCAACCCAAGCTCCAACCAAAATCCAAGAGAGAAAAAAACCAAAACCAAGAAGAAAACTTGCTGGAGAAAATTTTCCAAAGAGGAACCAACCCACGAAAACTTTATGGAAAAGAAAATAAAAAGACAAACATTAACCAAAAACCCTAGCCTCAATCTCAGCCAATCAAAATATTCCAATCTATAATATATTTTACCAACCCCACCATATAATATAATTTTACCTCCTTTTTTAAATTCAACCAATAAGAGAAGAGGGTAGGTAAGGTAAATATAAATCATGCTTTTACAATTTGGTGGGAATGTTTTATCATTTTATTATTTATACAACCCACTTAATATAAAAGTCAAACTAATAAATAAAACATGAACCACAATTAAATAAATTAAATGGGGAAATTAAATTAAATAAACCAAAGACTCATAAATGAATTAATGAACCAAATAAACATTAAAAGCCAAATAAATATTAAACCATAGGCGATTATATACCAATAAAGGTCAAATCACAAATAAAATATAAAACACATCATAAGCTAAACAATAAAAATTAAATAAATATTAAATCATCATTAAAATAAATAAACATTTAAATGTCAAATAATCAAATAACCAAAAAGGAAAGAATCCAATAAATTAAATTAAACATTAGATAACCAAATAATCAAATCGCTATTAATCAAAATAATTAAAATAAACATCATTAATTATTTAATCTCACATCAATAATCAAATAGTCAATCTCAACATAAAAGGAATAATCAGCCAATACTAACATACTCACAACACAGAAGAAACCCAGCTTACTAACTATCATGACGACTTGCACCAAGACACCAACGACTCACAGTGAACAACTTAGACCTAGAGTATGTGAGGGGAAATTGTGCCAACTCCGAACCACATACCATTGGGATTTAAAGATGCGCTTAGACCTGTGGAGCCAAGTGGAGTTAATGTCTGGTACCTGCAAATCCTGCATCCACAAAGTAACGATACGACATATGCATATATATATTATAACAGACAAGGGTTAGAGAATCACAATGACACATCCTGCTTGCAATGAATGATGTGGAATTGTCTCTATCCGGAAGATAGTCATACAACAATCAAACACACCATAAGATCAACTCATCATAGATAATCATTAAATATGGTTAGTACATAAAAACATCATCAAGTGCATGATTAGTATAATTCATGATTATAGTAAGGCATGTAAAATCTATCAACAATTATGCTCATCAAATCACATGATCAATATAATCTTTCGATAGTCAATCACATAATAAGCATATAGTGTCTAATAAATCACACGATCATTAATGATAGTATCAACATCCTATAAATCATCTGAAATAGCCTATGCCCAATAGTGTTTATCACACATGAATTAAAGGTCAGCTCCAGTCAAACAAGTCAAGTCAGGGGTGGACCCTAAATCCTCCCCCCCTTAGACTCGACTTACTCCTAGAAGTCGTCAGGGCGAGGATGAAAACTAGCACACATAAATCAAAAACTTCCTTTTAACACAAACACATTATAATATTTTCTAACTCCAATAAAGATAACGACAAATAAATTTCCTCTTTATGCTTCAATTATTCGAAATAAACATGTTACACAAGAGGTAAATGAAGCACCAATTGTTATTAATTATGATATATAAACTAATTTGTTGAAATACTTACAAGAGAACTTCATTTTAACCACACTTGCAATACAAAGTTGTACTTTCAATCACTGATTCAAGCATCAATAAGAAGAAATCACTATATTTCGCACTAGTATTCATAATAATACTCCCTCAACATCTAGTTGCATGCAATATATATATATATATATATATATATGTCTTACACATATGCACCTATTATATTATTGAACAAATCATGTCATAAGCCTAAATGAGTGAAATTTTCTTAGAACTAAGCTTCCTCAAATTAAATGTACTCAAGACCTCACACAATAACCAAGCATAAATAACCTATTTATTTAAAAGAACAAATTTCATGACATTCAAATGTCCTAATTTCCACCATGCTTACACTATGCTACACTTTATACAAACATTAGATGCAATCCGTATTCAATCAAATCTTTCAAAGGGCATCCTTAATCCAGTATGTGTACACAAAGATTTGAAGGCAAGAAATCAGCAACTGCTTTATTTAATTATTCCATAATTTCAAACTTCACAATTCTAAGGCACTTCTATCTACTATAAACTTTTAGAAACTTACCAATAAATTTCACCTTATTAACACTTTTCATTTACTCGGCTAATAACAACATCATCTACTTGTTTTCTTAGTCTAGTGCACTTTTTTGCGATGTCCTCCCTCGCACACACTATCAGAGGTTCAAAATGAACATGATAGAGACAACACTGGCTCAAGATATGGGTGAACAATACATCGACACTCAAAATGACCACCATAGACAACAAAAGAGGTGGTCAAAGGAAATATCCTCAAATCAATTCGTTAAATTAAAAGAGAAGAAAAGTTGTCGGTGAAATCAATCAAGAATTTGAAGTGTGACAAGTGCCACCACAAGGGAAAAATTAAAAAAAGAAGAAATCAGTGGTCATCCAAAAGTAAATAAATCTCAAAAAAATACACATTAATCCTTATGACACATCACATAAATCATAAATTAATTCAAGGCAAAATAAATGATTCATCCAACCCATATCATGAGGTGACCAACATTAGTCACACCAAAGGGAGTAACTGCTACACAACATCCAAGGGTGAAATGCCTTGAATGTGTTAGAGAGTGCACGCCATATTTTAAGACTTTTATTTTAATCTGTATGTCTGTATTCTTTTCATTATTTTTATGCAATTCAATATTTTCAAAAATCTAGGCAATTATCCTTTATGAAAGTTGACATAGGTAGGAAGAGATAAAGCAACTACGCACTCACACATGCACAAGCAATATACTCATACCATTACTAATGTTCATGATATCTTATCTATACCATGATCATATTCACCAAGTTATAACAGAAACAGAGGTTAGAGCTTCGATTAATCACTTGATAGTAGACTATAACGTGCATTATTTCCATTAATGCACAACTAATAACCTATGGAAGATTAGAAAGTCCTTCATAAGGCCTTTAAGCAATTTAGTTAATCATATATTTAAACAAGCAAAATAGGTCTCATTACAAAAGCCAAAGTTTAATATCAATTCTACTCTTACCAATAATAATATTATGACATACTTCTAGTTATCTAAGTTAAGAATATCTCAGTCCTACTTCCAAAACTTAGTTTTATTTTCATCTAATGCCACTTAAATTCCAAGAATACACACATCATTCTATTTAAAATCACTTCCTATTATTACTTGATTACTATCATTCATAGACTATGTATTTTCAACATTTCAAGAAAAATTGGCATTTAGAATCCCAACACAATTCCATATAACTAATTATTATTATTTTCTCATTAGAATTAGCTAAGGAAGCACTTCTTAAAATTCAAATAAGGTAATGATATAGTAACCTTTCTTAATTTATCCATCTAGTTAAGAGAAATATTTATTCAATGCCATGCAAATCCTACACAAAACTAAAACTTTTATCTTGCCAAACCAAATAAAGACACAATGATATCATTTTGATTTCTACATATGCAATGCACCAATCCTTGCTTCAATACACATATTTATCTCCTTTTAGTTTCATGATACATTTCCTAATTAAATGATGGGATATTCTATTTAATCAATTCTTCCCTTAAAGAACAAGGATCATGAATGCAATACCTAAATTTCAGTCTCCAATGTAGATTAACTTCATCTAATCTTTCCTTTAATGTTTACGAGTCATATTCATAAATCATTATCCAATCCTTCTACTTAATATCAATAACCCCCAAGTATTTGAATCCTTTACCCCAAAGAGAGAAGAGGAAGGAAGGGATACTGCCACACAAATCAATACACACAAATTTATGCAAACTCGGTTTGAATTTCCTAGTCATGCCAAATGTAGCTACCACTTTTAAAGGTATGCAATTTCAACTTCCATAAGATGTCCTACCAATACACGTGCAACTAGAAATCCCAAATCCTTTGATAGCTATGATTTCCTCAAACAATCTTTTATTACATATAAAATCACACATATACCAAAATAACCAATAGCTCTATGTGGTAATCATTACATTACCAACTAACTTCCTTACATTTCACATAGGACATTAAAATAAGAGAAAAAGGCATTCCAACTACTTTTATTAAGCACCACATACAATTTCTTTGATTTTCACATCATGATCTATACTAAATTCTTCCTAAATGTATAATACAAACACTTCACCTTTCTATTCATAGGAAGATCAACATAACAAACTAATTTTATGATTGTCACATTAGTTAAGAGGATACGCACATTCTTTTCTCATTCTACAATATAATTAATCATGTATAAAGAAAGCAACCCTAATCATTCAAGTAAGCACTAGAAATTTATAGAGCAAGTGAGAACATATAGACACTTCTCTTATTCTGGAGACATACATATAGAATAAATACACACTTTACTTAAAGTTATGATTCCTAAAAGGAATTAGAGAGAAACACAAGGCATAGATATCTAAGATTCTAAAAATTCCAATAACACTTCTTCTAGCACAAATCTCAAAGATTAACTTGATTGAAAGGAACATCAAGGAATATTCACAAGACTAATACCAACATCCTTAACCAGAGATCCCAGCATTGCAACATGGGCTTTGATACCAAATGTAATGCTCGACAAAATACCCTAGAGAAATATAGCTAAAAACACACTAATTTAATTTTTTTTTACAGTACAACACATAACATCACTTAAGAAATGCACCGAGCACACAAAAACATTTAAGTGTTATGAACATAGAATATTTCACTCAAACTATTCAAACAATTACGAAAGCGGAAAATAATAAATCATTGCTACTAACTCCCTAGGGTATCTCAACAACATTACTTAATCTACCTACATAACAAATAAACATTTACTTTCTTCTAGATCAATACCTCATAATATTAATCATTATACACACATAGGTGCATCATAGACATACCTAACACTCATGATATGCAACCTACTTAATCTTTTATTTAATATGAGATTCTATCTTTCAATGCTCCACTATTTCCTTTTTCACTTAGATTCATTTTATACACCAAGTCCAAATGTTCCTATTACCATTAACCAACCTCTGACTATAAACATCACCATACACATACCAAGATTAATCCCTTACATTTCATTAACATGATTTCCATTTACAATTAACTTCTACATAGTCATTTATAATTCTATTCTCCTACCATACTTATTACTGCATCATGATTCCAAAAGCACATAATGCAATACTCACAAGGTTTCCTTAAACATTTAACCCATAGCTTGTTTAATACTCATAAAATCTCTTACACTATATCAACTAACCAACAATCATCTCATTACAAATTAAGGTACAATATCCTAATTCCATTACAACTAATAGCATCCACCAAATGTAGATATAATTCTTAAACTATAACACATGATACATTCTAATCCTTTCCTAAAAGACAAGAGCTCATTTAATCGTCTTCCCATACACTTACTAGTAATTTCCATTAATAAGATTAGTAATTCATTCATTAAGAATATCCATACAATATTTTCATAAGGAACATTTAGCTACATCCCAAGCATTATAAGATTTTCAATCCTACCATTAGATTACTAACTACGAAGTATGATGATATAATTTCAAATTCTTTAATCACAGCTCATAAACATGTCCTAAGATATCTTCCAAAATTACTCAAACTCATACATCCTATCAAGACATAACATTTCTTCTACTTAAATCATTAGTTAAAGACATAATTTCAAATCTAATACCACTATCATAACATTTACCTGATTTACTTTTAACATGGTTCATCAAGAATACAAAATACATCATTTAGTTTCGAACAACAATACTTATCCACATCTCATGCATCTATTTCATTTAATATAAATGCATTACAATACCACTCAAGGTTCATCATTACAATCATCTACCATAATCAAAAGCTATCGCTATAACTAGAACAACATAGTCATTTCTCATATACATGACTTATTTTACAACCGTTACATAAGAATTTCATTACATAAATCACATCATCATTTACATTCTTGCTACAATTATTATCCATGAATAATCTAAAGAAGCATCCTCATCCACGCAAGAAGAATCCAAAGAGAGGAACTTCCCAATGGTTTAAAAGCACCAACCACCCGACCATGTGGAATCAAAGGAACCACCCCCCATGCTAGGAGATGACACAAGGTCCCAACACACACTCTGCATCTAGGCTGACACTCAAAACCAAAGAGACTAACCAAAAAGGACTCTCAAGCAAGAACTCACACAGAGCCACAAGAATAAACTCCCAAAGGCGTAAAATTCATCAGGACATAAATGCATCCAATAACCTTAATCATAAATCATAAAGGGGGAACACATGTAGGAGTGGAGTGTCATCACATGCCATCCTTATAACACAATAACATAATAACACAAGGCACTAGCCTGATGGACATGTGGAGCCATCTCAACCTATGAGAGACCAAGGGAGACTAGCTTACCGTCTTCACGACCTTCTCATGCTTATCCTAAAACATCCTCCCTAGGACATAAGTCATGAGGCTCAAAACTATTCATTATCTTGTTTAAGTGAGTTATAATTTTCCCATCCCAATTAATTCATTATCAATGTTATCACTTGTTTACAAATCATGGAAAATTCCAATGCGCTTTGGTGGTCTAGACTTCATGCATCCTTACAAGGAGCCTCATGCCAGTCTATCTCTCATGACCCCGGTCATCACAAGGAAGCCCACTCCTCCTAACATGGCCCAACAATAAATCACAAGAGGCTCTAAAATAAAATACAAATCTGCAACATAACACTCATATGCATCCAATGGCTTACTCCCCAAAACAAGGATATTCAAGTAGCCAGAAACACAATGAACCTCTTGGCAATACCACATCAAAAGATATAATTAACCATCAATGAAAAACATCATAAATATCATAAAAACCTTTTAATTCAAATCTGATTTAAATCTGAGACAAAACTGAAAACAGAACAACAACCAAACTCATATTCATAAAGCCTTATGACAAGGAAACTTGACACAGTCAAAGCTACAACAACATAAAAAAATGAGCCTCTTGGCCAACAATAAACATAGGCATATCAAGCCATTAAATTTTTTCTCATTAATGAAAGTAAAACCACAGCAAGGCCAACTCACTTGCTGCCTCAAAACAACAACACTTCCAACTCACCAATCATAGCACATCAATATGGATGAAAGCACAATTCTTTCCCCAATAACATAGGAAGGTAAATATGCTTGAAACCAACAAAATACATCAAATAAAATTAGATATAAAACTACAAAACTCACCAACACCCTTAACAATGCCTCTGGTAGAAGAATTAATCCAGAAAGTACCACACAATCAAGCAACTAGCAAATTAACCTACAGGAAAAACCAGTCCAAGCCTTTAAACCAATTTAAATCCAACCACCAGAAATCTCCAAATTAATCTCAGAAATTCATTCACCAAAGATGCCAACCCCCATGAATGCACAGGAAGGCCTATTTATCAAAAATAAAAAAAATAAAAACAAAACCAAGCAAAACCATGCTCCAATCAAAATATTTCAAAAATATTATATTCCATACCTACCTTCCCAAAGTTCAAGAAAATAAAATATATTTTCTACCTACCATAAATTTCCAGCCAATCAATTCCAAGGGTAGGTAAAATAAATTAAACCATTGACTGGGGGTGAAAATAACTTTTAAATAAAAAAATACAAATCACCCCCTTTTAATTACTTAATGGGTAAAATAATATTACCCAATAAATAAAATTCTCTTGAACATTAAATAAATAAATAATAAACACTTAAAGGCCAATATTAAATCAAAACTCCATGCATGACACAAACTCAGAAAGACACAAAAGTCTTTCAGCAAACCCAGAAATATAAATATTTCCCACAAACTATAGAATAAAACCTTACAACAAATTTATGCCTTCATATATTTCCTTCCTCACTATACAAATTTTCGATTCTTTTCTCCAAGCTCACACATTCAATCTGCAGACACGGAGCATAGAGGAAAATTGTAAAATAAAATATAAAAAGGTGGAATACATCTCCAACTTGCAACCCGTGTTATGGAAGAAGCTGAAGAAGAGATTCCACCAGCCAAACCAAATTCAACCCAAGCTCCAACCAAAATCCAAGAGAGAAGAAAACCAAAACCAAGAAGAAAACTTGCTGGAGAAAATTTTCCAGAGAGGAACCAACCCACGAAAACTTCACGGAAAAGAAAATAAAAGGACAAACATTAACCAAAAACCCTAGCTTCAATCTCAGCCAATCAAAATATTCCAATCTATAATATATTTTACCAACCCCACCATATAATATAATTTTACCTCCCTTTTTAAATTCAACCAATAAGAGAAGAAGGTAGGTAAGGTAAATATAAATCATGCTTTTACAATTTGGTGGGAATGTTTTATCATTTTATTATTTATACAACCCACTTAATATAAGAGTCAAACTAATAAATAAAACATGAATCACAATTAAATAAATTAAATGGGGAAATTAAATTAAATAAACCAAAGGCTCATAAATGAATTAATGAACTAGATAAACATTAAAAGCCAAATAAATTTTAAACCATAGGCGATTAAATAAATACCAATAAAGGTCAAATAACAAATAAAATATAAAACACATCATAAGCTAAACAATAAAAATTAAATAAATATTAAATCATCATTAAAATAAATAAACATTTAAATATCAAATAATCAAATAACCAAAAAGGAAAGAATCCAATAAATTAAATTAAACATTAGATAACCAAATAATCAAATCACTATTAATCAAAATAATTAAAATAAACATCATTAATTATTTAATCTCGCATCAATAATCAAATAGTCAATCTCAACATAAAAAGAATAATCAGCCAATACTAACATACTCACAACACAGAAGAAACCCAACTTACTAACTATCATGACAACTTGCGCCAAGACATTGACGACTCACGGTGAACAACTTAGACCTAGAGTATGTGAGGGGAAATTGTGCCAACTCCAAACCACATACCATTGGGATTTAAAGACACGCTCAAACTTGTGGAGCCAGGTGGAGTCGATGTCTGGTACCTGCAAATCCTGTATCCACAAAATAACGATACGACATATGCATATATATATTATAACAGACAAGGGTTAGAGAATCGCAACAACACATCTTGCTCGCAATGAGTGATGTGGAATTGTCTCTATCCCGAAGACAGTCATACTACAAGCCAACACACCATAAGATCAACTCATCATAGATAATCATTAAATATGGCTAGTACATAAAAACGTCATCAAGTGCATGATTAATATAATTCACGATTATAGTAAGGCATGTAAAATCCATCAACAATTATGCTCATCAATCACATGATCAATATAATCTTTCGATAGTCAATCACATAATAAGCATATAGTGTCTAATAAATCACACGATCATTAATGATAGTATCAACATCCTATAAATCATCTGAAATAGCCTATGCCCAATAGTGTTTATCACACATGAATTAAAGGTCAACTCTAGTCAAACAAGTCAAGTCAAGGTTGGACCCTACAGTATGAGCTTAAACTGGTACTGAACCTGGCATAGTAGATGTTGAGTTATAACAGTACATTATATTGGATTCTCATAATCCATTTTGTAAGTCAGTGAGACTTCCTTTTGTAATTGAGCAGCAAGCTCTAAGCAGTTGGCCTTCCTGCATGTGCAGGCCCCTCTTGTAAGTAAAATCCATTCATTGGCTACTAAGTGAATATTGTGGGTCACAAATCCCATCAAGGTTTTTCCCACACCGGGTTCACTCGTTAAACATCTTGTGTTGTGGTGTTCTTTCTATGTTGTCTTTATTGTTCCTATTTACTGCATTAATTCTTGTTTATCGACACATTGTTTTGGAATGCAAAAAACTTAATAAGGTTAAATATTATGTAAACCGGTTAGATACTGATTCACCCCCCCCCCCCTCTCAGTATCTTTGGGACTATCATCAATCCTAATAGGATCCATGCAAATTTTGAAAAGGCTAGGTTGCAAGAAGAGTGTGAAGCTAGGCACGCTGAACAGTTAGATAATGACAAAAATAGGTCCAATCTATAGGTTATTATGGCTACTCCAATATCTGTGAGTTGCCCTCCTATACAGACCCCATGTGTGTCCTAGTTCATTATTTCTAATGTGTTCTCTACTTCTGGTAATACATCTAGAGAATCAATAGAAGATTTACAATGACAGTTGGACCAAATGAAAGCTGATAGGTTATGGCTCATAAGAGAGAAAGAAATGATGGCTCAGAAAATACTGAAGTTTGCCTCTCGGCCAACCATGTCAATGCCATTTTTATTTTAGTAGGTATAGTATTGGGGAAATGATCCAAATGTCTAATATGACAGTTGTTCTAGTTGTCCACTAGTGCCCTCTGCCTAGTTATCATCTTCTTCAAATGTTACTAGTACCTCAATATCTACTTTGACAAGTACTAATGTGTAAGCTTTTGTGGTAAGTACTACCCCAGTGCAGTCAACTAGTACCATCCAAACCAGTACCCAAACAAATATTTCCAGTGATGCAATGAGTACCATATCTATATCATTTTCATGGAACACTGGGATGCCAAGTATGTCTTATTCTTCTACAAGTGTCAGTTTACCCCCTGTGAGTACCTGACACACTGTTACTAGTTAGGTTGGAACTAGTCATCAACTTAATGCCCAACAACAATAATATAACCTGCATTGTTGTCAAAGGGGGAAATATGATTATAGTGTTTGAGCATTGGTAAGTAGTGATTGAGCCGAAGTTGCTGAAACAAAGTATTACCAGTGTTAGGGGGAGACATTCATTACTCGGAGTAGAAGTAATGACCAGTACATAAATGAAGAAAGCACATGCAACTGATAAGAGAGATTCTGAAGTGGTACCATCAATGTCAAAGGGGAAGATTGTTGGTATTGACAAAACCGGTTAGTCCAGAGAACCGGTATATGAGATAAGATTTGTCATTGATGTCTAACATTGATCGTTGAAGTGGTATCAGTGGAGTGGTGTATTTCAATAGAAAAAGTGATGACTTGCAAACACATGGAAACAACATTAGAAACATATGACCAAAGTTCAATCAGCTCAAGGGAAGACAAACTAAGCCAACCAGTCTGTCACTCAAGAAGATCGATCATTCTGATGATGATGAAGTCACAAAAGGTGACTTAGGCAAGAAGACTTGAGGTTGTATGCAAACCAGAACCTCATTGGAAAACAAGGAAAGAGACTCGATGCTAGCACAACAAACTAGCAATTAAAGGATGAACAGGTAATATAGAGCACAGTGGTATACTAGTACACCAATAAGGCAAAAGGAAGATAGGTGATCACCATAAATCTCATAGCAGTTATCGGTTATTCAATTGTGGTGGTAAGAGGTGAGTTGGTGAGCTTGTGTCTACATCAAACTAAAATATTGGTGAATTCAACTTCAGTTATCATGCAGTCAAGCCATGATTACTTGCAGATTTTCTGGTTCACACTTAATTGACTGAACTCGACCCAGAAGTCACTATTTTTGGGGAATGTAGTGGCAGAATTAGTTGAACAGTTGGTGGAATTGTTGCAGGGCGTGTAGAGAAAGTGGGAGATTTTGAATTTGAAATCTTCTGAAATTTGTGATTTCTTTGATTGAGGAAACACCTGAAGGTGATGACAGAAAATGTATAAAGTATTTTTGAGTTCACTCAAAAATTCTTCATCATAAAATTTGCAAAAAGAAGATCTTGTAGAAGGCATTCCAAACTGAAGAGTAGAGTGAGAGTAAGTGCTAAAAAAATTTATCAGAGCAAAGAGTGTATGAGGTAGACCGACAAATTATAGAGCCGAGGGATAGAGGACCGATAGAGTGCAGAGCCGAGGGACAGAGGACCGACAGAGTGCAGAGCCAAAGGTCAAAGGACCGACAAAGTGTAGATCCAAAGGTGTAAGCATAAAACCAGTGTTGAGCAGAGTGGACACAACCAGTGTGGATAGAGTGTGATTCCCATTGTGATCTGATCAAGCTATTAGTAGCTAATTCAACAGATCATCCTTTTGTTTCTTTCTAACCATTGCAACTTAAATCCCTTAACCGGGTGGACTTTAATAGGTCCCTTTGTAAAATCCCTTAACCAGGTGACATCTTAATTGATGCTCTTAAGTCCTTTAATCAAGTTACCTTTAATAGGGTAAAGGCACTAACAGGCCTTAAAAAAAATCCCTTAACCGGGTGGCACCTAACAGTGTCTTTGTAATATCCTAACAGGGATGGCTCCTCACTAGGCATACTCCAAAAGAGTATAAATTTTGTGAGTTCCTACTCACACCGTGGTTTTCTCCCATTTGGGTTTCCATGAGATAAATCTTGGTGTCACAATATATCTTTTCATGCCTGCATATTCTTATACAGTAATTAAGTATATTGATGAATATTAAGTAAGTGCAGATTTGAGTTAAAAGTTTTAATAGTGAAAAATTGATAAAGTGTTGATTCACCCCTCCCCTCTCAACATCAGTTGGGACTAATAGAAAAGTATGTCTTATTCTTTTGCAAGTGTCAATTTTCCCCTATGAGTACCTCACACTGTTACTAGTTAGGTTGGAACTAGTCATCAAATTAATGCCCAACAACAATAAATATAACTTGCAAAACCAATTAAAATATAACTTGCAAAGTCAATTTAATAGACCTAGTTTTGGGTATGTTCCCCCTCCACAATATTTCCCAAACAATCATATGGGAGGAACTAATGCATATAAATAGTACTTGCAATATCTGTAGTGTAGTATCAACAGTAGCTAGAAAACCAATATTCATAGTACAACCAAATACCTTAGTACTTGTTCAATCAGGGGAATGTACAACAACACCAACAGTTTAACTAAGGAAACATGCAAGGAATATGGAGCAACAACAGTCTCTGCAATATGATGGATTTGGTCAAGTGTTTTCATTGATGTCAACACTGTATCCCGATTGGATATGGTTTTGCTATCGCGGTTGGACCTATCCTGATTAGACTTGGTGTTTATCTTGGTTTTGGCTATGATTCTAATCTGGTATGATCAGATCCCTAGTTTTAGTTTTGGATGGTTATATGCTTATCATATTCAGTTGGTTCATGATTTTTTTCTCTAGAATCTATTGCTTATGTTCTCGATTGGTATTTCCAGTACCGGTTAACGATATTTGATGATATGATTTGGTGATTTTGGTCTAGCTTATGGAAATGGTTTCTAACATGCTGAAGGTGTTTCTTGATTGTGTCCCAATTTTTTTGTGGCTTTGCATTGGCTAGTGTGCTGATATGGTGGTCCTATTTGGATATGGTTAGATATTCTATGTTATTGGACTGAGGGTTTCTACTGATTGGTGAAACATGTTGGAGATCGGTCTTAGTGTGATCTCCAATGGATATAATTGTTTAGGAATTTGTTTTAGGTCCATGCTATGCAATCTAAATCATAATATTGGTCTGGTGATATCATGTAATGTAATTTTTGTAATTATGGGTTTATGGTCTTATGGTTTAGCCGACCTCGTCATAAGTTTGATGATCTGTATTTATAAGTGACTTATTTATGTAATTTGGAGATCGATGGTACATATGGTATTGATGGTCATGTCTGCATTATCAAAGGAAGGTTTATGTGTGAACAAGTGATATATCATTTGATAGAAGGTTTTTGGTGTTGCAGGACAGACATTTGTGCTTAACCGGAACTATATCAAGCATTAGGAGATGCTACTTTCACAGTTCATTCTTTTCGGATTGTTGTCTGATGATTTTGTAAGTCAGTGAGACTTCTCTTTTGTGATGAGCAGTGAGCTCTAGGTAGTTGGCCTGATTGCAAGTGTAATTCCTATTGTAATTATTTCACGTACTATTGCAAAAGTATTATCTGATTGTGGGTAGGGTTTCCCGCCATGGTTTTTCCCTTAACCGGGTTTTCCACATCAAAAATATTGGTGTTGTGTGTGTTGTGCTTTCATGTTTTATCTTTCATTGTGTCGGTTTCCTTGTGCTCTGGTATAAAGCTTTTAATCTGAAATAGTTCTAATTTTTATTATAAAACTGATTCACCCCTCCCACCCCTCTTAGTTTTCTCCCGGTATCAGAGCCTGGTCCTCTCTATAGAAGCTTAACCACTTGAGGAGATTCGATGGCATCTGCATCTAGTTCTACATTCAATCCCTACCAGAAGGAGAGTCTTAGATGGTACAAATTACAAAATATTGAAGGAGCGAATGAAGATTCATCTGAGATGTCTTGGAGCTGAAGTTTGGGAGATAGTGGAGACATGGTATATACCTCATGATCCTAATTCTGGAACACTAACACTCTACTGATGAACAAAAGAGAATTGAAAATGATGTTAGAGCAAAGGAAGCAATGTTAAGTGCCCTATCTGATGAAAATTTATTGAATATCATAGAGTTGGAGAATGCAAAGCAGATCTAGATAAAGCTTGGAACTCTTTATGAAGGTGACCAAGCAGTAAACATTGCAAAACTTGAAGGTTTTCAGCTGAGATATGAAACTTTGAAGATGGAAGAAGGTGAGATGATAAATTATTTCATGGATAGAGTGAATGAGATTGTCATGGGAATTAAATGCTACAACGGATCAGTTAGTGAAGATGAGGTTGTGTCAAAGATTCTAAGAGTTCTACCTCCGACTTACAAGATGAAGGCTACTACAATTAATTAACTTCAGACAATGTCAAGTACCCCTATTACCAGAGATACATTACTTGGTAAATTGACTGATTTTGAGCTTGAGGAACTTGGAGATCACAGTGCTACTAAAATAGAGACTTCATTTAAAGCATCTGCCTCCAGTAAGCAGGAGATAGATTGAAAGGAGTTATATGCTAAAGATTTGGAAGACAATGAGAGAGAAGACAAAGAGCTTGAAGAGTTGGAAGCCCTAATTTCTAGAAGAATCCTTAAAGGACCGACTAGAAGTAAGTATGAAGGAAAAGTACCTTTTAAATGTTTTTCATGTAATAAGATTGGTCATTTTGCTTCTAGATGTCTTGAGAGAGCTGCTAGGAATCAAAAACCATTTATGAGGAATTATAATCCTAATCCAAAATATCTAAACAGACCTAGATTTAGAAGGAATTAGGATAAATCATGTTATTATGTCGATAATGATGATTTTGGTATTACTGATGATGATGATGAACCTGTAAGTGGATCTGGTAATGGAAGCTCCGGTAAAGATTGGGTCTTTATTGCTATCAAGGATGATTCTCTGAAACCTTTCATTAAAGAAACTCACACTAAGGAGAATGCTTTATCTACTAAAACTAAAGAAAAGGATGAATGGGTTATAGATAGTGGATGCTCACATCACATGACTGGTGACAAGAGGAAGTTCTTAACTCTACAAGAATTTGATGGCAGACTAGTCAGATTTGGAGACAACAAGGCATGTAGGATCAAAGGAAAAGGAACAATATCCTTGGATGGTAAGTGATACAGTCAAGTTAGGGAGATCCAATGAAGGACAACCCATCTTTGCAACCTAACATAAAAACTATGCAAAATATACTGGTAACCGGTAACACAATGCCATAAATAGCAGGAAGAGCGACTGGTAACAACACAAAATACATAACCGGTAAACAATATGAACAATTCTTATTATAATCTAAAGAATTACATATGCCACATGTTGGACCCCAGCCCATGATTACAAAACAACTCTTACAATTTAGATCTATGATTCGCAAAGCATCTTCTCAACAATTCATCATCCGGTAATAGGTTCCACTATTCTGCATTGATCTGTACTTTAGCCATCTCGGCTTCAGTCTCGCCATACCAGAATCTCACTAGAATCAATATACAAATCTAAGATTCGCAGATCTTCTTCTTGACAAATGGGTCTCCGGTAATAGCCTGCACTATTTTGCACTGATCCAGATTTTAGCAATTCTAAATTTTGTCTCCCTGGACCAAAATCTCTCCAAAAACTACATCTTCGCTCGATCTCAAACTTCAGTCTTTGATCTTCTATCTTTTGTCTTCTTAAATGATTTTAAAACTTCCATTTATACTGTCTGCAAATAATAACAACTTAATCAAGTCAAAAGACCAACCAGTTCATGAAACGTGCTAATGGTAATATATCGGCTCAAATCACTAAGAATAACTCCAAAGCATGAAACGATGCACAGACCTCCAGAAATACCGTCCAAGGCCCAAAACAACATCTCCAATGATCTGCAAGTCATGAAGATCAACCACAACCTGATCCTACTTCACTCAACACACTGCCAAACTAACCGGTAAGAACATATCAACTGGTCCAATATAGGAATTGATAAGTCACTAGGATTAAATCCAAATGCCATGAAAATTGAACACAATAAAGACAACAAACACAAGGGAATAAACCCAAAACCACAATGCTAAAATCTCAAACAAGAAGAAATTCCACGTTCTCAAGCAATTCCACTGCAAACTGCCTCAACCAGTAAGAAATAGATCGATACTCCTGCATCAAACTCTCAAGGTTAATTGAAAAGTGAGTCCCATCACTCGATCTGGTTTGGCGATCTATCAGTAGGTACTTGCAACTTCCTCAGGGGGTTCGACGGTCTAACTATAGCTTCTGGTTGCCTCTCCTTGGCAATCTACTAGTCCAAACTACAACCTGCCTCAATCGACAATCTGTTTAAGTCTCCACCCACTAACTGCCTCAAGCTCAAGCTCTAGGATCAACGATCTACCTACGAACCTTTCTCTACCTCATGATCGATGATCTGAACAAGTCCACAAGTTGCCTCAACTTCCTCTTCAACCAATCAGTGCATAACTAGCACTCTCTCCAATAATAGGTTCACAAACGAACTCTGATACCACTTGATGTAGTCAAGGTAGGGAGATCCAATGAAGGACAACCCATCCTTGTATCCTAACATAAAAACTATGCAAAATATATCAATAACTGATAACACAATGTCAAAAATAGCAGAAAGAACAACTGGTAACAACACAGAATACATAACCGGTAAATGATATGAACAATTATTATTATAGTATGAAGAATTACATATGCCACATGTTGGACCATAGCCCAGGATTACAAAAAAAATCTTACAACTTAGATCTATGATCTGCATATCATCTTCTCAACAATTCATCATCTGGTAACAACTTCCACTATTTTGCACTGATCCAGACTTCAGCCATCTCAGCTTTAGTCTCCCCAGACCAGAATCTTGTTGGAATCAATATACAAGTCTAAGATCTACAGATCTTATGCTCGATGAATGGGTCTCTGGTAACAACCTCCATTGTTCTGCACTAATCTGGACTTCAACCATCCCAACTTCCATCTCGATCCCCAAACTAGAATCTCTATAGAAACTACATCTTCGCTCGATCTCGAACGTCAATCTTCAATATTATCTCTTATGTCTTCTCAAATGATTTGCAAACTTCCATTTATATCATCTACAAATAATAACAACTTAATCAAGTTGACCCAAAGACCAACCAGTTCATGAAATGTGCTAACAGTAACATGTCGGCTTAAATCACTAAGAATAACTCTAAAGAATGAAATGATGTGCAGACCTCCAGAAATATTGGCCAAGGCCCAAAACAACATCTCCAACAATGCACAAGTAATGGAGATCAACCACAACCCGACCCAACTTCACTCAACACACTATCAAACTAACTGGAAAGAACATATTAACTAGGCCAATACCGGAATCGATAACTCACTGGGATTAAATCCAAATGCCATGAAATTTGAACTTGACAAAGATAATGAATACAAGACAATAAACCCAAAACCACAATGCTAAACTCTTGAACAAGAAGAAATGCCACGATCTCAAGCAATTCCACTGCAAACTACCTCAACCGGTAAAAACTAGACCAGTGCTCCTGCATCATTAAGACTAATATTGATAATGTTGTTGGTATTATTGGCACTAAGTTATCATTGATGTCAACTGGTTTGGCATGGTTACCAGTGAGTAAGCAGTGGTGACCGGTATAGGAGAAGTAAGACATGATGATGTAAATCCATATGTGTGTAAGCAGATAGAAGGTAGGTTACTAGTACACAAGAAATGCATCATCTACCAGTAAAGAAGGCTCATCGGTAAGGCAAGCAAGCAAATAAAAGAAGAACTAAAGAATGTAAACCGGTATACTCAGAGAAGGTTAATGCTTCTGGTAAATGGACTGAGTAGTAGGACCAACATGTTTAATGGAAGGTCAAGTTGATCCATTGATAGAGAAGAGGTTTGTAGGTATGAAGGTCTACCTGTGGAGTTAGGTTATACCGGTAAGGTGAGTTGAACCAGTAGTCAATCTTGGTCAATAAATAATGTCAAACTGACATGGAAAACCAAGCAGAGGAGGATGTCAACAAATATGATAGCTGGAAGCCAAGTGGTGATCATGCATAGGTCGATGAAGTGTGCATCGATGTAACAATTAGCAAGCAGGTCAACTTTTATGAAGAACCCGTAAGTCATGGGATGATGGTAGAAGATTGCGGCTTGAGGAAGAAAAGCTAGCAAGAGATTGAACTTATCCTACAATAATATATGATCTTCGTACCCGTTCGCTAAAGGAAACAATAGAGCCATTAATGACATATGAAAGAGAAATGTTGAAAAGCATGGTGCAGACCTCTAGATATAGAAAACGCACATTGGAATGTGAGGTGTTAGTGATGTTGATCGATGACATGCAGATCATCTCTCTGAAAAATAAAAGTGGATCAAATCCAATACAGATTGAGTTGGTGAAGGAAAAACCTTACATGACACTATTTGAATGTCGTTTTGGCGGGAACCCTAGAAGATAAATATGTGAGCTTGAGACTGAAATCAGTTGATGGTTGATGCAAAGAGTGAGAGTGAAGAGAGCCTGAGCAAGGAGAAAGATCATCCTCCTTAGAGTTTATTCTAAGAAAGTTGCAGAGTGAGTTAGAAGGCGAACCGGTGAAAGGGTCTAACCAGTAGAGACAAAGTAACTAGTAAACTGTTGCAGGTCTAACAGTTAAGCTAACCAGTGAGGTGTGATTGATCAAGAAGGCATCTGAGAGTGACATAGTGTGGTGTGAGGCTAAGGGAGAAAGAAGAGAGCCTAGGAGTAACCGGTGAGTGATTAGAGAGATTAATCTGTTAACTAGCAATGTGAGAACCAGTGAAGAAGAGGAGATTGTTAACCAAACCAAATCCAATGTTCAGGTGTTGCAAAACTCATTTGCAATAAGGTGTTATAATTGTATCTAAACTATATTTCATTATAAACACCCATTTGGAGCTTGGTGCAGGGGTTAGTGCTCCTTGGGTTGGTACCCTAAATCATTGTAATCCATTGTTTCACTTGTGAGGCTGGATTGGAGCAGTAGACTCCAGTAGCATTTCTCACCGAGGTTTTTCCCATATTGAGTTTTCATCATACATTTGGTGTTGTGGGTTGTTTTTGTGTGTTTTCCTCTTTTGATATCTATATTTATCTTCAGTTTGATTGTTTAGTGCTTAGGGTAATACCAGTATTCCAAGGTTGTTTAAAAAGAAAAGAACTTAGGAACCACTTATTCACCCTCCTCTTAGTGGTACATTGTGCTCAACAAATGGTATCAAAGTGTAGGTTCCCAAGTGATTATAGCTTGGTTAGATTCTCATCTTAGAACACAATGGCAAGAAATGAGTCTACCTCCTCAAAAGCCCCCATGTTTGATGAATCTAACTATGCCTTTTGGAGTAGAAGAATGGAGACCTATATTTCCTCCCTTGGTTTTGATGTGTGGATGTCTGTCAAGAATGGGTATGTTGTCCCTGGTGTTCCTCCCACTTATCCAAATGCCAAGAAGGAGTATGAGCATAATGCAAAGGATAAAAATGTTATCTTAAGTGGGTTGTCTGATAATGAGTTTGTCAAGGTCATGCACTATGCATCTACCAGGGAGACTTGGGATAAAATGTAGATGTTATTTGAAGGAGATGTAAAAGTCAAAGATGCCAAGATGCAAGAACTAAGGGGTCAACTTGAAATCATCAAGATGAAGGATGAAGAAAAGATTGCATACTACCTTCACAGAATAGATGAAACTATGAACACCATAAAAGGACTTGGAGAAGAAATTGCACATGAGATTCTTGTCAAGAAGGTACTTAGATCTCTCACACCTAAGTATGACACTAAGGTCTCTTCCATAGAGGAAGCCAAGGATCTGAAGATCTTCACAGTGGAAGAGCTATTTGGCTCACTAACAACATATGAAATGAGAACAACCAGTGAAGAATCCTCAAGGAAAGAGGCATCATTCAACTCCACCAAAAAGGGCAAGGAAGAGGTTGCTCATAAAGGATCTAGTGAAAACTCAAATGCAGAGGTAGAAAAATTTGTTAGAAAGCTCAAGAGAGGATCTGACAAGTATAAAGGAAAGTTACCACTCAAATGTTTCAATTGTGGTAAAGTCAGACACTTTGCTGCAAAATGTCCTTATAATGAAACCAATGGAGATGAGTCAAGAAGTTTTAGAAGATCTGCTGGTAAAGACAAAGAAATAAATGTCTACCAGAAAGGAATAAGAGGCTACCAGAAGCAGAACAACCTATACACTATTGATTATGATGCCACATATGAAGAAAATGCATTTGAAGATGAATACTATGAGAATGACAGAGAAGTTAATCTCTTTATGGCACTTAATGAGCCAATTGCTGAAGATGAGGAAGAAGAAGACATTGAGGCTGAAATGGATCTAGAAGGTGAGCTCATAAGTGCTCTTGAGGAGCTGAGCAAAAAAAGAAGAGAACTCAAGAAGTTCAAGCTTGTTACAGTAGATGAATAAGATCTCTTGAAGAAATCCCTAGATGAGTCCAATCAAGTTATATCTAACTTGAAAATATAGTTAGAAGAAACCAATAGGATATGCAAAGTTACATCCTCTAATTTGATGAAGAAGGAAAAGGAGCATCAAGATCTGGAAGCAAAAATAGTGAAGCTCAGAAAGGAGCTTGAAAAAAGTAAGGAAGAAATGAAAGTGAGAAGTAAATATGAAGGTAGCACCGAAGCCTTGGACAAGATGCTAAGCAAACAAAATCCATCTAAAGATACTAGTGGCTTAGGATTTGAAGAAGGAAAAAGTTCAAACATAAAGGACACATTCGGTAAGGAGATACAAATAACTTCTTCAAGTGAAGGTGAAGAGAAGAAGACATTCATGGTAAGTAAGGATACCGGTACGAAGACTTATGCAGATGCTGTTAGAAACCGCCACATAAACCGATATACACAATCAATGAACTAGAGGCCACACTCAATGTACCGACATGCAGATCCAAGGAGAAATGAAAAAGTTGATCATAAAGGATTCACAAGAGTTAGTAGCATGAAAGGAAGACCCCTCGATGAGGTAGACATTTGCAGGACCAAGGCAACCTAACCGGTATATTCCAAACTTTCATGGTTATTGTTACCAGTGTAACAAATTTGGACATAGGATAGCTATCTCTAGATTGACCAATAATCCCACTATGAGTTATGAAATTAGAAATCCATTTAATGCACTCTGGGATATGAGTGTTGTTTGTTATCAATTCAATAGATTTGGTCATAAGACTTTTGAGTGTAGGAAGAGTAAACCGGTGTCCTACAATAGTTTCAAAGATTCATCCTTAACTGAAAATGTGAAATGCTATAACTATCAAGAGTTTGGACATATAGCAAAGTTTTGTAAGAACAAGAAAATCAAGTAGAAGAGGATAGACCCTGATCAAGAACCGGTAGCTAAACAGGAGCACAAAATAACAACTGACAAGAAGAAGGAACCAAACTGGTATGGGTTGAGAAAGAAAAGGACATGATAGAATCAAGTCTAAAAGTGAAGACTGCCTTACATGCTGAAAGGAAAAATCTATGGGTTGTAGATAGTGGTTGTTCCAACCACGTGAACAATGATAAAAGGAAATTTATCAAGCTTGAAAATTGGAATGGTAGTTCAGTAAGATTCAAAGACAACTCATCCATCAAAATAAAGAGAAAAGGTACTCTAAACATTGAAGGAAAACTAAAGGCACATGATGTGTATGATGTGGAAGGCCTAAAGAACAACTTGCTAAGTGTGAGTCAGATGTGTGACAAAGGTTAAAAATTCACCTTTGATTCTACCAACTGTCAGATAAAGAAAGAGAGTACCGGTCAGACTGTAGCCGCAGGAAAGAGGACAGATGGTAATGTATACAATCTGAAAGAATGTTTTGAATCCCAATGCATGTTGGGACAAGTGGATGAAATCTGGTTGTGGCATAGAATATTAGGCCACATAAATTTTGATAGCTTAGTTGTAGTAAGAAAAATGGGGTGTGTAAGAAATATTCCACCCATCATCAAACTGGTAAGCACATTTTGTGATGAATGTGTGAAAGGGAAGCAGACTAAGGTGAGCTTCAGAACAAAAGAAGACAACACCTCAAGACCACTTGAACTTGTACATATAGATCTCTGTGATCCAACTAGGACAAGAGCTCTTGCCGGTGAAAGATATTTTATGCTCTTCATTGATGACTATTCAAGAGTAACATGGGTCACTTTCCTACAAGATAAATCACAAGCATTTGATAGATTCAAGATCTTTAGGAAGATGGTGGAGAAGGAAAGTGGGTGCAAACTGAAATGTCTAAGATCAGACCGGGGTAAAGAGTTCACATCAAATGAGTTTGAATATTACTGTGAAAGACATAGAATTAGAAGGCAATACTCAGCACCTAGGATTCCACAACAAAATGGTGTGGTAGAAAGGAAGAACAAGATAGTCAAGGAGATGGCCAGATCCATGTTAAATGAGGCCAATTTGGCAGACATATATTGGAAGGAAGCGGTTCATACTACTGCATATACCGTGAACTGGGTTCAAATAAGAACAAATAGCAGAATGACACATTATGAGTTGTGGTATGACCGAAAACCATCAGTCAAATACTTCAAGGTATTTGGAAGCAAGTGTTTTACTAAGAGAGATATGGATGATCGCGGTAGTTTTTATTCCAAGAGTGATGAAGGAATCTTCCTTGGTTACTCATCTAATAGCAAGGCCTATAAATGCTACAACAAAAGACTAAGAAGAGTCACTAAGAGTGTGCATGTAAGAGCTGATGAGGATATGCACAAAGGAAGACAATCACAAGTACATTGATATGATGATTCTGATGGTGAAGGTGAGGAATCTCAGTCAGACAATGAACTAGAAGAAGCATCCAGAAAGGATCCTAACTGGTATGTTCAGATGAACCACCTGAAAGAACAAATTTTAGGTAATAAGAGTGATGGTGTGTAGACTAGGAGAAGACTTGCCTGGAATTATGAACAAGACAACTTATGCCTCATGACTGAAGTAGAACCTAAAACATTCAATGCTGCCCGCAAAAGTCAGAAATGGATGGATGCCATGGAAGAAGAGTTGCGGCAGATTGAAGACAATAAGACTTGGGAATTAGTCCCTAGACTGGAAGACAAGAACATCATTGGCACCAGATGGGTCTACCAGAATAAGATGAATGAAGAAGGTAAAATTGTCAGGCATAAAGATAGACTTGTGTGCAAGGGTTACTCTCAAGTAGAGGGCATTGATTTTAAAGAAACATTTGCATTGATAGCTAGATTAGAAACAATTAGAATGTTTCTATCCTTTTCTTCCTACAAGGGTTATAAATTATATCAAATGGATGTAAAATTTGCCTTCCTAAATGGAAATTTGGAAGAAGTGTACATGGAGCAACCGGAAGGGTTTCTACTACATGATGATGAAACCTTTGTGTGCCAGTTGAAGAAAGCCTTGTATGGTTTAAAGCAAGCTCCTAGAGCATGGTATTCAAGGCTTGATCAGTACCTGAAGGAGCAAGGATTCAAAAAGGGGAGTGCTGGAAGAAATTTATACATAAAGAAAGATGGAAACCACATGATCATTGTGGTTGTGTATGTAGATGACATTATTTTTGGAGGCAATAAGGACACCCTTTGTGAATAATTTCTTGATCAGATGCAGTCAAAATCTGAGATGTCAATGCTTGGAGAATTGACATACTTCCTTGGTTTGCAGATATCATAGCAAGATAAGGGAATCTTTATCTCACAAACAAAGTATGCAAAGGATATGTTGAATAAATTTCAAATGGAGGACTGCAAATCGATAAGTACCCACATGGTGATTGAAAGAAAATTAATCAAGAATGATGAATCACCCATGGTGGATTAGACATTGTATAGATCCATGATAGGTAGCCTATGGTATCTTACTACTTCTAGACTAGCTATAGTGTAGGCAGTGTGCATGGTGGCTATATTTCAAGTTACACCTAAGCAGTCACATATGAATATCGTAAGAAAAAATTTTAGTTACTTGCAAGGAAAAATCAGTTATGGTTTTTGGTACCCTAAACAAGGGGAATTCATCTTGGAAGCATACACTAGTGTTGATTGGGTAGGTTGCATTGATGACCGGAAGAGCACAAGTGGTGGTGCATTCTTCCTAGGTGACCAGTTGGTCTCATGGTATAGCAAGAAGGATTCAGTCTCCCTATCAACAATTGAAGTAGAATGCATTGTTGTTGCTACATGTCACTCTCAGGTACTTTGGATGAAGAAAACCCTCAAGGACATATAGGTGGACATCACTAATCCTGTTCACATCCGGTGTGATAATTCAAGTGCCATCAACATATCAAAGAATCCGGTGATGCGTTCCAAGACAAAGCATACAACCATCAAGTATCATTTTATCAGAGAGAAGGTTGAAGGAAAGGAAGTAAAGATGGACTATGTCCCAATAGGAGAACAAGTGGTAGATATTTTCACCAAACCATTGCCCATAAGAACTTTTGAGTACTTAAGACACAAGTTGGGAGTTGTGTTACCTACCTTATGCACTTAAGTTAGTAAGGAATTATATGGTTCAAGGGACTTCATAGCAGATCTATAACTCTTGAATCACATGTTGATCATAGGGAAAGTTCAATGTTGTATGTCTCAGTACCGACCGAATCACTGGTATCATACTAACGAGGAGATAGGTATGAATCAAAGGGGGAGAAATCTACTGGTGTGAATTCTTGCAAAAAGTTGACACCAATGCTAAAGGGAGAGATTGTTGGCATTATTGGCATTAAATTGTCATTGATGTCAACTGGTTTGGCATTGTCACCAGTGAGTAAGAAGTGGTGACCAATATAGGAGAAGTAAAACATGATGATGTAAATCCATATGTGTGTAAGCAGATAAAAGGTAGGTTACCGATACATAAGAAATGCATCATCTATCGATAAAATAGGCTCACCGGTAAGGCAAGCAAGAAAGCAAAATAAGAACTGAAGAATGTAAACTGTTATACTCAGAGAAGGTTAATGTTGTCGGTAAATGGGCAGAGTGGTAGGACCAACAAGTTTGATAGAAGGCCAAGTTGATCCATTGACAAAAAAGAGGTTTGAAGGTATGAAGGCCTACTAGTGGAGATAGGTTATACCGGTAAGGTGAGTTGAACTAGTAGTCAATATTGGTCAACAAAGAATGTCAAACCGACATGGAAAACCAAGTAGAGGAGGATGTCATAAAACATAACAATTGGAAGCCAGGTGGTGATCATGCATAGGTCGGTGAAGTGTGCATTGATGCAACAGTCAACAAGTAGGTTGGCTTTTATGAAGAACCCGCAAGTCATGGGAGGATGGCAGAAGATTGTGGCTCGAGGAAGACAAGTTGGCAAGCAATTAAACTTATCCTACAATAATATATGATCTTTGTACCCATTTGCTGAAGGAAATAGCAAAGCCATTAATGGTGTGTGATAGAGAAACACAGAAAAAGCATGGTGCAAATCTCTAGATATAGAAAACGCACATTGGAATGCAAGGTGTTGGTGGTGTTGATTGATGACATGTAGATCATCTCTCTGGAAAATAATATCAGATCAAATCCAATACAGATTGAGTTGGTGAAGGCAAAACCTAACACAACACTGTTTGAATGCTATTTTTGTGGGAACCCTAGAAAATAAATATGTGAACTTGAGGCTGAAATTAGTTGATGCTTGATGCAAAGAGTGAGAGTGAACAAAGTCTAAGCAAGGAGAAAGATCATCCTCCTTAGAGTTTATTCTAAGAATTTTGCAAAGTGAGTTAGCAGGCAAACCAGTGAGAGGGTCTAACCAGTAGAGACAAAGTAACTGGTAAACTATTGTAGGTCTAACAGTTAAGCTAACCGGTGAGGTGTGATTGATCAAAAAGGCATCTGAGAGTGACATAGTGTGGTGTGAGCCTAAGGGAGAAAGAAGAGAGGCTAGGAGTAAACGGTGAGTGATCAAAGAGATCAATCTGATAACTAGAAATGTGAGAACTAGTGAAGAAGAGGATATTGTTAACTGACAGAAATTCAGTGTTTAGGTGTTGCAAAACTCATTTGCAACAAGGTGCTATAACTGTATCTAAATTGTGTTTCATTATACACATTGAGTTGGAGCTTGGTGCCCTAAATCAATAGGAATTGGTGCTCCTTGGGTTGGTACCCTAAATCATTGTAATCCATTATTTCACGTTGTGAGGCTAGATTGGAGCAGTAGACTCTAGCATCATTTCTCACCGAGGTTTTTCTCATATTGGGTTTTCCCCATACATCTTGTGTTGTGGGTTGTATTTGTGTGTTTGCCACTTTTTATATCTACATTTGTCTTACCGGTTTGATTGTTTAATGCTTCGGGTAATAACCAGTATTATAAGGTTGTTTAAAAAGAAAAGAATTTAGGAACCACTGATTCACCTCCCTATCAGTGGTACATTGTGTTCAACAAATGTTTATTATGTTGAAGGATTGAAGCATAATATTTTGAGTGTAAGTGAGATGGTGGATAGAGGATTTCATTTGCAATTTAAGGATGGAAAATACAAGATTATCAATAGATTTGGATTGGAGATTGCATCTGGAACTTAGACCAAAGGAAACATCTTTCATCTGAACTCTGGTGAGAAATCTCACTTGATTGGTCATGTTGATGAAAGTTGGTTATGGCATAAGAGGATGTGTCATGTAAACTTTGATTGCATAGTCAAGATCAGTTCAACTCAAGTTGTCAGAGATTTTCCCAAGATTGTTAAACCTCATAATCTAGTAAATAGACAATGTCAAATGGGTAATAAAGTTAGAATATCCTTCAGAAGCATACATGATAGATCTAATGAAATTCTTGATCTTATTCATACTGATCAGTGTGGACCAGCAAGGACTAAAAGTTTTCAAGGTGATAGATATTTTATGTTGCTTATTGATGAGTATTTTACAATGACGTGGGTTGTATTTTTGAAAGAAAAATCTGAAGCTCTTGAGAAATTAAAAATTTTCAAAGCTATGGTTAAGACAGAAATAGGATTGAAGATAAAAATCTTAAGATTAGATCAAGGCAATGAGTTTACATCCGGTGAGTTCAACAAATTTTGTGAGAAGCATGGAATCAAAAGATAATTTTATGCACCTAGAACCCCACAATAGAATGGAATAGTGGAAAGTAAGAACAAACTATGTTAGATGTTGCAAGGATAATGATGATGGAAGCCTAATTGCCTAATATCTATTGGAGAGAAGTTGTCAATATCGTTGTATACACTTTCAACAAAGTACACATAAAAGGTCATACCGGTAAGACTCCTTATACATTATGGTTTGGTCATACTCCTACTACCAGATATTTCAGAATTTTTGGAAGTAAATGCTATATTAGAAGAGATGATGCATTAGGAAAATTTGATCTCAGAAGTGATGAAGGTATATTTTTGGGTTATTCCACTAAAAGCAAAGCATATAGATGTTATAACAAAAGATTGAAAAGGATAATTGAAAGCATAAATGTCAAGGTGGATGAGCAGGATAATCATCAGATCAGATCATATGAATATGGACTAGAAGATGAATTTGTCAGATCAGAATTGATAATGCAAGAATTAGTGTAGAGCATGGACTAACAAAGGGTAGAAAGAATTAAAAAGTCAAGACATTCTGAAAACACCCAGGTATGTGAAACTGAATCATTCTGAAGATCAGATCATTGGAGATAAAAGGAAAGGTGTGATGACTAGAAGAAGGCTAGTTGTTGAAGAGCTATGTTTAATTTCTCAAACTGAACTGGCATCTTTTATTGAAGCAAGTAAAGATGAGAATTGGATGAAAGCAATGGAAGAGGAACTAGACCAGACAAAAAAGAATAAGACTTGGGAATTGGTTCCTAGACCTAAATATAAGAATATTATTGAAACTAAATGGGTTTTTCAGGAATAAGTTAAATGAGGAAGGTCAAGTTGTAAGAAATAAAGATGGACTAGTTTGCAAAGGTTATTCATAGGAAGGAGTTGATTATGATGAAACTTATGCTCCAGTTGCAAGAATTGAAGCGGTAAGACTATTTCCTGCCTATGCTACACAAATAAACTACAAGGTCTATCAGATGGATGTCAATTATGCATTTTTGAATGGAGATCTTGAAGAGGAAGTCCACATTGAGCAGCTTGATGGATTTTCTTTATCAAAGGACAAGGACATGGTTTGAAACAAGCCCCTAGAGCATGGTATGCTAGATTAGATAAATATCTTTCGAAGCTCATTTTTAGCAAAGGTAATGTTGACAAAAACTTATATTATAAGATTGAGCATGGTCATATACTAATCATTGAAGTCTTTGTGGATGATATCATTTTTGGTGGAGAAGAAAGTTTATGCATGAAATTTGCTGATGATATGAAGAATGAATTTGAAATGTCTACGATTGGTGAGATGAAATTTTACTTAGGTTTGCAGATTAGTCAGACTAATAAAATTATTTTCATTTGTCAAACTAAGTATGTGAAGGAATTGCTTAAAAAGTTTGGACTTGATAACTCCAAACTTGTCGGTACTCCTATGATAACCGATTGCAAATTATTAAAGGATGATGAATCTCTTAGAATAAATCCAAACAAATACAAATCAATGATTGGTGGATTTTTTTACTTAACTCAGATTAGACCTGACATAATGAATGATGTTTGTATTGCCTCTAGATTTTAGTCAAATCCTAGAGAAACTCATGACATTGTTGTCAAAATAATATTCATATATTTATCAGGTACAATGGACTATGGGTTATGGTATCCAAAAGATGATGATTTCAGACTATGTGCATATACAAACTCTGATTGGGTAGGAGATGTGGATGATCTGAAAATCACTACAGGTGGTGTATTCTTTCTTGGAAATAATTTGGTTTTATGGCTTATCAAGAAACAATCATGTACTTCATTATCTACTATTGAAGCTGGATATGTAGTTGTTGCAACTAACTCCACTCAGATTTTATGGATGAAACAGATGTTGAAAGATATAAGGGTAAGTTATGATGAGCCTATTGTTATTCACTGTGATAGTACTATTGCTATTGATATGTCAAAGGATTCGGTATTTCATTCCAAATCAAAACACATTTCTATAAGGTATAATTTCTTGAAGGAAAAGGTTGAAGCAAAGGAAGTCAGATTGATTTATGTGCCTACTAAGGAACATATTATGGATATTCTAACAAAACCATTGCCTAAAGATACTTTTGAATATCTCAGAGATCAGCTGGGGGTCACCACCCCTCTGGAAGAGACTTAGAGATGCAGGAATGAATCAATCTAGTGAGCTTATCAGACATAATGTTTAATCTGGGTTGATGAGATGTTGTTGCTTCTCAAGGGGAGTAGTCAGTCGTTTGGTTCAATTTTATTTTTGGTTTGGTATCCGTCCTTTTTCATTGATGTCAAAGGGAGAGATGGTTCTCATGTGAAAAATCATTAATCTTTGGAAGAGATGTTGTTCATGTTAATCTAAGGGGGAGATATATTTCAGATCAATCTTTGGGAGATTATTGGCATTCCTTAGCACTTGGATGTTTTTCACTTTCAGTTTTTCCATCAATGCCAAAGGGGAGATTGTTGGCAATATGCTCAATTTTTTTCAAGTGTTCTCATTGATGTCAACATTGTATCCCGATTGGATATGGTTCTTCTATCCCGGTTAGACTTGGTGTTTATCTTGGTTTTGGCTATGATTATGATCCGGTATGATCAGATCCCTGGTTTCGGTTTGGATGGTTATTCAGGATGGTTGTATGCTTGTCATATTCAGTTGGTTCATGATTTGATGCTTCGGAAGCTATCGCTTATTTTCCCTATACCGGTTAGCCATATTTGATGATATAATATTGTGATTTTGGTCTAGCTTATGGAAATGGTTTCTAACATTATAAAGGTGTTTCTTGATTATGTCCCAATTGTTTGGTGGCTTTGCATTGGTTGGTGTGCTGATATGGTGGTCCTATTTGGATCCAGTTAGATATTCTATGTTATTGGGCTAAGGGTTTCTATTGGTTGGTGAAACGTGTTGGAGATCGGTCTTAGCGTGATTTCCTATGGATATAATTGTTTGGGAATTTATTTTAGGTCCATGCTATTCAATCTAAATCATAATATTGGTTTCATGATATCATGTAATGTATTTTTTGTAATTATGGGTTTATGGGCTTAGGGTTTAGCCGACCTTATCATAAGGTTGATGATCTATATTTATAGGTGACTTATTCATGTAATTTGGAGATCGATGGTACATATGGTATTGATGGTTATTTCTGCATTATCAAAGGAAGGTTTATGTGCGAACAAGTGATATATCATTTGACAAGAGGTTTTTGGTGTTGCAACGAAGACATTTGTGCTTAACCAGAATTGTATCAAGCATTAGGAGATGCTACTTTCACAGTTTATTCTTTCTGGAATGTAGTTTGATGCTTTTGTAAGTCAGTGAGACTTCTCTTTTTTGATGAGCAGTGAGCTATGTTGGTTCCCCAAATTGCACACGGTGGGGGTTTTATATTGCCGCAGCGATAGGAACCAAGTGAGGCCCTCAAATCATGCATTGAGAGGCCAACTCCAGACTATTTTAGAGATACTCTGGGACTTGGAACAACATATGACAAGGATTATTCTAACCATTCCTCACTTTGGGCTCTGCAAAACCTGGGAGGGTGATCCCTTAATGCTCCTGCAATCTCCACACCACACTTGCAGATAACATTAAAATAAAGAAGAAGGTATCACTCCTAAAAGGGGCTCAACAAAGAGGGATAATGCTATAGAGTGGCTAGATCTCAATGATCCTTGACTTACTTTAGAGCATGAGACAACTTTTAAAAAGCAGTGACATATACAAAAAATGAAAAGATATTTTGATATTATCGATTTATAATAAGCTATCGATGAGCTATGAGTAAAGAACTATTATAGAAAATGACTAAAGACACGACCAATGTCTTATCCATTTGGCAACTAAAACTGTAAAACATAAATGTCTTATCCATTTGGCGACTAAAACTGTAAAACATAAGATGAAATATAACAAAATAGAACATTAATATAATAGTTGGAGATCTTAAGATAGCATTGCCTTACAATGCATCTCATCTATCTGTCCCAACCCAAAATACTTATTAGAATCCATGTATAAGCCCCATCAGTCTGCAGATCCTATCCTAGCAATTTAACTGACCCCTTAGATCAGAGTAGAAGATAGAAAACACATACATCACAAAAATGCAATGAATGAGAAAAACCCTTGATCTTACTCATTCAAAACATAACAGAGTTACACACTGGAGAAAATGAATTTAAACTATGCTTGCATTCATTTAATAAGCTATTTTCTATTACAAATTAGCTTACATATAACTCCTTCAGGAACTGAAACAAAATAAGACACAAGACCCATTTTATTTTCTCTACAAATTCCTATAACTATACATGACCAAGGGTTTGGATCCAAACTTGTGGACCAAATTTCTTGACCCCCAAGATTTGTGACCAAATTTCTCGACCTTTGTCTCATGGCCCTGAATTCCCTTTTATAGAAACAAGCGAGCAAACAAGCTTCAGGCTAGAGGAGACACCTGTCACAATCTCATAAGACCGCTTGTAACTTTGTTAAATAAATATTCCTCACAATCTCCCAAAAGACTGTCCATGCCAGCACTTCATGATGAGGTAGAGCCAAAATTCCTAACTAAATTTTGGTAGAAATAAAACCTTTTGAGTCATCCCACTATCACCCTCGATGCTCCCAGATGGACCGTGAGATGCGCCTTGATGCTCTACAGAGCATTTCCCTTCCAGAAGAGGGTTTAGATCCCAACAAGAAGTAAATTCGCCCCTAAATTAGAGGGGGAGCTCCAGCCTTCATGCCTAGGATCACAGAAAGTGGGAAAAGGAACTCCAGGAAGAACATAAAGTGAAGGGAAGGCATTGCAACTTCCATGTCATCTCAAAGATGACTGGTTGTTTCCTCCTCCCCAACCCTGTTCAGCTCCTATTCCTCCGAGAGGCCCTTCTTGGAACCCTCTACCAACCAATGGCAGAGGAGAGACATATGATGAGTCATGTAGGGCTTGTTCTGATGAAAACTAGATTTCAAGCCTCCACTAACTATCCACCCAACTTTCAAGGCTCGACTTACTATAAGCATACTCACTCAAGAAGAAATTTCATCCAGTATCATAGAGTTCACTATAACTTCTTGTACGATATTGCTCAAAAATCATTCTCATCATTTCAAAACCTTCTGAGAAGATAATATTTTTTTGGTTCTTCCTACCAACTGAAGACACCTCCTAGCTGTATTTATAACGAAAATACCCTTCTTGGCAGTGCTCATGCATGGGAAAAATCATCATTTCAATGATTTTCTACTCATCCTGCCAGCAAATGGATTCAAGAAATCATATCCATCAAATCAAAAACACCATCAAATTCAAACTGCCAATTTGCTGCCCTCTAACCAAGTTCACCTTAAGTGAATGATTTTGTTCCTAATTACTTGATTTCTTGGCTGCAAACTTTCTGTTTCAAAATCCCTTTTTTGGATATTGAATCCTTATCTTTTGAAAGTTTCTCGGTAACAGTTTCTTGATTTTCCACCTTACTATGAGAATCTTTGATAGTACGCATCCTATGATCTTATTAACAGGTCCTTGATCACTTCCTTTCTAGCTCATAAATCATCCTTATCCTCTCATCCCTCTAAAGATCTCAACTTCTCTTTATGGTGGCAATGAAAACTTGTTGAGATTGTCACCTCTGGAACTACCAGCTTTGTCCATTAGTCATGACTCGACCAAACAAATAACCCTTAGAGTAGACTTCTTGAAAATCAGTCGGCATCCATGTATCTAAACTTGTCTCTATTTATTCCATGTCGACAGGCTTATTCTCTTATGTCTTTATTTTCCTGCATGAATGGCAATGAAATAGTCCAAATGACCCCCTTTGAAAAACTCTTTATTTCCACCATAGATCTGTCCAGCATGGCACATTGCACGATTACCATCAGTGAATATTGATATTAACCTTCCAATGTAGCAATATGGGTCCACAAAAGTCTGACCATGCATTGTCCAGTCATCTTCCAACTCAATTCTTTTAGCAGCCCCACCTTCGCACCTTCCTGGTCTACCAGGGACACACGACATCATCTCATGATGTCGCAGTCCTTAACTTCCCTACATCTTCCTTTGCGGGACTATGATGGTCATCCAATCATGTCATTCCTTACATGCAGGTTATAATGTCTGCTCAATACTTTTTGCTATCCTTCAAGCATCTTCTCGCTTGAGTTAAAACATCATTGGCCATTTTGATGAACATGCAAAATCATGGAACCTTTAGTTGCTCGATAGTTAATCATGGAGATATAGGTTGAAATATTAAGGTCGGACTTAGCAAAAACAAAAAACCACTACAATATTTAAAAGGGGCCCAACCATAGTGAAAAAGATGTAAGATCTAGGAAAATTTAAAAGGCCGGCAAAAGAAATAACGCCTAGGAAAGGGAACACGGTCCCCTTCAATAATGGAAAAGACCCTCACCTTTAAGTGAAAAAAGGTAATGAAGAAACATAACCGGCTTTAGGTTTAAAACAAAAGGCTCACCCAAGAACACATAAACCTAGAAACTATAAACCTTGAGGGTAAAAACAAAGAGCAACATTAATTCAAAATGACTAAAACTTTGCTAGGGACATCAAATTTTTGCATAGTCATTTTTAGGGCTATCAGTGCCTCTAGTTGGGGATGATCATCACTCTGGGATGATACGAGGATCTAGAATCTCAGGTTAAGTAGACCAAAAAGAGAACTACATGGAAAAGGCAGCCCAAAGCAGAAAAAGAAATCTACTCTAATATGTACAAGGTCTAATCTACTATTCATGGAAAAGAAATACTTCAAAATAAGTAAAATTTCAAGAACTGTCCATGAACAGGCAGTTCAAGGACTACATCTTTCATTTCTTGGAGAAAGTATGAAATAAAAAACTTCTCCCCACTTGTTTTGAGTTAGATATGAGCCTGAGAAGATGACATCAAACTTACCATGCCTTCCTTTGTCTTCCTATCTAGCATTCCATATCAAGATCAAAACCTTTATCTGAAAACTCATTACAGTTGTTCCCTATACAATTTTTTATAACTTGCATTTGTAATTTAGAATTTTGTTATTAACTTCTCTTCTAGCTCCCTTCCATTTCATCAAAGCTTCAACCCTCAACTGTATTTCAATTTTCATATTATCAGGACAAGTATAAACCCACTTGTACATCTCCATTGGGTTGTAGATTCAGTCTCCTTTCCCTACACCCTATGTTGTAGTTTGAGAAAATCAAACCTTGATCGATGGCCCAAAGCCATCAAAACTGAAACATTAATATTTACCCTTATCAAAGGTCTGATTCTCATCTACATATGTAATCAGTAATCTGAAAATATCATTGCACACATATTGACCACATACACCAGCATAATTGACATCCTCCATCATGTCATCAAGACCATTTATCTCAACCCATTCTTTATTAATCTGAACTCTGTCATGAGACATCATTTCAAACAAATTGAATTCATATGACAAACAATTGCCACATTCATTTTCTGAAATAGGAAAATGCTGAAAACAACATTCTTCAAAATTTAGCTCCATATTATGTCTCATGATAACCCCATCAAAATGGAGGGAGAAGTGCAAAACTTCATATTTTATTATGCAACTCGTATCATGAGTTCTGATTTTTTCATTTGTTTGAAACTTTGTCATGCACTCATCATGTGAACCCTTTTGCAAACTTGGTAAAAAACTATCATAAGCATCAAAGGAAAATTTCTTGTAATCTAGCCTAGATTGCATAGGCAGCAAATCATAGTTGCACAAACTCATAGATGAACCTTTGAGCTCATCATCTTCATTTGAAATTTTCATGTGTTCCAAGCATAAAATATCTATGTCATCAGCACTAACATTGCACATAAACACACCAAACTCATATTTCACAATGTAATATGTCTTTATTTCCATATTATTATCATCAACAACTGAGCACCCACATCCCAAGTCACTCACCATATTAACAGTGGATTCATAAATGTCCATATCTGAAACATCAGTATCTGAAGACCATTCTAAATCATTAATATTTTTCATGGACATTGTCATTGATTCCACCTCAATCTCAATCACATTACCATGGAACAACAAAGTAAAAATCCCTTTTGTTTGCTTCATAACTTTGGAAATTGTGAAGGAACTCCACATTTTCATATTCAACATCAACAATTGTATCATCAGTATATACATTACTTTCATGCTCAATAATTAAAAATACCTCTAAATTAGATCTAGATAAATCCTCACAAATGTTGGAGCAGCAAGTCCCGTTGCATTCTTGTTCACTTTCCAGTAGAAGCATTCTTTCAACATCATCAACATTCCCAAACTCTTCACTTAAACTACATTTATTGTATGGATGATCCATATATTTTCTAATTATCACCTCTTTGTTATTTTCAATCCTCTTTATCTTTTCATCAATTAATTATTGTGTATGCCTTATGGAATCAGCAAGAGTTGCTAACTACTAATTCAAAATTTGACTCAATCTAGTTCACTGCATGAAGAGTTGTTTGTAATAGGACAACTGGTGCACAACTACTTGGACTATTATTTTCAGGCACACATACCTTAACAAAATCTTCATCCACATTATTTTAAATAAATTCATGTGGTATAGGCACAAACTAAAGCATACTTTCTTCATTGGAACATACCATGCAACTTTCTAACTCAAAAGCATTATCAACCAAAAATGGTGGTACCTCATCATTCAAGTTCTCATCATCACACATGACTAATTCATGTGCGAATGAATCTATGTCATCAAAATCTTGCACACTAGCATTATCCTCATCATATGCATAACTTTCCAACTCTTCATCATACAAGCTATTAGATTCATCTGAACCATAAGACCAAAGATGGACCTTTTGTGTGATCTCCTTGTTGGAACAACTATTGTTGTTGTCATATGGTGTAGCAACTGAAATCATCTCCATCTCTATGTTATTTATATCATGTAACTTCTCACTAACCTTTTCTTCACTAACATGAGGAACAACCACTATCTGAGACAAGTTCTCTTCACTCATATTTTTATTTGAACCACAATTCATAACATGGTTAGTGCAATCAGCAAGGACATAGATTCTTTGAAATTGATCTTCACCTCTTGACTCACACCTTTCTTCAATATCTAATATCTTAGGACAAAAAACTCTTGCAAATATATAACCCCTAGGGATTCCATATTTCAAGTTATTCTCAATGTCCATTTCTATCCTATAAGCTTGTTGCAAGGTCTTAGGATCCTTGTCTCTCAACAAATAACTCATTTCTTCAGCAAAGGCATCTAGGTACATAACTAAACACATTGTATCATTTGGTCTATAATTACTAGGAATGTCACTCAATGTCCTTGTAAATCTGAGATTAAAATTAGGGACCAAATCATCTTCTTCCTTTTGAATGTCCATGAATCTTTTTTATAACTGAAATTAGATCAATTCTTTCACCAAATTATTCCATGAAAGCTACATGAATCTTTTTTATAACTGAAATTAGATCAATTCTTTCACCAAATTATTCCATGAAAGCTACCATTAGTTCATCCCATGAAGAGATAGAAAATGTTGGCAAATAGGAGAACCAATCCCTGGTATCCTCCTTCAAAGATTGAACAAAAAGCTTCATGAAACATCCTCCTGACTTATCTCGAGATCTCCCATCAAATCAGAAAACTCTTGCAAATGTTGAGATGATGATTCTGAGCTTTTCCCATTGAACTTTGATAAATGTTCCCTAACCTTAGTAGGAACATGGTTTGGGAAACCTTGAATACCGTTAAAACTTAATTGTCTATATCTTTCAACAGAGAGCATTGTGATGTGATTCGACAAAGTTTGCATATATTGCACATTTACTTTTGATATTTCATGGGGATGTATAGTCAAACAATACATCACAATCTTGAAATATTACAATGCATAGCTCAAAACATAATTCATTCAACTTAATAAAAAATGTGAAAGTTATATCTCATAAGTATGTAAAAACATCACTACCATCCCTTTCTTAGTGCTTAAATCACTTAATAGGGAAACTTTTTCTACAACTAACTTTCATGGAGATACATTTGACTCATGAAAATAAAAAATACCTGGAGGAAGTGTAGTGGTTGGAAATCACCTTTTTGGCTTGTTGTAGTGATGGATTTCAAAATATATTCTCATCCTCTTTAGGTTCTCAGGTCAGATTTTTTCATAAACCAGAACTACAACTCCTCCTCTTTCATCATGTGGGTCTCTTTCCTCACCTTGTAAGGGTACTTCATCATAAGAGCTCAAATCTGCTTCATCTCTTCTGCAAGTTCTATGGTTCTTTAATTCTTTCTTAAATAATGCACAATGGTGCAGAGATCTCAGAGTCGTCACCCACAATTTGTGAGATATTACGAAATAATCCTAAAATATGGACCAATCTTGAAAGAACTTACATTGAAAAATGAATTACAATAGATTCTCAGGCAACATTTATGAGAATTGACTCAACCAACAAAGGATCTGGAACATTATAAACTCACGACTCTTGTGCAGACATCCCCAGCAGAGTCACAATTTTAGTTGGTGACTTGAATGGGTTAATCATAATCAATATGATGATTCGATCTATTCTAACTAGAGATTCTAGACAACTCTCCCCAACAGAATCACCATTTTTGTTGGTTCCCCAGATTGCACATAGTGGGGGTTTTATACTGCCACAAGGGCAGGAACCAAGTTGGGCCCTCGAATCATGCATGGAGAGGCCAACTCAAGACTATTTTAGAGATACTCGAGGACTTGGACCAGCATATGAAAAGGATTATGCTAACCCTTCTTCACTTCAAGCTCTTCAAAACCTGGGAGGGTGATCCCTTAATGATCCTCCAATCTCTACACCACACTTGCAGACGACATTAAAATAAAGAAGAAGGTCTCACTCCTAAAAGAGGGAGAATGCTACAGATTGGCTATCTCTCAGTGATCCTCAACCTACTTTGGAGCATGAGACAACTTTTGACAAGTAGTGACATATACAAAAATGAAAAGATATTCTGATATTATCAATTTACAACAAGTTGTCGATGAGCTATGAGTAAACAACTGTTACTGAAAATGACTAAAGCCACAACTTGTTGGCATTTTTGATGTTTATGTTGTGATTTTCATTGATGGACACACACTTGCATTGAGATCATCTTTATATGTATGAGTTAGAGCACAACCGGTATTTGTTCCAACCGGTATGTTGAATTATAGTCTTTAGACTATTGATGTTTTACAGAATGTGTTTCCCGGTTTGAAACAACATGTTAGTCCTAAGCGGTTCATGGATCCCAAGCGGTACGAAGGACCAAAGTGGCATAACACATTTTTAACAATCTTCATTTTTGTCAAACCGGCAATTGGCATTTTGTATGAACGGGTAATACTCTGTGATGAGTTACCAACCGACATTTTGTGATGAGTTACCATCCACCGATTGTTTGATGGTGTTGACACATTAACGGTGCTTTTTGTGTCATGTTACCAAGTTTGTCCAGGTTCATTGAACCTAGGAAATTGTAATGTAATCCTATTGGACCGACATGAAATCAGATTCCTTTATAAGGACATCATGTCTAGGGTTTTATGTTGTTGATGAGGTCACAACAAAAGTTTATATTGTTGCTAGGGTTTAAGGTGGTTGAGGAGTTGGAAAGAATATGAATGTGTAGAAGACTGAAGTAATGCAAGAGTGCATTAAGAACGAGCTATCAAGGATCTAACCGAGCAGTCTGTGCTATTAGCTAGATCAAACACTTGTTGATTACTCACATCTTTGACAAGTATGTAGCCCTTAACCAGGTAGGCCCAAAAGCCTTTTGTAAATGCTCTAACAAGGTGGTTCACATCTGTGGATCTAAAATCCTCTAGCAAGGTAGTCTTTAATCGGACTTATCTCCTAACAGAGATTGAGATTCCTAACAGGATCTATTCTGGTAAAGAACATTGTAAGACCTTAACCGGTCTGGTTCCTATTCTACAGATAGTTACTTGTGAGTTCCATCTCACCATGGTTTTTGCCATTTGGGTTTCCACATCAAAATATCTTGTGTTATGGTGTTTGTGCTTTTGTGGGTGAATACATTATTAGCTATTTGGTTTACATGTTTGTCTGTTAAACTGTTTTATCGGTTTACTGTTAGTCTTGCAAAGTGTTTAAGTGCAAAGATTTTTGGCATACTAATTCACCCCCCCCTCTTAGTATTCATCAATTGGTATCAGAGCCAACCTTTCTATAAGTTTAACCACTTGGAAAGAGATATGGGGGAATACACTTTGAGGGAACTTACCCACCAGCTCACTTAGTCTGAGCAAGCCTATGATGATCTTATGGTCAAATACAAGGCATCTCAAGCAAAAAGGAGAGAACATGTAGAAAAACTAATGGAGCTATCTGAAAATAGTTCTTCAGATGAAGCAGACATGGAAGCCCTAATTGCTGAAGTAAATAAGTTGAATGAATCAAACTCCAACTTGAGAAAGGAGTTAGAAGGACTGACTATCTGGATGTGTCAAGAGCTTGAGAACCGGAGGAAAGCTGAAGATCTGGTAAAAGAAAGAGATCATGAGATCTCCAAGCTGAAACAAAAGATGAGGGCCCTAAATGCTCAACTCCATCCAAGCAAAGTGGAAAAGGAAGACATGCAAGGAGAATTGAACACAGCCATCTCTGAGAAAGAGAACCTATTGGAAACAAATGCTGCTATTTCCAAAGAACTCTCTGAGTCAAAGGAAATACTTGCTAAGTTCAACAAGAGTACTGTCAAGCTAGAGCAAAAGCTTGAATTTGCCAAGCCGGTCAAGAATACAAATGGACTTGGTTATTCCGGTCATGAGGAAGGTGAGACCTCTAGTACAAATGCTGGAACATCAAAGAAACAACTGACATCAAAGGATAAAGGAAAGCAAAAGTTTAAACCTGTTTGTTTCAACTGTCTTAAAGAAGGACATACTGCAAATGTGTGTAGGAGTAAGGCTTACAACAATTTTCCTTATTTCTTAAATGATAAGCCTAGATCCTATAGATTTGATGGTAATTGTTATGCATGCAACAAGTATAGGCATAGAGCATCTGAATGTAAGTCTATTATGAATAAAACTGGAAGATATCCTCAGAGGACCCAAGGAGCTGGTCCTGAACCTTTTGTGAACCAGAATCACAACCTGTTTAATGCTTTCAATCATCAGCCAAGAAGTGGTGGTTATCAAGAAGCAACTGGATGGAGAGCAAATTGTATGATCTATCATGGTCATGGTCACACTACTGCAACATGCAGAAGGAAGAATGGAAACCTGAACAATGGACCTTGGAGAGCACCTGGATTGGTCTGCTATCACTGCAACAAACTGGGTCACATTGCCAGATTCTATAGATCAAGAAGGAACATATCTGATGATATACTGGTCACTTCAGAAGGAAACATTGATGTTGACACTATTCAAGCGGGCATGAACAAAATTTGGAAGGAGAAACTAGCGGTGTTACAAGAGGAACCGATTTCTGCACCTAGTGTGGAAATCATGAAACTAGAAAACTAAGCTTCAAAAAGCTTAGGGGGAGCAAATGGCGAAATGTTTCGAACCCCCGGTTTACATCGGCAAAAGTCCTTAACTAGTATGTGATACCTGTCGTTTGGCAGAAGACCGAAAAAGGTAAAAAGGCAAATTAGGGTTTACGCCCTGATGGAGGAGCATTAATGATGGTAGGTGAGGAATATGTTTAAAAGCATTTTTCAAATCATTTCTCACTATCAGTTTTCAAGCGAAGAAAAGTTTTTTCAAAGTGCAGAGCGACGAAAAGGTGATTTGAGCAGAGATTTTGAGAAATTGAGAAACTGAGGAGATTCAAATTCAAACTAGAAACGATCAAGTGGAGAACACAAAACGGTGATTCAGCAACTGACGGAGTGTGAAGTGATGGAGAATTGGCAAGCCCTAATTTCACATGTTTCAAAAGGTATTTCTCGAGTTCTTAAGATTTCTATCATGGCTTCTGCATCTCATACCAGTTCTAGTGCATCTGTCGAGTCTGCAAGTTTTATTCAAAGGAAGTCCAAGTATAATGCCCTATCACAAGTTTCGGCTGGTGTGATAGTAGAAGAGGGAATTTCTAACTACATAGATTGCAAGATAGAAGACCTAGGGTCTCTAGCTATCCACACTCAGTTAGGCTTATTTTGTGGAAAAGACAAGAAGATCAAACTAGAGTTTAATATTTTGGAGAAGAAAAAGCTCCACAATGTTGTTTACTTCCTGGAAGATTTCACAGAGGATCATATAAGGATCATTCTGAGCAGAGTCCATGGTGATAAGATATACCTAGAGAGAACACATGACATCACGTCATAGGCAATTCATGCAGTCACCAGATTCTACAACACAAGGGAAGTGCCAGCTCTGAGGACGGTAAGCAAAACTAAAATGTCCAAGCTCACCACTTCAGTGAGCGACTCATGAGGCATGATAGTAAATTCTATCAAGGATGATCTGGTTAAGTATGCATGTATGGTGATTGGATACTAGACATTCTCAGCCAGCAGAATTAACTCTGTATCTGCTGCAGTGGTAAATGCCACTTACCGGATGATAAAGGAGGATGCATCATTTGATCTGTGCACTGGTATGCAGAGACAACTCCTGTTGAATCTAAAATCGATCAAATAGGATAATGCACTTAGGTTCAAGTTTGGATAGCTACTGGTTGGGTTGTTCTTCTATTTCCAAGGCTACTTTCTAGGAGTAGGATATGTCCAATGGTCTGGTGACCAAGAAAATCAAGGAAAGCATTGAAGCAATTAGAACTGGCTACCTTGATGTTCTGAACAAGTATTTTGATTAATTCAAAAGGAAAATGAACCAAAGAGTGAGGATATCAGGTGACATCGTCAAAAAATATGAGGACGATATATGTTTCACCATCAAGGTGGATCAATGCATAATGGAGGTTGTTGAGCCTAGACAAGAAGAAGTGGAGCCAATGGGCTATGAGGTAATGTTAGATATGCTGGAAGGGTATGCCTCTACCCTTATTGCCTCACCTCTTGATCCTAAGGCGAAGAGAACTGGCACCTACCTAGAGAGGATAGCACCGGTTGAGGAACCACCAACAATGAAAGAAAAAGAACTAGCAATAAAGAAGGCAAAGGCAGTGCCTGCAGCATCTGCACCGATTACTACTGCAACTCCAAAAGTGACAAAGCAGTCATCAGCCAAGAAGAAACCCGAAGCAGCACCGGCTAAAGTGTTCGAGAGAAAGAGGAAGACAAGGAATACCTCTCTAGACTTAGAAGAAACTGTATCTGAGGAAAAGCCAAAGAAAACACGTCAAGCAAAGAGGAAGACAAAGAATGAACCAACATCTTCTACACCGATAAATATAGATATCTCTTCCTACAAACCTTTGACACATTGTCAAAGAACAATAAAGAATATTAGGAGGAAAGTGCTAAATGACTTAATTGAGTGTTTTGACGACTTTAATGATGATGAAAAGGAAGTGGTTGAAAAGGAAATAATTTAGTATTTATGTGCTAATGACTGGTCGTCCTCAGAGATTAAGTCTCAGACACTAGATTCTTTATATATGTCATTAGATAATAGATGGCTCATTGCCATAGAAAAGGAACAGGAAATTAGGGAGAAATTTTTTGCACAGTACTTTCCTGACCTGTCAAATTCTGAATTGTTTGATGTTATTCACCAAAATAAAGGACTCTTCTTCACTAGAAGAAGAAGACTTTGGCTGTTAGAAGGTAGAGTCGATGATGTCAAAAAAGACACTCATCTGTATATGAGAACTTTTGTCTAGACTCACAAAGCGCGTCTAGCCAACTGGCAAGCTGAAGAAGAATCGGTTATATCCAACCCGGACAAAGTATTTGATGATGACAGAAATCCGGTTGTTGAACCGATCGACACCATTGATGTCGATGCTCTAGATGTTGAGGATGTTACTTAGGAAACACCATCTGAGGCAACAGGATAGAAGCAATAGGCTAAATAGGTTGATAAGCAATCTGAGGATAGATAGGAAGTGGCAAAGGAAGAGGCAGAGCAGAGGAAAAAGGATGAAGAAGAGAAGTGGAAAAGGGTTGAAGAAGAGAAGAAGAAGAAAGATGAAGAAGAGAGAAAGAAGAAGGATGAAGAAGAGAAGAAGAAGAAAGATGAAGACGAGAAGAAGAAGAAAGAGGAAAAAGAGAAAAAGAGGCAAGAAGATGAAAAGAAAAAGAAGGAAGAAGAAGATAAGGAACAGGAGAAGAAGAAGGAAGCAGAGAAGAAGAAGAAGGAAGAGGAAGAAAAAGAAGAGGAAAAGAGGAGAGAAGTAGAGAAAAGGATGAAGGAAGAGGAGGATAAGGAAGCGGAGAAGAGGAGAGAAGTGGAGAAGAAGAAAGTAGAAGAGGACAAGGCAGGAGAAGCAGAGAAGAGAACCCAGATGGAGACTCTGAAGGCAACTGGGAGTCAAGCCAAACCGACTGATCTCTCTAGTCCTATCGATCTCCAGTCTGCAAGTGAAATGGAGCTAATGCAGAGCATCACAGGTAGCTCAAGAGCACCTTGAAGTCATTCGATGAAAGAAGGAGCAGGGTGTAATTCAAGCTGCTGTGGATACGCTTATCGATTTGATACCTGGTACAAATCTTCCCAACACTGATTTATCACTAGCTAAACTCAAGCTCCTATGCACAATAGTGGATGATCAGGTGCAGAGCCTTGAAGAGGCAGCAGAGGCTAATGTCAAGAAGGAGCATTAAAAAGCTCTTAATATAGCTTTGGTGAAGAAGTTGAATGAGCTCCGGACTGAACTAAAGAAAGAATAAAAGCATATAAGGGACCCTCTAGATGAGGGGAATCTACTACTCAGCAAAATCTGCCAACCCCATCTGTTCTATGATGATGTGCTAGCTAAAAAGCAAAAACTTGAAAAGGACTTGCAGTCCTACTTGAGCACATTCAAGCCACCTTATGACTCCTTTACAACTTATGGGAAAACTGTTCACCGGTTTCACATCCAGTCAGCAAAAATGGAGCAAGAGATCAGCACTCGGTCTAGAGTTTTGCAGGAGCTACAACTGGTTCTACTCCCACGATTGCAAGTTCTTCAGAAGTGCTATCTGAACCTAGATGCCTTAACAGTTACACAGGAGATGAGCACAATTGATGCCATGGAAGAATAGGTCTCCCAAATGTAGACAGAGCAAGAAGTAGCCACCTCCCTACTTGAGTCCTAGTCTTTGTCGATGAAATAGTTCTTGCAGGACTTTAAATCCGTTTTTGACAAGTATCATTCCTTGTTGTCATAAAATTTTATTATTTTTTAATATCAAATGAAAACAGGGTTGTTCAGCTATACTTTGTCATTGTTGGCAAAGGGGGAGAAGAATTCTATTTGGAGAAGTATCTGGTAATCAAAATTTTGATTATATGCTCTAAATATCTCAATGTTTATGCTCTATATGCAAAAGTGATATACATTGTATTGTTAAAGGGATAGTGTATATGCTTAGGGGGAGAAATTTTGCTAATGGCATGATTTTGCTATCAAACACTTAAATGTCAACATTTTATTTTCCTAAGTGTTGCCATCAATGCCAAAGGGGGAGATTGTTGGTAATTTTTATGTTTATGTTGTGATTGTCATTGATGGACACACACTTGCATTGAGATCCTCTTTATATGTATGAGTTAGAGAACAACCAGTATTTGTTCCAACCGGTATGTTGAATTATAGTCTTTAGACTATTGATGTTTTGTAGAATGTGATTCCCTGTCTGAAGCGGCATGTTAACCCCAAGCAGTTCATGGATCCTAAGTGGTACGAAGGACCAAAGCGGCATAACACATTTTTAACAATCTTCATTTTTGTCAAACCGGCAACTGACATTTTGTATGAACCAGTAATACTCTGTGATGAGTTACCAACCGACATTTTGTGATGAGTTACCATCCACCAATTGTTTGATGGTGCCAACACATTAATGGTGCTTTTTGTGTCATGTTACCAAGTTTGTCCAAGTTCATTGAACCTAGGAAATTGTAATGTAATCCTATTGGACCGACATGAAATCAGATTCCTTTATAAGGACATCATGTCTAGGGTTTTATTTTGTTGATGAGGTCACAGCAAAAGTTTATATTGTTGCTAGGGTTTAAGGTGGTTGAGGAGTTGGAAAGAATATGAATGTGTAGAAGACTGAAGTAATGCAGGAGTGCATTAAGAACGAGCTATCAAGGATCTAACCGAGCAGTCTGTGCTATTAGCTAGATCAAACACTTGTTGATTACTCACATCTTTGACAAGTCTTTAGCCCTTAACCGGGTAGGCCCAAAAGCCTTTTGTAAATGCTCTAACAAGGTGGTTCACATCTGTGGATCTAAAATCCTCTAGCAAGGTAGTCTTTAATCGGACTTATCTCCTAACAGAGATTGAGATTCCTAACAGGATCTGTTCTGGTAAAGAACATTGTAAGACCTTAACCGGTCTAGTTCCTATTCTACAGATAGTTACTTGTGAGTTCCATCTCACCATGGTTTTTCCCATTTGGGTTTCCACATCAAAATATCTTGTGTTATGGTGTTTGTGCTTCTGTGGGTGAATACATTATTAGCTATTTGGTTTACATGTTTGTTAACTGGTTTGTCTGTTAAACTATTTTACCAGTTTATTGTTAGTCTTGCAAAGTGTTTAATGTTGAAATGTGGCAACTGATCAGCAAAATATTGTACACTCTGCACGTATCCTCGCCAGGGTTCGGGGGCGGCAGCCCCCGAGAAAAAAAAATTTGCCATTTTTCGTTGATGAAAACTGACATTGTAATAAAACCCTAAAAAGGCCAACTTTGTTTGTTGCCCTAAAGACGTGCGTTATAAGCAGTTGGGATGCTTAAGGCATTAAAAAAGGTTGATGTACTATTTTTGCTGGATAATAAGAAAGATTGGATGGCTGTGTATGGTGGACGTAACCCATTCTGGGTGAACCACGTTAAATCTCTGTTTTATCTGTGTCCTGTTTTATTTCTTTATCTTTTTGTATTTAAATCTGCATATAATTGTTAGTTCATATTTGCTTCGGATCTGCTTGAAACCCTAACAATTGGTATCAGAGCGAGGTTTTCTTTAAATTGTCAGGACTTTCAGATTTGAGTGGGAGAAATGGAGGATTCCAAATTCAAGGTTGAAAAGTTTAACGGCCAAAATTATCAGTTATGGAAAATGCAGATGGAGGATTACCTGTATCAAAAGGATTTGTGGTAGCCATTGGAAGGAAAGGCAAAGAAACCAACCACAATATCAGATGAAGAGTGGGACATTTTAGATAGAAAGGTACTGGGATCCATTCGATTGTGCCTTGCGTCGTCTGTAGTATTCAATATAACAGAAGCAAAAACGACTGTAGATTTGATGGCAACATTGGCTAAGCTGTATTAGAAACCCTCGACTTTGAATAAGGTATTTCTTATGAAGCGTTTGTTTAATTTGAAAATGAGTGAGGGAGGATCTATAGCGGAGCACTTAAATGAATTTAATACAATTACCAGTCAATTGTCTTTGGTAAAAATTACCTTTGCAGAAGAGGTTAGGGCTCTCTTGATTTTATGTTCTTTGCTAGAAAGCTGGAATAGATTGGTTATGGTTGTAAGTAACTGTCTCTGGTAAAAATACTTTGGTATTTGATGATATTGTTGGTGTTATCCTAAGCAAGGAAATGCGAAGGAAAAGCACAGGTGAGACTCCAACATCATCGGGTAGTGTTTTGAATGTGGAGAATAGAGGAAGATCAAAGGAAAGAGGAAAAGGCCCTGGGAATGAGAAGTCACGAGGGAAGTCAAAGAAAGGATGCTCTCAATCTAGAGGAAAGAAAGATTGCTGGTACTGTGGAAAGCCTGGTCATCTAAAGAAAGACTGTTGGTCTCAGAAAAACAAAGAAGGAGACAAAAATGAAAATGACAGTAAGGAAGCTAATATTGCAAGTAATACTTTACAAGATGCTTTAATCTTATGTTTGGATAATGTTAATGATTCCTGGGTAATAGATTTTGGGGCTTCATTTCATGCTACACCCCATAGAAAATATTTTCTAGATTATGTTCAAGGTGATTTTGGATAGGTATATTTGGGTGATGATGAGCCCTATCAAATTGTTGGAAAAGGAAAGATAAAGATCAAGTTGCAGAATGGTAATGACTGGTTTCTGCAGGAGGTAAGACATGTTCCTAATTTAAGAAGAAATTTAATTTCTGCAGGGCAATTAGGTAGTGAAGGCTGCATAGTTACCTTCTCAGAAAGTATGTGGAAGGTCACTAAAGGATCATTAGTAGTAGCTAAAGGTGCGAACGTAGGCACATTATTTCTATGTACTGGTAACACTTACTCTACCTTAGCTGCTACAGATAAAGTTACTGCAGGGACAACAACAATAAATGTTGCAAGAACAGATTTGATAATGTGGCACCATAAGCTTGGGCACATGAGTGAGAAAGGGATGAAAATCCTTCACTCCAAAAATCTATTGCTAGGACTAAAGAAGATTGATTTAGAGTTCTGTGAAAACTGTGTTTATGGTAAACAGAAAAGAGTCAGATTTCTCAAGGTTGGGAAAGAGAAGAAGAGTGAGAAGTTAGAGCTTGTACATTCAGATGTATGGGGACCGGCTCAGGTATCATCTCTTGGTGGCTCTTGTTATTATGTTATTTTTATTGATGACTCAACCAGAAAAACATGGGTATATTTCCTAAAACAAAAATCAGATGTTTTTGAAACTTTTAAGAAATGGAAAGCTTTGGTTGAGAATGAGACAGGAAAAAAGTTGAAGTGTCTCAGATCGGATAATGGAGGTGAGTATTGCAGCAAAGCATTTGAAGATTATTGTTCCTTAAATGGGATTCGAAAGCAGAAGACAGTTCTAGGAACTCCACAGGAAAATGGTGTGTCAGAGAGAATGAATAGGACTATGATGGAATGTGTGAGGAGCATGAGATTGCATGTTGGATTGCCCTTACATTTTTGGGCAGATGTTGTACATACTGTTGTCTATTTGATAAATAGAGGACCTTCAACCCCTTTGGATGGTGGTATTCCAGAGGAGGCATGGACTGGTAAAAAGGTAAATTATTCTATTCTAAAAACTTTTAGTTGCGAAGCTTTTGTCCATGTTGATAAAGAAAATAGAACCAAGCTTGATGCTAAATCTCAGAAATGTACCTTCATTGGATATGGGATAGATGAATATGGCTATCGGTTATGAGATTTTGAAAATAAAAAAATAATTAGAACTAGAGATGTTATATTCAATGAGAAGGTTATGTATAAAGAACAGATGCAGGAAAAGAAGCATGAACAGGAAAAACAAGAATATGTGGTGTTGGATGAGATTCCTGAAAATAAAATGCCACAGGTACCTGATGCTCAGCAACAATAGATTGTCCCACAAACTCTTGCAAGTGTTAGACGTTCTACGAGGACAAGTAGACCCCCTGAAATATTTTCTCCTTCTTTGTATTCTATTTTATTAACGGATTCTGGTGAACCAGAAGAATATAAAGAAGCAATGCAGGTAGATGCCAAACAACAGTGGGAGCTAGGCATGAAAGAGGAGATGGACTCCTTGATGAAAAATAAGACTTGGGACTTAGTCCCTTTACCTACAGAAAAAAGATCCTTGCCTAACAAATGGGTTTATCGGCTGAAGGAGGAGGAAGGAGGTCAGAAAAGATATAAGGCAAGACTTGTGGTAAAAGGTTTTGCACAGAAAAAGGGTATAGATTATGATGAAATATTTTCTCCAGTTGTAAAAATGACTTCAATTAGAACTGTACTTAGTCTTGTGGCTGTAGATGATTTACATCTTGAACAATTAGATGTCAAAACAACTTTTCTCCATGGAAATTTGGAGGAGGAAATTTACATGTTGCAACCACAGGGATATGAGGTCAAAGGTAAGGAGAACTTGGTGTGCAGGTTGAAGAAAAGTTTGTATGGCCTAAAGCAAGCACCCCGACAATGGTATTTAAAATTTGATAGTTTCATGGCTGAACACAGTTATCATAGATGTCATTCTAATCATTGTGTATATTTTAAGAGATTTGATAATGGCAGTTATATTATCCTGTTGCTTTATGTTGATGACATGCTTGTTGCTGGGTCTAACATGCAACATATAAATGATCTTAAACAGAAATTAGCCAGGTCATTTGCTATGAAGGATTTGGGTGCAGCTAAGCAAATTCTCGGTATGAGGATTACACGGGACAAGAAAAATAGAACCTTGAATTTGTCCCAAAGTGAGTATATAAAGAAGGTGTTGAAAAGATTTAACATGCAGGATGCAAAAGCAGTTAGTACACCTTTGGCTAGTTATTTCAAATTGACTAAGGAGATGTGCCCAAAGGTACAGGAAGAGGTTAATAAAATGTCTAACATCCCGTATTCATCAGCTGTTGGCAGTCTGATGTATGCAATGGTATGTACAAGGCTAGATATTGCACATGAAGTGGGAGTTGTGAGCAGGTTTATGAGTAATCCGAGTATAGAACATTGGAATGCTGTGAAATGGATTCTTCGATATTTGAAAGGAACTACTATGAAGACATTATGTTTCAAAGGATCTAATGCTGCTCTGAGTGGATTTGTTGACTCTAATCTAGCGAGTGATATTGATTCACAGAGGAGTACTATAGGGTATGTTTTTACTATAGGGGGAACTGCAGTCAGTTGGAATTCTAGGCTGCAAAAGGTTGTTGCACTTTCAACCACTGAAGCTAAGTATGTTGTTGCTACAGAAGCCAGCAAGGAGATGATTTGGTTGCAATGTTTTCTAAAGGAATTGGGTCAGACACAAGAGGATAGCCCATTGTATATTGATAGCCAGAGTGCCATTCATCTTGCAAAGAACTCTGCTTTTCATTCAAGGACAAAGCACATTCAGCTTAGGTACCACTTCATCCGAGCTATTTTGGAGGAGGGTCAGTTACGGCTTGAGAAGATTCACACAAGTGAGAATCCTGTTGATATGTTCACAAAGGTAGTTCCACAGGAGAAGTTGATTTCTTCATCAGTTTCTATTGGTCTTCTTGATTGATAATTGTGGAATTTATACCAATCAAGTCCTACTGTTTTATCCAGCGGATGTTGCATGTATAATGGTGTCGTGTAGTATCAGTCTCCAAGTGGAAGATTGTTCAGTGTAGAGCTTGATCAGTCTCCAAGTGGGAGATTGTTGAAATGTTGTGACTGATCAACAAAGTACTATACACTCTCCACATATCCTCGTCGGGGTCCGGGGTCGGGCTAAGCCTTGGGCAAGGGTTCGAGGGTGGTAGCCCCCGAGAAATTTTTTTTTGCCATTTTTCGTTGATGAAAACCGACATTGTAATAAAACCCTAAAAAGGCCAACTTTGTTTGTTGCCCTAAAAATGCATGTTATAAGTGGCTGGGATGCTTAAGGCATTAAAAAAGGTTGATGTACTATTTTTGCTGGATAATAAGAAAGATTGGACGACTGTGTATGGTGGACATAACCCATTCTAGGTGAACCATGTTAAATCTATGTGTTATCTGTGTCCTATTTTATTTCTTTATCTTTTGTATTTAAATCTGCATATAATTCTTAGTTCATATTTGCTTCGGATGTGCTTGAAACCCTAACATTTAAGTGCAAAGATTTTTGGCATACTAATTCACCCCCCCTCTTAGTATTCATCACAACTAATGTCTTATCCATTGGCCAATTGAAATTGTAAAACATAAGATGAAATTTAACATAACAGAACATTAATCTAATAGCTAGAGATCCTAAGATAACACTGCCTTACATTGCATCTCATCTATCTATCCTAACCCAAAATACTTATCAGAATCCATGTATAAGCCCCATCAGTCTGCAGATCCTATCCTAGCAATTTAACCGACCCCTTAGATCAGAGCATAAGATAGAAAATGCATACATCACAACAATGCAACGAATGAGAAAAACCCTTGATGTTACTCATTCAAAACATAATAGAGTCACATTGGAAAAAATAAATTTGAACTATGCTTTCATTCATTTAATATGTTATTTTTTGTTATAAATTATCTTACATATAACTTCTTCAAGAAACTGAAACCAAATAAGACACAAGACCCATTTTATTTTCTCTCCAAATTCCTATTACAACATACTCATTTCACCTAGACTTACTATATATGACCAAAGGTTTGGATCCAAACTTGTGGACCAAATTTCTCGACCCCCACAATTTGTGACCAAATTTCTCAACCTTTGTATCATGGCCCTAAATTCCCTTTTATAGAAAGAAGGGAGCAAACAAGCTTCAAGCCAGAGGAAACACCTGTCACAAGCTCATAAGAACACTTGTAACTTTGTTACAAAAATATTCTTCACAGTCTCCGAAAATATTGCGCATGCCAACACTTCATGATGAGGTAGAGCCAAAATTCCTAATTGGTAGAAACAAAACCTTTTGAGTCATGCCACTACCACCCTCGATGCTCCTAGATGGACCATGAGATGCACCTTGATGCTCTACATAGCATTGACCTTCCAAAAGAGGGTTTACATCCTAGCAAGAAGTAAAGTCGCCCCTAAACTAGAGGGCAAGCTCCAACCTTCATGCCAAGAATCAAAGAAAGTGGGAAAAGGGACTCCCAAAGGAACATAAAGTGAAGGGAAGGCATTGCAGCTTACATTTCATCTCAAAGATGACTGGTTGTTGCCTCCTCCCCAACCCTATTCAGCTCCTAGTCCTCTAAGAGGCCCTTCCTGGAACCCTTTGCCAACCAGTGGCAGAGGAGAGATATAGGATGATTCATGCAGGGCTTGTCCTAATGAAAAATGGATTTCAATCCTCCACTAACTATCCTCCCAACTTTCAAAGCTCCACTAACTATAAGCATACTCACTCAAGAAGAAATTTCATCCGGTATCATAGATCTCACTATAACTCCTTGCATGATATTGCTCAAAAATCATTCTCATCATTTCAAAACCTTTTGAGAAGATAATGAATTTTGTGTTCTTCCTACCACCTAAAGACACCTCCTAGCTATATTTATAACAAAAATACCCTTCTTGGAGGTGCTCATGCATGGGAAAAATCATCATTTCAATATTTTTCTACTCATCCTGCCATCAAATGCATTCAAGAAATCATATCTATTAAATCAAAAATCTCATCAGATTCAAACTACCTATTCACTACCCTCTGACCAAGTTCACCTTATGTGAATGATTTTGTTCCTGATTACTTGATGTCTTGACTGCGAACTTTCAGTTTCAAAATCCCTTTTTTGGATATTCAATCCTTATCTTTTGAAAGTTTCTCGGTAATAGTTTCTTGATTTTTTGCCTTACTAAGAGAATCTTTGACAGTACACATCATATTATCTTATTGACAAGTCCTTGATCACTTCGTTTCTAGCTCATAAATCATCCTAATCCTCTCACTCCTCTGAAGATCTCAAATTCTCTTTGTGGTGGCAATGAAAACTTGTTCAGATTGTCACCTCTAGAACTGCCAGCTTTGTCCACTAGTCGTGACTCGGCCCAACAAATAACCCTTAGAGAAGGCTTCTTTAAAAATCAGTCAGCATCCACATATATAAACTTGTTTCTATTTATTCCATGTTGACAGGCTTATTCCCTTCTGTCTTTATTTTCCCGCGTGAATGACAACGAAATAGTCCAAAACACACCCTTTGAAAAACTCTTTGTTTCCACCGTAGACCTATCTAGCATGGCACATCGCGTAATCACTATCGGTAAATATTGATATTGAACTTCCAACATAGCAAGATGGGTCCACAAAAGTCTGACCATGCATCATCCAGTCATCTTTCAGCTCAATTATTTTAGTGGCCTCACCTTTGTACCTTCTTGGTCTGCCTGGGACACACGGCATCATCTTGTGATGCCATGGTCCTTAACTTCCCTACATCTTCCTTTCACAGGATTATGAGGGATGTTTGATCTGCTCATTCATTATGTGTAGGTTATAATTTCCACTCAATACTTGTCACTATCCTTTGAGGATCTTCCCGCTTGAGTTAAAATATCATCGTCCATTTGATGCATGTGTAAAATCATGGAACCTTTAGTTTCTCGATAGCTAATCATGGATATATAGGCTGAAACATTAAGGTCAGACTTAGAGAAAATAAAATCCCACTTCAATATTTAAAAAAGGCCCGACCATAGTGAAAAAGACGTAAGATCTAGGAAAATTTAAAAGGCTGGCAGAAGAAATAACACCTAGGAAAAGGAACATAGTCCCCTTCAATAATGGAATAGACCCCCACGTTTAAGTAAAAAAAGTTAATGAAGAAACATAATAGGCTTTTGGTTTAAAACAAAAGGCTCACCTGGGAACACATAAACCTAGAAACCATAAACCTTGAGGGTAAAAATAGAGAGAAACATTAATTTAAAATGACTAAAACTTTGCTAGGGACATCAAATTTTTGCAGTCATTTTCAGGGCTATCAAGCTCTAGGAGGTTGGCCTGATTGCAAGTGAAATCCCTATTATAATAATTTCATATACTACTACAAAAGTATTATCTGACTATGGGTAGGGTTTCTCATCATGGTTTTTCCCTTTACTAGGCTTTCCACATAAAAAATATTGGTGTTGTAGGTGTTGTGATTTCATGTTTCATCTTTTATTGTGTTGGTTTCCTCGTGCTTAGGTATAAAGGTTTTAATATGCAATAGATCTTATTTTTGTTAGAAAACTGATTCACCCCCCCCCCCCACCTCTTAGTTTTCTCCCGGTATCAAAGTTGTCTAACAAACAAATCCCAAATCCTCCACATAATCTATTTGCCAAGAATCCTATGAAATTAGATAGGTATAGAAAAATTGACTTCACAGGGATCCAAGGTTACCCCAGTGAAATTAGCAATGAGTTAAGGAATGTACTGCCTAAATTCTCAAGTAACAATACAGTCATCGTTGAAGATCACATTAAGGCATTTAAGAATGTAATGGATAACTTTGAGGTAGAACATGAGGATGTCTTTATGAAAATATTTATGCAATCACTAACTGATGATGCTCGTGAATGGTATAGAAGTTTACCTAACTTGTCAATAAGATCCTTTCAGGATTTCAAGAGAATGTTCAAATATCAATATGGTGACCATTCTGATCCAAAATTTACCCTACATGAATTGACTAGCATAGAGAAGGGACATAATGAAGAGGCATCAAGTTTTAATAACAAATTCATCAAGTTATTCAACAAGATACCTCCTCACTTAAAACCAACAGATCATATGTTCTTGGTCTTCTATTATGATGCATTTGATCTCAATGTTGGTTATGATCTGAGATCTAAAAACCCTTTGACCCTCAGTGAAGCATTCAAAGAATATTTGACCATAAAAAACAACAAAAAATAATCGGTCAAAGATGCTAGAAGAGATGATGTTAAGATCATGCGAAATCCTAAGGGGCGCCATAGTAAAAAACCTAAAGAGGAAGACATGATAGATAAGGTCATGAATGCCATAAAGGACCTGCATTATAAGATTTCAAGAAATGAGAAGGGATTGTCTCGAGATAGACCTAATTATCATAGACACGATAGGCCAAGATCGCATGACATGCCCTATAACACTAATTGGAAGGATGGAAAGCCTATGAATAACAAAAAAAAGCTTTCGAGTAGTAAGGAAACACCAGATGCCCTCAAGAAGCCAGGAGCACATTTTGTTGATGACAATCCATGGTGTGTCATATGTAACTTGCCACATGTACAAAGTCAATGTGTTATTGCCAAGGCTATGGAAAAATCATATGAGATCTATGCTAGTTTCATGGAGGATGATTATGAGGAGGATCATATAGTTAATATGCTTTCTCTTGGGATGTATGATGTTGATACAAGGTATGCTTCTTCTAAGGAAGATGGAGTAGAATTAGGTGTTGATACTTTGAGAAAATGGAATACTGGATAACACCAAGAGATTTTTTCAGATGAGAAGGATATGGATGAATTCAGGGTGAATGCAACCAATGATGAATCTAAAGAGATCAGTCTGAGAAGGCCTTAAGAGGAAGAGATCAGAGAGTTGACTGTTGCTGCAATTGCTCAGGTCAAAAGTGATTACAATTTGAGAGCAAGGGGTGTTTTACCTAATCAAGGAAGGCCTAGAGGTTTGTTTATGAAAAGAAAACAATCAAATTCTAAAGTACAATAGACATTTTAGAATGGTGAAGATAAAAAACAATACATCCAATAAAAATCAGACCCAATAGTATGTTCCTAAAGTGAATCAGAAACACATGAAACTTGAAAAGGAAGCTCTAGTTGAGGCATCTCCAAAGCTAGTAGCAGTAGAGAAGGATAAGAAACAAAAGGCGACTCCACAAAGGGAGACTAATCTAGGTATTCCTAGTGTACCCCCATTTTATATGGTTCAAACCTTGTCACAAATAAAAATACCAGTTCCCTTATTAGAAATGATAAATATTCAAGAGCATAGGGATAGTGCATTGTCTTTAATATCTAATGTTCCAAATGTATTTCACAAGGAAAAGGTTAAAAGTAATGCTCTAGAAAATGATAATGCATGCCATGTTCTAGAAGGAAATGATACATCTACCCAAAAGGAGGAATTAGAGATCATGCAAATCCCTAAGGTGTACCTAGGAACTAGCATTACCAAAAATCCCTCCCAAGTAGACCCCTTTTATTTGACATTGTTGGTTAACAACAAATATGTAAAAAATTGTATGATTGACTTTGGTGCTGCCATAAACATAATGGCATTTGGTGTCATGAAGGATCTAGGGTTGCGGGTTGATAGAAACTATGGGAAATGTTATGCTATGGATAATAGGTCAATGCCTATGATAGGAATTCTTAAGGACTTAGATGTTAAGCTGGACAATTTCCCCGAAGTAACATACAAAGTAGATGTGACGGTGGTAGATGTCCCTCCCAAATATGGAATGTTGTTATCAAGACAATGGATAATAGTTGTAGGGGGAAATGTACAATTGGACTTGTCATATGCCACAATTCTTGTAAATGGTCAGGATGTGAATTTGGTAAGGGAATCAAGGTTAGACACTATAGTGGAGCATATAGACCCAAATAATATGGTGTGATTTTGTGATATTGATTTGGGTAATTTTAGAGTTGAACCAGTTCAACCACTTCTTCAAAATACTAACCCCATTAGTAATGAAGTCCACAATGATCAGGGGGAGTTATGGCATATGTATTTTGATGGAGCATGCAGTAAAGAGGGATCAGTTGTTGTTGTAGTCTTTATAGAGCCTAGTGGGAAGACTTTTAAGTACTCTTTCAGATGTTGTTTGAATGTACCAACAATGTAGCCGAATATGAGGCCCTGTTGTTGGGATTGAACCTAGCCACAAAACATGGAATCAAAATGCTGAAAGTATGGGGAGATTCTGAATTAGTTATATCTCAGGTTAGGTCAAAGTATTCCTTAAAAAATAAGATATTGAAACAATATAAGTGTGTTGTTTGGGATTCAATTGAACTATTTGACTCTTTTAACATTAGTTGTGTGGAAAGGTCAAAGAATATCATGGCTGATTTTTTAGAAAATGTTGCCTTAAAAACTAATGACATCACTCTTTCTAGGATTTCTAAAGTGGAAGTAAAAACAAGACCCTCCATTCCAGATAACATTTGTAATTGGCAAGTGTTTAATGATGATGATGACTTGCTGAAGTTTCTCCACTATATAGATGAGTATGAGAATCAAGAAAGAGACTTCAATGCTTTGGTGGAGGTTGTGGATGACAAAGATACTGTGTTTGGTAATGAGGTAGTTCAACTAAAAACCAACCAAATCCCTAAGGGGTTGGTAGCCCTGGAGAGAGTGTTTGATAATAATGATGGATAAGCCATGAAGCCATCTCCTATTAATAAAGAGGATCTTGAAGAAATCAACCTAGGGACTAAGTCAACCCCCAATAAAGTCTATATTGGCAAGAAGATTAGTCCAAAAATTAGATCCATGTTATTGACCCTCCTAAGGAAGTATAAGCGTTTCTTTGCCTCATCCTATGATGATTTGAAAGCCTACAGGGAAGATTTATTTCAACATGAGATACCTTTAGACCCAATGCAAAGCCCTTTAGGCAGAAACAAAGGCCAATCAACCCGGTAGTTGGACCTAAAATTTAAGAAGAATTGATGAAGTTTACAAATGGTGGTATCATAAAACAAATCAGACATTCTTCTTTGGTTTCAAATCTAGTCCCAGTCATTAAAAAGAATGGTGATATCAGGTTATGTGTAGATTTCAAAATTTTGAGCATGTCATCACTCAAAGACAACTATCCTCTTCCGAATATGGAGGCAATGCTGCAAAAGGTTACTGGTTGTGAGCTACTTTCTATGATGGATGGGTTCTCAATGTATAACCAGCTGAAAGTAAAGGAATCTGAACAATACAAGACCACTTTCATTATTGCATGGGGGACTTATGTCTATGTAAGGATGCCATTTGGATTGACAAATGAAGGAGCTACTTTTTAGAGAGCTATGGATGTTACATTTTTAAATTTGATTGACATCATTATGGTGGTATACTAAGATGATTTTACTGCATTTTCTAAGAAAGTAGAGGATCGCTTCTTACATCTTGAAAAGGTATTCATTAGCACTTTAAAATATGGTATATCATTGAATCCCAAAAAATGCAAATTTGTTGTAACTAAGGGTAAGTTATTGGATCATATTGTGTCCAAGGATGGGATTATGATAGACCCTAAAAGAGTAGAAGATATTGATAGGATACCTATCCCTAAAACAATGAAAGCCATCTAGTCATTTTTTTGTCAAATCAACTTTGTCCGTAGGTTCATCTCAAATTTTGTTGAGATTGTAAAACCTATATCAAGAATGCTTGATAAAGGTGCCAAAATTATTTGGAGAAATGAAGCGTTAGAATCCTTTGCATCAATTAAAGAGGCATTAAAGAAGCCCCTATTCTGAAATCCCCAGACATTGATTAGCCTTTCCAAAAAAATTATTTTGCTTCATTTCACACAGTTGTAGTAGTCATGCTTCAGAAGAACGATGAAGGATATGAGCAACCTATTGCTTTCTACAAAAAATCACTTCAAGTAGCTGAGCTCAAGTATGATATAGTGGAGAATTAGGCTTACACTTTGGTTAAAGCAGTGAAGAATTCCAAGCCCTATCTTGTGGGAGCCAAGGTTGTGGCTTATATACCAAATACAACAGTGAAAGACATCTTTGTTCAATCTGAGGTAATGGGAAGAAGATGCAGATGGATTAATAAGATCTAGGAAATCTGAATGGGCATTCAAATCACAAAGTTAGTTAGAGGATTGGGATTGGCAAAGCTTATGGCAAAGGATAATTTAGAAGCTACCTAGGTAAACGCATTATCCACTTCAGAGGATAATATTTGCAGCCTTCAACATACACCTTGGTATACAAATATCATCTACTTCTTGAAGTACATGAAGTACCCCAATGATCTAACATAAAGTCAAAAGAGAACCCTGAAGTTGCAGTGTCAAAGGTATGTTTTCATCTATGGAGACCTTTATTATAGAGACAAAGATGGTATTTTGTTATTTTGCCTAGATGAATATCAAGCTCAAAAAGTTATCAAGGAAATGCACTCTGGAGTATGTGGTGGTCACTTCACAGCTATTACTATAACCCATAAATTATTAAGATCAGGCTACTTTTGTCCCACTCTATTCAAGGATGCACATTCTTATGTGAGAAGATGTGAATCATGCCAAAAAAATTCAGGCAAGCCTAAGTATTCAGGGGCACTTCCTCTCAGACCTATTCAAGTGGAGGCTCCATTTTATTGGGGATATTGTTGATAGATGTAGCGGTGGACATAGATGGATACTTGCAGCTACCGATTACTTTACCAAGTGGGTAGAAGCGATCCTAGTAAGGCAATTTACAAGCAAAGTTGTCATAGAATTTCTAGTGAATAACATTATTACTAGGTTTGGAGTGCCAGTCTGATTGATAATAGATAATGCAATGTGTTTCAGATCAAGGGAATTTATAGATTTTTACAAATCATATGCAATATTCATATCATATGCATCTCCATACCACCCACAGGGAAATGTACAGGTAGAATCCAACAATAAGAGCCTTATGAAAATCATTAAGAGAACAGTGGAAAAGAATAAGAAAGCATGAGATTCAAATCTAAGGATGGCAATAAGGGATGATAGGGTAACAATTAAGAAAGCTACTAGAAAGTCACCTTTTGAGTTGGTGTATGGGACACAACTGAGGCTACCTGTAAACAACTTGCTTCCTGTGTACAAATTTATCCATGAAAATGATCTGGAGATGCTTGATCCAATGAATGAAAGAATGGTTCAAATTATTGAACTAAATGAGACCAGGAATGAAGCTCACAAGAAGAACTTGAAGCTACAATAGAGGAGTAAGTACCTATTTGACAAGAAGGTATCTAATAGGAAATTCAACACAGGTGATCTAGTGTTGATGTGGAACACAAGAGATCAGGAAAGGGAAAACATGGAAAAATTTATATCCTTGATTGTGCTCCTAGGTCTTAGGTCCTAAGTCCCCTAATGATTTTAGAGGCCACGACTCCATGACCCATGACTTATGACCATATACAAAATGATCCATTTAAGTGTTGGCTCTAGTATTTGCAAATGCTGCGAGACAGCGAGGGCAAGCATGTGCTGCTTGCAAAGCTTCCCACACAAGAGTCTTAATATCCTATTTCGAGCCATGCGGGATAGTGGGATACATGCTAATGACTGTGAATTCTTACCAGTGATAACTTTAAGAAACCCCCTCTCAAAAAATTGTATAAAATCTTGGCGAATATTTTTTTTTTTAAATGATAATAATTGTTATTGGCGAATCTTTCCTTTTTTTAATGAAAAAAATTGATTTTATTAGCAAATTTTTTTACTCAATTTTTTTGGGTAGAAAATATTGGCAAATCTTGGAAAATAATAAGAGTATGCATTAATTACTATTGCAAATCCTTTCATTCAAAAAATAGTTTTTTATAGAAAAGTAAAGGCCTGAAGGTAGAAATCATTAATGATTTTAAGAGGTAGACTCTACTTTATTTAGTTTTTACCATTAACTTAAAATAATTTGTTAGCCCTCTTTGTATTTTGTGAGATAAAATGTACCAACAATTTGTAATACTCATAGGGTCAAAAGTTTCTTTTAGACCTTTGATTTTACTTCTTACCCCGCAAGCTCTTACTATCACCAAGGTTGACCATGCAGGATAGCAGAAGGTTGTTTCATCAAAGGAAAATTTTACCCCGCACGATTGCTACTAAAGATTTCCAGGCATCGCCGAACAACGGGATCAATACAATGAAGGAATGATGGCCACCCCACTATCCCGTAGGAACAAATGTAGAAGAAGAAAAGCCTCAAGGGATAGCAAGGTGCAATGTTAAATTATTACCCCACCATCCCACGTGAAGGAGAAAACTTCCAAGGCCAAGGTACAAAGTGTATAGCAAGGAACTCAATGGGATAGCGGGAGGTAGTTTGAGATGCTACAATATCTTACCCTGCAAGGGTTCCAGGAGCCAGAAGAGAATGTTGTACGCTAGCGGGGATTAGCATCAAAACACTACCCTACCATCTCACACTAACAGAATCACAGAAAACACAATATCGAGGGCTAGCGAGCAGTAAGGAAAAGGTCTTCCCCATTATCCCACACAACCAAAGGAAAGGGATGTTTCACCAAGGGAACTAGGTGTGACAAGATGAAAAAATGATCTCCTGTGGGATAGTGGGGGATATTCAGGAAGCAAAGAAATGCTTGCCCCACGAGATGAAATAATTACACAGAATATAGAGCAAGATGGCAAGATGAAGGTGAAATGCTTACCCCGCCACCCTACGGGGTCTCAACTGAGAAATATTTCTTTTACGCGCTAGCAAGGGAGCATACAATGAACAAAGATAAAGGCCCTGCTATCCTGCACCATGGAAAATGACAGAGTAAAGGCCCAATGGGATAACAACTGACAAGGAAATACAGAGGCCTCGCTATCCTGCAGGGGACAAACTTGTGTTCAAAATCAAAGTTGCAGGACTTGGGAAAGATCAAAGGTGATAGAGAGATAAATTACACAGTGCCAAGTCAGTAATAAAAAATGTCAAAGCATGTTCTCATCCATTTGTTTGTGGATCAAGAGTGGAATTTGAATCTTCAAGCCACCAACCTATTGAAGCATGCACAAATGAATTAATGTCGATGTCTCAAATGGAAATAAAGGCATAATTATAAGCATTACCATTCACCCTGCAATCAAAGAGAGCACATTGCAACCAGAGGAAAACCAAAAGTGATCAAGAGAATTCCCAAAGCATCAACAATGACTAATTGTACTCAAAGAGCAAGTAAGTAACCATTCAAGCTCTCTCTATCTTATGAAAAGAAGGGAGTTAGTTTGCAAGGGTGGTGTAGAAGAATAGGTGTCATGTAGGGTTTATTCAAAGCATAAAAGTAATTTTAAAACCCTAAAGTTGTAAAATGGTCTCCTCTATGAAAGAAACCACTTCTTCTGGTGCTAAAGGAACTCCTGAGAAAGGATAGGGTTCTGCAGCCCTTTAAATTACCCATGCGAGTCCCCTAGCTTTTTTTCACCCAACGCCCGCCATTACCAATGAACCTGTTGCAGAGAAAAACCCTCCCTCTACTAAATCAACTCCTCCAAGCATTGAACCAAGCCATAATTGTCAAGAGGAGGCTCCTAAGCCAAAGAGGAGAAGGCTAATAAAGAAAACCACCACCCAAGCTATCAAGGAGGCCTCATCTATTGATGAACCTAATCCTTCCACACAAACTGTTGCACCAAAGCCCTCAAGAAAAAGGGTTCCCACTAATAAATCTTCTTCCTCCATGTCCACACAAGCCACTCCTGCAAAGAACCCTTAGGTCATAGAATTGGACCTGCAGGAAGATACCCTGAAGCCAAAAAGAAGAAAATCCCCTGTCAAAAAGGATGGCAGTACATCTGCAGAGCAAGTGCTAGCCTCACAAGAAAATGTGCCAACTGACCTCTACTCAATAGGAACAACCCTCACAGGCCCCATTTTCCTCAATGCCTACCAAGAGTGTTGAAGAGATTTCAGTTGAAGTTGAGAAATAATTGGAGGAGATGGAGAAGAAGAAAAGAAGGGTGCCTAGATGCCTCCATCAAGACCTCCTAGATTTATTTAGAGGTTCTCACATGCACAAGACATTCAAGGACACCTTTAGCGATAAGATTTCTCTCCATAGAGATGCTCATACAACAGACAGAGGATGGGATATTTTCTTCTACTTTTATGAAAACAAAGACAATCCAGCTCTAGTCTCAAACCCATGGAACCTCAATTTGGGAAAGATGGTTGTCACAAATATTTTTGTGGAGCCTATGCTAATCAAAGAGTTGTCCAAGCATTATCACTCCCCAAGTATGATAGTAACAATGACCAGTGGCCAAATTTTGGTGAACATAGATAGAGAGGCTATCATTGAGTGTTTTAAATTGGACACAAGTGCACTTAAGACCATCAATATGAAGTCTAACATCTAAATACAATGCAAAAAGGAGGTTTTACGGGGAGTAGGTATTTCCTCATTACATGAAGAAGTTGTACATGGGCAGTTTGAATTATATTCTAGATTGAGAAAAGGAGCCCATTTGCCTGTCTTCTTTTGCGTATTACATGGTAGAAACCTATTATGTTATATGTAAAATTTTGAGGTACAATTGTGGGATAACTTAGATGCCCATTGAGTATATGATGATGGCCCTTAAAATTTATCAACCAAAGATGAATGAGCTCTATGATTTTTCTACTTTCCTCCAAAACAAGCTTCATGAGGAATTAAGGCTGGCGGGTGATGAAAGAGAGCCTTTGAAATTAAGGCATTATTTTTTATATTGTCATCTTATTCTTTTTCAAAATAGGATAGAGTGGGATGATGCTCTACAAATAAAGAAGTTTGATCCCCAAGTAGGTGAAAGGTGGTTGGTATAGAGATGGACCCAAGTGTGGGACAAAGGCTCTCAGTATTCTGACTATAAGGCATTTTGTGATCATTTTGTGGTAAAGATTCTCAGAATGTGTGGAGTTAAAAATGCCTAGGCTACCTGTTGATATAGTCAAAATTTTGAGAGTAAAGTGTGAGAGTTAAGAAATACAACACCACAGGAGCCCAAATGATCTCTACAAGCTGAATAAACATGTTACCAGGAGAAGCAAGGAAGCAACAAAGAAAAACCAAATGCACAGAAAATACTCAAAAAGATGAGAGCTCAATATTCACAAAAATGTGTAATAGAATTATGATACAAAGAAAAGAATTAACCTCTAATAGGTTAATAAACCCTAAAATAGAAAACCCTAGGCTTGTACATGATAATTAATAAAAAATTAATTATCATGCACCTAATGTTATCTTAAGTGTAAAAGAGATAAAGGGGAACTTAATTAATTAAACAAATATCATTTAATTAATCAAGTAAAGACCTGATTACTCTAACACCCCCCCTTAAGCTAGACTTAGGGAGAAGCTAAAACCTAGAATAGCTATTGAAAGCAAGAAAGATGGGTCCCAACAACAAGGCCTGATCAGCTACCCAAATACAATGAAATCTCTATGAAACGAAGAAAAAAAGAAAACCATGTGGGAAAAAACTCTACTCCAAATGGAGATGGAAAAGCAAGAAGAACACCACTGAAGCAAGAAATATCTGCAAACACTATCGAAGAGTAACTGCCAATCTAAAGAACCTCCATTGAAATAGAACATGACCAGGTACAGAATGTAATATGCATGAGTACCCTCAAATGACACTACTCAAATCAGATGGCAAACAAAGGCAAACAACTAAACTCGAAGATACAGATGGCAAGAGAAACCAAAGCCTGAATACCTGATCAATCGAACCAAGGAAGCATTAGAACCAACAAAGCAAACCTCCCCATAATGTTGAAGAAGGAGAGGGATAGGTACACTGAAAAGAATGGCCAACAAGAACTGCATGATGAAGAACGAGAAACATCGAAGGTGCTGAGAAAGTACATAGTGTCGTTGAAGGAACACTCACTTGACACAAATCATGAGGGGAATGTCATGGAAGGGACACTCACTGGACAAGGGTAGATGGAAAACAATAAGAAAACATCAACCCCCCCATGGCACTTTATAAGTAGTGCATGTACAATAAGCCACAAGATGTGCAAGATCCCAAGTAAACAATGCATGATGGCACTTTATCTTAGTGCATTTGCATAAATAAAATTCTACAATGATAAGAAGACTGGAAATAGAAAGAACAACCAAGATGAGACATCATATTCAAAAAAGGAGATCCTAGGACCTGAAACATCCAAGATATTCACCAGAGTGCTGAAAAGCAAAAAATTGAATAAAATATCCCTGGAGTACAATCTAGAAAGAAAACTCATATGACTAGAAATTACACAGAATAAGCTTTCCAACAATATAAAGTTTTCAAAAAATGGAGTTTGGATGCTCATTCTACGGCCCCGGAAGTGCAGAAAAGTGACCCCACTTTGATTGGATAATAGTATAGTCAAACAACAAAATTGGAAAACATTTCCAACACCATGCGGTCCGGCTTGGAACCATCTTTCTAATGCCTATTAATTTTTGAAAAAATGACTCTGTTTACCCAAGTTATGGCAAAAAAACCAACCCCCCCTTCAAAGGAAACAAAGAGAGGCAACAGTGGCTGACTGGTGGTAGGGTCGGGCGGAGGTGGCACTCTGGCGGTGCTCTGGTGGTGGAGGGGTGGAGCTAAGCGGCGGTGGCAGGCAGGCAGCTAGTTTGTAGGGCTAGGGTGGCCGATGACAAGGAACGGGGGTCGACGGGGGCCGGAGACCGGCAAGGCCCGCTCTAACACTTCTGGCAAGGCATGCTCTGACACGTCCGGTGGCTGGACTATCAGGCTGGTGGGAGAACCAAAACCCCAAAAAAGTTTTTGATTTTTTTGAAAAAAAACTTTGCCTGGTTGATTTTTTTAATTTTTTTCAAAACAATCAAATTTTGAACTGCATGCCCTAAAAAGGCAAAAAAAATTTAAAAACAATTTCTTGAACTGTGTGCCATGGTCGTACGACCTGGTACAGAAGAAAAATATACCCCCAAAGGCTCAAGTGTCGAAAGTGGTCAATTTTTATATGACCATAGGGGTTTTTGGGCCTTCTAAGCACGATGGTGAGGTCCATCTAGGCCCACAGTGCTAAAAAAAAGGCCCATCCCTAGGTTCACAAAAAAAACTTCTGAAAAAAAACAAATCTTCTTCCAATGCAAAAAACTCAAAACAAGAATAGGTAGTTGCATATCTGAAGCTCTGAGACCATGTGAGAGTTGAGAAATACAACACCACAGGAGCCCAAATGATCTCTACAAGCTGAATAAACCTGTTACCGGGAGAAGCAAGGAAGCAACAGAGAAAAACCAAATACACAGAAAATGCTCAAAAAGATGAGAGCTCAATATTCACAAAAACTTGTAATAGAATTATGATACAAAGAAAAGAATTAACCTCTAATAGGTCAAGAAACCCTAAAAGGGAAAACCCTAGGCTTGCACATAATAATCAATAAAAGAATTAATTGTTATGCACCTAATGTTAGCTTAAGTGTAAAAGAGATAAAGGGGAACCTAATTAACTAAACAAATATCGTTTAATTAATCAAGTAAAGACCCGATTACTCTAACATAAAGAATGTCAGGGCAAAGAATGTTGAATATCCAGAGGGTGTTTTACACACAATTTTGGAGATTTCTTCTACTATTTAGTTGCACTAACATCAGAGTGTATGGATTCCCGCAACCACCTAATATACTTCCAGTCACTAGTCTTCCAAGGTTAATCTTCATTGAATTCATATGGAAGCTAATATGGATGGAGAAGGAGCTGGTCAGAATAGAGAAGAAGGCGTAGCATCTTCCCCAATTGATTGTCTATGGAGATTTCCATGTGGGGAGAAATGCCTTAGAAAAGGTGCAAACTTTTTTGATCTTGAGGGATACATTAATGAATTGAGACTCCACAGATTGAAAACAAGGGGCTACTCTCATCAATTTAATGAGAGAAAAGATCTAATAAGAAATGTTGGTCCAACTGAAACTGTGGAGAGAAGGAAAAAATGGGAGTATCTTAAGAAGTTGGAACAAGAAAGAAGGGAAAAGGATCCCAATTTTCAAGGATTTTTCCCTAACATCCAAAATGATTTGTCTAGGATGTTACATAAGATGAGGATGTTTAATGATATTGTTACCAATGAGCTAAAGAGGGTGGATGCAAGGCAACCACAAGAAGAGGAACAACCAACAGATGTTGGGAAACCCATGCAGGTAGGAGAGGAGAGACATATGGAAATCCCTCCATCATCTTCACAACCAAAAGGGAAAGAAATTTTGATATAGGAATCCTCCCAAGCCACGTCATCTTAGCAAGCCACACAAATAAAAGTGGTGAGAAAAATTGAAAAAGGGAAAGCTACCATTTCTAATTTTTTTGAAGTCATGGATGCACAAAAGGATCTAGGTGTGCGGCCACCATCCCCTCCCAGAGAAACATTCAAAGATGATGAAGGTGTAGAAGTGCTTCTAGACCTAGATAGAGAAATTATCTCAAGTACCATCCTTGAGGAGGAATCAAATGATGAGAGAATTATTGTAGCTAGGCAGTTCATGTCAAATCACAATTTTGTAAATACTGTAGAATTCAAGGCATTTTGGCTAAGGGGGAAATTAAAAATTTTATCTAAAGAAGAGATTGCCAATTTTGATAGGAATAACATTTAGTGCACTCCCTAGGAGGCAAGGGAGATGGTTATAAGTAGCGGTATAATACTAATCCCTGGTTAGGACTTAGAGAATTTTTCTGTATTAGATCAAGTTATGAGGCAATGAGACCCAGTGTATGCACAATAATTTGGAGAGTGTGGATCAATATTTCACCAAAGTATAAAGGCATTTTCACTTTGGGTGAAATCTCTAAGTACCAATAAGTATTGAACATAAGGTAGGAGATGCAATTGTAAGAACCCTCATAGATACTACAGTAGCAGAAGCTTCAACAATAACAATGCATGATGCATATTTTGCAAAGGTAGCAGTTGAAGACCTAGAGAAGAGGCATGAAACACTCAAAAGGATGCATGTGTCTCTTCAAGTAGATCATAATGAATTATACATTGAAAATGTCAAATTGAAGAAGGAAGTGGTTTCAGGAGAGGCCACCAAGCTAACAAAGCAATATTTGGAAGAAATGCAAAAAATGCAAGAAGAATTACAAAAGGTAAAAGAAGAATCAAAAAATAATATCTAGAAATAAAAAAGACTACAATTTTGCAAGTAGCAAACAAAGTACTCTCTGAATTGGATGAAGTACATTCTTATTATTTGCATATATCCATCGCAGGGCCCAATTAGGTGAAATTATTTCATTTTTTTAATCCTCTAAGGGCCACGTGGTTTCCCAAAGCCACAATTCTAAAAGAAATTCTCTTGGTAGTAAAGAATTTGCCAAATGCTCCTCCAACTGTAGGATCTACGTGGAAAAATTATAATCTAATGATTAAGGAGCTGCCTCAAATTAAGGAAGAAGATAAGAAATTGAAAGAAAAATAAATTCTTTAAAGGGCCTCCAAAAAGGGGACATCCCTTCAATTTTGATTGAAGAAGGGAAAATAAAGGATTTAGGCAAGTGGAAGATAGAATTCCAACAATCTGTGGATGTGGCCCTAGGATTGCTTGATGGAAATCCCAACAAGGAGGATTCATGTCATGTCATTGTTGACAGGATTCTTGATGTGGGATTTCTTTACCACAAATTTACTTTGGAAGCAGCAAATGTTCATGCGAATAGGACCAAGGAGGCTATGAATAAGCTATAGAGTTTGAGATTGTTTACTTAGCCTATTGATGGTTAAGATAGTTGGCATAAGAAGTACTGGTCTATTGAAGAGGATCAACTAGAGGAAGAGGATTAGTCAATGTCATGTTCCATTTTTATTTCATTTGTCTCTTTTTGTGTAGGTTTCCATTTTTGACAAGCTGATAAGAGCATTTATCCTCCATGTACCAACCCATAATGCACCTGGTATCCACCACCGAAAGTTCAAATTTTGATGGTGACAAGTATTGCAGTAGAAGAACGTCCTTGCATTAGTCCAATCAAGATTGTGACTCCAAATTCTAGAAGTCTTCATAACCACCCTCTTTAGTACCTCAAGGAATATTTTTTACTGTGTACGTAAAAGATGCCTTAGGTCATGACCTAGCTTTTAGGAAATCAGATTTTGACACTTGTCTTGCTTGGCCTAAAGCTTGTTTTTCTCCCTTGTCATTATAAAAGGGAAATTAGGTCCAGTAAGAAAGGATTCAAACATTTTGAGAAGTAGTATGTAATAGGAACCATTTTGAAGGAGTAAGAAGCTACAACATTTCCTCTCTACAGATGTTCTCTGCTATGATGTATCAAATTTTTGAAGATTAATGAAAAGAGTCATTTGCATACTGTCTCATTTCTTTGTGTACATTTTTTTATGAATTTTTATGTTAATTACATGTTAATTTGTCTTCCTCAAGTAGGAATGTGTAATCTTGATAAATGGGTCTCTTTTAATGAAAGGGTTAAAATTTGTTTCAAGATTATTGTAATGTGTGTATGTTGAAATTTCCTTCAACCTGTTATGATTTTATAGAACATGATATGCAAGCTATTAAGTGTTCAAAATGTACTTAATGAATGTATGTCATAGTGAGTTTTGAATTATTTCCAATTTGGACTCTGTTAACCCCAAGATAGGCACTAGTTCCTCTTCTCAAGTTGTTTTAGAATCACTTATATTCAAGATAAATTTATATTTATGTTTGTAGGAGTAGGAGTAGATTTAATGTATAACCAATCCCAATAGCTGAGTGAATGTTTGAACCAAGATTGTAGCCAAAGTATGGAGTGTTGAAACTTTCCTTGGTATATTCTCATTGGGACATTTGTTATAAGAAATCTTCATACCTATAATAGAATCACTCACTTAAGAATTGTTAGGTATATCTGCCTTGGTCTTGCAGAGCCAAAACTATAGAAGTGTTCAGTCCTAAAACTGAACCTTGTTCATTGGTCAGATCCTATTCTAAGTTTGTTGATAAGTTATTGGCTATTTCTCTAGGATTTAGAATATGTTAATTTGGTAACCAACAAGATCATAGAAAGGTTGAAAGTGATTGGAAAGGGGATTGGTTATTTGTATCACTGATCACCCCTATGTCTCCCCTCTTATCAATGATTCCCCCTTGTGTCTGCATGGTGTCCCCCCTCTTAATATCTATTTACTTATTTTCTATTTGTGAGCATATGGGATTTGCTCCCTTATGGAAGTACTTATTGTAGCATCATAAATTGTACACCCTTAATTGGGTGGTATAATTCCATGCTTAGGTTAGTAACCCGTCTTAGTGTGTTTGCATTTTGCATCTTAATTCTCTTTAAGCATTTAATTAATTAATTTAATTAAATATAAAGTCTTCTTTTATTAGTCTACACATCATAAAATTGGGCCCTTTACATTAAGTGTGCCTCTTTTTTATTTTATTCCTCCAACAATCATTTCATCAAATACCCTAATTATGTCCTATTTCAACCTTCAAGGCCTGATTCCACACATCCAAACATCATAAATTCTCATATACTCCTAGAATTAACTTTAAAATCATAATATCTTGCTTCCCCAAAAATTTTGCAAAAAGTTGGTCAGACCAGGTGTTCGAACCATACCTGGTCCCAACTTTTTCTCCTCAAATTTTGGGAGCACATTTTGGCAATATTTTAATGTTTAAATCCAGATGTTTGTGAAAAAATATTGATTCTAGGTCAGCCTAAACTCGAAAAACAAAGTTAGGGTTTCATACATATAGCCTTTCCTTTCCTCATTTGAGGGATCCAACACTCTAGCAATTGAAGGAGCCTCTTATGAAGTGAAAGTGCAGGTTATGTGGAGTCTATAATCATAAAATCAAGCATCAATCATCTTCAACATCAATTAGGAGATTAGAAGACATTAAAGAAAAATTGGAGATCATCGACTGTTGATTGGCTTGCACCTCTCCCTTAGGGTTGGTATTGTTTCATGTATTTGTAGGAGCTTCATAACATTCATTTTTATATTTACAATTATTCTTTAGATCCATTGTTGCATTTGTCATTTGAAGCATTTACATTTACATTTATAACCATTTAGGGTTCGCTCTCCAAAGTCTAGGGTAGAACTCTAGATTTACTTTCTTGTTCATTCAGGATCTTGCATACAGACAAGATTCTTGTATACACATTTTTAATATATTATCGGCTATTTGTGGAGGTGGAAACTAGAAAAACAAAGGGTTTGACTAAGGCAAAACCCTAAATAGTCACCTAGACACCATTTTTTAAGTTGTAGGTGTAGGTACAAGAATCTGACACACACACAAATTTTGGGACTGATGGAAGACATAGGTATAGTCTCAACTTCATAATCAGATCCCAGTTTCTAGGGACCAAGGCATGGTGCCTTGTCCCCCCTATTTTATAGCATTTTTTGGCAATTCTACATTTATGTGTCTCAGAATCTCAGATCCAGAAGTTCATCCCTCTATAACATCAATGAACTGAGTGTGGCACCTTGGTCTTGCATAATCGACATCAAATTTTAGTGAAAACTGCACCTCTGAGTTCATTTTCCAGTTCTTCTTTCAATTCCTTAATTTCGGTTCTGTAAGATTTTGCATTTTCAGTTTATGTTTTCTTCATAGTTCATCTCTTAGCATAGTTGGTTATTGCATCATATTTTGCACATCTCCTCTACATTACAGCAAAGGAATAGAAACCTTAAGCGATATTCTTTGACTCTCTCTTTCTCTCACAAGAAGTATTCAAAGTGAAATATCTCCCTAGACTCTTTCATATTCCAATGTGTGTATGAGAGTGGGATTAGGTCTTAGCCACTTGGTTATATTTTTATGCATCACACTTATGTAAAAAAAACTTTATATTTTTATAACATATTATGTTGTTGTGAAAGTTTCTTTTTCTCTATTTGAGGTCTCCATACTCACTCATTGGTATTTTTTATAGTGTTTTTCTATTAGTATTGTTAGATATTGTAAATTGTAATCAGTATTCACTAGCTCTTGGTTACAAATCAAATGATGGTTCTTCATGTGTTCTTGACCCTAGTTTACTAATTATTTTCACAAACAGAATAGTGCTTTCCATGGTCAGCATTACTAAGTTAAAACAGATGAATGAGAATAATAGTTCAATGGAGGGGACAAGTCTTGGATATTGTTGCTACTAGGATATGTTGTTGTCATTGATGTCAACATATTCCTGTGTTTGGTATTCTAGTGATTGTAGAGAATTGATTTAGTTTGGTTTTCTGATAAGGATTTTTGGTTTAGTAATGAAGTATCTCTTGTATCTTTACTTCATTCTTCATTGATTTTAGTGATCTAGAAGTTTACTTAATCATGTCATTTGATCTAGTTTGAGGTTTGGTCTTTCTACTATATGGTTGGCAAAGTTTGGTATTTGATCCGTTGTGCTCTGGGATGATCATTATCTTTGGTTGTAGATTGGGGAGAGTATTTTTTATTTTCATGTGTATCTACATCTCAAATGTTTCATGATTTGGTGCTCTGCAAGTTATCATCCTAGTCGGGATTGTTGTTGTTAAGTGTTCTTAAGTGCTAGTGTGTTGATCGATGAAGATTTGAATAAGTGATGTTGGTGCAGCTATTGCAAATGGTTTTAACATGCTTGTTGGTGTTTCTTGATCATTTCCTATCTATTTTGATGGTCCGCATTGATCATTTTGCATGGTATTGGTGATTTCTTGATCCGATGATATTCTTCGTGTTATATAGTATTTCTAGTGGTGTAGTGTGTTGTTGTTGATCTTGGCGAGATTTTTCGGTGGTGATGCATGTTTGGAGATTTGATTTAGGTCCATGCTATGTTCTCTATGGCATTGTATTGGTCTGTTGGATGATTTATATATTGTGTGATATATTTTTTGTAATTGAGGGTTGAGGGTTTGGTCAACCTTGTAGTCAAGGTTGATGAATTGTATAAATAGGTGTTATATTCATGTAATTTGGGTGTCGGTGTGGTGTCTACATTACCAGAGAGTGGTCTATGTGTGCATAAGTGAATTTATTTTTCAATATGATGTATTGAGTAGAGATTGTTGTAGAGAAGACAAATGTGCTTAACTAGAACTGTCATCAGGCATTAGCAGATGCTATCTTTGCAGTTCATGTAATCTGGATTGTAGTCCAAATATTATTGTAAGGTAGTGAACCTTCCCTGAGGTTGGAGCCTTCTAGGTCATTGTATTTTGAGCAGTGAGCTCTAGGAAGTATGTCTGAATGCATGTGCATTCCCCATTGTATTATTTACACATAATGTTGCAGAGTATCATCTTATTGTGGGTAGGTTACCACCATGGTTTTTCCCTTAACTGAGTTTTCCATGTCAAAAATCTTGGTGTTGTGTGTGTTTTTGTTAATGTATTTATTTCTATTCTTGCTACAATTGATTGAAATCTGAGATTGTGCTTAATTTGTTCAATCAAAACCGATTCAACCCCCCCCCCCCTCAGTTTTCATTCATTGTTGTTGCCAACAATTGGTATCAGAGATAGATCCTCTGAAAGAAGCTTGACCACTTGAGGAGATCTAGGATGGCAACTTCTATGTTCAAGAAGGAGAGTCCAAGATTTGATGGAAGCAATTATACTATGTGGAAGGACCGGATGGAATTTCACCTAAAGTGTCTTGGAGATGAGTATTGGAATATTACAAAGAATGTCTACAATATTCCTCATAATGGACCGGTTACTACTACTGAGGTCGGGGATGTTGAACATAACATAAGAGCTAAGGAAGCATTGTTGAGTGCCTTGACTTATTCAAAGATGACTAATGTGATGGGTTTGAAGACTACACCTAAGATCTAGAAGAAGTTGGAGACCTTGTATGAAGGAGATGCGCAAGTCAAAGTAGCTAAGTTGCAGAGTTTGAAAGGGAAGTATGAAGCATTGAAGATGGGAGAAGATGAAAACATAACATCCTTTATGGTTAAGGTGAATGATCTTGTCATGAATATCAGATGTGTCAATGGAACTCTTGAAGAAGATGAGATTGTTCCCAAGGTGTTGAGATCATTTCCCTCTACTTATAAGAATAAAGTAGTTGCTATTGATGAAATCCAGAGTGTGACTATTGTGACTAGAGACATGTTGGTCGGAAAGCTTGTTCCGTTTGAGTTGAGTGAATTTGGAGAATCACATGGTAAATCGGAGACTGCATTCAGAGCCTCTATATTCAGGAAACAGAAGTATGATCCAGGAGAAAGTTCTTGTTGGGTATCCAGATATGAAAGAGAAAAGAGAGAGATGGAAGAGAAAGAAAGATAATTGGATGAGCTTGAAGCCATTATTTCTCAGAGATTGCCTAAGGGAGCCAGTAAGTATGATGGAAAGTTACCTTTGAAATGTTTCTCTTGTAATAAGATAGGACATTTTTCTTCTAGGTGCCCCGGGAGAATGTATAGATATGATAAGCATGATAAATTTGAAAGGCATGATAGATCTGATAAGTACGATAGATATGAGAAGCATGAAAAGAATGATAAGCCCTATAAGCCTAACCGGAAGTTCAGATATAAGAAAAGATGTTATTATGTTGCTGATAAAGGTGTAACAAATGAAGAATCAGAGAATGGGAATTTAGAAGATGAGTTTGTATTTATTACTATCAAGGAAGATGATCGAGTACTAGTGAATCCTACAAGCTGCATTATTGAGGAGAAAAATTTAGTTGCTAAGATTGAAGAGAATGATGAATGGGTGATTGATAGTAGTTGTTCACATCATATGACAAGTGATAAAAGTAAATTTGTGAGTATGGAAAGGTATGATGGTGGTATAGTAATATTTGGAGATGATAAATCTTGTGTGATTCATGGTAGAGGTTCTATATCTTTTAATGGTAAGCATAATATTGATGATGTCTTGTATGTTGAAGGACTGAATCGTAATCTTTTGAGTGTTGGATGGATAGTGGACAAGGGATATGATTTGCAATTCAAGAATGGTAAATGCAAGATCCTAAATACCTTTAGTATAGAGATTGCATCAAGAACTAAGACTAAAGGTAATATATTTCTGTAAAGTGGAAAATTGGGAACCTTAGCCAATTCGCCACTTGAAAGAAGAGGTGGGAACTTTACTAAGGTTCAATTTTCACTTGGGGAGACTTTACATTAAAAAGAGGGGGATAAATCTACTAGATCCGATCCCAAAGGATGCAAGGATTGAATACTAAGTAGATTGATTGTGATTCGAAAGCAATTGACCCTCTTTGTAAGTTGTCAAGTTGAATTAAGACTAAATGCTGGAAATGAGCCAAAAAGTATGAGAAAACAATGAGCTATAGATTCGGGATTCAGTCGTGCACCCTGGATCTCAAAATTTTGAGATGATTCAGAGCTTCTCTACGAAATCAGGAAAGAGTTGCGGGGACCGTGTTTTCAAACAGGGGCGCCCTCCTATTGGTCCTCCAAAATTTTCGCATGTCGAAAAGGGTTTTTCTATCTTTATGAATAAAGCTTAATTCTAGAAGTACAGTTGTGTACCTATTTCCTGCACACAAAAAGAAAGGGAAATGTGTTGGGAATAGGGTTTTGTCTTGAGATCAAACCTCGATTTTGAAATTAACCAAGTGGTTTAAGTAATGTAAATGAAATGACTAAAAGTAGAAATCCTCCTCTTTGAGGGGATGTTGAATTGATTGAAAATGAAATGCTTATACCTCCTTGTGAATTTTTGCTTACCTCCACATTAAATTAGGGTTACATGAAGTAGGGTGTTGATCTCCTCTTCAATGCTTGAAATCTTGTCTCTATTTCTGCTCCAAAGCTTGAAGGAAGATTGAAAATGCTCAATTTCTCTTGAATGCTTGAATGCTTGATCTCTTGAATACCCAGATTCTTGATTGAATTTAATGATCATCAAATGAGAGGGGAAATCCCTCTTATATACATTCCAGTGGGATTTAATTGACTGGTTTTATGACTTGAACTGACATAGGGGGGATTTTCCCGTTCCAATTTGAGATGAGCCAAAGGGAGGGACCCCAAGATAGGTCCCAAATAGGGGAGCCCGAGGCACCACACCCTGATCCTGCCCTATTTTGGGGTAGGATCAAGATGCGAGCAGAGTGTTATGTTGAATTACAATGTATTTTTTATGTGCATGAGAATATTCAGGTCTTTGATCAAGTCGAGGGGAACAAACACTAAGGCAAAGACCCAAATGCAGTCAAAAATTGCAAGGGGTGCAATTTTTAGGATGTTACATTTAGCCCCCACTTTAGCAGGAGTATGATCTTACACAAATACTATCAGTAAAGTACAAGGAATTCAGATTGAAAGACTTTCACCACATCAAGGAGCAAAAATTCACCAAGCCCCAACGGACTTTAGGATCTTACGAATTAAATGATAAGGTAAAAGGGAAGATCATGAGAGAAAGAGAGAACCATGACTACAACTAGTAAGGTTCTCTTACTATGATTCATGAAAAGAAGCACCAGAAATTACAAAGAAAAGACAAAGTTTGCTAAGTAAATTTAAGTATCAAAAGAGAGAATCATGAGCAGAGTGTATGCTCCCACGTTAAAGTGATTGAATAAACCTTATCGAGAGAAATTGCTTTAAGGTGGGATACACCCAAATAAGACAAGCAAGTTATCATAATAATTTAGCCCCCAAGAGAGGACAAATAAAGGATAATAAACACAAAGCACAAGGTGGTTTCACCTAACTTTGGAGTCAGTATGCTTTTTATGATAACTCATGTATATCATTTATATGTATATATATGCATAGAATCATCCTTATTCCCAAAGAAAGGAAACCACCATGGAAGAAGGGAACACATGTGTCTTTTGAGTCAACATGGGAGAGACCAAAAGAGATCTCAATACTTTGCATCGTCCTCAACTAGACAATACTAAGGACAACAAATAGAAGAATGTCACAAGCAAGAGAGGAGAAAGAGAGTCTATAGTGCTAATTAAGCTAATCAAGAACGTTGTCCTCCCCCTGATCTTGATCATTATTTTGGGAAGGTGGAAAACATGCAAGAGGAGCAACATCGAGCATAGTAGATGGAACTATAACAAGTTCCAAACAAGGACCATGCTCTAATGATAAGTCACTTGTTTGTTACTAAAATCTAGGATTAATGTTTTTGAAAATTTTGCAGATAAGTCATTGTCAACATCAACATATTCATATTCATCATCAGAAATCTTAGGATTAACATTTTCATCATTAAGAACATTTTCACCTATTTCTTAATCAAGATTAATAAGAATAGGAGCTCTAATAGGAATATAACTTGAACCACCATTTGTCTTAAGCATTTTGCATCTTGGAGAATTAGGTTGATAAAATGGAATCATGTCAATAGTTGGTGTTTTGGGAGAAGAATTGGTTTGGAAAGAAACTTCATGAGCTCTAGCATGACATCTTCGTTGACGTTCTCTTGCACAATAGTTTTGTCTAGTCTTGGTTGAATGTTGAGGAGGTTTAGGTTCATCATATATAATCTTCATCTCTTCTTTTAAGGAAAGATGAATGGTTTGAGGTTAGTCGCCTCTCTTTATAAGACAAAGGAGGAGGAACCACACCATATAAAGGATGGATAGGAGGTGTAGGAAGGAGACCATGTCCATCATGACAAGGAGGGATAGGTCTAGCCTTAGGAGGGATAGTTTATTTTTTAGGAGGAAGAGTTTTCCTACCTTTAGGAGGGAGAGGAGACTCATCCATAGGAGAAGGAATGGATTCTTCTTTAGGAAGAGGAATATCTCTTTTCTTAGGTGAAAGGATACTCTTCTCTTTAGGAGAAGGAATAGATGCTTCCTTGGGAAGAATATTATTTATTTCCTTAGGAGGAAGAACAATCTTATCCTCAAGAGGGGGTATATGATCATCAAGAGGAATGTTAAGTGTTGGATTTCTAGGTTTACTCAAGGATAAAATAATTTCAGTTTTTCAATTTTGATATTATCTAAAAAGAGAATCACTTCTAGGTTCAAGAGGCTTGAATTGTTCGAACAAAAAATAATCAAGACAAACATCTCCATACCTCAGTGTAGGTTGAAATATGCTATGATTAACAGTTGTGATTTAATCATTATGAGGAAATTTAAGACACTTGTGAATAGTAGAAGCGATCACTTTCATGGAAGAGAGTCAAGGATGTCCTAACTTCACAGGAAATTGATTGGATGTAGGAATAATAGAAAATTGAACATCTAAGCATTTAGTGCCAACATCAATAGGAAGTTTTATAGAACCAATAGAAGGACAAGAGAAGCCATAAAAAACATTAACTATCACATCAGTATCATCATATATCACTTGATGCAATTGCAAGGTATAAAGAAATTCTTCAGTTATCACATTAACCATGCAAGAAGGATCAATAAAGACTCCTCTAGTGGGTATACCTTTGATTTTCGCACTTATATATAATGGTCCATTGGGTGCTTTAATGGTCTCACTAGTATAAAATGTTATGTACAAATTCTTAGGAGGTTCTTGTTGATCTGCAAGGTTCACCATGTTATTAAATTCAATGTTCACGTCATTGGAAGAGAAAGCAAGATGATCAGTTTCAATCACATTAGTGGAATGGGATGGTAAAGGATCAATGAAATTTTGAAGGTTCTGATTAGGAAGTGCTATAGATTTGTTTCCTTTATCATTCACACCTACCAAATATATAGTATTGTTATCAGTCAATTCTTGAATCTTACTTCTCAATGAAAAACATTTTTTCAGTATCATGACCAGGCTAACGATGATATTGACAAAAATATTTTGCATAAAAATAAGGGGAAGTTGTTTTAGATGGATCAATTGGTTTGATTTGGGGAATTTTTAACATATGCTTTTATATTAATTGAGACATAATTCTATGAAAAGTTTCATTCAAAGGAGTAAACTCTTTTTCTCTTTTAAAGAATTTAAACAAAGGAGGCACACCTGCAGTGGCTATTACTTGAATGTTGTTGTTGTTATCATTGAATTTGATGAATCCTTTGTTTGGTTTGAACTTCACAAATGGTTGTTGAGCACCATCACCCTTATCACTTGGAGCCATGGAAGAAGATGATTGTTCCAATTGAATCACAATCAGTTGATAATTGTGAAGTATTGTGTAGAATTGTGGAAAGGAAGTAAACTCTGTTAAAATAAGTTTATCCCTAATGTCTTTTTATAAATTAGCAATGAATTTTTTTTTAATGTCTTGTTAGACACAGGAAAATAAATCTAAGAATACAAATGCTTATATCTACCAATAAAATCAATCACTTTCTCTTTAACACCTTGTTTACAATTCATTAAATCAATCAAAGTAACTTTAGGACCAATGTTATTGTAAAATTGTTGAATAAAAGCATTAGCCAGTTGTTGAAAAGAAGTAATAGAGTAAGAAATAAAAGAACAATACCATTGCAAAGCTCTATCCATTAATGTTCTAGTAAACAATTTTGCTAATAACCTTTGATCATGCACAAAGTCACTACACAAAGTTTCGAATGTTTTAACATGAGTTAAAGGATAACCTTTTCCATTATAAAGTTCCAATTGAGAGACTTCTACATGTTTAGGAGGGACGACTCTAACAATGTCAATGGATAATGGGCTCGCTACATCAAATATGGGCACATTGTACTTGGATTGATTCATATAAGCTATTTGTTGTTGTAAGGAAGACACTGTTTGGGGTAGATTATTGATTGTAGCTTTGGTAGAAGGATTGAAATGAGACATGTTGGAGTGAGAGGGTGAAGTAATATTGTTGAATGAAGGAAGAGATTGAGAATAAGGAGGTGGAATACTATGATAAGTGGGTAATGGAGAAGAATGGGTATCACATGGAATATTCAAGGGAGGAATGAAGGAATTGTGATTGAAGGAGTTGCCCCCTTGACTAACATTTATAAGTGGTGAATGTGATTGAGTAACAAGAGGAACACTCATGGTAGGAGAAATGAAAGAATATGTATTGTCCCCATGACTAACATTTGTAGGTATGACATATTGTGTAGAGGTAGCCATGATGTTTGATGTGAAGGTAGGAACACTAGTCATGGAAGTTTTCAAAGGAATAGAATGATTAACTTGACTAGGTGGTTGTGTATAACCTAGGTTTCTATCACAACGCTTCATAGGAATGATATTAGATTCAACAATATGAGCAATACCATGCAAGATATCAACACCATGTTTATCACTTTGAATCATTCTTTTTAATCCTTCAATCAATGGGAGAGCTTCACTTTCTGGGTATTCTTAACTCATCCATTGTTGAAGATTACCAAATTGATTGTCCATCTTTGCCAATTGATCAACGAATAGCCTAGTTAGTGATTCCTTCTCATTGTGATAATTATCAAGAGGATAAATAGGAATATCTGAATGATGGGAAGAAGCAGCAATATCCTCATTGAAAAATCTAGCCAAATTAGACTCCATTTCCTCGGTAATAAACCTTGGGCAGCCTTAATTCTCCAACTTCTTCTAATGGGTATACTATAGGTAGGACTAATAGTAGTAAAACTCATGCACTAGGGAAAAGAAATTGGAAAGAATAATGCAATCTTCTAGGAATTTGAAATTTAAAATTAGGGCTTTGCTTAAATAACCTCTTAAATTTATAATTTTGAAAGGAGAGAAAATCAAAATTAAAATTAGGGTTGTCCAAATTTAACCTCTTAATTAAAATTTTGAGATTTGGGAATGTTGAAATATTGAAGAAATCAATTTAATTTTAAAAATTAGGGTATGTGTAGTGAACCACTTAATTTTAAAACTCAAATTAATAATGGAAATGTTGAAATTCATATTTGCTTTCGACCTTATGGTGACCTAAAATCAATAAAATTTCATAAATCTCTATAATTGTGCAGTAAAATACATTCAAAACAAGCTCCTGCAATTTGAGTAGAAAAAGTCGGGACCAAGTAGGTAGCGACTTGGTCCGAACACACAGTCTGACCAACTTTTTTCCAAATTTTTGAGGAAGCAAGATATTGTGATTTTTATGCGAGCTCCAGAAGGATATGAAAATTGGAGATGTTGAGATATGTAAAATTAAGCCTTGAAGGTTGAAATAGGACACACTTAGAATGTTTGATAAAAGGATTAATTGAAAGGACAACAAAAAGGATACACTTAACGGTCAACTTTTATGATGTTTAGAAGTAAGACAGGAGGCTTTAGATTTAATTGAGCCAATTAAATGCTTAAAAGATAATTGGAAATTGCCAAGATTAATTTAATTTTAAAAATTAGGGCTTGTTGCATAAACCGCTTAATTTTAAAAATTTGAATGTTGCGAGGGAAAATGAATTTTGAAATTGAAGTAAAGACCCAAATTGAAAATAATTCAAGATCTAAACAATCTGCAATGTCAATTTTAAAATTAAAATTAGGGTTTTGTGATTCAACCACTTAATTTTAAATAAATTTGAAAATTGAAAGTAAATGAAAACTTGAATTGTAAAATTCAAGAGTTCTTAGATGTGAAACAATCAATCCAATTTAGACAAATAACAAGCTCAATTTTGAATCTAAAAATTAGGGTTTTTGTGCATTCAACCTCTAAATTTTTAAAAACTGCAAGGAAATTAAACTTGTAAATGAAAATTTGAATTTTGAATTGCACACACTCAAATCTAAAAATGAAAAATTAGAATTAAGGGTGTAAGACATCAGGTTCACCAAAATGTGATGTGGAAAATTGGGAACCTTAGCCAATTCACCACTTGAAAGAAAAGGTGGGAACTTTACTAAGGTTCAATTTTCACTTGGGGAGACTTTACATTCAAAAGAGAGGGATAAATCTACTAGATCCAATCCCAAACGATACAAGGATTGAATACTAAGTAGATTGGTTGTAATTGGAAACCAATTGACCCTCTTTTGTAAGTTGTCAAGTTGAATTAATACTAAATGTTGGAAATGAGGACAAAATATGAGAAAACAGTGAGCTACATATTTGGGATTCAGTCATGCACCTGGATCTGAGAAGTTTGAGATGATTTGGAGCTGCTCTGTGAAATCCAGCAAAAGTTGCAGGGAACATGTGTTTGGACAGGGGCGCCCTCCTATCGGTCTTCCGAACTTTCTGCACATCGAAAAGGGTTTTTCTGTCTCTACAAATAAAGCTTAATTCCAAAAGTACAACTGCATACCTATTTCCTGCAAATAGAAAAAAAGGGAAATGTGTTGGGAATAGGGATTTTCTTCATATCAAACCCCAGTTTTGGAATTAACCAAGTGGTTGAAGTAATGTAAATGAAATGACTAAAAGTAGAAATCCTCCTCTTTGAGGGGATGTTGAATTGACTAAAAATGAAATGCTTATACCTCTTTGTGAAGTTTTAATATCCTCCACATGGAATTAGGGTTTCATGAAGTAGGGTGTTGATCTCCTCTTCAATGCTTGAATTCTTTTCTCTATTGCTGCTCCAAAGCTTGAAGATTGAAAATACTTAATTTCTCTTGAATGCTTGAATGCTTGATCTCTTGAAATCTCGGATGCTTGATTGAATTTCATGATCATCAAATGAGAGGGGAAATCTCTCCTATATACATGCCAGTGGGATTTAATTGACTGATTTTTTGACTTGGGCCGACATAGGGGGGATTTCCCCACTCCAATATGAGATGAGAAAAATGGAGGGACCTCAAGATAGGTCCCAAATAGGGGATCCCAAGGCACCACACCCTGGTCGTTCCCTACTTTGGGGTAGGATCAAGGAGCAGGAAATGTTCTATGTTGAATTGTAATGTATTTTTTATGTACATGAGCATATTCAAGTCTCAAATTATGCCAAGGGGTACAAACACTAAGGAAAAGACCTAAATGCAGTCAAAAATTGCAAGGGGTGCAATTTTTAGGATGTTACACTTTCATTTGAATGTTGGTGAGAAAATCTATTTTATTGCTCAGATTGATGAAATTTGGTTGTGGCATAGAAGGATGTGTCATGCTAATTTTGACTGCATGATAAGGATAAGTTCTCGTCAAGTTGTTAGAGATTTGCCTAAAATTGTGAAGCCATCTAATCCGGTATGTAAAGAATGTCAGTTGGGAAAGAAAACAAGAATTACATTCAAGAGTAAGTTCTATTCATCTAGTGGATTGTTAGATCTAGTGCATACTGACTTATGTGGTCCTACTAGAGTGAGAAGCATGCGGGGTGACAGACATTTCATGTTGTTGATTGATAATTATTCTAGGATGATGTGGTTTACCTTTCTAAGGGGAAATGGGAAGCATTGGAGAAATTCAAGATATTAAAAGCTAGAGTGGAGACTAAGACGGGATTTAAGCTGAAGTACCTGAGATTTGACAAAGAAGGATAATTTACATCATGAGAGTTTGATACATTATGTGAGAGGAATGGAATTAGAAGATAATTATCTTCTCCTAGAACCCATTACTAGAACAGAGTTGTTGAAAGGAAGAACAAAACCAATTTAGACGTTGTCAAGACAATGCTAATAGAAGAAAATGTTGCACAAACCTTTTGGAGAGAAGTTGTTAGTACTATTGTTTACACATTCAACTAGGTGCATATAAAAGGTGATTTTGGTAAGACTCCTTATGAGCTATGGTTTGGTCATGTTCCTACAATTATATATTTTAAAGTTTTTGGAAGTAAATATTATATCAAAAGAGATGAGAATATAGGAAAGTTTTATGCAAGATGTGATGAAGGAATCTTTTTGGGTTATTCTACTAAGAGTAAGGCCTACTAGTGTTACAACAAGAGATTGAGAAATATAATAGAGAGTGCAAATATGAAGGTTGATGAATGTCTTGGAAAGAAGACCAGAGCATGCAAATATGAATTTGATGATGAAGATGTTCTTTCAAAGCCTATGCAGACTGAGATCTTACAGTAGAATGATCTAGTAGAGATAGATAATCTGGATATTGTTGCTGCCAGTGAAAAAGTTCAAGAACCAGACAATGAGAACAATAAAAAGACTCTAAGGTATGTAAGATTAAATCATTTAGAAAATTAGATTATTGGTATAAGAATAAAGGTGTGAGGACTAGGAGAAGGATTGTTGTTGAAGAGATATGCGTGATTTCAAAGATTGAACCTAAAGATGTTTCAAAAGCATGTAAGATGAGAATTGGATAAAAGAAATGAAAGAAGAGTTGAATTAGATTGAGAAGAATAACACTTTGGAGCTTGTCTTGAGACCTAAATCCAAGAATGTTATTGGTACTAAATGGGTATTCCATAATAAACTAAATGAATCTAGTGAAGTTGTCAAGAAAAAAGAAAGATTGGTATGTAAAGGTAGTTCAAAGATGGAAGGTATTGACTATGAGGAGACTTTTGCTCTGATAGTTAGAACTAAAGTTGTTAGATTGTTGCTTGCATATGCTGCTTAGAAGAATTTCAAGGTATATCAGATGGATTTCAAGTCAGGCTTTTTGAATGGTGATTTGGAAGAAGTCTGCATAGAGAAAACAGATGGATTTTCTTTATCAGATGAAGAATATATGGTATGCAAATTGAAGAAAGTACTATATGGACTTAATCAAGCCCCTAAAGCCTGGTATGCTAGATTGGATAAGTATTTGTTGAAGTTGGGATTTTGTAAAGGTACTGATGATAGTAATTTATATTTTAAGGTTGATAATAATAGCATTTTGATTGTTGAAGTCTTTGTTGATGATATCATTTTTGGAGGAGATGATGATTCGAGTATGAAGTTTGCTGATGATATGCAAAAGGAATTTGAGATGTCTATGATAGGTGAAATGAAATTCTTCATAAAATTACAGATTACTCAAATTGATAAAGGCATTGTTATTTCTCAATCTAAGTATGTGAAGGAATTGTTGAAGAAGTTTGGGCTATATGATGCTAAACCTATTGGAACTCCTATGGTGACTAGATGCAAGTTGTCTAAGAATGATGAATCTCATAAAGTTAATTAGACTTTGTATAGATCTATGGTTGGTGGATTGTTGTATTGAACTCAGACTAGACCAAACATTATGCATGCAATTTGTCTTTGTGCTAGATTTCAAGTTGATCCTAAAGAGACTCATGTTACTATTGTGAAGAGGATTTTTCAATTACTTGAAGGGGACTGTTGACTATGGTTAATGGTATTCGAAGAATGATAATTTCCTATTATGTGCTTATACTGGTGCTGATTGGGCAGGTGATGTTGATGACTAGAAGAGAACTATCGGTGGAGCTTCTTTTTTGGGAAAGAAGTTGATTTCATGGTCTAGTAAGAAGCAAGATGTTGTATCTCTATCTACTATGGAAGCCGAATACATTGTTGTTGCTAGCAACTGTACTCAGGTAGTTTGGATGAAGCAAATGTTGAAGGATATTAGAGTGATCTATGATGAGCCTACTATTATATATTGTGATAATTCAAGTGTTATTAATATTTCCAAGAATCTAGTACTGCATTCTAAAATGAAGCATGTATCAATAAAGTGTCATTTCTTGAGGGAGAAAGTCAGTGATGAAGAAGTCATATTGGAATATGTATCTACAAAGGATCATATTGTAAATATTTTCACTAAGCTTTTGCTCACAAATACATTTTCCCATTTGAGATACAAGTTAGGGGTCTCTACCCCTCCTCATGAGAACTAGATGCATGGAGTTGCATCAATCCGATGTATTTCAAAGCCTTATCTTCTTATCTAGGTTAATGAGTTGGTGTTGCTACTCAGCCAAAGTAGTCAGTAAGTGGTTCAAATGATCAGTTGTGATTTTATCCTAAGGAGGAGAGATTTTCCTTCTTAGAGAATGAGTTTTTGGGAGAAAAGCATGATTTGTATTATGTCTTTGGCATTGCTATCAAAGGGGGAGAGAAGCATGTGAAAAACTGCTTTATCTTTGGAGCTTTATGTGCATGATATTAGTGGGAGTTTGTTGGAGATTGTTGGTGTTGATTCATTCATTTTTATTGATTTTTTTTCACATTCATATGTTGCCATCAATGTCTAAGGGGGAGATTGTTGGATACTGTTGTTGCTAGGATATGTTGTTGTCATTGATAACAACATATTCCTGTGTTTGGTGTTCTGGTAATTGCAGAGAATTGATTTAGTTTGGTTTGTTGATAAGGATTTGTGGTTCAGTAATGAAGTGTCTCTTGTATCTCTACTTCATTCTTCATTGATTTTAGTGATCTGGAAGTTTACTTGATCATATCATTTGATCTGGTTTGACATTTGGTCTTTCTGTTCTATGGTTGGTAGAGTTTGGTATTTGATTTGTCGTGCTCCGATATGATCATCATATCTTTGGTTTTGGATTGGGGAAAGTATTTTGGATGTTCATGTGTATCTACATCTCAGATGGTTCGTGATTTGGTGCTCCGCAACTTATCTTCCTAGTCGAAATTGTTGTTGTTAAGTGTTCTTGAGTGCTTGTATGTTGTTCAATAAAGATTTGAATAAGTGGTGTTGGTGTATCTATTGCGGATGGTTCCAACATGCTTGTCGGTGTTTCTTGATCATGTCATATCTATTTTGGTGGTCTGCATTGATAATTTTGCATGGTATTGGTGATTTTTTTATCCTATGATATTCTTTGTGTTATGCGGTATTTCTAGTGGTGTAGTGTGTTGCGGTTGATCTTAGCGAGATTTTTGATGGTGATGCGTGTTTGGAGATTTGATTTAGGTGTATGCTATGTTGTCTATTGCATTGTATTGGTCCATTGGTTGATTTATGTATCATGTGATGTATTTTTTGTAATTGAGGGTTGAGGGTTTGGTCAACCTTGTAGTCAAGGTTGATGAATTGTATAAATAGGTGTTATATTCATGTAATTTGGGTATCGATGTGGTGTCCACATTATCAGAGAGTGGTGTATATGTGCATAAGAGAATTTATCTTTTGGTATGATGTATTGAGCAGAGATTGTTGCAGAGAAGACAAATGTGCTTAACTAGAACTATTATCAGGCATTAGCAGATGTTATCTTTGCAGTTCATGTAATCTAGATTGTAATCCGAATATTATTGTAAGGTAGTGAACCTTCCCTAAGGGTTGGATCCTTCTAGGTCATTATATTTTGAGTAGTGAGCTCTAGGAAGTGTGCATGAATGCATGTGCATTCCCCATTGTATTATTTACACATACTACTGTAGAGTATCATCTTATTGTGGGTAGGTTCCCACCGTAGTTTTTCCCTTAACCAGGTTTTCCACATCAAAAATGTTGGTGTTGTGTGTGTTGTTGATATTTTCTTTATCTTTATTCTTGTTGTAGTTGATTGAAATCTGAGATTGTGCTTAATTTGTTCAATCCGGTGAAAACTGATTTACCCCCCCCCCTCTCAATTTTCCTTTATTATTGTTGCCAACAACAAGATTTTTTCTAAATACTGTTGGATTGGTTGAAGGGACCGGAATAATGAGAGGGGGAGGTGAATCAGTATTCCCACCAATTCTTAAAAATTTATCTCAACTTCTTAACCCTTTACTGTTATAGCAGGTTTATCAATATGAAATAGCAAATGTAGAATAAACATGAAAACACAGCCACAACAGGAACACCATATTTTTTACATGGAAAACCCAAATGGGAAAAATCGCCAGAGAGGGTTAGCGCTCAAGATAATATAAATAGTTATATGTTGTTTACAAAATGAGTGGCTCACTGTCAGGTGGCTCACTCCCAAGATACAAAAATGACTCATTGTCAGAATGCTCACTACAAGATTACAAAAGTGGCTCACAGCCGGAATGCTCACTGCAATAGAAAAGGATGAACTGAAGAAAGGTGCATCTCTAAATGCATAAAATCAATTCCAATGTAAGCTCAAATAAAAAAACAATAACTCACAGAATATCTAGTAAATAATCTTTGTGCTAAAATTGATCACTATACTGCAGCAAATCTGGTGAAGGATTACTGCAACACTGTCTTCACTCTAACTCTGCTTCACTATCTGCAATTCACACTTCACACATAGTACTCCTTTTATCTTGGTGTTTCTTCATGTTATCATTCACTCTACACCTCTACACACTCTTTCCATATTTATACACACATGCACATATACCAATAAGAACAATCACTAAGATGATATGTCGGCCAAGCACAAATGATTTATTCAATGATGTAATTGCTCAAATCAACATTACCAAAAAATGCCTCGATCAAAGATATGATGACCAAGTCAGCATTCACTAATCTTCTACATGCTTCACATACTAGGACCAAACAATTATCTACCAGACCTATAGGAATGGATCCATAAGCACAATTCCCAAGTATCATAAAAAATGACTCTATAATACAAATGCCACTGATTCCAAAATATAGAGCTCATAGCATAAAATACAAGTGACATGACCATCACAAAAAACATAAACATAAACCAACATGACTAAGATATAATATTTTCGGTCACCTCCAAAAATAACTCTAGAGAGTTATACAATCCTTATAGCTCTGCATCACATATATACCTGTTTTCCACCACTGCACAACATCATAAGTTATGTCTGCCTCATTTTCTTAATATATCACATCCGAACCAATCCAAATTACTAGGTTTGACATCAATGACAACAATGACAAAGTTCACACAAATCCAACAATCTCCCCCTTTTTCATTGATGGCAAACATATCAAAAGAATAACTCGCAACTCCCCCTTACTCAAGCATCTCAGAAACTCTTTCTCCATACATTGTACTTTCTCCCCCTTTGACATCAAGGACAAAGGGTGTCTTTGACTAAAGAAAGGAAACATGGGATAACCAAAAAGATTGTCAAAACTGCACAATGACTGAAAGAAACATAGAAACAAACTCAATTGCTCTTCTTTTGAAAGATTTCCTTATACTTTTCCTTCAATTCCAGAAGAAGAACATTCCATGAATTCACAACTAGCTTAATACTTTTACATAGGCTCCTACACTCTACCAACACATCCAAATCATGAGAAAAAATGTCTGGAGCATAAAGATTCTACTCATATTCAACTGCATCTGAAAGCAATGCCGAAAAATGCTCCAATTTTGCATCAACAACTTCCTTGACCTTCCAGAACACATTGACAAATTCTTCTTTCTACCTATGTAGAAACAATATCTCAGACTATAAGGCATTTACCTTCTTTCTCTGCACACCATCCTTGTCACTTAGAAAATCAAAATATATACCTAGAGAACTCAATTCATCTTCCACTGAAACAATCCTAGCTTTAAGCTTTTCCAAAACTGTTGGCCACTGTAAACAATATTTGTACACCCTGCTAGTGTCATTGATATAATTCTTCATTTCATTCATGCATATAGGTAGACTTCTACGTGCATCACTGCATTTTTCCAACAGGCTCTGCAAGCTATCGGTCTCAAAATATTCACTAATGTTTTCTTTAAGCAATTCAAACATAGATTATGGAAGCACATCACTAAGATCCTCAATTCTAATGTTATTCCTAAGTAAGTAATCAATCAACAACTTCTCGATTTCATCAGATTCAACATATGTAAGCCAAATACTTCCAATCTTTCTTATTCCATCATTACCTTAAATATTTTTTAACGAATTAGGCTCATCATCATCATCAGGTTTTTCTAATATCACTTTCAGTACATCAACAACTAACTCTTCTTTGGCAAGGGATGTTGGATCATCCAATTGAATTATATCCTTCTCTTTGTGATCTTTTTCTTCCTTTTAGTAGCACGAGAACTGGTAGACACAATCTCCTCCTTTTTACTCTTTCTAGAGAAAGAACCCTCCTTAACAGTAGTAACACTGGGAGATACAAAGTCAATACTCCAAACATGAAGAAATTATTTAAAGTAATCTTTAAAGATTTCATCACAGTTGTTCAAATTATTCAAATAATAATAGATTTGCCCAGCTACCAGAACATGAGATACCCATAACACATCTTCTTTTGTTGGTAAGGATCCTAGATAGTACATAGCTAGATAGCCAAGAAGTGATCCAAACCTGAAGGGAAAACTGTGTTCTTTTATCATTCTTATGTTCACAAGAAATTGCTTTTTCAGAAGTCCTTCCATAATTATCATATAAGCAAAATAAACTGCAGTAGTTAAAGTGAAACCTTCCCTATTTTAGACATAGATCTTGTAAGAGATACCATAGGCCACATACCCAACTATTGGATCATCAATTTTATCGATTATTAGAGCTCTCTAATCTCCGATTACACCGATTAGGATTTCAAACTCTTTGGTTTTCACATATTTCTTTACCGGTACTATCCCTTTGTCACATAAGCCATACATGGACAAAAATAAGATCTTTAGATATCAAATAGGGTTTGCCAAGTACCAGTAAACCATTCTACACATGACTAAGAATTAGTCTAATTATCTATTTGTTATCAAACCAGGGAAACTCAACCCATAGATGAAGTCCTTCATCACTTAAATCTCTAATTTTCTACACATCCATCTCACATAGATTCTTCATTTGCATTCTGATCTTTTCAGTGTCAAACTCATCAAGACGTACCTTATCAACAACATGAAATTCTATGTTGCTTTGCTCTCTGACAATTTCCTTGGACTCTATGATAACATTTTCTTTCTTGCTCTGCTTCTCTTCTACTATTCTCAATACTTTCAAACATGATAAAGAGAAATGACTTCAAACAGTGATACTTATCTCGCCAAAAATTCCATTAGGGTTTTGCCACCAAAAAGTGTCTTATCATTGATGTTAGCACAAACCATTGGTTACCGGATAGCTTCACTACTACAGACATGTTGGATCCATGACATGATTTACTAAAACATGGGTATCAAAATATTTTCCTTCAAAAATTCCCCTCGAGTCAAAGCAATACGCTCAATTACCGGAGGAAGAGGTACCTGCACCAGATTCTAGTATATCAGGTCTACTTCCATTATCCACCTCCTTTCTCCAAACCAAATTTTCTTTCTTCTTTGATCGATCATTCTGCATTCCATTCTTCTCAAAAGATTTATCCATATTTCCATTTTTGCACTGATTAGCATAATGTCCAAACTGCTTGCACTTGAAAAAACCATTGTTCTTCTTGTTAGACATAATGCACCACTGAGAGGGAGGGTGAATTAGTGGTTCTCAAACTTTTCCCTTTAACTATCCTTATGAAAGTATACCGATTAATAGATCTAACTGAATACAGACTTACCAGTTAGTGAGGAGACTAAACACAAATGCATTCACACAAAGGGACATCACATAACACTAGTATGTACGATGAAAACTCAAGATGGGAAAAACCTCGATGAGCAATGCTGCTAGAGTCTACTGCTCCAATCCAGCCTCACAATGAATCTCTGTTACAATGTTTAGGGCACCAACCCAAGGAGCACCAACCCCTTCACCAAGCTAAAACTCAGTGACCATAATGAACATTCAAATACAAAAGTAATATCCTACTTACAAAAGAGTTTTTCAACCTCTGCACATAACTTCCTTATGTCAGTGAGACACCTTCTCTACTACACCGGTTCACTCTTTTGCTGCTCTCATTTGTTCTTGCATTGCTGGTAAACTCTACCGGTTCACCAGTACCCTTCTTCTTTCTCTACTGGTTCTCCTCATCACTGCTCTTCTCTTTGGTACTCTTTGTTGTCCTCCTGTTGGTACAAGGACCTACCGATTATCTCCACTGATGCAATCTATCTGATTTATTGGTTACTCAAACCATACCGGTTAACTCTTTGTTAAATCCTATCACCAGATTAACCTTCACTCCCTCAGTCATTGTTATCTACAACTATTTTCCCTCTGACTGATCTGCAACACTCAATCACTTCACAGCAGCTCTATCTACTCCCATCCAGTAGCCCTTAACAATATCTTTGGCTTGCTTATTTATAGCCCAGTCTTCCCCCCAAAAGCCTATTCAAATTTTAGGCGGTTAAGGTTTCCTCATCGACCTTGAGGCAAACCAAATCCAATCAGATCTTATCTGATTGATCCCTCAGATAGCTATTTGCACATCACCACCATTAATGTACCTTCTAATACATGTTTTCTAAACTTAGCAACCACGGCCCTGTATCTCGACCTGCACCTGTCAAGATGCCATTAATATTTTTGTTGTTTCCTTCTTAAGGTCTTCTCACAATCTGATTTTCTTGCTTTTATTTAGGTGCCAACAACTCCCTTATTTTTCTTTGTCGTTCATTATTCCTCAAACCGCACTCCTCTGATCTGATCCACAAATCATGGGATCCATATTAAATGCACACTTGTAGAAACACCTATCCCTACATGGTAGTTCACTGACCTCTGCGATCTTGCCACTTCATCTCTACGTGGCATCCATGTAAACCTCCACCTCTACTAGATCATCTGTGTCAGTATGAACAGGATCGTCGACCAACCACTCAATCGGTTCTTCTTTTCTGTCGGTTTACTAACCCTGATGATATCTCACACTTTACTGGTTAACCTTCATGTCTACACTTTGCTAAACTATCGGTGGAACTCCTTAACCGGTCGCTAGACATGTCTATCCATAGCATGTTCATTCTCATCAAGTGGGAAGTCTTCAACATTTGCACCTTGTCCATATTACTGATGGACTTACATACCGATAAACACTCTTGATGACACCATATCATCAACCTTCAACTGTTTTCATTTGAGGCATCTGTAGGTTGGTTGGACTCTCTATTTGCAGTTTCTCAGTCTTGCCTTCTTCATCATCAGACCAAACAACATCTCTGTTGGTTTGTCAAAGTGACAAACCCATCACTCTTCATTTGTTTTGGCATCTCATCATGCCTTCTCTATTAGTCCAGTACATATCCCTAATTTCATGCACTTGAGACATTCCTTTGATTCACTGATAGATCTGGTGTCAGCTCTCAAACACTTGCCTTTACCTTTTCTTTCTTATCTCACAGAACTATAATGCACATTATGCATAATAGGAGATAAGCTCTACTTACCGGTGGAGTGACACCTTGTCATCTGCATCCTACAATACACTCATGTGACTTCCCTGTTTGTGCAGCACATCTTCAAATAGGCAAATGTGATCCGGTGTGGGCACATTCACTGTCAGTCATCTCTTCACATGGTGACTGCATCTTCATCTAATGAGAGACTTGTTGTTTTGCAACCTCTCAACATACTGGTGACCTGTTCATCCTTCTCCTCCGGTGTTGATGTGATTTAAGTAACATTTTGCCTCTTCATCAAAAACAACATCCAAGCATCCTGATCATTGTCAACACTTCACTTACCAGTTGACATACTCTCCTTACTGATGATACACTGTATCGGTAACCTTACCCTTTCATCTACACAAGTCGGGCACTAACTTGTGTATCGGTGACTCTAGTGATCACTCCTCTGAATGATATTCTCTTCCTTACCTTACTGGTGTTTTGCAACACGAGGTGATATCAAAGATATCTCATCATGTACTCCTCCATGATAGTGTTGCACAAATATCTCTTATACCAGTAGTCATCCTATACTGGTTGACATCAATGACAACATAATGCCAACACTTCTTTACTGAATTTACCGAAAAAAATTTAGATCTGCACTAATTAGCTTTATGACCATAACCATTGCAAGTGTGACAATATCCATGAAAGTTAGTATATACCTTATTTTCTCCAACCGGATTGTGATTATGACAGTAATTTTCTTTATGACCAAATCTCTTGCAATTATAACACTGAATGCTTCTATAGTTTGTAGCTTTATGACCAAATTTATCTCATTGAAAATAATAGCTATTAAAAGATGGATACCTTTGTGCATTAGGTTGACGAACTGGTGGCCTTCTTACACTAGTATCAGAGCTAGGTCCAGGCTAGGATCCCCAAGCATACGAGAGGTGTGGCTTAAGGGGGCATGTTGGTATTGGAAATAAGCCACACCCAGACCGACGATGGACTGGTCCAAGAGGGGCCAGTAGCTCAGTGGTAGAGCACTCCAGTAGTGTATGGAAGGTCCTAGGTTCAATTCCTAGCTGGTCCATGTCTCAACATGGTATCAGAGCTAGGTCTAGGCTAGGAGCCCCAAGAACATGAGAGGTGTGGCTTAAGGGGGAGTTTTGGTGTTGAAAATAAACCACACCCGGACCGACGATGGACTGTTCCAAGAGGAGCTAGTAGCTTAGTGGTAGAGCACTCCAACAGCATATGGAAGGTCCTAAGTTCAAGTCCTAGCTGGTCCATGTCTCAATAGGGATAATAACAATAGTAACCCAATAGGCACAATGTCCACATGGATGATGACTGGACATTGACCGATGTTGATTGTATAGTCTAGACATCCAATGCGAAGAGTTTGATGACACATTTGTATGCTGATAGAGAATATGGTCCATGTAGGTTGTTGACCAAGGTTGACTATAAGACCTATATAAAAATTGTTGCCATTCTTGCGGCCACATTTTGCAAGCCGATAGAATTAGTGGTCCACGTGGTGGTTGACCAAGTTTGACCAACCGACTTGGATGTCCAATGACAACTCTTTGAGGATACATTTTCATGTCGATATACACGTGGAAATTGACCATATGGCTTTGATGGCATATCTTGATGCCATATATGTAGTCTGAGACTACTCCACACAAGAAGTTGACTCGATTTGACCAAGTGATGTGGACGAATGAATGGAAGGTGTGGTGAATGTAAAACAAGTGAAAGACAATCAAATTGAAGAGAAGTGGTTGCTTGTAAAGATGGGATATGTAAATGAGGTAGATTTCTATCTAATCTGATTAGGTTGAGAAGAGATGAAGTTGCATTTAATGGAGACCCTGTTGCAATTTGTTGAGAGACTCAAGAATATCCATGATGGAGATATCAGACCAAGGATTACTAAACATAGTAATCTATGCTCAGAGATGTAATCTAAATACAAAAAGATGCTAGGAGGATGCACTTATTATTGATGACTATCTGATTGAGAAGAATGTACAAAGAATCCAATCAACCTACAGACATGATCTCTTGGGAGCTCAAGGAGATTAGATTGTGAATGAACCCTTGAAAGGAAATCCTGCAAGTATAGAGATGAACAAATACAGAGGACAGGTGATGAGATTTGATGGTAGTAGCTAAGGTTTTCAAGTTGGGAGGCAAATCAAATCATGTGGTAGGTTTCTTGGAACCCCAAGAATATTACTCTTTGAACTTTGTGTAGGCGAGAAAGCAGAGTGAGGTAGAAATAAAAGAAAAAGAAAAAAGTGTAAGACAGGTGAGATGCAATTGTGTGTGTCATGAGTGGAGTAGTGCAAGAAGAAGAAGAGATCTGCAAAACAAAGGATAGAAAATAAAGAGAAGAGGGTTACAAAGAAGTAGCCCACCTAGGTGTCAATAACATGATGTCAATTCATGAATAATACTGCAGAAGAAACTACATGCAGAATGTTCAAATGTGTGGAGGAGACAAAAAGTAGTTGAGAGTCAGAATAGAGAGAAGACGATCAAGGGCATGAAAAAGGGAGTGGAGAGAAGCAAAAACCAGAGATCTGAAAGTTCAGAGCTGAGGCATATAACACAGTGGGTTATATACACTATGAGAGAAAGAGAAAGAGGATTGATCCAAGAAAAGAATAGAGAGTAGGTTGCAGAGATAAGAAGAAGGCAAAGAGCGGAGTTTGAGGCCTAAAGATCACAGAGCAGAAGAGAGTCATATAAATCTCAAGAGAAGAACATTTGTAAGGTGTTACAAAACTCATTTGTAACAAGGTGATTTATTTTTTTTAATACGTGTTCATTGTAATTCTTTGAGTGGGTTCTTAGAGAAGGGGTTGGTGCCCATAAATCTAGGGGTTGGTGATCCTTTGGGTCGGTGCCCATAAAATTCAGGGGTTGATGCTCCTTTGGGTTGGTGCCCATAAACATTGTAAACAAAGTTCTACTTGTGAGGTTGGATTGGAGCAGTAGACTTGAACAACATTTCTCATCGAGGTTTTTCCCTCATTGGATTTTGCTCATACATCTGGTGTTATGAGTATTATTTGTGTGTGTGTATGCAAATGTATTTTATATCTCTTCCTATAAGTTTCTTAATGTTTGTTGTTTTAGCTTGAGTGTTTAGAGTGGCTGCATAACTTATGTGATTAAATTTTTTAATCATTCAGATAGTTCAAGTTTTTGGTTACCACTGATTCACCCCCTCTCAGTGGTCCATTGTGTTCCTTCATCTTGAGAGTTATACAATCCTTATAGCTCTGCATCACATATATACATGTTTTCCATCACTGCACAACATCATAAGCTATACTTGCCTCATTTGCTCAATATACCACATCCGGATGATCGGGTTTGACATCAATGACAACAATAACAAATTTCACACAAATCCAACAAATACCAAATTAGGTATTGTTCCTCAGCCCTCTTTGACTCACCGTTGATTGTAAATCTTGATAATGGCTTTAAGTTGCAATTTTTTCATGAGGTTTACTTTGTGCCTGCTAAATGAACACTGTTTGACTCAAAATGAAAATGATCTAATCTCAAAAATGTATTTAATTCATCCAACTTATCCTTCATGGCACCAATTTGTGGCTATGTTCAAATTTTTATCACTTTTTGCCCCTACTTTTGAGTGAAATATACTCAGCAAAATGAAGCTCGTTGATGAAAATTTGAGTTCCAACAGTCAAATCTCATCTTTTCAACTTGACGATATATATGTAGATGCACACATCAGAAGGGATGACCATCGACACAAACTTGTTATAGCTAATGCTTTTGAATTTTTGACTCCTACAATCCACCAATGATGACACATATGGAAGTGTTGTGTCTAGCCCCTACTTCTTGCATTTGACGAATAAAAAATACCTCTAAATATTCATATTCGGAATAGCCAAATTTATAAAACCACTACGTCCTTAATATATCTGCAATATATTGCTTTGAATTTTTGGGATATTAAACCCCCCAATTGATATGAATGCAAGTGATATCATATTTCCTAGCGGGTGAAGTTCTTGTGTTGAAGGCTAATGATACCACTTTCTCAATGGTTCTTTCTACATTCACACGCATTCTAATCAATATTGACATCTATGTGCCTCTTCCTAGGGATGTGGTTCGTATGGTTGGTGATAGGTTATGGACTCAATAATTAAATTATGAGGACCTCCCCTTCTATTGTCGTGGTTTCTTCTCTACTATCCACTTGACCACAAATTGTTATCTTTCACATTATAAAGTCACTGCTACTTGGTGGAAGGATGCTCATGGTTATCACTTGACTCTCCTAGCTTCTAATTCTTCATCTGATTAATTTTCATAGGATGGTGATGATTCCTCACAAGATGATCCTCCTACTACCGGTGAAGCCTCCTCAAGCCCCATGGATCCTCCTTCACCTCGTTCTACTAGTGTGTTTCCATATAGACCTGTGGACCCATCTCCACCTGTTGCTCCTAGTCTGCTTGAGCCTTCAGTGGTGTATTTTTCACTTGGTCAACATCCTACTCTTGATGTTGGTAGTCCCACTAAGGGGATTACTCCCTCTTGTGTTGGTGTTCCAAATGATAGTGTTGTGTTGACTTTTGTTCATCAATGAAGGAAAGATCGTTCTTCCTCTTCTTCCCAAACTCTTCTCCAATTTGTGGGTAAAACTTCTACCCACCCTTGATGTGGGTTACTAACTACTTTGGTAGTGTGTTGTAAATGGATTTTTTGGCCTTTGTTGTCATTTTTCTTGACTAGTTGTATGTACCCTTTTTGGCTTGTCTTTGTATAGGGCCAACACACTTGTTTTGTTGCTTTACTAATAAAATAAAAAAACCTAATTATTCTATGCATATCATGATGCAATACTCCTAATAGTTTTAGTTTATGAGATCATTTCATGTCTCTATTGTCTCTTTTACCATTTGACACCATGATTTGGCCTCATCTAATTTCTCCATTATTATTCTTTTAAACTTTTATATTTTCTATTAGAAACTTGAACTCTTTGATATCTAGATTCTTTTTATTTGCTTGATTCACATTCTCTCTCTTAACTTGGATTGTGTTTCATCATCAAAATCTCTTACTTTCTTATCTTCATGTTGTTTATCAATTCACTTAACTAACTTTTAAGTAACCTATTTTCTTGTGCTATGTTTATGTTGGCTTCTATGATCCCTTGAAGTTTGGTATATTTTGACTGTTCTTTCACCTTGAATGTCATTTAGCCTCCTTTTCAAACCAGTTAGCTCCTTAACATAGAACTTTGATGACCAAGTTAAAGGTATTGAAATGGGGAAGGATGTCACAAAAATTTTTTAGTATTGTGAAGGGAAAGCATAGAAAAGGCCACCTATCTATAATTGTCATGAGTTTTGATTCCTAAATTTATTTAAAGTATTAACAAACAATTTATTCTCTTATTGATATTAAAATAGATAATTATTTAAGGTGATTTAAAAGTGATTTGTTGTTGAATGAAGATTTTTGAATTAAATATTTAATTTAATGTAGTAGTTGTAACTTTAAATTGGGATAATTGGTTCAAATTGATCTAGGTCATGTGAGGACTATTTATATTTATATTTGCAAAGATGTAGCTAGGTTGTATTTGTTTTTGGATTTAATTTTTTGTTGCTTTTTTAATATTGATGGACAAAGATTTTGATTTAATCTCTTCAATTAATAATGGAAGTCCATTCTACTAACAAATAATTGAAGATGAATAAAATCAAAGAGCCTAAAAAATGTCTTCCTCCATTGTGGCCTATGATTTCTCCAACCTAATGAAATGAAATTCAACTTCCACATTATCTTCTATCACTATAATTACACCTAGACAAGGCACTAGATCTAGGTGGCTTCCTTGTCAATTTCTTTGTCAATTGTTAGCACATCATTGGGTGAGATATTTCAAAGGTAAATGAGGTGTCATGCAAGACAAGGAGCCTACTGAAAAAGATAAATAATACTTTCATTGCTCTAATTCCTAAAAAAAGAATTTAATTTTTTCTCTTATGAAGATTCCAAATCAATCTCCATGTGTAATATAGTTTGTAAAATCCTAGAAATGATGATTGTAAATCACCTAAAGTTATCTTATCTAAAATATTAACCAAAGAACAAAGTGGTTTTGTGTCTCCTAAATGCATTGTGGATGGGGCGAGAATTGTAGAAGAAGTCATTCATTATGTATCCTCAAAAGGTCTAGGTGTAATGTTACTCAAGTCGTATATAAAGAAGGTTTATGATAGAGTGGACTGGAGATTCCTATTACACCCCTCTCTCATGAAACAATTTCAACTTTCTTTCCTGCACAATAATCTTGAGATGAGTAGTTGTGTGGTTTATCAGCTGATATTTAATTGAGTATGCATTGTAATGAATGTGTATATGACTCAAATGATAAAAATGTAATTTAATGATGTGATATTTATGTTTTAATATTTTGATATTTATGTTTTAATATGGTTGAAAGATATGGCCTAAGTATAGTGTGTTCCTAAGTTGGATGCAAGGTAAGCTATTTCACCCTCAAGAAAGGGAGGGAGAACATCGTTGGAGAGAAGGACATAGACATGGGAATAGGAAGTTTGTCATGTGAGCCTAATCCTCTTAGGTCAAATTATCCAGAAACGGGTCAAATTATCCAAAAATGGGTAATGTTGTTTCATTTTCTACCATCTTGTTAAGTCATGGGAACCAAGGTTGGTTTCAGTATTATATACCTAAGTCTAGGAGTTGGTTAGTTTGCACATTACCTAGATCTTTGACTTCCTTTTGATCAAGTTAATGTGTTGACCTTGATGATATCTTATGTTCTATGGTTTATTAAAATAATAACTCATTAATACATGTATATATATACAAATGTGTGTATGTCCATGGGAAATATATGTAGATAAGAACATGCATATTTATATATAAGCATATATAAGCACATAATCAAGTGTATTAATGTATTTGTGATAATATTAATGTTTTGACATTGTTTTGAATCTCCACTTGAAAACCAAAATGTATGGCTAAGATAACCAAGCCAATATCGACTAGTATATTACACTCATTTATACTTTCTTATAAGTTTTTTAATGGCTTTTGAGCCATACTAGTTTCTTACAAACTAAAAATATTGAATATTAAGAGTTGCTCAAGATTATTTAGGCATTAGTTTCAAGTTGCATTGTTAATAGTTATAAATATAAACACTCATAGCAAGAGGTTATTTTGCCTTAAAATTAGTTGTGGTTATTCCATAATTTTCCATGAATTAAGGAACTACATTCAACATAGCTAAAATACTATAGAAAATATATGTGTAGTTTGAATTATTTCAATAATAATTTTAAATTTGAACAAAGGATTACTATATCGGCTGCAGCTAATCTGGCTCCAAAAATGCCACGATTTCTGCATAACACGAGGGTAAGTCTAAAATTACAGATCTTGGTCATGCTCGACAGAACTAATTGCATCTTTTATTTTTCAGTTGTTTATAACATGAAGGTTAATCAGTCGTTTTGGAGCTAGATTAATCGCGTCCTACTATATCTATATCCCATTTAGCTCTAAAGAAAAGTCATTATTATTTTTAAGCGCTATTTGAAATTAGATAACATTTTGAATTCTAGGAGATAAAAAGAGTCTAGATGGCTCGAGGAGAGGGTTATGTTTTCTTGATAATGAGCACTTAAAAAAAAAATCTCTTCTCCTTTATACTCTGCAAGAGAGTCAATATTTCACAGCCTATAATGCATATAAAAGAAGCTCATATAGAGCCGACTATTAGTTTATTGGAATACTTGGAGCTAAGCTTGTGATATTAGCATAGGAGTGAAAATTCATCTCGATCGGTGTGCTTTGTCTCACAAGCATTTTTTTTAATTAATAAACCTTATTTTTTTCTACTTGAAAAGAAAGAATTTCATAAGGAAAAATTTGAGCTCGAGTGAGATTGGTTTGCATTTGTATCACTTGTTATATTGTATTTCTTCAAAAATAAAATTGCATGCTCATTAAATGATAGAGTTCTATTACAAAAGTTATCTTGATGTTATGTTAGAAAAAAACCTTTTGAATGTCTCGTTGAGCCATGTAGTGGACTTAAGAAGAGTAAGTCATGTGACATGGAAGCTAGTAATGTCTAGTTATTTATATTCCAATTATCAAGAAGCTACAATATACGTCATTGCTTATTCTCAAAACTTCTCAGAGTCTGAGTCAAGTATTTTTAGACTAGAGTTGTGAAAGAAAACAAACTCTTCTTTTTTTTTTAAATGCTTCAACGAACTAAGGATTTTATTAAGATTTAAGTCTACTTTGGGTAGAGATATTTTACTTGAATGAAACTATATTCGTAGGATCTCCTCATGATGCATGAACTACTATAACCTCAGGGTACAAGTATATAATCTTGTAGGTATGCAATTATTGGAAACATATACTGTATGACTCAACTTAATGCTTATTAGGAGCAGGGGGCTAAGGAAATGTGGTAGGCGTATTAAGTTTGATACTCTAGACAATTGGAGTAGCAACATTTAATATTCTAAATAAATTAGTGTGAATTCAATAGCCAATCTGGTAAAGATACTTTCCTTGTATGACTCTTATGAAAGCAAGTTGGGTATGAGTCCCTTTAACTTTCTCCCTTGATAAAATCTTTCAATCTATCAGCCTCAATCCAAGCTGAAAATAATTTTGAACCTTTAAGGACATACTTCTTCCATGAAAGATCTTTCTATGAAAATTTCCCACTACATGGGTGTTGAACTGCTTCATCTATGATGCGGGACCAACATACATGAACCAGTACAAGTAAAAACAATAACACAAATCTGATCACCACTTTAAATAACTTAAAGCTTAATAAACATGAAAGAAATATCATCACATAAGTTAAAATCCAATATATCAAGCTCCACATAACACAAAGATTTATACGTGGAAACCAAAAAGGAAAAAACCACAGTGGGAGTTAATACCCACAAGATTCACTATCTGCAAAATAGAAATCTTTGACTAGTTAAGGTCTTACAAATATGCCTTGTTGGGAGCAGACCCTGTTAGGAGTCACTCGGTTAAGGGATCTACCTCAACCCTATTAAAAGCTTTTCCCTGTTAGGAGAAACCTCGCAAGAGGATTTAGACTCAAGTTAATGAGCTACCTTGTTAGGTAATTTACAATTTCAGGCATGTTAGGACCTACCCGATTAGGGGATTTGACTGTTGCACCTGTTAGGAAAACAACAATGAAATCATCTGCATGTATCACCTTTGTGCCTGATAATATCCACTTCAGTTTTGCTCAATTCATCAACAACACATCAATATAGAGCTTCTCATATTACCGCACAATTAAACTCTCAATATTCGCTCATGATCTTATACAACATCTCATAACTCATCATACTTTTTATAAGCATCAACTTAGTTGGCTACTAACCTTGGAACAATTTCCTAGGTTCAATGAATCTAGACAATCTTGCACTACATGCTTTATTGCAGTGTGAAACATAGCTACCTGATACAATCTCCAACACTCCTACAAAACTGCATCACCTAACTCTTCATTGATCACTCATACCGATTGCTTTGAATACAACTTTGTTCCTGTTTACCGGATGAAGTCCTATTTGTCAGTTCATTGATAATTGATCTCTACCGGTTTAGCTTTACTAGTTGGCCTTAAAGACTTAGATGACTATCAAAACATAGTCGCCATCAATGACAACATAAAACAAGTCATCAATCAACCTATTACATCAAAACATCGTAATCAAGCCAATAGTATCAAACAATCAACACAATGACTTATAGCACACTCGATTGTTTTCAAGAATCATCTCTTTAGGTGTGAATGGTATGAATCGATGGCACCATTTGTTTCCTACCCTACATGATTTAGTGTATGGAAACATCTATCTCACATACTCAATCTATTGGACCATCATCCCTTAAAATATTCAATGAATGAGGGTTGTGTATCTTTAAAGTCTTCAATAAATATGTGAATTGCATTCCTTGTTGAATCCTCATCTATTGAATGATGCATGATAAATCCATGTCTATCAAACATATCTCATCTAACTACATTCTCTTTGACCTTTTCAATCAAGTTCTTTAACCACACACGTCTAACATGCCAAGAGCATAGATATACATCACATTGAAACACTTCTCTGCATCATGAATATTTTTACTCAGCATTTAATTTTCTTTTCAAGGATTTTTTGAAATATTTACAAAATTTACAAGGGTTGAATAACAAATGAAACACTTGATAGCTTTGATCTCAACACCTCCATCATCCACCATGAATGCATTTAGACTCCACTCAATATTTTTCATGTGAACCCGTTGGAGAAGAATGTGCATCCAATATGCAAAATCATGTGCACAAGACCTCGACATAATGACCCATGCTACAGGAACCCCCATATGCTTGGATTCGAATGCAAGCATTGTATACAATTGAAACTATCATAAGGAATAGGGTATGATGTATCATTACTATATTTTATTTTGAATATAAATATTTTTAATTTAACTCTACCAAGGAATACACTACATACCTTCATCGCATGTGTACCAAATGTAGAATCCATGACCAATATGTTGTTGTAGCCATATTGAAGCATCCAATCAAGTTGTTCTGGCAATTGAATCCCTAGTACAAATGGGACTTCCCCATCTCCATCAACAGTGGCACTATACTCTTGATATGCAAACCACTTTTCGGTGTTTGCAAAAACCCATTGTTGCACTGAAATAGCATCAGTACTATGAAACATGTATCTTAATGTCTTAATTTTGCGATCAATGTTTGCAATATCATCCATGGTGAGAAAATCATCCCTAGAAGGTTGACCCTCAAATATGGTCATTTTCTCATGCACCATTTGCTTATGTTTTTTATGCACCGCGTCTTTGGGCATCCCAAGTAAAAGTAATGACTCCACCCATTGATGCAATTTCTCACTAATATATGGTGCAAAGAAGGACCTCGTTCCCAAAAACTCATTGTTCATTTGACCATGACAAGGTATGCCTTCCTTATCCACATGTTGAACCAGGTGGTACCATATCAACACATGGTTTGTATTACGAACCATGATTCATGTGCTAAAATGACAGGTGCAACCATGTTGGGTATGTTTTCGAACAGGTCTACTAGCTTTCCCCGATTTGGGATTTGAAGAAGGATCAAAAGGCATTGCATCTTTTTTCTTGTAGTCCTTTGGTCCATAGGTGAACCAATACCTATGAAAATCATAGAGAATATTCATATTATTAATACCTATAATTAACAAATTATTAAGGACATTCTTTCACTACACAATTGCAAGTATAAACATTTTAGTCAGCATATTACTCTTACATGTAATATTCCAAACAACTATTAATCCTACATTTTGTTGTATTAGAACAAAAAGGGGTTTTACTTGTATGACTCTTATGAAAGCAAGTTGGGTATGAGTCCCTTGAACTTTCTCCCTTGATAAAATCTTTCAATCTATCAGCCTCAATCCAAGCTTAAAATAGTTTTGAACCTTTAAGGACATACTTCTTCCATGAAAGATCTTTGTACGAAAATTTCCCACTACATGGGTGTTGAACTGCTTCATACATGATGCGGGACCAACATACATGAATCAGTGCAAGTAAAAACAATAAAACAAATATGATCACCACTTTAAATAACTTAAAGCGTAATAAACATGAAAGAAATATCATCACATAAGTTAACACCCAATATATCAAGCTCCACATAACACAAGGATTTATACGTGGAAACCAAAAAGGGAAAAACCATGGTGGGAGTTAATACCCACAAGATTAACTATCTACAAAATAGAAATATTTGACTAGTTAAGGTCTTACAAATATGCCCGGTTGGGAGCAGACCCTGTTAGGAGTCACCCGGTTAAGGGATTTACCTTGGCCCTATTAAAAGCTTTGTTGTGTTAGGAGAAACGTCGTAAGAGGATTTAGACTCAAGTTAATGAGCTACCCTGTTAGGTAATTTACAATTTCAAGCATGTTAGGACCTACCCGGTTAGGGGATTTGACTGTTGCACCTATTAGGAAAACAACAGTGGAATGATCTGCATGTAGCACCTTTGTGCCTGATAATATCCGCTTCAGTTTTGTTCAATTCATCAACAACACATCAATACAGATCTTCTCATATTACCGCATAATTAAACTCTCAATATTCACTCATGATCTTAAACAATATCTCATAACTCATCATACTTTTTATAAGCATCAACTTAGTCAGCTACTAACCTTGGAACATTTTTTCAGGTTCAAAGAATCTAGACAATCTTTCACTACATGCTTTACTTATGTCGGCCACCGACATAACAACTCAAAAATTAAACATTATGTGTACCTGTTTACCGATCTTAGTGACTTTTTTCTACCGGTTAGTTGTTCTTCATGATTTACTGCTTTTTACAACAAAACTCTCTCATCCTGTTGAATCTGCCACTACAGTGTGAAAAATAACTACCTGATACAATCTCCAACACTCCTGCAAAACTACATCACCTAACTCTTCATTGATTGCTCATACCAATTTCTTTGAATACAACTCTATTCTTGTTTACCGATTTAAGTCATATTTGTCAGTTCACTAATAAATGATCTTCTCTACCGGTTTAGCTTTACTGGTTGGCCTTACAGACTTAGATGAGTATCAAAACATAGTCGCCATCAATGACAACATAAAACAAAAATCAATCAACCTATTACATCAAAACATCGTAATCAAGCCAATAGTATCAAACAATCAACACAATGACTTATAGCACACTCAATTGTTTTCAAGAATCATCTCTTTAGGTGTGAATGGTATGAATCGATGGCACCATTTGTTTCCTACCCTGCATGCTTTAGTGTATGGAAACATCTAGCCCACATACTCAATCTATTGGACCATCGTCCCTTAAAATATTCAATGAATGAGGGTTGTGTATCTTTAAAGTCTTCAATAAATATGTGAATTGCATTCCTTGTTGAATCCTCATCTATTGAATGATGCATGATAAATCCAAGTCTATCAAACATATCTCTTCTAACTATATTATCTTTGACCTTTTCAATCAAGTTATTTAGCCACACACGTCTAACATGCCAAGAGCGTAGATATACATCACATTGAAACACTTCTTTGCATCATGAATATTTTTACTCAGCATTTAATTTTCTTTCGACGGATGTTTTGAAATATTTACAAAAATTACAAGGGTTGAATGACAAATGAAACACCTGATAGCTTTGATCTCAGCACCTGCATCATCCATCATGAATGAGTTTAGACTCCACTCAATATTTTTCATGTGAACCCGTTGGAGAAGAATGTGCATCCAATATGCAAAATCATGTGCACAAGACCTTGACATAATGACCCATGCTATAGGAACCCCCATATGCTTGGAGTCAAATGCAAGCATTGTATACAATTGAAACTATCATAAGGAATAGGGTTTGATGTATCAGTACTATATTTTATTTTGAATATAAATATTTTTAATTTAACTCTACCAAGGAATACACTACATACCTTCATCACATTTGTACGAAATGTAGAATACACGACCAATATGTTGTTGTGGCCATATTGAAGCATCCAATCAAGTTGTTCTGGCAATTTAATCCCTAGTACAAATGGGACTTCTCCATCAATAGTGGCACTATACTCTTGATATGCAAACCACTTTTTGGTGTTTGCAAAAACCCATTGTTGCACTGAAATAGCATCAGTACTATGAAACATGTATCTTAATGTCTGAATTTTGTGATCAATGTTTGTAATATCATCCATGGTGAGAAAATCATCCCTAGAAGTTTGATCCTCAAATATGGTCATTTTCTCATGCACCATTTGCTTATGTTTTTTATGCACTGCGTCTGCGGGCATCCCAAGTAAAAGTAATGACTCCACCCATTGATGCATTTTCTCACTAATATATGGTGCAAAGAAAGACCTTGTTCCCAAAAACTCATTGTTCATTTGACCATGACAAGGTATGGCTTCCTTATCCACATGTTGAACCTGGTGGTACCATATCAATACATGGTTTGTCTTACGAACCATGATTCATGTGCTAAAATGACAATTGCAACCACGTTGGGTATGTTTTCGATCAGCTCTACTACCTTTCCCCAATTTGGGAAGAGAGGAAGGATCAAAAGGTGTTGTATATTTTTTCATGTAGTCCTTTTGTCCATGGGTGAACCAATACCTATGGAAATCATAGAGGATATACACTCCAAGATCCTTTTGTTCCTCCATCTCCTTGTCTTAATGCTCAATATACACTCCAAGATTGCATTTCTTTTGATGATCCCATTATTTCTCCCATTCCATCTCTTGAATATCCTGTCATTGATTCATGTCCACCACACAATCCTAGTCCCCCTCATGATCCTAATCCCCCTCATGATTCTAACATGGTGCAATATGTTCATAAACCCTCGACATGCATAATGGGTTCTACCACTTTGGTACAATCCAATCCACTTCATGATCTCATTATTTCTCTCATATCATATCCACCTAATAATTGACTTGCCTCTTCCTCTAAAAGAAAAGAGTATCCTAAAAGTCAAGATATTCATAAAGGCCAAGGGGTAGACCTTCACAAGAAAGAACTCCTCAATATGAAAGAAAATATTAAGGGTCATGGCCTCAGTGAAATTCCTCAAGATGTGGGTACCCCTACTAAATCCAACATCCCTTCAAAATCCAAATATATCCTTTCCCCATCATACTTTCCATCCATCTTAGGTCCTTATATCCCTTCGTACTCTATGCAAGGTCAGAAAAGGCACACATCCTTGAGTAAATTTCATCAATCCAAAATAAGTCCATTTCATTCCTATCCATCCATGCATTCCTTTCCCCCTCCAAGCAATTTGGATGCCAAGTATAAACGTCATAAGTCTAGCAATCCACATGTATTCAAGGATCAACATGTCCAATATAATCAACATGTCAAAACAAAGAACAATATGATCTATAAAGAAAAAGAAATATCCAAAAGGCCACAAAGGCCCACTGAGCAAAATAAAGCAAAGTCAAAATATATATGGGTTCCTAAATCCCTTGTGCAAGCAATGCACTCCAAGGAACCACAAAAGCATGAAAAATCAAAAACCATGTGGATCCCTAAGCGGCTCCTTGAAGCACAAAAGCCTAAAGAAACATCCAACTTGGCATCCGAAGTTGCTATTCCTCCATCCAACCCTCACAAATTTGTTCCTCCATCACCTTCTTCATCCATTTTGGGCCCTTATGTCCCAAAATCCTAAGCTATTCCTCCATCCAAACCTCTCAAATTTGTTCCTCCATCACCTTTTTCATCCGTTTTGGGCCCTTATGTCCCAAAATCCATAGCCTTTCCTTCCTCAAAATCTCAATATCCAAAACCCACTCTTCCTCCATCAGTCCATCACCCCTCAAGGTGTGTGCCAATGTTGATCTTGCCTACATTTCCATCCACTGGAGCCCAATTCTTCCAATACCCTATCCATTATCCAATGCATATTTTCCATCCTTACATCCCTTTGGTCCAATCCTTTGCATAAATCCTTGCCTTAGTTTCATCTCTTTTTCCATGTCCTTATCCTACCAACATCTTTGAGCATACTTTTAAAGGTCATGGTCCATTTTTTTTTCAAGGCTACTATCCAAACAAAGAGATGTTTGAGTCCTTCTTCCATCCCCTATCATGTGTCCATCTTCTATTGAAAAAGTCAAAATACAAAAAAAAAGTGAAAAAAAAAAAGACAAAAGAAAAAAGTAAAGCAAAAATAATTCATCCACTGGTGAAAACCTGGCAAACAGGCACCTTGGGCAAGTACCATGATGAAAACCTGGCAAACAGGCGTCATGCGTAATCTATGAACTTCTTTCATACCGTACTTGGGGATAGGTTTTATCCTATCATATCCTTGTGTCCTTCATTGTTCCATTATCCTATCGAACCCCTATCATTACCCTTCATATCCTATTGTCCCTCATGTCTAGTTTACCTTTCCACCTTTGATCTTGACAAGGCTAAGGATCATCATGAGCATCATGCATCTTGTTTGCAACTTTTAGTCTATCATAGCTTTTGGTCTTTATTCATTTTCTTATTATAACCTTTCATCCATATTCCCTAGCTTATTGCAACTTGCTGCCACTATCCCTTAGCCAATCCCAACCTTTAGTCCATGTCCCTTATCCATTCTTGGTCTTTCTTATCCTATCCATATCTTATCACTATCCATACACTCTTTTTCATTCCTTGATCTTGATCTGACATAAGGACGCAAAATTTAAACATGGATTCAAAAACCTCTTGACATGTCCCTCATGCCATGTCACTGCTTTACATTTCCATATCCAATCTTTTGTCCCATTGTCTCCATAATAAAGGGCCTTTGTCTTCCCTCTATCCACCAACATTTTAGCAAGCCTATTTATTCACCTATCATATTCCTTGTCTTGCTAGACATTGGGGGCAAAATCATAAAAATTGAAAAATGTCCTGAAATAATCAAAAAATTTGAAAAAATTCCTGAAAACATTCAAAAACATCAAAAAAATCATGTGTTCATTTTCAGCTAAAATGTCCTGAAAAAAATCCATAAAAAATCAAATAATGTCTTGAAATAATCAAAAAATTGAAAAATGTCCTGAAATAATCAAAAAAAATTTGAAAAATGTCCTGAAATAATCCAAAAACATCAAAAAAATGTCCTGAAATAATCCAAAAAAATCAAATAAATGTCTTGAAAAAGCCCTAAAAATCAAATAATATCCTGAAAAAATCCCTAAAAATCAAATAATGTCCTGAAATAATCAAAAAAATCAAATAATGTCCTAAAAAAATCCCTAAAAAGTCAAATAAAGTCCTGAAAAACGAACAAAAAAATTTCAAAACATCAAAATCCAAAAAAAATTCCTTTGGCATTTTGCATTTTGTTAGTAAATGGTACCCTCTATGCATAGACAGATCATTAAGCATACATCCAACGACAATCGATCAAACATTTGTGTAGACAACAAACAGATAACATGTTACAACACTGCGCTTTACTGAAATCATGCGTTAACAGATGAATTTTTTCAATCAAACCAGACATTCAAACTGATCAAAATTGTCATATCAATCAATCAACATCAATATCATTTGTCCTTGCCACTATTATCGTGGGTCTTATATAGGGTGTGGTATACTCGAAACCAGACTGTGTCCTATCTTAGACGGGGTACCGCATTCCCTGAAACCAGACAACATGATCATTCTTGTTTTCCACCTTTGACAATGGCGATCAGACTATTTGTTTGACTTGGTCGAATTTGTGAGTCTTATCTTTTTACTGATTTATCTTTGGCTTCGATCATGTTCCTATGTTGCTCGAGGATGTCACTGAGTGATTTAGAGTGACCGGGATGGTTCATGGTCCCTTTCCTTTTTTGGTGTGTTTGTTGTTTGTGGAATGTTTGTCACAAACTGGGGCAACTATATCATTGGGTGTCTGTGATAAGTACATTTGCTTTGTGAACGCTGCACATACCTTGACCCTTGATGTATGCACCCTAGGATGCTTCACTCATTCCTTGTGTGCGATGTGTTTGTCTTTTGCAAAAGGGGTTGCGTTCCAGCTCTGGCCTTCAATGCCATGATGCTCTGCATCCGCTTTGCTACAATAAATAAAGGTTCTCACCTACTTATGTGCATTTGTGAAAGCAAGTTTTCCTTCATCTCTAACTGTCCTTTGTCTGATTTCTTCTTACTAACATTTCTTTCGTCAGTCTTGGCAGTCCGTTCGAACCTATCATCTTCTGTCATTCTTATCGATCACTTGGCCTCTTTTTTGGATTTTTTCGGCCAATTCCTCGAGGGGGCATGCATATGTCATTGTTATTGTCTGAGGCATTTTGATTATTGTTCTTTGAAACAATGCTTAGAATCGCATTGTCTCAAAGAGAGGCAAAATGTAGACATCTAAAAATGGTCAACACTTGCGGAGTCATACTTTAACATTTGCGCATTGCCTTATTTTAGGGTTTTTGCGTTGCATTAACATTTCTTCTATGTTGCGCACTTGGTCTTTATCATTTGCGAGTATCGAGTCCTTCTTTTGCATTTTGCATTTTTCTCGCTTTCGAATTTGGTCTTGTCGATAACAATCTTCAGTCGTGATTTTGGTCGATCTTATCCTGTCGTATCAATGTGCGTGCTCATTTGTCATAATTTGGACATCGTCAATTCGATTTCATTTTGGACATCGTCAATCCTAATCGATGATAGAATTAGGGTTTTGTCCTCTTGTCAATCTTGTCATCTTGTGATCGATTCGTCATCGATCCTCATTTTTTGTCAATCTTGTCATCTTGCGATTGATTCGTCATCAATCCTTGTCCTCTTGTCAATCTTGTCATTTTGCGATCGATTTATCATCGATCGTTGTCCTTTTCAATCATGTCAATCTGGATCAATTAGTCATTGTTCCTCATCAATTGGTGCCTATCAATTTGATCTCTTTGTCAATCTTGGTCAATTTGTCAACCAATCTTAATCGTTTATCAGCATTGGTCCTTTGTCAATCAGAATCATGATCGAACCTGCATTAATTTCTTATTGTCTTGACCTAATTCCTTGTCCTCTTATTTTTAGGGTTTTATGATTTGATCATTTAATCCTTTTCTTCTTCTTAGTGGGTTAAATAAATCTATTTATTTAGTCCTAGGTCTTTTTCATGAATTAATTAATGGATAAAAACCTATTAATTAATTCACCTAATTCCTATTTCATCTTTTTCCTCAATTTTTCCAATTTACTAATTTCTCCTAATTCCTAATTTCTATTTCTCCTATTTTCTTCAATTTTTCTAATATTTCCCCTAATTTCATGGGAATGGCATTTCAATTTTGTCATAATTTGTCAATCAATCAATCTTGCATAGAAAATGTCAATTTTGTCATAATTTGTCATATTTGTCATTCTTGATTTGAAATTTCCTTTCAAATCTCTTCATGCTAATCTTGTCATCTCTCCAATTTGTCTATAAATTGGATGATTTTCTTCAATCAAGGGATCTTATCACATTTTCAGAGAATCAATCACGCTTCTAGTATCCTTACACTACCATTTCATCTTGTCAATCTTGCTTTCATACTATGCTTTTGCATTTGTAGGTGAGATCCACAAACAAAGTAATTTGAAGGAGAAAGAAGGACAATGGAGAATTATGGAGGAGATATTCGCGTTTGTAATGGTTTGCATTTGGTTTGATTATCTTGTCTTCATATCTCTATTGAATGTTTTTAGGATTTCTTATCATTGCAATCTAGTTTTTGTGATTGAGCTAGTTTAATATCTATTGCTTTGATGAATTCCAAATTCCTATCTACAGTAATATTCCAAACAACTATTAATCCTACGTTTTGTTGTATCAGAACAAAAAGGGGTTTTCCTTGTATGACTATTATGAAAGAAAGTTGGGTATGAGTCCCTTTAACTTTCTCCCTCTATAAAATCTTACAATCTATCAGCCTCAATCCAAGCTGAAAATAATTTTGAACCTTTAAGGACATACTTCTTCCATGAAAGATCTTTGTATGAAAATTTCCCACTACATGGGTGTTGAACTACTTCATCCATGATGCGGGACCAATCAACATCCATCTGGTAGACAATAAAAATGTTAAATTTTGATTAGAAAATATCCACACATGGTATGACACACTTGGTAGAAATTCTAGACATGTTTGATAACCATTCAAAGCATGCTATATTTAAATATTGCAATTATGCCTATCATCAATGTATGAATAATAAACTTCAATAACATCATAAAATGAATTTTCTTTAATTTGAACATAAAATTTGATTTATCAATAATAATAGACTTGTTCAAAATTATCTAAAGGCTCCTAAAAATAGCATAAGCACAACAACTTGAAGGGGTTGGCACAAGAAACTAGAGGTTAGGATATGGGTTAATCAAAGTGAAAATAGTGATCAAGGGCATGATCATGGGATAAAGTGGAAACCAATAGGAAGTGAGTGGTGGAGGCTACTAACCAAGGCAATGGTGATAAGAGTTTATCATTTCATTTATGTACCATAAGTTAATTGTTGACTAGTCTAGGGCAGTCAACATTGAACTAGTAAAATTGCATAGGGGCTAGCTTTTGGGGGTTCAAATAATAAATACTGGTACACAATTTTGATATGAATTGTGGTAATGATGAATTTAGTGAACTAGGCCTTGGATAAATAACATCGTGTATCTTGCATGACTTCAACTTGAAGGGGTAAAATATCAACTTTTTGGGCATAAGAAGACTAGCAGCTCTTGCATATTGAGGTTGGTGTAGGGTTGAGTATTGTTTAAATTATGTATCTAGGGCTATTACAATAGGCTATATGAACATAATTATTAAGTCATAAAAAATTGTTTGCCAAACTGACAAGATAGAGTTATGACAAGACAACACATATCACATTATAACTAATAGTAATATGTCATGGTCATGATAAGCATTTGTGAAAGAATGTTACAAGAGTAGTAATAAGTAGAACTCAGCATATATTGATAGACATTGCAATTAATTATATATCACTGCTGATTTAGAGGAAAGTGTTGACCATTTTTCTATGAAGTCAATAGCTTTTATGATGAAACTAAGTAGCAACTACAATTATGTCAAGTTATGTAGATTTTGAATCCAACCTCAACCACGTGCAGCAAGACCATGTAAAGTCCAAGGATACCACAAAACTAATTCCATATACGCGAGGACACCTAAGTGCACAAGATCACACTCGTCACCCATGGACATGCGTCAATCAGTTTATATTATTTATGTTGGGTTTGTTTCATGATATTTGATTATAAGTTCAAAAAAAATTAGTGAGGCATTTTTCTTCATTTGAATAAAATAATGAGTGAGTAGGCATTTATGTTTCTTTCACAAATAATTTAATAATCTAGACTATAATATCTTAGAGAGACTATAAAAAAATAGATTAATTTTTCAAACAAAAAAAATTAATATCATAATTGGACTTCTATCTTAAAACTTAAATTTATATTTTACTCTACCCATGCGACATCATTCAATAATAAACACCATGATGGTTGGATGCCTAATATTTGTAAGATGTTATAAATTTATATCTTTACTTATAGCTTTCATGATGCTATAAAGAGGATTTGACCATGCCATTGATGTAGGGATTGCATATAGGTTTGTTTTGTCTTAAATGAAAGAAATGGTAGAGATATTATACACTATATACAAAAGATAGATATTATTTCAAGAGAGGGTTTTTCTTTGTGTACATATTTTATAATGAAGAATTTACATACATCATTTAAAGCCTCACTTGACAATTATGGGTCGAGACTTGTATTTATAGTTTCTTATTTATTTCATGCATATGTACATTAATTTATTTTCTCAATTCAAAATATGTAAAGAAAGTTAAGAATGATCACATATTCACATTGTCAAATAGTTAACCTTAATTTTAGAGATGAGTGTGATAGTGGTGCAAATGATATGATTAGTTGAACTTGCAAGGGCTATAAAAGTATAATAAAGAAAATAGATACCTAAATTATGCAATTAAGAGAAGTAATATTTTAATAGGAATTGTATATTAGAAAGAGGTAAAAAAAAAATATGTAAGAGTGGAAATGAAAATTATGTAAATTATATAAGATTTTACGATAATAGGTAATATAACATAAGTTTAATAAATAAATCTCTAAAAACTCTACTATATTAATCTTGTTAGAATATTTAATCTTTACCTGGCTTAGGTTTATTTATATTTAGTTTAGAATATTCTTTTGGAATCCCTACATGTAATTTGTCCTCTAGTACATGTGTGAGGACAAGTCATTTCTTTTATTTTCCTTTATTAAGGAATTTTAGATTTCCTCCTTAAGAGGATGTGGACACATGGCACACACATTTTATGAATGGTGGCATTCATAGATTTGGGAGTTACTTTGTAACTCCTCTCCTCATCTCTATTTAAGATATCTCTTCTCTCTCATTTCTTCTTAACGACAATATTGTAAAGAGCTTCTTGCTCCCTCTCTCTCTCTCTCTCTCATTTTAGGCATTGTCTCATTCATAATAACACAAGGGGTTTTTCTTTGATTTTCCCCTTTCAAAAGTTCTTGTGCCTCCTTCACATTTGGGTCATTGCTCCAAGGTTTTTGCATTTCTCTTGGTAACATTTATTTCATCAATAAACTTACTTGGATTTTGTTTTTCTTTCCTTGCTCTTGTATTTCCTTTCATGGTATCAGAGCAGGTTCCTTGTTTCAAGTTGAGATTGATGAAGGTTACCATTCTATGGAGTTCACCTTCTTGGAGGCATTCTTGAGAGGAGAAGAAGTTCTTTCTCTAATATTTTCTACTGTGCAGGTTTTTTGCTTTATGTCTATTTCTTTTGCTAACATGCTTTGGAAGACGTGTCACCAAAGTTATTTCTTTGGTTTAAGTTTTTTTTTTGTGACTAGTTTGGAAGGTTTACCGCCAAACTCAACCTCCTTAATCTATTTGGTTGGCTTGCCGCCAAACCCATATTATCTATCTTGTTTTGGAAGGCTTGCCGCCAAGATATTCTTTGTTTTATTTGCAGGTTCATCTTAAAAATATCTCAATAAGTTCTCTAATCTTTCTTGCAAGATTTGGTTACTAAGAATTTCATATTGTTAATTATCTATCTCTGAGTTTATCTCTTATGTGTAACATTTTGTTTGTTATTGTTGAGTGCTCATTTCTTTGATATATGTTTCTTATAAATTAAATCCTAAAGTTTCTTAGTTTAATTTAATTTCAGATTGTTGCATAACGCATTCTGTATAACACATTCTGATTGTTGAATAACACATTTTTCATTTCACATTCTATTTGTTGTACCTATTCTTACCTATATCGTATTACCTGTTCTTCCTTATTGCATGTGCTCTCAATTCATTTCAGCAACATTATAAGAAATATTTTCTTAGATTATAATTTTTTTTTCAAGCTAATGTTTGTTTCTTCTCTTATTTAATTTTTTTTGCTGCTGCTCTCTCATTGCTCTTCTTCTTGCAGTCAATACCTATTTTTAGTTTCTATTAGTGAAAATGTTAGTGAAAATTTTTTTGCATTGTATTATATCGTAACGTCTCTGTAATTGTCCCTTCCTCTGTGCATTAGTTGGTAGTTGGCATCTCTTCTCACTGCATCATGAATGTCCATGTCTCCTTCAATTTAATTTTCTGCTTCATTGATCGTTGCCTCAACTTCACTGAATATTTGACTTGGAAGTTTTTTATGCAAAAGTTTAGTTTAAAACTTAGAAAGCTTTAAAATTTTAAGCTTTTTATCTCTCACGTTTCTTTAAAAAAATTTATAAGGTTTAATATATTAAAAAAAGTTTTAAAAGTTTATAATTTCTTTTTAATAAAGTATTTTAATATATAAAGTTTTTTTTAGTGAAGTTTTTTTTATTAATGGTTTTATTTATTATTATTAAAAATTTCAAGTTATTCTTCAAATTAAAGAATAGATAGAGTTATTTTTAATATATATAATTTATTTAAATAAAATTAAAATTTAAAAAAAAATCCTTTATTAAAGATTTTAGAAAAAAATTTAATAATTTATTATTGAAATTTTTAAATCAAGGAGGTTAATTTTTTTTTTGTTTTTTTTTTCAATAAAAGTGGATTATTCTACTAAACTTTTTTATTAATATTTTTTATTTTTTACACAAGATTCAAAGAGCATACAAGAGGAAAGAACCTTGGGAAGAAAACCTTCGGTCACAGCTCATAAAATAAACCTATAGTATCTAACAAATCAGTTTATACACCCCGCCCAAAACCACATATAAAATGTGGTCACAACACATAATATCAAAAAAACCCATCGGATAATTTTCAAATGTAGACTCCAAAACTGCTATCAATGGAAGAAGACAAAATTTTCCAAAGCCCTGTGCCAAATCCCATGAGCCAAAAACCTTCCTGCCAAATAAGAAAATATCAAAAAACCTTTGGAAAAACACTATTGTATCAAATACCATGAGCTCGAACTCTCCTCCAGACAACCAACATGAATACTTGAAGTGAAATGGGAAAGCGGGAATAATTATCATCATAAAATTTTACATCAACATTACTCAAGAAAATCACATAATAATTTTTTTTAACTAATCACATTTTGTTCATTGTTTTGCTATCATGTCTACATTAATTCTTGAAATTAAATTAAACAGCACTAGTTATCATTCATGGAAAACACATATTTCCTTATTTTTCATTTCAAGCACCTTTTGGATGTTGCAACTAATAAAAGTTCAGAGTCCACTACAACTGCTCCTCAAGCTGACCAAGACAAGTGGAAGGCTCAAAATGAGGAAGCACTTGGTTTGATAGGAATTTCAATGGTTCCTGATTTGTATGTTCTAATTGGAAATTGTACAAAAGCATATGATGCATGGGAAATTTTAAAAACAACTTATGATAGTTCAAATGAATCCCAAAAAAATCAGCTTCAAGATCAACTTGAAGATCTCAGGTATACGGATTTTAAAACCATGGACGAAATCTTATTAAAGTTTGATTCTAGTAATAGTCAATTAATTGGTTTAGGAGTTACACTAGCTAATATACATTTAATTCATCTTATTCTTAAAAAATGTCTTCCTTGTTAATTTCAGCAATTTATTACTAATATCCATGCTCAGCTTGCTATTCCTAGTTTTCTACTCAATTAACTTATGATATTGTTTCATAATTTATTACGTCAAAAGGAAGCTAAATTAATTCAGTTTGGTAGTCTTAAAGTAGTGAACATGCTTTTATGTCTAAAAAATCGAAATCATAATAATCATTTTAAATCCAATAATAATAATAATCATAATAATTATTATTCTAATAATAAATTTCATTCTAAATCCTATAATAACAATTCTAATAATAATCCAAAGAATAATTATTCTAAGAGGCCCCATTGTACGTATTGTGATAAGGATGGTCATGTGACTAATAATTGTTTTAAGAAGCAAAATGGTAAAAAGCCCATGAACCAAAATAATCAAAATAATCAACAACATAAACCTCATTATAAGAAAGGTAATAATAATGGTAATTCATCTCGTCATGCATTTACATGTACTTATAATGTTTCTCAACCACTTGAGTGGATTATTGATTCTGGTGCATCTCAACATGTTGCTTCTCATAAAGAATGTTTTGAATCTTTGCATCCTGCTACTTCCAATATTCTTGTTCAATTAGCTAATAATCATAGTTGCAAAGTTGAAGCTATTGGTGATGTGAATGTCCCTAATGGGAAATTACATGATGTTCTTTATGTTCCTGAATTAAAATCAAATTTGTTTTTAGTGCCTAAACTTTTTGAACATTATAAGATTAACTTTTATAGGGGCATGTGTTATATCATTGATCCAAAAACTAATCATGTTATTGCTACTGCTAAAATGGATACTAATAACTTATTTAAGTTCTATGAATTTGCTCCTACAAAGTATTCATTGCTTACTACTGTTGATTTTTTTATATGGCATGAAATAATTGGCCATCTCAATTTTGATTATATCTCATTGATGCAAAAAGCAAATATGGTTGATGGATTGCCTACTATTGTTCCTTCTCAAATTGTTTGCAATGGTTGCATGAGTGGTAAGATGCATAGGGAACCCTTTCCTCATGGTCAATCTTGGAGGGCATATAGTAAATTGCATCTAGTTCATAGTGATCTCTTGGGTCCCATGGAGAATCCCTCCATCCAAGGTTCAAGGTATGCTCTTACCTTTGTTGATGATTTTTCAAGGAGAACATGGATATATTTCCTTCATAGTAAGGATCAAGTGCTTGATGTGTTTACTGAATTTCATATGTTTGTAGAAAGGCAATCTGGTTCTAAAATTAAGATTCTTCGTAGTGACAATGGAAGAGAATATGTCAATAATGCATTTAATGCTTATTTGAAATCTTTTGGAATTAAACATGAGCTTACCATTCCTTATACACCACAACAAAATGGTGTGGCGGAACGGAAGCATAGGACCATTGTGGAAATGGCAAGATGTTTATTGCATGCAAAAAATATGGATTACAAGTTTTGGGCTAAAGATATGTCTTGTGCAACTTATTTAATTAATAGAACACCTACCAAAGCCTTAAAGGATAAAACTCCTGAAGAAGCTTGGTCTGGTAGAAAGCCCAATTTACAAAATTTAAGAATTTTTGGTTCCACAGCTTATGTTCACAAACCTAGGAGAAAAGACAAAAATTAGATGCTAAATCTTCTCCTTTTATTTTTGTTGGTTATGATGAAAATACTAAAGGTTATAGAGTTTACAATCATATTACTAACAAGGTAAAATTTGCAAGAGATGTTTGTATTTCAAAAAAAGGCATTCATGATTGTTCTAAAGTGGAGGATGATGAAATTGTTCAAAGCAAAGTTGTGCTTGTGGATGACCAACCTCCTTCTCTTAACCCTACTCCTAATGCATCTCTTTCTATTCCTTCTAGTGATAGTGATGATGATAACAATAACTCTACTCCTCATGAATCTTCTTCTAGTGAAACTTTGTTTGCCAATCAAACTTGGGATTTAGTTCCTTTACCTCAAGGTAAAAATCTTGTTTCTTGTAAGTGGTTAAATATAAAACTAAATTGAATGCAAATAATGAAGTTACTAAGTTTAAAGCTAGATTAGTTGCTAGAGGTTTTTCTCAAATTGAAGGCTTAGATTATACTGAAACTTTTGCTCTCGTTGCTAAAATGCCTACTATTAAACGTGTTCTTGCTTTATCTTCTAATATGAATTGGACTATTCATCAAATGGATGTTAAAAGTGCTTTTCTAAATGGTGATTTAAATGAGGAAATTTATATGTCTCAACCTCCTGGTTTTTTTAAGGAAGGTAATGAACATTTAGTTTGCAAGTTAAAGAAATCAATTAATGGTTTGAAGCAATCTCCTAGGGAATGGTATTCTAAGATTAATACATTCTTTCTTTCTCAAGGTTTTATTAGAAGTAAAAATGATCCAAATGTGTATATTAAACATAGTGAAGATGAGATTGTGATTATTATTTTATATGTAGATGATTTAATTCTAACTTCAAGTTCCAATAATTTGATTTATGAAATTAAGTTTCAACTCAATCAAAAATTTCAAATGACTAATTTAGGACTTTTACATTATTTTTCTATCTCAAAGTAAATATGCTCAAGATCTTTTAGACAAGTTTAAAATGAATGATGCTAACCATGTTTCAATTCCTATTGAATTAGGCACTAAGTTAATGCTTGATATGCAAACTCCACTTGTTGATCCTACTTTGTATAGACAATTAGTTGGAAGTTTGAATTATTTAACTCTTACTAGGCCAGGTATTTCTTATAGTGTTGGTTTGGTTTCAAGATTCATGTCTAAACCTCAACAAACACACTTTAAAGTTGCTAAAAGAATTTTAAGATATATTAAAGGAACTATTAATGTAGGTTTGTTTTATGATGCAAATTATGATTTTACTTTAAAAGGTTTTACTGATTTCGATCTAGGTGGAGATCCCAATGATGGGAAATCTACTTGTGGTTATTGTTTTTTTGTTGGTTCAGGAGCAATTTCTTGGAATAGTAAAAATCAACAATTTACCTCTCTTGGATCCACTGAAACTTAGTACAAAGGATGCACTAATGCTTCCAAAGAAGCCTTGTGGCTTAGAAGACTACTCGAAGACTTGGGTCTACCTCAATAGGAACCAACTCCATTATATTGTGACAACCAAAGTGCCATTTCCTTGGCTAAAAATCCAGTTTTCCAATGCAAGGACAAAATACATTGCTCTCCAACACCACTTTATTAGAGAACAAATTGAAGAAAAGCAAGTTTAGCTCCTTTATTGCAAGGGGGAAGAACAAGTTGCAGATATTTTGACCAAGCCACTTTGTAAAGAGAAGTTCCAATTTCATTGTAAAAATATTGGTTTGCAACCCATTGAAGGGTTTGATGTAAACTCCTCAAGTAAAGCTTAAGGGGGGGTGTTAGAATATTTAATCATTACTTGGATTAGGTTTATTTGTATTTAGTTTAGGATATTCCTTTGGAATCCCTACATGTAATTTGTCCTCTAGTACATGTGTGAGGACAAGTCATTTCATTTATTTTCCTTTATTAAGGAATTTTAGATTTCCTCGTTAAGAGGATGTGGAGACATGGCACACACATTTTATGAATGGTGGAATTCATAGATTTGGGAGTTACTTTGTAACTCCTCTCATCATCTCTATTTAAGAGATGTCTTCTCTCTCATTTCTTCTTAATGGCAATACTGTAAAGAGCTTATTTCTCCATCTCTCTCATTTTAGGCATTGCCTCATTCATAATAACACAAGGGGTTTTTCTTTGTTTTTCCCCTTTCAAAAGTTATTGTGCCTCCTTCACATTTTGGTGATTGCTCCAAGGTTTTTGCATTTCTCTTGGTAACATTTACTTCATCAATAAACTTACTTGGATTTTGTTTTTCTTTCCTTTCTCTTGTATTTCCTTTCAATCCTTTACCTTTAATAAATAACAAAAAAAAATTGTTTAAGATTAAACATAACCAAAGAATACATTAAACATAAACAACAACAAACAATTTCTTATTTTAATCATTAATCTGAAATAACAAAACAAGCCTTCAAAATATTGTATTAAAGATTTCATGTGCCTTGTTTGTGTTCAAAATGGTCTCCCTAAAGGAAGGGCAAACAAGGGAAATGGCTCAACGACAAACACTCATAGGACAACGGTATTAACAGAGACCAATCATTATGGAAAAATAAGTAAAGAGTTCTACCCATTTTGAATCTCTCCATTTATCATATGGCCTCAAGAAACCTGAAGCTAAAACAAGAAGTAAGGTTCATTCTGGTATGGGCTTTAGATATGCCCATAGGGCCATATCATCTTTTCATGAACATGTATATTAGAATGTTATGAAGAAATATCTGAAGCGTATGTCCTATCTTCAAAACACCCTAGTTCTCATTTTTGATAACGTAACAGCCTGAGACAAGGCTATAAAAATAAGGTTTTTCTCTTTTAGGGATTCTCTCTTCACAATCACTACTTGGTCTTCGAAATTTATACTGAATCTAGTTACAAGCATAATTTTTCCAGCCTGGATTGATCTTGATAGTATGTCATTTGACTATAAATAAACCTCCATACTAGAGCTACTGGGAAATGCTATGCGCAAATAATAGAAAATGGAATTATAGATGGTTGAGGGACAGGTCATCACAAGATTGTTGATCCTAAGGAGAAAATCCTTTGCTTCACAAACATCACTAATTATTAAATCTAGGGTCGAAACTTGGCATCAACCACATAAATATGTATGTATTTCCTCTACTCATTTTTCCTCCATTACCAACTTCTTGTGGAGATTTTTTCAAGAGTTGGAGGAAAGTGATCAAGTCAGAATACCTTTATGATCCATTGATTAAAAAAAGTCTTCAATAAGAGCTTTAGGTGGGAACAAAGAGGGTTTGAATTCAAATATAGACCCAGGTAGACATAGGATATCTGTTACACTATTTTGAGTTTTTGTTCACCTTGGTCACACTATTGCTCAAATTTAATTTGATTTTGAAATGGAGTTCTCAAACCATGGTAGAATTCTCTCCTTAAACTTCTTTGGCTTGTCTTTATCAAAATTTGGTTTGCATTTTTTCCAAAATGCATTTAGTTTTGAACTAGCATTGGCCTTAATTGTAGAAACAGGGGGTTTCTATTCTAAGCATTGCTAATCTTATGTAGCAGATTGTACTATGGGTCTAATTAATTAAAATATATATACTCATTGAGGAGATTAATTTAATGGATGTACAGTTTTGACATATATTCAGTGAAATTATGGATGATTTGTTGGCTCAATTGAATTACCTAAAATTCACTTATTCGCTTGAAACATTTTATTAATTCTCTCTCGATATATATATTTCCATATGGCTGATTTTAATTTTACTTAATTGCAGTGTTCAACTTCGTTACAAATGCTCATAATGTTTTTCAAGTGACCCATATGAATTACAATAGCTATACCGCAACCAGTAAAACATAGAATTAATATATATACGAAATTAATATATAACATTTTCATGCATCAAGATAATTTATGTTGCAGAGAAGGCAAAAAGGGTATCGCCTCTGGAAATCTTATACAAAAATATTTTCATTCAACTTTCAAAACAATCTCAAGGAAGGCATTACTGAGGTAGAAAATCTATTATACAGATAGTAGAGTATTGGAGGCTAGATTGAATCTCTTTAGCTACAACATGGAAATAGAGACTATGGGTGAAAACTGTATAAGTAGAGATATATTATCTATGAAAGTGAAAAAATAGATAGTTTAAAAATTACCCAACATACCTTTTTCTATTCACAGCAATAAACTTCGGCCAATTTCATAGAGCAAATGAATTGGGTTATAAATTTGTGCGCTTAGGAAGAGTTTTTTATGAATGGGGAGAATGAATTAACCCCAAATTCTCTTGTTGTTTTGATAAAGCATGGGATAATTGAAATCTTCTAGTGGTAGATGCATAATTAAGATTTTCCATGGGGTAGATGCAACGAAAATTGAAACGGGAAGTAAAATAGAACGTGAAACGGAAAAATGCAATGAAAGGGGATGAAGAATGGGAAACAGTGACGGGATGCAACAATGTGGGGTGGGTGGGCCCCACAACACAACCACACTAAGCAGTCAAAGCTTAGGGTGTGTTGTTTAAGTCATCCTGTCAAACCCTTGTTTTGGTGTTTCCATCTCCAAGGACAACCCAGATAGATAGATAGATCGAAAGATAAATAGCTAGAATGATAAAATGATCAAATAGATAAGGGATGTGATAAATCCCAAGATTCTCAAAGATGAGATAAATAGAATGATAGAAATATAATACCAAAGAGGCTTGAGAAAGCCAAGAGAGTTGCAAAAGATTATTGTGAGAGCTTGAGAGTGTTGAAGCAAACTAGGGACTGATGTAGCAAATGAGAGAGAGAAAGAGAAAGATGTGAGAGCCAAGAAAACCAGAGAGATTGTATAAAGGAACTAGAAATCTTGAAGGAGAAAGAGAAAGCACTTGGAGAAGCTAGAGAGCTTGAATGGAGAGAAAATATGGATTAAAATGAGAGAAGAGAGAAAAGAGGGTTGTTGAGCCGTCTAGAAGATTCTGAGTTGTTTCCACTGACCAAGATAAGTGACAAGTGGAAAAAACATCCAAAACCAATATTTGAACGTTAAGATGTCACAGGACGAATGTGCAGAGCACAGATGTCCACGCGGTGCGACGATGTCTAGACAAATCATGCTAAAACCTGACAAGTGTTAAGAGAAGCACGTGGCTAAAATGAAATAGAAGCTAAAGGATAGTTGTTGAAAGTTGTATTCAGCATCCTAATCAGAGGGAAAAGGCTGATGCAAGGTCTAAAATTCTAGGAGAATGGACACTAAAATGGTTGCAAAAGCGTAGGTGGAATTGCAAAGGGGTATGCAATTTTTGATCCTACATTTTGCCCCCACTTTAGCAGGATAATGAATCAACATGAATATGCATGCTAAAGGAAATATACTAAACATAAAATAACATCATGATGCCAAACAGATATTTATAGAGGAAGCAGACAAATCTTTGAGCCAAGGAAGCATGCCCCCAAGCTAAAGACCTACAAAATAAATGTATTAGATAGAAAAATTTGCACAAGACAAGGTTAGAAAGTGAAAATTCCCAAGACGAAGGGGTTAGATAATGATAACATATAGATATACAAATAAGAACATGGATAGTAAACACATGAAAACACATAACAAGCAAACTAAAAGTTTTGAGTCATCAGAGTAAAAGAGACCTCGATGTAAAAGGTTGTCTCAATACTATGTGCCGTCCCCAAAATACAAGAAACCACACATAGAGGAATTCTAAAAAGGAGAGAAGAATGCAACCTTGATCAATTGCCTCAAGGAAGAATGCACCCAAAAGTCAAAGAAGTAATCAATGTCAAAGAGATAGTACATGACCCAGACACTAGCTTGCTTTGTAGCTAGTGATCATGTAGATGATAATGGTTAAAAAGATAGATCACAATCTAGAAAGTTGTGTTATGCCAGGTGATCAAAGATTAGTAGCACCAACCTCGCTATGGAGGAAAGCCACTACCAAAAGATAAGTAGAACCAACCTTGCTATGAAGGAAATCCACTATAGATAAGATCAATTTTAATAAGAGCCACAATGGGAAAAGATAGCTACTCACCACATTGGGCGACAAAAAGATACTTACCACAACGGGTGAGAGATAGACATGCAACTCTATGGGTGAAGAAGAGATATGATAAGAATTAATGCATAAATAAATGGAATGTGGAAAAGAACAGGATAGAGGTAAACCTCGATATCACTTATTGTGCGAAGAAGAAGAAGGTGCATTAATAGATGAAGAATTAATGACACCTGATTGATGAAGTTGTTGTATCTTGTCCCTCAAGGCCTTACATTCACTAGTGGAATGACCAAGCATTTGATGGTATGCACAAAAAGAGAGTTTTGCTTTATCATCCTTATGAAACTTCTTATGTGTAGGAGGAGGAAGAGTAATCAAGTGGGGTTTAAGAATCCACAACAAAATAAGCTCTTGATAAGATAGAGGATGAGGAGAAAGAAGCAACCCTTCCTCTTGGGGAGAAGATTTTGATTGCTCACAAGAAGAAGAAGACATAGAAACATTAGATAATGAAGGGGATGAAGACAAAGAAGAAGATTTGTAACCTAAACCCACTGTAAAAGAGTGTAATTTCGATTCCAAAGGGATGTTGACCCATGCGCCCAAGACCATTTCCTTTTTATCTATACTTGGAAGCAATATTGAATCCTAGACCATAACGTGATTGCAACTCCTCCAAAGGGAGAGGATCACCTTTAAATGTGTAGCCAATGGTGTTCACATGATCTTTGGATATAGAAGAATAATCATCTTTGATAGCGGGTGTGAATGATACTTTTGGAAAGTTAAGGTGCATAGGGTTGACTTTATATTCTCCAATGAAGGAGCTTGTAAAGTCTAAGGAACCCCAATCATCACCAATAAATGCATTTGATTGAGAGGAAGGAGATGGAGTAGGAGTAGACTTAGGAATTTCTACTTTAGGAGGATCTTCTTTAGGGACAACCTTCTCATGGATTTCCTTTTTAGGAGGGTCCATGGGAATAGTTGTTGGCATATTAGAAGATAAATATGGAATATAGTTTTGAAAGGTAGATGTAACTGAGGCATGACCAGCTATTGCAATTTGACATAAGTGCATAGCTTTAGGATCAACCTTGATTGTAAGTACCTGATTGTTAGAAACAAACTTAATAGAACCATGAAGGGTAGAACTAACCTCTCCTAAAGCATGAATCCAAGGTCTACCTAAGAGAAGATTGTATGATAAAGGTCCTGGCATAACATGCATTAGATTTGAAATAGTAAATGGTCCAACCTTTATAGGAAAAGTAACAATGCCCAAAGTGGCTTTACCAGTATTATCAAAACCACGGATGAACATAAAAGATGCACAAAGAGACTTAGAATCCACTTTGATTTTTTGCAATAGGTCTAGACTAAAAAAACTGAGTGTTGAACCAGTATCAATGAGAGTATGTCTAATGTCGACACAATGGATCTACTTGATTTCTTACTTCTGGAGGCAGGAGTTCATGTGGATAGAATGTAATATTTGGTGAATCTGCATGAATATGATCCATCAATGCATTTACATCTAAAGGCCTAGTAGAAGAAGGCAATAAGATCTTTTGAAGATCTTCCTAAAGCATACCTTGATAAACTAGAGCAGTCTGAAGCAAATTCAAAAGTGAGATCTTAGCGGGAGTAACATGAAGTTGCTCAATAAGGTCATAATCATTAGGTTTCTTAATTGAAGGCTTAGGTGCTTGAGGAAGATCTAGTTGAGAAGGTGGTAAAGAAGTATTTGAGTGATTAACATTTTTCTTATTTCTACGAGTGTTATAAGTGTGGGCTACCATTCTATGAGAAGGAGCCTTAGACTGTTTATATCTCATAAAAAGATCTGATGAGTCACTTTTAAAAGGAACACCATGAATAGAAATTACCTCCTTTGGAGAAGGACTAGTTGTAGTAACACAAATTAGTGGTCTCTTAGGTCTACTAGGGGTCATAGAGACAACAATAAAATTTACAGACACAGTACAACTTGTAGAAGAATTAGATTAGATGTAACACAAGATTCATCATCCACTATTGCATCGGCTCTTGAAGAGAGTGCATTGGAATGAAGAGAAGGTAGAGTAACATTAAGAAAGGTATCAATGATTTCATCCTCATGCAACAAACTATCTTCTGAGATAGAAGAATTTTTACAATAGGGATCAAATACATAGAGTGACATAGGCAAAGCCAAGTCACCATCACGTGCATGAAAAGGAACATCATTAAAACTTTGAATAAAATTAGAAATAGGACTAGTAAAAGAAGATAACAAATGCATTTTGAAAATAGTAACTGGAATTAAAGAGGGAATGCATAAATGAGTCATTTGAAGGCCCATGTATCATTTAAAATTTGACTGAGGAATGATAAAGAATGATTTTGAAAAATAATACAGAAGAAGTGGTCACGTCGGGTTCACCAAAATGTAGTGGGGGAAATTTGTTGCCTCAAGGATGATGGATCCTAGAGAAAAAATTAACCTTTGACTACCTCTTTTATACTAACACTAAAGGTGAGACAGGGGATACCAAATAACAAAATTAAACTAATGCAAGACAAACGGGGTCCCTAGACAGCCCTAACAAGTCTTTGTGGACAGGACAAGAATGTCTCTCTAATATGACAGTGCGATGCATTGGAGTCCTATATGGAAAGAGACAGATATCCATACAGAAGGACACTAACATCCTTATGGATGCACAGAAAGTAAAATATCTGAAAAATGCGAGAAAGACATATATCAAAAATAAAAAGATGAAGGATAAGCAAAAAGATAAATATACAAGAGGTCCAAGCTATGAAGCCTCATGCTGAGTAAACTCCTCACACACATGAACTTGCATGCATGAAGAAGAGGAAAATGTTGGGGGTTGTGTTTAGAGGCCTGCCTCAATCAAACCCCCGTTTTGGTGTTTCCACCTCCACGGACAACCCAGATAGATAAATAAATAGATAGATAGATAGATAGATAGATAGATAGATAGATCAAAAGATAAATAGTTAGAATGATAAAATAACCAAATAGATAAGGGATGTGATAAATCCCTAGATGATCAAAAATGAGATAGATAGAATGATAGAACGATATTACCAAAGAGGCTTGAGAAAGCCAAGAGAGTTGCAAAAGATTATTGTGAGAGCTTGAGAGTGCTATAGCAAACTAGAGACTGTTGTAGCACATGAGAGAGAGAGATTGTATGGAGGAACTAGAGAGATTACACAGGGGCTTCACTTAGTGAACCCAGATTATATCACGTGTGTTCATGGCATACTAAAGAAACCCCCTATTTTCAAAAAATATCGCCCTAAACTCCTTTTTTGTCACCCCCTCCCAATACACAACCTAAATTAAAATCCCCCCTATTTTCACCAAATATTACATTTTTTCTTAGCCCAAATTAAAAACCCCCCTATTTTCACTGACAGGCAATATATTCTACCCTCATTTTTGGGATATTAAACCCCCCACTATGAATGCACGTGATATAATATTTCCTAGTCAATAAAGCCCCCATGAGAGCTTGAAGGAGAAAGAGAGAGTGATTGGAGAAGCTAGAGAGATTGAATGGAGAGAAAAGATGGATTTAAAATGAGAGTAGAGGAGAGAAAAGAGGGTTGGCAAGCCGTCTAGAAGATTTTGAGCCGTTTTCACCAACCAAGATAGGTGACATGTAGTACCCCTTCTTGATCAGACTCTTTTTGTATTTATGTTTGACTTCAATTGACTGTTCAGTGGATACATTATTGTATGTTGATTCAGACTTTATGCGATGTTATCTCATGCTTTATCTGGATTTATGGTGTATGCTTTTATGCAGTATCTCAGTGCTTATGATTAATGTTATTTTATGGATCCTTATCATGGACTGACACTTTTACATTACATGTGTGATGCATTATTTATGTGTTGCGTGTTTGCAAGTGTATGGGATGCGAGGGGATGATTTTCCTTCACTCACACCGGTGAGACAAGGAACGTCACGATTCTCCTTCATTGGTGTATGTGTGTCATGTCTATTTATATATATTTGTCTATATGCATGTGTGGTTCTTTGGTGCAGGACATTGCAGGTACAAGTACCGGGTAGGTACAAGGTATCGACTCCACCTGGTTTCACAGGTCTGAGCATGCCTTATTTGTCCAATGGGAGTGGAGGAGATAGTTGTTGGACCCTACCTTGACCCGCAATTACACTCGTGTGAGTGTTGTCAGTCGGTCGTCTTTTCCTAGTTGAGCGGTATGCAAGTCTGAGTGCTTTAGTGTTTCGTCTTGTGAGTCGTCATTTGAGCATTCCTCGTTTTGAGTGTTTATGTTTATTTAAGTGGTTATTTAATTGAGTGAATGATGTTATTTTATGTTGTCATAATTAGTTAATTATTATGCTCTTGAGATTATTGATTTAATTAAATTAATGAATTGATAGAATTAAATGGTTAAATTGGCTTATTTTATTGTATCAAGTTGCATTAATTTATTGTGAAAAGAAATAAGTATTTGCATTGCCATTTAAATGTTAAATGCTTGTGTTGAAAGAAAGTATTTTGGAAAATGAAATAAAATAAAAATAAAAGCTTTTCCTTTTACCTTTCCATTTGACTTTTGTATTTTATTTTGTTGGAAAAGAATTATTTTTGGAAAAAGGGTAAATCTAATTGCTTTTACTTTAAAAATTAGTTTAATCTGATTGGTTGGAATAACTTTTAACCTAGAAAGTTTAGGTTGAAATATAGTTTTTTCTCAATATTCCTGGGAGTTCACGAGAGAGAGGAGGTAGAATGTTGAATGAAAAAATTGGGAAAACCATTTTGGAAGAGGAGCTGAAGTTGGATTTGGTTTGCAAGATTGGGATTCTTCCATCAATTTGCTTCCTGGTTTGCTTGAAGGTTGGATAATCTCTTCTTGTTTTACTATTTAATTTTGAATGTTTTAGTTGCTTCCTGTGTTGGAAAAATGTAAATCTCCTTGTAATTCTTGTTGAATGATTGAAATGAAAGAAAGAGTGATTGTTATTGTTGATTTTGTGGAATTCATATCAAATGATTGCATATGGGAAAGAAATGGTTCATCTTTCTATTTGTTGTTTGTTATTTGTTCTTGAAAAATCAAGTTCCTGAATTATCTCTTCTATTTGTTATAGAAAGGATTAGATTTAGTTTTCTATGTGTTTTCTAGTATTTCTAGTATCTATTTGCCCAAGATTTGGGGCTTATGTTGGCAAAAATTGGTTATTTGCCTCTTGCAAGATGCAAGGAATTCTTCCTGTGTAATGGAAGTGAAGAAATTTGTCATAATCCTTCTCCTATCTTTTAAATTCTTCTATTGTTGCCCAAAATCTTTATGATAGGGGCTCTTGCGTGTTATTAATTTGCAAATTTATCCATTTTGAAAATAATCCTTTCACACTTTGGATTTTGGCATTGTGCATGTGCTCCCATGAAAACGGTGAACAGGGGGAGGTTTTATTTTACGATTTAATTATTTTAAATATAAATTTATCATTTTATAGCATAACCCTGCCCACGTGGTTGGCTAGTCCCTCCACGTGGGATGGTAGTATCTTGCTACCCGCAGGTAGCAGCACTACTGGTCGGTAGGGCTGCTACGCGGTAGCAGCGCTACTGGACGATAGGACTGCTACCAGTCGGTATTTGTACTACTGATTGGTAGTGGCTACTACTGGAGGTAGTGCCTGCTACAGGCGGTAGCAGCACTACTGGTGGGTAGTGACTGCTGCTATAGGTAGCAGCACTACCGCAGGTAGGCTTTGGCCCCTGTGTGTCGTTTACCCTTCGCGGCACAATTAATTGTGTCTTCAATTTATTTTATCAAATGCAACGAATTTGTAAAGTTAGTTTTAATGTTAAAAAAAAATTAATGGTAGTTATAAAGTGATTTTTATATTGATTTAATAAATTTATTTATTGAAATCAAGGCTTGAATTATTAATTCAAAATGATAAATTTGGATGTATTCTGAAAATGGATTAAATGTTTATTATTAATTCATAGTTTATTCGGTTGACTGTTTAATATGGATTTTATTCTTGTTGGAATATTGAATTGGAAATTATACTGAGGTGAATGCCGTATCTGAGTGATACATTAAATTAAGGGTGTTTTTATTAAAGTTTCGATCAATGATATTTGCAAGTGTTTATGATGTTGTTTTCTCAAAGATTGTGTGAGTGCAGACTTAGTGAAACTAGCTTTCCTTGCAAAGAGTATTATTTGTATTTATTTCTCATCTGTGGTTCAGTCGTCTTGTTGTGGCGCAATTGGTATCTTTGATCAAGAGATATATGATGACCTTGTTGTCTTAACCATGTAGTGTCTTGTCCTTATGGTTAACCAAGAGTCAGTGTGTCCTTGTTTTTGACCACTTGTATTTGGATAGTGGTGTTATGGTTGTCTGCTTCGCCATAGGGTCCTCGTGGAGTGACCATGATTGCTTAGTGTCCTTTGAGAGAGGTGTCTTTTGAATGGGGGCCGCACCCGAAGTGGATGGCAGGATAACCGCTCAAAGGTCAGTTAATAAGCGATAATCTAATAATTGATTAGGAAGTGGGTAGATAATAACATTACATAAGATATTGTACCTCGTGCATGGTTGAGTGCTCGTATAGGCTCAAGATGTAGTGGGAAGGCCTGGAATGGCAAACCGACTACCTTGTCTTCACAAAGGGTTGGTAGGGTCCGCATGAGACCTAGCTAGAGCTGGAGGTTCGAGAAAGGTTACTAGGATAACCCAGGATTGGGGTCGGGACCTATGGAGGCCTACCATGGTAACCATCATAAGCTATGTGATGACACTCTCTCTTTAGGGTCACTTGTGTATTGTGATGTTGATTCACTTGTGTATTGTGATGTTGAGTCACCGGGAATATTGTAGAGTCGTATTGTGTTGTCATGGATTCGTATTGTTCTGTCGACCATGTCATGTTTATGCTTGCTTGAGGGTCCTCTACTATCTCCTAGCACAGTGGGGTGATTCCAGTTTGGGATCACATGGTTGGGTGGTAGTGTCACTTCACATTGGATGTTCTTGTTCATACCTTCATGCGAGGATTGGCTTCGTAGGTGTTCCTGTGGTTTGTGACTCATGCTCTATCTCATATTTGGAGATTATTTTATTTGGAGACCTATGTGGTCATTTGTATCATGAAGTTATGTAACGTTGTATTTGATTAAGTTGAAAACTTTGAATGTATTGAGAGCCATGTATTGGAAGATCAATGTAATCCTAAGTTTTGGATGTTATTTATCAGCTTTCCATATGATTAGTGTAAATTCTTTATTCAGAGAAATTATATTGTTTCCTTTCAATCTTTCAATGGTGTAACTGTTATTGCTTATGGCTTATTATGTTCTTTGAGTTTTGATGGTTAATTGGATTAATCGTAATTGTGGAATTTAACTTTTAGTTTTATTCTTCGTTGGTAACCCTTTAAGGAATTTTGGTGTAAGTCTTTCTCTTGTGTTATTATAGATCTTTTGTAGTAATTAATGAACTTAATATGATTTATACTCTTTTTTTTTTAATTATTTCACCCTTAGATGTGGTTTTCCTTTGGGGTTCCTGGCGGGGCATTACATGACAAGTGGAAAAACATCTAGAACTAACATTTGAATGTTAATATGTCATAGGACGAATGTGTGGCATGAAGACGTCCACACAATGTGCTAGTGTCTAGACAAATCACGCTAAAAAATGACAAGTGGTAAGAGAAATACGCAGCTAACATGATATAAAAGCTAAAGGATAGTTGTTGAAAGGCGTCTTGAACATCCTGAGAGGGAAAAGGCTAATGCAAGGGCTGAAATGACCATACCCGGATGCTAGGGGAGTGGAAACTAAAATGGTTGCAAAATCGTAGGTAGAATTGCAAAGGGGTATGGAATTTTTTATCCTACACTTACGTCATTTAGTTCATCAAGACCAAATACACAACCTAGTTAGTGTGTCATACAAGTTAGTGGGGGTCTATGGTGTGTGGACGAATAGAGTTGTGTAGGTATCTAAACACCAGTCTCAGATGGAAACTAGGCCTATTCTTGTGGTTGCACCCTCATGAAGGGTAGGCCACTTTTGATAAGAAGGTTTGTAAGGGACCACTAGGTATGTGGTTGGAGGAAAAGTGCTCCAATGATGTTTTTCTTGAGGCAGAATATGTTGAAACTTGAGCATTCATAACCGACAAGAAGATTACATTAGACTGTAAAGCCTATCTTGTCTTTCATAAGTTATGTTTACAAGTTAAAATTGAAATATGTAAAGTGTTAAATAGATTCATTTACTTTCATGCTATCTTTTTAGTTATTGCAAATTGTTATTAGATATTATTTCTTGATTAAATGCAAAAAACAAATTATGCAATTTTTGTTAGTTTCTATTTCTAGAAAGATGCATGAAAACCTTTTATTTTTTATGTTAGAAGAAATCGATTGTTACACATAGTATCAGAGCTACAAGGTTTAATATTGGACCTAGGAGCTCGCCACTTGAAACATAGAGTAGTAAACTGAAACATAGAATATGTTGGTGTTACAAGATGTGGATCCATCATACACCTAGGAAAATGGTTTGAATTTCATGATCAAACTCTCGATCAAGAAGCAAGATCAAGTTTGACTACTCTAGTTGCACTTTGCTTTTATAACATTAAAACTATGGCTGAGGCAATTAAACGACTCTGGAAGGAGAGATAAAAATGACCTACAACAAACAAGGGCAAACTCAAGAGATCCCATTTGGGAAGAGAGTTGTAATGGAGGGACAAGAGGACCTACATGTCCCTACTCCCGGATACAAATTAATACCGTAAGTATATTTAGGGCAAGAAGATCTCATTGAAAGGTCCTACCATACTAGAGACAATAGTTTATAATCTATGAACTTGAGAAATTGTAAATTATGTTACTTAATGCACATACTCTTTTTGGAGTAATTAATAGAAATAAAAAATTTGTTGTGTAAACATCTTATGTTGTTTATATTCTAGACTGAAAATGAGATGCATAATGGTTATAAGTTAGAAAATGCTTCAATGTATTAATAGGAACTAGTATTCTAACAATATATGAAACACAAGAGATAATTTTGAAGGGTCTGAACCCACCGATACCAGGATGGCCAAATTAGACCAGTTGTTAATTATGATGAATGAAACCCAGACCAATCTTAGGAACCTAAGGCATCAAGTCATGAGTCAGAATGAAATAAGGGGGGATGACCAAGAAACTCATAATAGGGGGCCTATAAAAGGCAAGAGTGCAACACATAGAGTGAGCATTGAGAGGAACACTCAGAGGCTTGAACTCACTCAGAAATGAAAAACCAATTGGCCCATTAGATTTCTCCTAATATGAATAAAGTTACACACAAAGTTCGAAGGCTCGGTGTCAAGATAGGTCTTTGAGGCCTGGTTAACCAAGATGCATAACTACTCTGAGAACACTAAGGTGGTGCGGGGTGCTTTCCAACTATCCAGGGAAGTTGCAACATGGTGGGAGAATAAGAAGGTTGAGTTAGGCCTAAATTCTACCAAGATAATTTGGGAGTAGTTTGTTAAGATTTTTAGATATAGGTGGTTACATCATTGTTCTTCGACTAGAAGTTAATGGATTTTTAGAATTTGAAACAAGGAGACCTCATAGTTAATCAGTACTAGGAAATTTTACCGAGATACTCAAATATGTACCCCAATATCAGGCCAACAAAAGGTTCAAGATTAGGAAATTTATAATGGGTTTGAATAATCTAATTAGTGAAGCAACAAATGTCCTTGGGCCAAGCACCATGGGTGAAGTGTACAAAAAGGTCATCAGACAAGAACAGAGACTCAAAAGAGATGCAACGATTATGGATAAGAATAAAAAAAAAAATTAAGTGGACTCAATCTTCTCAATCCTTTAAGAAGAAAGGAGATAAACGTGACTCAGGGAAAATAAATGACAAGGGATACAAAGGAAACAAACACAAGTTGAAAGGGGATAGGGAAAAAATCAACAATTTTAAGAAGGGAAAATACAAGTAGGGCTCCTAATAAAATAGGTCTATCATGGGGATGTTTCACTTGTGGTGGAGAAAATTGGCAAATCAATGTCCTCCCTAACAAGAATCAAGGGGCATCATTTTAGAGGAATTATTTGCCCTCTTAAAGTAGGTAGCAATTCAACAACAAATTCATGCAACACTGGATAAAAGACAAGTAGAGTACCAAATCACTCTAATAAAGACTACAAATATGCTTTATGAAAACTCTATTTTTGTACTCATAGACATTGGTACAACCAAAAGCTTCATTTCACTCAAATTTTTAAGGAGTTTTCTTAAGAGAGTTATCTTTATGGAAAATCCTTGGACATAGAGTATGCTAATTAGTCTAGATCTTGGGAAGAGCAATACTTCTTTGAGGCTAGGATTGAGCTTCCTATATTTACAATAGAGGTCAACTTGTATGTAGCTCACTTAGGATCCTATGGCGTAATCTTAGGAATGAATTAACTTTAGAGGTAGGGATAAGCTTGACTTTTATTCTAAGACTATTGAGTGCTTAGATGACCTTGGGAACAAGGTGTTTCTACAAGGAACCCAACAAGAAGTTGGAGTTTGGTTGATCTCTACTAATCAATTAAAATAGGTTAAAAGAAAGGTTTGTCAATTATTTGCAATTAAGATAGAAGAGATTGTTGAACCTGAGGAAATTATCTTTCAAGATGACATGATGATGTATGAACATCAAAACTATATGGCTTAGGGTTAGAAGAATCTAGTAAACAAGAAGAAAAAATTGTAGAGAAATATCCTTATATTTAGAATTACCAAGAAGTTTTCCCTAACGAGTTACTAGGGTTACCCCCTAAAAGGGTATTTAACTTCTCCATTGATGCAGCACCGAGAGACAAACAAGTATCTAAAGCTTCCTGCCACATTATGAAAATAGAGCTTATGGAAATGAAAGCACAACTTCAAGAGTTGTTAAGTAAGAGATTGATTTGACCAAGTGTGTCACCATGGAGAGCACTAGTAAGTTTTGTAAAAAAGAAATATGGAACCCTATGGTTGTGTATAGACTATCATGTGCTCAACAAGGCTAAAATAAGGAATAAGTATCGTCACGTATTGATGATCTATTTGATCATATGTGTGGAGGTGCAATGTTTTCTAAGATTGACTTGCAGTCATGATACCACCAATTAAGGCTCAGGGATGAAGAAATTTACAAAACAACCTTCAAAACTAGGTATATAGACATTATGAGTTTGTATTCCTACCTTTTAGGCTCACTAATGCCCCAACAACATTCATGAATCTCATGAATATTGTATTCAGAGATTGTCTAGACAGGTTAGTATTGGTATTCTTGGATGATATCTTGATTTATTCCAAGAAAGAGGAAGAGCATTAGAGACACTTACAGATAGTTCTGCAACAGTTACAAGAACATAAACTATATGGTAAATTGTCCAAGTGCACCTTTTTTCAAAACAAAGTTTAGTATCTAAGGCACATCTTTTTTGTAGAAGGAATAATATTAGACCTAGATAAGATTAACGCTATACTAGAATAGCCAACCCCCAAGAATGTTTAGAAAGTACGAAGTTTAATGAGTTTGGTAGATACTACAAAAAAATTGTGATGATTTTTTCTCAAATAGCCCATCCCATCACCTCTCTACAAAGAAAGGGATATAGATTTGAGTGGATCGAGAAATGTTAGAAGGATTTCAACTCTCTTAAAAAGAGAAACTAACATAAACACCTATTCTAAAGGTGCCAAATTCAAAGGGTCACTAGGCAAAAGTACAAAACTATTTCACGTTTCAGGCCAACTTATCAGCACGAGTGAATTTAAGTAATTATAACTAAAAATTGATTTTAGTCAAACATATGGTCTATAGAGATTTATTATAGCTAACTTATATATGGGCCACAACTTTTCCAATAGGAAGTATCTACTAAATGTATATTTTATACCACTTTGGGTCTAATTACCAAAAAAAAATTATTTTTTTTAAAACTTGATGTTTCAACAACTCCTATTCTTATAAATAATCTTTTTTTTAAATGTAAAAATACCCTTTTGTAGATCTATAAATGAATTTTTCAAAATATATATCTTTTATTATTTTAGCTATTTTTTATATTTTATATTTTATTTTTATTGAAAGTAGGTCATCGGTGCTAAAATAGAAGGTTGATTATCTTGTCAAGGAAAAATACTAAAATTTATTTTAAAATTTTGAAAAAAATATGATGCACTAGAGAAAAGAGTCCATGTGAAGATGATGTAATTCTTTTCTAATTTGGATAAATAATTAAGAAAAAAGGTGACGCCAAATGGAAAGAGTTATATTTCAGTACACGCAACTTTTCAAATTCGCAAAATATATATACATAAAAAATAGTAAAAAATATATCCATGCACTAAAGTTTCAAGTTATCAATATACACAAAATTGAAGAAAAAAAGGTAAAATTTACTATATAGTGTGGCACCATGTGTAACTCCAATTTCAATATTTTATCAACAACTAAATTACAATGTTTACTTTATAAAAAAATATATTCAGATAATTTCTTAATTTTTTAAAAATACATAAAATACACAAAAATATACATTTTATTAGTTTACATCATTTCAAAATTCAAAACATATATTTCACTTTGTAGTGGCCACAGATGCCTCAAGAGAAGATTTAGGAGGGGTTCTTATGCAAGAGCAGTGAGTAATTGCCTATCATTCAAGGAAGTTGAAAAATTACAAGAAAAACTATGCTCCTTGCTATCTTGAATTGGTGGAAATAGTGCACACTATCCAAATATGGCGACACTATCTTTTGGGTAAACCCTTCGAACTCAAATTAGATCATCAAGGTCTGAAATTTATATTCTCTCAACTCAATCTAAACACCCACCAAAGAAGATGGTTGGAATTACTTTTTTACTATGATTTTGAAACTAGCCATATTAAAGGAAAGGACAACTAGGTGGTAGATGCCTTAAGTCAAAGAAGACATATATCTTTCATGGTTTCTATTTGCACAATTTCAATAATCAAGTCATATAACACTCGAAAGGAGATGAATACTATAGGTAGGTTAAGGAATCCCTTTAGGCTAACCCATATGATCTTAGATATGATGGATGCAATTTTGAGCCACATGGTCTATTGAGATATAGAGATCATATGTACATGTCAAAATCGGCTGAATTGAGGAAATTAGGTTGGAAAGAGGTACACTCAGTGCCACAAGGGTTGTCAATCCCCTTTATTTTTTAAAATGAATGAAGAAAGATGTCGTAGGATTTGTGGCAATCGGTTTTGAATGCTAGAGGATAAAGGTAGAACACCAAAACCCAACAAGACTTATGCAACCTCATGTTGTTCTAGATTGGAAATGACATATTATTAGCATGGATATTGTTCAGGGTTTACCCATGTCTAGGAATAGATGCAATGGCATATCATGACATGCTAAAGAAGATCATATCAGACAAAGGTGTTAGGATGGCATCAAAGTTTTGGCAAACCTTGTTTGTAGCTTTAGGAACCCAATTGAACATCAGTTCAGCATACCACCTAGAGATAGATGGCCAAATAGAAAGAGTAGATTAGGTATTAGAAGATCTTCTTAGAATGCATTGCATGGACCAACAATAAAAATGGGAAGATTACCTACCATTGGTGGAATTTGCATATAATATCTTACCAATCAACCATCAAGATGGCACCATTTGAGGCAATATACAAAAGGAGGCATTGAGCTGCTATCAGCTAGGATAAGCTAGAAGATAATATTAGGCTTGGCCTTGAGATGCTCTCACAAATGGAAGAACAAGTTAGGCTAATTAGACAAAGTTTAATAGAAGCTAACGATTGACAAAAGAGTTGTGCAAATGCAAAGGGGATTCTGAGACACTTTTTGGTAGGACCTAAGGGTAAAATCATAGAAAAGCTCAATTAAGTTTGGGAAGTCTTACAAATTTGATCCTAGATGCATGGGACCATTTGAAGTCATAGAAGTTATCAACCCAGTTGCCTACAAGATTGATATACCTTCATCTCTCGCCTGATTGCATAATGTGTTTCATGTTTCCTATTTGAAAAAGTATGTATCAGATTTTGACCATATGATTGACTGAAACTCTTTCTAGGTGTGAGACCTAGGAGTGGTCATGATTGAGTCTCTCAGAGTGTTCAAGGTACATAAGCTCTACTTACGTAATCGTGAGGTTAAATAGTGTAAGGTCTAGTAAGATCAATATATAGAAGATACTACTACTTGGGAGATTACGACAAGATCCGTCAAAAGTTTCCCCACTTTTTAAAAAAAAATAATAGTAGAAGAACTCTAAAATTTGTTATGTATGAACTCAACTCTTTAATATTTTATGTTGATACTAAATCATCGAGGACAATTATTCTTGATGGGGAGGATATGTTACGCCTCTCTCACATGAAATAATTGCAATTTTCTTTCTTGCAGAATAATGTTGATATGAGTAGTTGTGTGGTTTATTAGTTGATGTTTAATTGATTATGCATTATAATGAATGTATATATGACTCAAATGATCAAAGTGTAATTTAATGCTTCAATATTTATGTTTTGATATGGTTTAAATATATGGCCTAACTACGGTGTGTTCCTAAATTTGACACAAGGAGCCATTTCACCCTCAAGAAAGGGAGAGAGAGACATAGACATGAGAAGTGGAAGTTTGCCCCCTGAGCCTAATCCTCTTAAGTAAAATTATTTAGGAACAGCTAAGGTTGTTTCATTTTCTGCCATCTTGTTAAGTCATGGGAACCTAGGTTGATTTCAATATTACACCTAAGTCTAGGAGTTTGTTAGTCTATGCATTGCCTAGATCGTTGGCTTCCTTTTGATCAAGTTAAATATGTTGACCTCGATGGTATCTTATGTTCTGTGATTTATTAAAATAATACTTCACTAATATGTGTGTGTACATATACATATATGCATAGATAAGCACACATAAGCACATAATCATATGTTTAAATGTATTGATGATAATAATAATATTCTAATATTGTTTTGAATCTCCACTTGAAAACCAAATTTATGGCTAAGATAGCTAAGCAAACAAAATTTATGTAAGATAGCTAAGCAAACATCGGCTAGTATATCAAATTCATGTATATTTTCTTATAAATTTTTTAACATCTTTTCAATCATATTAGTTTCTTACAAACTAAAAATATTGAGTATTAAGAACCACTCAAAATTATTTGGGCATTCGATTCAAGCCGCATTGTTAATAGTTATATATATCAACGCTCTTATCAAGAGATTATTTTGCCTTAAAATTGGTCGTGGCTTTTCCCTCATCTTCCATGAATTAAGGAACTGCCATTCAACGTGGCTCAAATATTATGGAAAATATATGTATAGTTTGTATTCTTTCAACAATAATTTCGAATTTGAACAAAGGCTTACTATATCTATATCCCATTTAACTTGGAAGAAAAGGGATCCATAACTATTTTTAGGCGCTATTTGAAATTGGATAATGTTTTGAAGTCTAGAAGATAAAAAGAGTCTAGATGGCTTGAAGAATGGGTTATGTTTTCTTGTTAATGATTGCTTAAAAAAAGGAAACCTTTCTTCCTTTGTACTCTGCAAGAGAGGCGATATTTTACATGCATGCTCTTTAATTCTTAAACCTATAATTTTTTCTAATTGAAAAGAAAGCCTTGAATAAGGAAAAACTTGAGTCCAGTAAAGATAATTCGAAAGGAGACCAATATGCAATACCCATAGCTTAGAGCTCGGGCTAAGTAAGTTTTCAAATAATTGTAGCCAGCTTGACTCATAAAAGTAGCTTGGCATGTTTTTGTATTGTAACCATCAAGTCAAGCATGAAGCTCACTTAGACACAACGGTGTAAGAAGTGAATGAATTTGAAGGTCAACAACACTATTATTAGTTAAACTATAACAGTCATATGAAATACTATTAGACCAAAGATCAAACTGAAATGTGTATAGTAGGACTAAGAGGTCAAGTCAACCTAGCATAGCCCATCTATTGAGACCTATCTTGTTGATAGTCCTAGAATCCAAGTCAAGTAGGGGTGGGTGTATAGACATGACTACACCAATTATGTGCTTAGCAAGTATAATAAAACAATTGGCCAAGGTGGCACAAAGTTTTGCTTGCCCTAATCAATTCACTAAAACTAGATACACGACCTAGTCAGTGGGTCATACAAGTTAGTGAGGGTATATAGCATGCAGTTGATTAGAGTTGTGTAGGTATCTAAACACCATTCTCAAATGGAAACTAGACCTATTCGTTTGTGCCCTTGTGAAGGGTAGGGCCACTTCCAATAAGAAGGTGTGTGGGGGATCACTAGGTCTGTTGTTGGAGGAAAAGCACTCCAATGATGCTCTCCTCCACACAAAATATGTCAAGACTTAAAACTTCAAAACTAACAAGATTACAGTAGACTCTAAAACCTATCTTGCCTTTCATAAGTTATGTTTACAAGTTGAAATTGAAAGATGTAAATTTTTTAATACATTCATTTACTTTCATGTTATCTTTTCAAATATTGCAAAATGTTATTAGATAATATTTATTGAAGTTTAAATGCAAAAAAAATTCTTATGCAATTTTAGTTAGTTTCTATTTCTAGAAAGATGCATGCAATTCTTTTATTTTTCATGTTAGAAGAAAGCCACTATTACACTCTTTAAAACAATGGAAGCATTTGGCTTTGACAAGTTTTGGATGAATTGGAACTTCAATTTTTTTGCTTGCCAAAGATTCCCAGTAGTAGTGAATGGAAGCCCGTGGGGATTATTGAGGCTTCTAGAGATTTAAGAAAAGGGGACCCCCTTTCCCCCCTTTTATTCATAATCATGGAATATTCTCTTGTCAGAACCTTTCGTATTGCTATATAATTAGGATTCCTAGAAGGGATATCAATTACTTTAGAAATAGTCTCTCTCTAGCTATTTGTGGATGACGCGATGTTTTTTAGAGTAGCAGGGAAGTAATGTTCATAAGGGGACCTTGGATGAATACTCTACCTTGTTAGGAAAATTAGTAAATGCAACAAAATTGGAAATTTTCTTTCTGGGTGTGAATCCTAGGAAGCAAGTGGATATTCAAAGGATATTGTTTCAAGGTTGGGAAACTCCCACATACATTTTTGGGCCTCCCATCTCAAGGGGTTTCAGGTCAACTAAATTATGGGATCCACTACTTTCAAAGTGTTCAACTAGAATTACATCATGGAAAGGTAAATGGTTATTGCATGGTATGATAGAATCATACCCTACTAAAATCCATAATATTTGCATTGTCAATATATCGATCAGATGTCTTGTTTGGAAATGCCAAAAGGAGTTATACAAAAATAGACACAAAATATGTGATAGTTCTTTTGGCAAGGTACCTTCAAGAAAAAGAAGATCCCATTAATTTCTTGGGAGAATATTTGCAAAGAAAAATCAAAAAGTGGTGTGGGCTTGAGGAACCAATCAACAAAAAATAAAACCCTAGGAGCAAAGCTCATTTGGAGAATGCACTCTCAGCCTCAAGTTAAGTGGGCCAAGATTTTGAGTCACAAACACTTGGATAATCTAGAAATGGATAGAATCTTCACAATTCAAAAGGCTCCCTCTGGATCAAGAATCTAGAATTGTTACGCATATGCCTTTGTCTTGTCATTGATGCCAACTGAAAGGAAGTTAAGTAGTGGAACAACTTCCTACACTAACCTTGGGAGGAGGGTAATGCAATTTTTTTTACAGATCGTTACAATAGTTATAGAAACTTAACAGAAATAAACATAATATCATCCATACCACAACATAGTGATTTATGTGGGGAAAACCCTTTCGAGAGAAAAACCCCACTCTCCAAAAGCGGCTCAATATATTATTCAGCAATCAATAACATATTACAATATACTTGCAAAGAGAGCTCTTCACAGGAGTACCACTAATCAGAGATTCAAAGGTAACTCAATAGCCATAAGACTCTTACACACAACCTCTATCTCATACACCTCATATATAGGAGATACAGTACAAGAAACCATCAAACGGTATTACAAAACCAGAGACTAAAACTACCCAATAAAGTAGATTCGACCTATCTCCATTCTAGATGCCCTATGACATGTCAAAACACACATCAACATGTTTACCTCCCTTTTACAGCTCATTTATGTGTCTGGTGCAATTTTATATTTCCTATTTCAGGAGTCCAAACTTTCAAAGGCCATAACTTGTGAACCCAGTGTCTGATTAATGAACTGTTTGAAGCACCAAAAATCTCGTGAAGTGCTCTATCACTTTGCAACTTGCTACATCGATTACACCCATTTTTTAGGGCATTTTAAAGGGACCAAAGTCCTCAAAATTAAATGTAAACCTTTCATCACAACTTCCAAAAATGGAAACTTTAATATCTTTAAAACTAGATATGATCTTGCGACGAAAATTTAATGACATGTTTATCTAGCCAATACGAAGCTTTGGGGAGAATTTCACACATTTTGTCCTCAAATGAAAACTTACTATAAATAGTAAACTCATGTAAATGCAAATTTGAGACACCATTTTCCCAACATCCTCCCTCTTGTCGAGCACCTTGCAAAAGCAAAGGGAGTATCAACACAATAAATTAATTGCTAGGGGCCATGAGGCCCATAGAATCTGAACATGATTTGAACTCTCTCTACCTTAACCAGCTTCACCATACCATCTTCGACCATATCTCTGACAAAATGATATTGAACATCAATGTGTTTGGTTCAAGCATGAATTATCAGGTTCTTAGCTAGGCAAATCAAACTCTCACTATCACGATAAATTGTCATTGCACCTTGTTTTATTTCAATATATGAACATAGTCTTTTAATCCAAATGTCTTATTTACAAGCATGAGTAGCTAGCATATACTACTCTTCTTCCATAGTGGACAAAGCAATCACAACCTGTCACTTACTCATCCAACTAATTGCACCACCAAATAAAGTAAACACATAAGCACTAGTGGATCTTCTTCTATCAATATCTCCTACCTAGTCTGAATCCGTATAAAAATGAATATCAAGGAAAATCACGTCTCCAACCAAATTACCATGATAACACAAAGAATACTCTAAGGTGCCCTTCAAATATCTGAAGACTCTTTTGACTTCATCCCAATTAACTCTACCAAGATTAGACATATATCTAGAAAGAACTCCCACTACTTGGGCAATGTTTGGTCTAGTACAGACCATAAAATAAATCAAACTTTCAACTGCACTCTGGTAAGAAACTCTGGTCATGTCTTCCATCTCTGATGGAGATGTAGGACAATCTAAAATGGATAATTTTGTTCCAACTTTATAGGGAACACACAATGGTCTACAATCCTGCATGTTGAACCTTCGTAAAACTAAATTCACATACTTACTCTAGCCTAGCCATAGCTTTCTATTCACTCGCTCTTCTAATTTCCATCCCAAGAATGTGTTTCGCTGCACCAAGATCTTTCGTTTCAAATTTAGCAGCAAGCTAAGACTTTAATTCTGAAATCACACCTTTCCCTTTACCAATATTTCACATATCATCAACATATAATGCAATATACAAGAAATAATTGCCATCAGATTTATAATAAACACAGTAATCTGATTTAGAACATTCAAATCCCAAACTCAACACATATGTATCAAATTTCCGGTACCACATCCAAGGACTCTATTTGAGACCATGCAAGAATTTATTCAATTTATATTCCAAATTACTTTTACCTTTTACCACATAGTGCTCTAACTGTGTCATATAAATATCCTCCTCCAAATCACCATGAAGGAAAATAATTTTCACATCCATTTGCTCAACCTCTAAATCATAAGTAGCAACAGTAGAAAGCAAATATTTAATGGATGTCATTTTTGCAACAAGAGAAAATATCTCACCGTAATCAACACCCTCAACTCCAGAATATCCTTTTGCAACCAACCTTGCTTTATATTTCCCAATGCCTCCATCTAAACCAATCTTTTTTTTGAACACCCATTTGCAACCAATAGTTTTTTGTCCTTCAAAAAATCGTACAAGATCTCATGTATCATTGTTTTTCAAATCTGTCATTTCTTCTTCCATAGCGATCTTTCAGGACTCTGTGTCATTCATACCTAATGCCTCTTCTACTATCTTGTATACCTTTAACAAGCTGAGTTGGAGGTTCTTCCTCCTCTTCTGAATATTCAGAGCTAGATGATCTCTCCTCAACTTCTTGCCTTTCAAGTGGTCTCGATTCAACTCTTTCAGGCATACAAGGGAATTGAATCACATCTTCTTGTTTAGTATGTCCTGGCTGCAATTTAACAGAAGGAGACTTAATTTCTCTAAAAATAACACTTCTACTATGAATTACCTTTTGTGCAATAGGGTTCCAAAGCTTTTATCCTTTCACACCATAACTGTAACCGATGAAGATACATTTCACAACCTTGTTCTCCAACTTTATTTACTTCTCCTTTGCCACATGTGCATATGCCTCACAACCAAAAACTCTAAGATGTCTTAATGAAGAATTGTGATCTAACCATGCTTCCATAGGCATTTTATTAACAAGAGTTGATGTAGGAGACCTATTAATCAAGTAGCAAGTAGTGGAAACAACTTCAGCCCATAACTTTTGTTCTTGACCAGCACCACTCGGCATACTCCCAGCCTTCTCCATTAGTGTCTTGTTTATTCTTTCTACAACTCCATTCTATTGTGAAGAATACAGAGTTGCCTTATGTCTGTTAATGCCATAGTCTTTACAGAATCTATCAAAATCATTAGAACAAAATTCACCTCCATTATCAGTCCTCAAACATTTATTTTTCTTTCCATTCTAAAACTCAAACATTGCTTTAAATTATTTAAAAATTTAGATTTACTCTTTATGAAAACTTTAGATTTACTCTTTAGAAAGTATACCCATGTGTTTCTACTAAAATAATCAACAAATGAAACATAATACTTGGATTTCCAATGGAAGGAACATCTATAGGACCAAACACATCTGAATGAATAAGATCCAAAACACCACAAGATTTATGAGAACTCAAGTAAAATTGAACATGGTTTTGTTTTCCATAAATTCAATGCCCATAGAAATCAAAGTCAAGATTACAATCATTCAAACCTTCAACAAGGTTTTTATTTTTCAAGTTCATTAGGCCCTATTCTCCAATGTGGCCAAGTCTTTGGTGCCATAACATAGTCTTCTCTATAGGTAACTCTACTTTAGAAGAAAGAGCACCCTTAGGTACCCAAGATCTATGTCTATCCGCTGAAGGTGAAACCCTCAAATCTTCCAATGAAGTATCTATAGATTTACTTTTTATAGAAGTGCTATGACACTCAAAAGTGTATGCCTCTAGCTTATACAAAGTGTCAAACCTAACACCTCTACCAATCACCATAGCACCCTTAATCATCTTACATCCTACATCAGAAAAGACTACTTGCACACCCATATCTATTAGTTTGCTCACAGAATAAATTTCATTTTAATCCAGGGATATGTAGCACATCACTAATCATTTTTATTCTACCATCAGGAAACTTGATCCTAACTTTACCATGACCAACAATATCTAAATGTGAATCATCACCGAAGTACACCTCACCTTCATTAAATTATTATATTTAGAAAACCAATCTCTATTGGAAGTCATATGAAAATATGCACCTAAGTCGATTAAACATGCATCATTACCTACATGAGTAGCCAAAGCTACAATGAATGCATCACCATCTTCCTTCTCGGACTCAGAATTATAATCGAACTTATTCTTTTTATTCTTATTTTCTTCTTTACAGTACTTATGGATGTGCCTTGAATTACCACAATTCCAACAAATGAATTTGGACTTTCCAGGAGATTCTAATCTCCCTTTGGATTTGGACTTATTGTGCTTCTCATTTTTCTTGCCTTTTTCCTTAGGTCTTCCATGAACAATTAGGGATTTGTTCGAACTGATGGATGCCTTCCTCCACATATCTTCACCAAGTAGGGCACCCACCACATCTTCAGACTTCAAAATAATAGAAGTACTATGGATAGCTATAACCAGAGAATCCCATGAATCAGGCAAAGAAAAAAGAAAGATCTAGCATTTCTCCTCTTCATCCATCTTAACACCAATAGATACTAATTGAGCCGCCAACATATTAAATGCTTCTAGGTGGTCTGTAATTCGTCCACCCTCTTCCATTCTCAAGGAATACAATATCTTCCTCAAGAAAATCTGATCCAATAAAAGTTTTGCTTGATAGATTTCACCAAGATTAGTCCATAGCTTCTTTGCAGAGTTTAATTCATGGAAATTAATAAAAATAGAGTCTACCAAGCACAATATTATTAGACCCTTGGCTTTACAGTCCATAACATCATATTAAGAAACCACAATAGGATCTGTGGTTCTTGAGACATTCACATCAACAACATCCCACTAATCTCGATCTATTAGCAGATCCTCCATCTTCAGCTTCCACATCTCAAAATTACTTCTAGAAAATGTATCCACCTCTATTCTCCTTGATGAACTTACCATCTGAAAAATTCTTGCAACAAGATCAAAAAGTATATTTTGCACAAGCTCTCACTCAAATCTGGACTAGTTCAAAAACCCCAACAACCCACATCTGAAACCAAAGGTGATCTGGCTCTGATACCACTTGTAAGGAAGTTAAGTAGTGGAACAACTTCCTAGACTAACCTTGAGATGAGGGTAATGCAAAACATTTACAAATCATTACAATAGTTGCAAAAACTTAATAGAAATAAACATAATATCATACATACCACAACACAGTGATTTGTGTAGGAAAAATCCTTTCAGGGAAAAAAACCCCACACTCCAAAAGCAACTCAATATATTATTCAACAATCATTAACAGATTATAATATACTTGTAGAGAAATCTCTTCACATGAGTACCACTAATAATAGATTCAGAGGTAACTCAATATCCATAATCTATTACACACAACCTCTATCTCACACACCTCATATATAGGAGATACAATACAAGAAACCGTCAAACAATATTACAAAACCATGCGCTAAAACCACCCAATAAAGTAGAGTCAACCGTGTCTCCATTATAGATGCCCTATGACATGTCAAAAAAAACATCAACACATGTACCTCCCTTTTACAGTTCATTTATGTGTCTGATACAATTTTATATTTCCTATTTTAGGAGTCCAAACTTTCGGAAGCCATAACTTGTGAATTAGGTATCTAATTGACAATTTGTTTGAAGTATTGGAAAGCTCACAAAGTTCTCTATCACCTTGTAACCTACTACATTTGTTACGCCCACTTTTCAAAGCATTTCGAAGGGTCCAAAGTCCTCAAAATTAAATTTAAACTTCTTACCGCACATTCCAAAAATGAAAACTTTAATATCTTCAAAACTAGCTATGATTTTTGGACGCAAATTTATCGGCATGCTTATGTAGCCAATCTGAAACTTTGGGGAGAATTTTGCACCATTTCATGCCCAAATAAAAACTTACTATAAATAGTAACTTCATGTAAATGCAAGGTTGAGACCATTTTCCCAACACCAACCCCTTTGATCTGCAAGTACTCCAAAATCTAGAAGTAGATCCAAAGAAGTGTATTAGGTCTAGAAGCTTTGTTTTGGCCCTGAGAATTTGTGGTTTGATCCAAAAGTGTTTTGTGTTTAAATATTGTCGATGGTAATTATTGGAAGACTCTTTCATATGTTGTTCATTGATCTAGTTGTTTTTTTTGGTCTAGAGCTTTTCAGTTGGTTTTAGTTTTGGTTCGGTTTAAGGATAATAAGTTTCACCTTTTTGGGTCCAGTTGTATATTTTGGGTCAGAAGCATGAATACACGTTAAAAAAAAAATTGTGGCCGACCTAGTGGATATGTTTGTTCTGATTGGTATATATATGTACAGATGCTAGATAGATGATGGTGATGTGAATGATGCAGAGATATAAGTGGATGCAGATGCAATGATCTGAAAGGTCTGATGGTTCAGATATTTAAGTAAGAGAAGAGATTGTGTTTTAACTCTAATAGTAATCAACATATTGAGATGCTTCATTCTATACAGTTCTTTTTCTGAAAGTTGTAATATTGTATCTTGCCCTGAGTGCAATTAGCTTCAGGTTTGCAAGTATTCTTTTGTATCTTCCACCATGAGCAGTTAGCCTTGTTCTGCAAGTCTAAAGCAGTGAGCTCCCTTTTGTAATCATTTATATATATTGGATTATCTTATGAGTTGACACTCGCCATGGTTTTTCCCAATTTGGGTTTTCCACATATAAAATATTGTTGTTCTTGTGTGAATATTTAATGGTGTTCATGTTTAGAGCTCTTTGATGTGCATATCTGAAATTAACTGGTCAATTTAAGTTTGTATTCCAAAAATTTAATTTATTTTGATTCACCCCCCTCTTAGCATCTGGTGTGTGTTCAACAATTGGTATTCGAGTAAGGTTCCTCTTCTTCTTCCACTTCATCTTCTTCTTCACCTGTTGCAGCTTCTACCGGTATAGGAACACTGAGGTCTTTGCTTGTTTCTTTCTTAACCCGTTCCCAGAAGGCTACACCTGGTTCATCTTCCACTTTCTCGCTACAGGTTTCCTCAGGCTCCTCAGGGGATTCATCAACCCTGACATTGATACTCTCAACAATTCTCTGAGTCCTATTGTTGTAGCACTTGAGATCTTTGCTCTTAGTGGAATATCCTAGAAATATTCCTTCATCACATTTAGCGTCAAACTTGCTCAAATGCTCACCTCTCTTGATGTAACACTTGCTGCCAAATACTTTAAAATAACTCACAGTGGGAGTCTTCCCAATCCAATACTCATAAGGGGTTTTATCTTTACCTTTTTTTATGGGTACCTGGTTCATAGTATAGACTGCAGTGCTCACCGCTTCTGTCCAAAAAGTGTGAGCAACCTTTCCTTGGATCAGCATTGTTCTGGCCTCTTCAACTGCAGTCATGTTATTCCTTTCTGCTATGCCATTATGTTGTGGTGTCCTTGGGGCAGACAGCTGCCTCTTGATGTTGTTCTCTTCATAGTACTTGTTTAATTCATCAGAAGTGAATTCACCTCCTTAATCAGTTCTTAGACATTTTATCCTTTGACCACTTTCCTTCTCTACCAATGCTCTAAAAGCTTTGAACTTTCCAAACGCCTCAGACTTGTCTTTCAAAAATGTGACCCACATCATTCTTGAGCAATCATCAGTAAGAATCATGAAATACCTATCTCCCTGAATACTTCTAGTTTTCATTGGACCACACAGATAGGTATGCACAAGATCAAGTAAGTTCTCTGCTGAAAAAGACTTGCCTTTGAAAGTTGAGTAAGACATCTTCCCAAGTTGGCATTCTCTACACAAAGAATTCTTCGGTTTGTTCAGCAAAGGAAATCCTCTTACTACCTTGATCTTACTAGCTTTTACAATATTATCAAAATTCATATGACAAAGTCTCCTATGCCATATCCAACTGTCATCAAACTTCGCCATCAAACACTGACTAATCTTGGCATTCAACTGAAATAAGTTACCTTTGGTCTGCTTACCGGTGGCAATAAGTTCACCACTCTTTCCAATTATTCTGTAGACTCCACCTTTGAACTCCAGAATGAGTCCTTTGTCGTTCAGCTAAGCAACACTCAAAAGGTTGTGCTTAAGACCTTCTACCCAGTAGACATCATCCGCACTTCTCTTTCCATTCAGTGAGATGGATCCTTTACCTTTCACCAAGCATGGTGCATTGTTGCCAAACCGGACAACACCTCCATCATATTCTTCCAGAGATAGAAACTTTCTCCGGTCACCAGTCATGTGGTGAGAACACCCACTATCAATAATCCACTCATTAGAGTTGTCAATGCAAGAGACAAGGGCTTTCTGATCAGACACTTCTTCCTTTACAGCTACAAACACTATGTCATCATTCTCTTCATCCTCAGATTCTTCATCAATAACACCTTCATCCACTGCAACAAGACAATTTCTCCTACCTTCTCCTTTATACTTAAACCTTTCCAGTTTATCCTTATTGCCATTGTTAGGACAATTAATAGCTATATGTCCTATCTTATTGCAAGAAAAACATTTTAAAGGAAGCTTACCTCTGTATTTTTCGGTGCCTTTTGGAAGTCTCTTGGCAAGAAGAGCTTCAAACTCCATTAGAATCTCCTCATCATTCATACCTCTGCTTTGCATGGATTCACAACTAGTACTTACTTCTTTTCCTTTTCTGGTTGGTGCAACGGATGCTCTAAAAGCTGACTCAGTCTTCAGAACACTGCCATCATAGCTATTCAACTCATATGCAGTCAACTTTGCAATGATAGAGTCTAGAGATACCTTTGTCTTGTCGATAGATCCTAACTCCTGAATAGCAGCAACTCTGATTGCATAGACCGGTAACAATCATCTCAAAAATTTACTGACAATAGTGGCATCATCAATTGTTCCACCAGTTCTCTTGATATCTCCAATCACAGCCTTGATCCTTATGCCATATTGTTGAATGGTCTCTCCTTCAACCATCCTCATGTCTTCAAATTTTCCTCTAAGGCTTTCTTCCTTAGCTTGCTTGACATGCTCATCACCGCCATAAATGGTTTTCAGTGTGTCCCATACATCCTTAGGAGTGTTCTTATCTTGTACATCAATGAACTCAATATCGGACAGATTGCTAACAAGGGCTTCCATGACTTGACCATTTTCTTGAATCACTCTTTTCTGATCATCGGTCAAAGTGCCAGTGGGGATTACATAGGCATTCTCAACATAGCTCCAGTGTTGAGCACCCAAACTCTTGATATAAATCTTCATTCCGTCCTTCCATATTTTGAAGTTATCCCTATTGAACTTAGGACCTTCCCTCTTCATCATTAAAGCAGGATCTTTTGCCTCAAGCGGTTAAGCTTATATCGCCGAGAACTTGGAGTCGCTCTGATACCAATTGATGAATAATGATGAACAATAAATACCCTAACTGATACTAAGAGGGGGGGGGGGGGGGGGGGGGGTGATTCAGTACAGACAAAAACTTCTCAATGGCTTATCAAGTTAAAACAATGATAACTGGTTGTCTTTATCACTGAACTTAAACATGGCAATACAGGTTAAACACAGTAAGACTTCAGACATCTAAACCAGTAAAACTGAATACTTCAAGTATCATTCAACACTTGATAACTAATTCACCAATATACATATGCATGTGTTGTATCAGTAATACCATAACTATTAGCTCTACATGCATAATCACCTAAACAAAGAATACTCAATCATCACATGAAAAATGCACAACTCATAACACAGATTTTTCACGTGGAAACCCAAATGGGAAAAACCACGGTGGGAATGAATACCCACAAGCTTGTTTTGAACTCTTTCAAAGTCCGCTCTGTTAGGAGCCTAGTCCGGTTAAAGACTTTACAATAAGGTTCTATTAGGAATCGATCCTATTAAAGATCACCTGATTAAGGGATGGCTATATACCTTGTTAAAGGTTGAAACCCTGTTAAAGGTTACCTTGCTAGAGGATTTGAAGAACTCAATGATCTTGAGTCACCTGGTTAGAGGAATTACAATAAGCCTATTAAAGCTACTAGATCAAGGGATTTTCCTTCTGTTGAAATGGTTAGAAGACAATAGGTAAAGCTCTGATCTGGTAACAACACTATATGCTAAGGTAGATCCTTTTCAATTCCTCTACTCTGCAATCACACTCTGCAGTTTTCCACTCACTGGTCTGGTAAGTATCTCGTCACTTGAATACAAACACAACATTTGCTAACACTTACACTACCAAAACTCATCGACCTTATAGACAACAATTAGGTCGGTAGCATAAACCCTAACCCTAAACATTTTAGGTTTACAATTACAAGCGGTCCAATCCTAACCGTTCAAACACTTTGCATAGAATAAAATAATCTCAAACAAATCACAAGTCATTCTGCATCGTCCATTCTTCACTGCATATGGGAATCAGTAACCCATCACGCTCTCCTCACATACCGCTAAGAAGAATGTTCGTTCTCAAGGTAGGCATTTAATGCAATTGATCTTCACATGCAAGATCCTCAAGGAAATCCATCACGTGCACAAAACTGATGGGGCATCTCGATCTCATCCTTATTTCTTAGCTAACTCATCACAGAATGTCACCAGTTGCATCGCACAAGCTAGATTTCCAAACCGGAAACCCTAGAGCTGAGACTACCAACCGGTAGTCACACTTAGTGAAACCCTAACACTGGTTCACTACATCTCTTCATACCAGTTCTCCAACTTGAACATCAATAACAACTTCTTCCAATCTTCACCTTGGTTCACCGGTACTTATTGACATCAATGACAACATACATTATCATCATATCATCATATGCCAACACATATGTGTATAAATTCTTCTAAATGGGACATTGGATGTGGGAGAAAGGGTAATGAAACTCTTACACAAAGAGGAAAAAGCTAATGAAATGGATTTGTACTCATAATGCCTCTCATGCAAGTAGAAGATATGATTAAATAATGTGATTTCCCAATAGGTTGATTGATTAACCAATAAAATGAACTAAAGAAATGATAGATCAATAAATTCTTCTAAATCTATGAATAATATGAAATAAAAAATATATCTAAGAATAAATAAAAAAAGTATGCAACCCACAGGTTGATTCATCAAAATATTTATGGTTTTTATGAATTAGACCTCTAAATTTATGTAATTTAATTATATTTAAATGATATATTTCAGAAATGATTGTGAATGTGAATTAATTAGATGCATAAAAAACAGATCTTAAAATGAAAATCAAAAGTGATGCAAATAATATGTCGGGTTCACCAAAATGTAATGTATAGAAAATAGGGTTTACAAGTTTATGCATGCAAACTAGGAACTAGACCTATTTCCGAAACATTATATTATATGAGAGGGGTGAATCCACTTGACTCAATCACAAATTTGATTGAAAAGGACTAAGCACAAGGTAGATTTAAGTCTCCTTCATTTGAGTTGAAATGGAATATGAAAAGATATAAATTGAATGCTAGATCTAGGGCTAAAGGTGTAAAATAGACATAAACTAACATGAACAGATAGTTTTAGATTGGATATGCAGACATGAACATGGATCTAGAATTAGGGAGCATAGTGAAACCTATGTCAAGAATCTGGGCCTAAAAGTGTGGGACAATGGTGCTTTGAGTGACCATATCCTCAAAATATTGGATGGTGACAATAGATATCTATTAAGGATTAGAATGAAGCCTGAAATATTGTCCTAAAATTTCATCAAAAATTTATTGGATAAATGTGTGCAGGGCGACCTTGTCCTCCACGTTTTGCTCTTGCAAAAGCTAGATTTGATCGTCTCTGACTACTCTGCCTAATACTATAATTGTAGCTTTTGAATCTATAACCAGCACATAGAAGAAGAGAAATTATGTTGTTGATAGGGATTAACCTAGGTCAAACTCCTAGTTTAAAATTATTGAAATGAAATGGAAGTGCAAAGCATGCCTTTTGAGGGTAGAGACTAGATCTAAATTGAAATGCTAAAACTAGAATATGATACCTTGATGAATCATGTTTTGAAGTCTTCGTACAAAGGTTGATGTTGTTATGTAGGAATGTAGGATGTCTTCATAATTTCTCGATCATGGATTTCATCTTGAATGCTTGAAATCTGTGTACTTGACCTCTCCTTCACTGCTTTGAAAATGCTTGATTGCTTGCTCACTTGAATCGAATCTTGCTCTTGAGAATTTGAGTTAGAAAACTTAGGGATATATCATCCAAATGAGGAGGCAAGACTTTCTTTTACACCTCACCTCATCAAACATGTGTGAAATTTTGAGACGGGCCGACACAAGAAGGAAACTCTCACTCAAATTTAATGACCATTGTTGGGTCCAAATTGGGCCCCTTTAAGCTAGACAAGGGTGCTTGGGATGTCCTTGTTGGAGGACAAGGGAACGTAGGGCATTTTTGTCCAAGGACAAGGGCGTCTGGGGCACCCTGGTCAATCGTATCAAGGTTGAAATTAGGACCACTGAGCCATATGCACATGAAAATTGAGAATTGAAACTGGTGTGAGAAGAATCAAACATGGTCAAAGCACAAAAGGCCAATTCACCAAAGTGAGGCCTAAGTGAGGATGAAAATTGTATAGGGATACAATTTATGATGCTACAGTAAAAAAAATTGAAATCAATATGAAGGGAGAAGTCCCCATGTCTGCACTTTACCAATAAAAAATTATTATATTATATTAAATATAGTATTATAATATTATTAAATTAGTATTTATTAATAAGTAATATTTATATATTAAATTTAATATTTAGTATAACATTCTATTAAAAATATTTCATTAAAGATTAATATTATTATATCATTGTATTTAATGTCTTACATGTTGTGACTGCTACTAGCATATATATGATACACTAATAGATATCCTTGTTGAGGCACCTATTTTCATCAATTTCTAAGGTGCAATAGATGCCTTGACAAGGATATCTCTCAACATATTTTACATATATTAATATTTACTATATATATGCTAGTTAATTCTCAACAAAATGATTGGAACATGACATATGAGCCTAGAACTTGGTGCAAGGTCAAATATCAAAAATATCAAAATCATGATTAGCTAAAAAGACAGCCACTTTAAATAAAGTGAATGAAGATCAAATGATCTTTACATATATGATATGCAACAAAAGGTAGCAAATTCATTACTTTCTCAAAAAGATAGGGATGACCTTAATTTGATATCTCATTAATATTTACAATTGTTTATTCAATGGGACAAATAATCTATTGTTGGCTTAGACCTAAGCCTTTGATTATTACTAACCCAAAACAATAGCACAAAAAACAAGTTCTTTGCATTTGAATTTAAAAATTAAACTACAATTTCAGATTAGGATGTAGTCACATTGCTAAGATTTCATGCATTCACAAAACAAAAGATAAAATAACATTAAGTTAAGTCAATGATGCTCAACTAGATCACGGAAGATGAGACACCATTAGGTTGCTACCACACGGTACAAACTAAAAACTCAAAGAGCCCATTGTAAATTAGTGAGAGACCTAGTATCATACATCTCTTTTTCAAAGAGAGCCCTTTTGAGAACCATCAAGATCCTTTAAAATAAAGTGCAAGAATTATCCGTTGTTTTGTAAATTAATCTAACCCAAACTAATTGATGGCTCATAATAGCAAGAAACTTGTAAAATGTTTTTTTGTTATGGTTAATATAAGATTGTGATGAGGTAGGAATCCCTCTATGTTAGAGCAATACACATCCTCATCAAGATTAAAAAAAATATTATCAATAATATATCTTAAATAAAATAAATGTAAATAATAAAAAAAATTAAATTGGGAAAAATAGTTTTTAACTTTTGATTAGCACGGGTTTAATTTAAACTTGTAAATTATCCATAATTACATAAACCATATTTTGATTATTTTAAAATTAATAAAATAAATTATTTACAAACTTTTTATCAATTCTAAAGATTAAATATAACATAGTCTTACTTATAGAATTAATTAGAGATGATGTGTGTAAAAAAAAATACTTGTGAATATTCTACACTATTCAAGATATCAATTATTCAAGTTGATACAAAAATGTATCAATTATTATTAATCCATGTCATGAAATGATACAACCACAATTATTAAAAATTTAAGTAGTTAATATTGTTGCTAAAATTAAATGTAAATGGTATATAATAACAAAATATGGAGAGGAATAATGAATGTATTAAGGACTTTCAAATTTTTACAATGGATCTTTCTTCATTTACAAAGTTTGTAAACATGTAATATCTTATGAGTCACCTTTATCTCATAATTCTTACCAATGCGAGATAAGTCAATTATATTCCTCTTGTATATTTATGTTCAAATTAAGGTAAACAAGTTTTTTGAAAGGGCCCACACCCTTGAACAAGCAAAAAAGATCAACAAAGGATCCACAAAGCAAAACAACCAGAGGCAAACAAAAAAAGTCTCACAAGTAATGAGATAGAGTCCAGCAAACACCATCAAAACTAGCAAAAAAACATGACTACAAGCAACCACAAAACAACAAATCAAAAGCCAATCAATAAAGGTGGTTTCAAAGCAAACTTCTACAAAGGCCTCAAAAGAGAGGAAAGACAAGAATGAATTTTACTTCCATTTTTTGAGGGAGAAAACTTAGCCAAAGAACTCACCTTATCAAGTTTTCTATTCACCTTACAAGAATCATCTGTTGGCAACAATGCAGCAAACTGAGAGAGGGGGTGAATCAGTTTGCTCACAAACTTTACTCAATTCAAACACAAATTCAGATCCGATAATTAACAATAAAAGCACAAATCAGCACCACATCAATAACACACATAACACCAAGATTTTTGACATGGAAAACCCGGTTAAGGGAAAAAACATGGTGGGAACCTACCCACAATGGGATAATACCCTGTTAGAAGTATATGAAATATTACAATGAGGAATGCACATGCATTCAGGCATACTGCCTAGAGCTCACTGCTCAAATCACATAACAAGAAGGGCTACAACCCTTGGGAAGACTCACTGTCTTACAAAAACATTTGGATTACATCCAGAGGATCATGAACTGATGAAATAGCATCTCCTCATGCCTGGTTACAGTTTCGGTTAAGCACACAATCTGATTTGCGCTGCCACACTTCACTCTTGCGAAAGATCAAAGCACTTGTTCACACACTTATCCGATCACACACATTTTGATACACTCGCAAATCCCATACAGATACATCTCACATATGATTATTACATATATTTATACAAATCATCAACCTATATTTCAACGTCTGCTCAACACTCAATACAAATTACAAGAACACACTACAACATAATATGCGGACCAAAACAATGTCGGCTAAGACATAGTATGGACCTAAATCAACACCTCGAACACACAACACCTCCAAGAATTAAGCCACGAACATCTGCAACACGCTAAAATCATTATGAATGTCACATAACACGAAGAACACCATCGGATCAAGAAAATGATCAATAACATGCACAACGATCAATGTGAACCATCAACACGGATAGAACACGATCTAGAAACATCCACAAGCATCATAAATTACCACAACAACCGCAACATCATCACTTACTAGAATCTCCATCATCATTATATCGAACCTCGGGAACATCAACTGAAATGACTGTCAAACTAAAAGATTCACTTGTGAATCTCCAAATCACAAACCACCTAAATTGAGGACACATATGAACGTCCCAAACACTACCAAATCCGCAAACCAAGATATTGCAATTCTGGAGCAATGTGGAGTGGAATCAGAACACTAAACAACACTGAACAATAGAAAACCAACCACAATACCAAATCTCATAACTTGATCAAATCACCATGCAGACCTCTGAAACTTTAGCTGAATCAACTAGAGATACTTATCTCAAAACCCTTTAAACTGCAACAACTCATCTACAACAAACTGACCAAACCAACTCATTTGATCTGATTGCAACAATGGAATACACAGAGGAATATGTTGACATCAATGACAACACGTCATTCTAGCAAACTTCTCAACAATATCCAACAATCTCCCCCTTTGGCATTGATGGCAACTTATGGATGTGAAAAACAATCAATGCAAAGAAAGAAATCATCAACCAACAATCTCCCCCTGAGATCATTTACACAACTCAACACAAGACTCTCATCCTCATACTTTTTCACATGATTCTCTCCCCCTTTGACATCAATGCAAAAGGCACATATGCAAAATATGATTCTCTCCCCTTTACCAGATAATCTCTCCCCCTTTAACAAACACACAAATCTAAACATTTGAACTACACACTGACTACTCCCCCTGAGTAGCAGTCTCACTCATCAATCTGGATCATAAGATATCTCTGTGAAATCCGTCAAACTGATGCAAATCCATGCATCTTAGATCTCATCAGGAGAGGCAATCACCCCTAGCTTCTCTCTAAGATACTCAAAAGTATATTTAGGCAAAGGCTTCGTGAAGATACCCAATTTTCATCTTTGTAAGCTTCACTAACATCCTTAGGTTCAATCTTTGAGATCAAGCAATACTCTCTAGCAATTCTTCTCCTAGTCATCACACATCTATTCTTATCACCTATTATCTGATTATCTGAATGATTCAATTTCACATACCTGGGAGTCTTTGGTTTTTCCTGATTTTCAAACTCTTGAGCTCTTTCTTCTGCACTAGCACTTGTACCTTCTCCTTCATTCTCAAGCTTTTCCAGAGCAATCTAAATTTGATTTTGGGTCTGCACTTTCTTTTTTTTACCTGAACTGACATCCTGATCATTTGAATCATATCTGAAGCATCTAGGCTGATACTCATTTCCCTCGTCAACTTTCACATTAGCACTCTCAACTTTCTTCCTCAATCTCTTATTAAAACACCGATAGGCCTTGGTTTAAGCAGAATAACTAAGAAAAATTCCTTCATCACATCTAGCCTCAAACTTTCCTAGATCTTGATCTCTTCTGATATAGCATTTACTTCCAAAAATTCTAAAATATCTAACTGTAGGAACATCACCAAAGCATAACTCATAAAAAGTCTTACCGGTATCACCTTTGATATGCATCCGGTTAAAAGTGTATACAACAGTACTCACAGCTTCTCTCCAATAGATATGCGGAACATTTCCTTCAATCATCATGGTTCTAGCAGCTTCCTAAATTTTTATGTTCTTCCTTTCCACAAGACCATTTTGCTAAGGGGTTTGTGGAGCAGATAACTATCTCTTCACCCCATGCTCTTCACAAAAAAGAATTGAACTCACTAGAAGTGAATTCACCACCTTTGTCAGATCTCAGACAATTCAGCTTCAGTCTAATCTCAGTCTCAACCATAGCTTTGAAAATATTGAACTTCTCCAAGGCGTCAAACTTCTCCTTTAAGAAAGTAACACACGTCATCCTTGAATAGTCATCAATCGGCAACATGAAATACCTGTCACCCTGCAAGCTTCTCACTCTAGAAGGACCACACAAATCAATATGCACAAGATCCAATATTCTATTAGAACTATACTATTTTCTTTTGAAAGAAACTCTTGACTACTTCCCTAATTGACATTATTTGCATACCGAATTAAAAGGCTTTATCAACTTAGGAATATCTCTCACTACTTGGGTAGAACTTAGCTTAACCATTCAGTCAAAATTCACATGACACATCCTTCTATGCCATAACTAACTTTCATCAACCTGAGCAATCAAGCAAGTTTTACCACCAGGATTCAAGTGAAAGATATTACCTTTAGTCTTTGTACCTAATGCAATCTCAATTCTAGAGCTACTCAAGATCTTACATTTGTCATTCTTGAATTGCAAATCATATCCCTTATCAACCATCTATCCAACACTCAAAAGATTATGCTTTAGACCTTCAACATACAAGACATCATCAGTGTTATGCTTACCATCAAGAGAAATAGAACCTCTATCACGAATTATACTAGCTTTGTCATCACCAAATCTTACTACACCACCATCATACTTTTCCACACTCACAAATTTGCTCTCATCACCTGTCATGTGATGCGAGCAACCACTATCAATAACTCATTCATCTTTCTCTTCAACTTTAGCAACCAAAGCTTTCTCCTCAATAATGCAACTAGTAGAATCAGCAATCATTGGGATCATCTTCCTTGATAGTAATAATCACCCATTCATCTATTGAATTTCCCTTATTAGATTCATCATCTATCACACCTTCATCAACAGTAAAATAACACTTCTTATGATATTTAGGCCTATATGGCTTTAATGACTTCTTAGAAACTCTTTTCGGACACCTTGAGGCAAAATGTCCTATCTTATTGCATGAAAAACATTTAAGAGACAACTTCCCTTCATACTTATTGGCTCCTTTCGGCAAGCTTCTGGCAATCAGGACTCCAAGCTCTTCAAGCTCTCTTTCTTCTTCTTCAAGCTCTCTCGTCTCCTTCTCATGTCTAGACACCCTTGTAGAACTTTCTCTTGGATCATATTTCCGCTTCTCGAAAATAGTAGCTTTGAATGCATATTCTGACTTAGGAAGAGTTTCACCAAATTTGCTCAACTCAAAAGTAGCAAGTTTTCCAATCAGAATGTCTCTAGTCACATTTGTCGCCGTCTGGATCTCCTCAATAGCAGCAACCTTATGCTTGTAAGAAAGAGGCAAGGATCTCAACACTTTAGCTACAATATTTGATTCTTCCAACACTCCAGCGACACATTTGATAGTCAACACAAGCTCATTCACTTTTTGCATAAAGGAGGTAATGTTCTCATCTTTGCCTATCTTCAGCATCTCATACTTTCCCTTCAAGCTCTGCAACTTAGCAACTTTCACATGGTTGTCACCTTCATACAAAGTCTCTAGCTTCTTCCAAATCTCGTGAGCAGTCTGTAAATCCATTACATTTGTCATCTCAAAATCAGACAAGGCACTCAACAATGCTTCCTTATCTCTAATATTATATTCAGCTTCCTTTATCTCATCCGGAGTTGTAGGACCATTCAAAGGAGCATTATACACATTCTTAGTAATCTTCCTATAATCTTCACCGATGCATCTCAAGTGACATTCCATCTGGTTCTTCCAAAGAGCGTAATTTGTTCCATCATATCTCGGACTATCCTTCTTAAAAGCAAAGGTTGTCATCTCGGATCACCTCAAGCGGTCAAACTTCTTCCGAAGGATCTAGCTCTGATACCAATTGTTGGCGACAATGCAACAAACTGAGAGAGGGGGGGTGAATCTGTTTGCTCACAAACTTTACTCAACTCAAACACAAATTCAGATCTGATAATTAACAATAACACCAAGATTTTGACGTGGAAAACCCAGTTAAGGGAAAAACCACGGTGGGAACTTACCCACAATGAGATAATACTTTGTTAGAAATATATGAAATATTACAATGGGGAATGCACATGCATTCAGGAACACTGCCTAGAGCTCACTGCTCAAGTCACATAACAAGAAGGGCTACAACCCTTGGAAAGACTCATTGTCTTACAATAACATTTGCATTACATTTTGAGGATCATGAACTAATGAAATAGCATCTCCTCATGCCTAGTTACAGTTTCGATTAAGCACGTGGTCTGGTCTGCTCTGCCACACTTCTTCACTCTTCCGAAAAATCAAAACACTTGTTCGCACACTTATCAAATCATACACATTCAAATACACTCGCATATACCATGCAGATACATCTCATATATGATTATTACATATATTTATACAATCATCAACCTATATTTCAAGGTCGGCTCAACACTTGACACAAATTACAAGAACATGCTACAACATAATATGTGGACCAAAACAATGTCGGCTAAGACATAGTATGGACCTAAATCAACACCTCGAACATGCAACACCTCCAAGAATTAAGCCACGAACATCCGCAACACACTACAATCATCATGAATGTCACGTAGCACGAAGAACATCACTGAATCAAGACAATGATCAATAATGCACAAAATAATCAATGCGGACCATCAACATGAATAGAACACAATCTAGAAACATCCACAAGCATCATGAATTACCACAACATCATCACTTACTAGAATCTCCATCATCATTATACTGAACGTCAAGAACATCAATTGAACTAACTGTCGAACTGAAAGATTCACTTGCGGACCTCTAAATCACGAACCACCTAAATTGAGGACACATATTAATGTCTCAAACAATATTGCAATTCTGGAGTTATGCAAAGAAAAATCCAGAACACTAAACAACAGAAAACCAACCACAATACCGGATCTCATAACTCAATCAAATCACCATGTGGACCTCTGAAATTTTAGCTGAATCAACTAGAGATACTTATCTCAAAACCCTTAAAAACTGGAACAACTCATCTGCAACACACTGACCAAACCAACTCATTTAATCTGATTACAACACTAGAATACACAGAGGAATATGTTGACATCAATGACAACACATCATTCCAGCAAACTTCTCAACAATATCGAACTTCATCAACCTTAGAAATGAGGTCTCCTTTAGAAGGATCCAACACTGTCCCATTAAGATGAGGATTAAGGGCAATCAGAAATAATATTCTCAAAAGAGGGGCTAACTGACATAGCTTGTGCCTTGCAATCCATACCCATGAGAATAACTTGCACCTTCTCATGAACATTTTGGTACATCAAAGAGAAATTCCCAATATTGTAGAAGTGGTTTAGCCATGAGGGCTAATAATGAGTTTTCTACTCCCAAACACCAAGCTTAGAACATAGTTTACCACTATTGAGCAACTCTGAACTTTTTTAATACAAACACAAAATTTAGCATAAAGAAAACTTGTTCTATTTAAAGTGACAACATCCAAGGTAATAGACTAACCAATAACATTAACTATACCTTAATACTTTCATTGTAGAACTCTAAATAAAGAATTGGGAGATGAACCCAAATAAGAACCAAATTTAACTTAGAAGCATTGAAACTAGCAGCCTATCTTTGTAAATAGAGAAATGTCTTATCAAGAAACTAGAGACCTCCAAGAAGAATGTGGGAATAGTCCCTGATATATTGAAGGATACATTCATCAAAGCCTTCACACTTAGCAGACCTAAGACAAACCAACAATCAACATCCAATTGTGAATAATGTAAATGTTTGTTCCATGACGAAAAAACTCCCAATAAGAGCATGTTTCAAGTCATTAGAGGCATTAATCACCCACTCATCAAGAAGAGACAAAACTGAGTTCAAAATAAAGGATTCTAAAGATGCACAGAAGGGGAGGCCTCCACAACCCTACGCTCTAGTAACATACTTCAGAGAGGAGAAGACTTACCCCAAGCAATAGAAAGAGTGGGCACAACCTCTACATCACACATGCCATAGGAAAAGGATGGAAACAATCCAGTAAAAGAAAACAAGGCATTATCAAAAATCTAAAAAAGTATCTCAGATAGGGGAGGGGGGCAATAGAAAATCCATCTTAAAAGATCTGCCTAGGTCACACAAGTTGGTCTCAACAAGAACAAGCTTAACATACCCCTTCTTTAGAACACCTTTCAACTTCGAGACCAAGTGCACTTGAGTACCTTGTTGGACCTCCAACCACATCACCATAAGTGAATCAATCTCTTCAACAACTTCAAAATTCTGTATGGAATTGAAATGGGCCTCCAAAAGTATACCATGGAGAGTTTATTACTCCTTACCCTAGTAATCCATCCCATAATTGAAATCTACCTCCATACAATCATCTTCCTCACCAGCCATGACAACAAGGTCATTGCCAACCACAACACTAATACCAACACCAAAACCATTGCTAGAAAAATAAGGAGTTGCCTCCTCTGCCGCAATAGGACATAACACAGAGAAGAAGCCATCATGATAGAAAGAAACCTTTGTCATAGATAAAGTTGCAAAATCCCCCATAATGTCTCCATCTCCTTTGCCTCCAACTTCCTTGTCATCATTAGTGCCTACACAGTCCATTTTTTCTCATCTCCATGATGTTTAGCTTTTGTCAAATTTTTCTTGTAAATTCATGTTTTGATTAAGTAAATCGGGAAGGGCCCGAACCTATATACATATCAACCTACAAGGTGATAGAGAGGGGTGTAATGAGAGGTGAAACGACTCTAAAAACTGGCAAGAAATAAGGGTCCTGACCCTTGGAAAATAACTACTCTTTCAAAATAAATGTAAGAGGGGGAGAGAAACTAGGACCTTTCCTCATTTTGCTAACAATAGTCCAGGCAATACTATCTTCCATACTCCCAATTGGAGGGGGAAGAAGAGGAGGAGATCCCCCCTCAAGAAAACAAATAGTCATCGAAGGGGAAAAAAAGAAGAGGGCAAGAGGTGGCCAACTACTACTGAAGAAGGAGAAATAATTAGAGGAGCTAGAGGAAGAGAGAGATCAGAAAAGGAACCACAAAGGGGACAATAGGCTCCCCGACAAAGCACTCCTCAGAATCCTAGGAAGAGACATCCTTAGAAGAGGACAAATCCTCAACTGTCAAGTGATTATGAGAAGCATTCTTCCACCACATAGCAAGCCTCTATCGACGACCCAAAGAGAAAGCTAAATGACTAGTAACAAAGCAACAATGATAGTAGAAAGGGATGCCCTCATAGTCCAAAGGTTAAGACCAAGGTCGATTTCCCAACCATCAAAACCACCTCTCCATGAAGCGGCAAAGAGATATCAATATTCACCAAGAAGCGAGCATAGGTATAGTGACCCATAATAGAAGTTGGCTCATCAACCTTCAAGAAGCTGCCAATAGAATTTCCAATGGCTTCATAGAAAATCATTTCCCAATATTGGAGGGGAAGATTGGGAAGCCACATCCATACTGAACATTCAAAGGTTTGGAAAGGGGGTTGAAAGATGGAGACCAAGTCTTGAGAGAGAGAGATGATGCTCAACCCAAGCCCAAACTTTATCCAAAACCAAGTTCCTCTCTTCCAAGGAAGTAAAGGAAGCAATGAAGAAGCCTTTAGCACAGGGGTAAAGCTCAATCTTTCCCACCCCAAGAGGTTTCCAAGAATCCACAACCCAAGCATGGAAATCCTGAAGGGAAAGCCAAAACCCAAAAAAATTGTAAACCAAGGCACCAGACTAGTAAAACTTTTCATTTTCCACAATGTCCTGCCCACAGACCACCACAAGAGGGGTCCTAACACAAGGAAGATAACAAGGAATACCACAGGACGAGGAGCAAGAGAAGATCTAGCAATCCAGGCAAAACTCCTAGTAGCCCTACCAAAAGCCTCAAACACAACACCAACGGAAAAGGCTAGAACCAACAGAGAACCTCAAGGAAGGGACCGCAGCACCTTCAAACCCCAAACCAGAACCAGGACTAGAGAAGAAGCATCATTTGAAATAAAGGCTATGATACCAACAAACCCCAAACTTGCTTGAGCAGACGAAGCCAAGTCATTAAAACCTCTGGTACACACAGAAGTCAAGTCAGGAAAACCTACAACACACATCGAAAAAGCAGGAAAGGTCAAGACAGCAGCCTCAGCATGAGCAACAAAGATGGCGAGCTCGATGGAACAAGCACCCACCCCAGATACAAATGCACCAGCGGTAGAGGCCACCAGGGGGAGCCTCATTTAAAAGAAAAAAAACTTTACTCTTGTATATTCATGTTAAGTAGTTGAAATATTTCATGGATATTTATTAAATGAGCTATCAAATTTAGTTATACATTGAGTGTATAATAGTTATAATAACATGAAGTGGTAATTCATTACTGCACAGTCTAAAAGGGTTATTCTATAAATTAACTCATTATTGAATTAAAACAATCTCTATTCATGTTCTTTAATGTTTTGGAATAACTTCTCAATTCATTTTTTGTTAAGTTCAATAGCGTACAACTTGGCTAGGTCATTCTACATATTACTCATTATTAGTAAGTTGTGTGTAGTAAGCTGCAAATGCAACAGAGAGTGCATTGGAGCAGGTTGTACATATTGTAAACTTGAAAGATACGCTTATCATGTTGTTGATGTCCTTTAGAGGTCTCACCTCATGAAAGAAATAAGCTCATAATCTTGCATAGGAGATAGTGGAAAGATAAAGCAAAATCTTATGCTTCAAGAGATTTTCCACATCGGAAGAATAGAAGTAAATCTGTTTATTTTCCTGTTAGTGCCGATTCATTTGCCTGCTTATTTCCATTCCATGCAAATACTTTATTATCCTGACTCACGACAACAGATTTCAATGAATCACAAGCATAGCACCTCTAGTCTTTCTTGCACTAAAGTCCACGTGGAAATTATAATAATAACATGTTCATATACTATAAGGCAAGCATTGAAATAAATTATGTAAGCATCTGAACATCTGCTTTATGAATGTATAGTGTAGATGGTAGTCTTGAGAGTTGTTGGAAGCATCAGTTTACAACCTTTTTATTGTTATTTTAATGGCACAAAAGTTGGTGATGACATGTAAGGAAAATTAAATTCATCAGTGAATCATGCATTGGAATCTTTATGATGATTATGGATCAGTTAATAAGCTTTTAAAAGTTGTGTATTATCGAATTTAACAGTACAAGCAAAATATAATAGCAAGGCTTTTATTGAGAAAAATGCATAAGAAATTTGGCTCAAATGGAAGATGTGTACTTCAAAAGTAGTATTGTAAAAAAATTGTGTATTGAACAGTACAAACAAAATACAATAGCAACGTTTTCGATAAGAAAATAGCATAAGAAATGTGCTCAAATAGAAGATGTGTACTTCAAAACTAGTATTGTTACCGTAAGGGAGTTATAATTGTTTAACCTTGCAATGTTGTTCAATATATTTTTCTACATTCAATGTGCTATTCATAGTAATGTTCAAATACTCAATTTAGTGTTGCTCTGGCATAAATACCCTGCAAATAACTACACAGCAATATTTATATATTGCACTACTACCGTCATGTATCTTAAGTGGTGCAAAATGCATTTATTTTGTTTTAAACCACAATAACTCTTTATGATAATTTTTGGAATTTGAAAGAGTTTAACTAATGATGTTCCTTATCAGAAGTATCAAGATACCCAAATTAACTCTCAACAAGGATCAAAGTTCTTTTTAATTAATAAAAAAAGACTTATTTTCATAGAAACAACTTCAAATGCCAAAGTGCACTCATAGTACAATCGTCTCTTACAAAGTGCATTTCAGATTTCACTATAATACATGTGTGGAGGTAAAATCATGCAAGGAAAATAGCCACTACTGCCAATGTTTTACAGATGTTTTCTTAAACTGCAAAACTAGCACAGCATATTAAAACAACAATAGTACTTTCAATAATACCTTGTTTACAAAAATAACTTTCCAAAGTACTTCTTTGAATTCTCAATTTTCTTTCATTGAGCAAGGTAGCATGAAGACGATATCAAACACCTAACATATTGTCTCCACGTCCAAGTCAGCTATTTGGAGAAATAAGTTAAGGATAAAGCATCATGTTAAATAATATTCTCATCAGATGTGGAGGGCAAACCACCCCTCCAATAACCAGAATTAGTCAGTCCACTTTCTGCAAGGAATTTCAAGTATGCTGGTTCAAGTTCTGCATATGAGTCACATATCTCTTTATAAGCATCTTTACCCCTATTTTCTTGAGACTCCTGCACATAAAGATGGTTTCATTTGTCTAATAAGGCTGTGTTTGCAATGTTCCTTTTACACTGGAAAACAAAAGGAATGTTTCTTGCAGATAAAGTATATGAGAACATTTTCAAAAATTTATGGGCTCCTACTAGTTGCAATTCTGATATCGTGATTTTGCTCTTCTCAAATTAGAATAACACTAGTCTCAAGAATTATGCTCCTCTCAAGACAAGAATCAAGTATTGGCAACAAAAACTATCACCTTACATATCATGCCCGAAATTTTGTTTTCATGAAATAAAGTTTTGCTCTTCAATATAGTGCTTAAGCTGTTATTGTAATGTTAACAACTCTATCCGCTATGATATTTTACTATATTACCACAAACACATAAGATAAAAGGACACACGAGTTCTTTGATCTTCTTCCAGAATAACTATAAATCTCATGGGTTTAACATACAAGGAAAACCGTGTTAAAATAAATGTACATTTTCAAAAAACACATACGAGGCATGAAGTGCATCAGTAATATAGCACACTATCAGGCAGTTGGGTGTCCATTTGCAGGAATCTTCTAACAGGCATCTGCTTGCAAATATCTCTCATTGGATAAATGGAATATTGACCTGGAAATTTTCATGGCTAGAACATCTATTGTATACTACAAAAAAGAAAAGGACACTTTTGAATGTGTTTTTATGTATTGTACTGGTCTCCAAAAGGTGATTCTTATAAATATTTGTTTGATTAGTTTGAACATCACATTGAAATAATATTGTTTGCCCTCTGGGCAAACAGTTTAATGCATGCAGACAGAATACTTAACAAGGAACAGTAATGCCATAGATACCAGACAAACAATATTAAACCAACAGATAAGATACCATTTCCTTCATAATCGTATTACTAACAAGTTACATCACATGGTATATAAAGGTACCGAGGGGGTGCGAGGGACAACCGTCGCACCTGTAACTACCTACCCTCGGTTACATTACTAAACAAAGTACTTCCTAATTAATTACTTTTTATTCATGTACTTACAATATTACCGCCAACATCATCCCCCCAAAAAAACAAAGTCGTCTCATGACGACTGAAAATAAAATGGGATGATCAACAAAAAAAGAAATCATAACTGAGAATGGGGCTGAGGAAACGTCCCTGATGAGGAGGGTGCCGATGCGCGGGGTGTCGCTGCCAAGCGTGCCCGTAACTCATAGACCTGCTCAGTCCTCAGCTTCAAGTCCCGCTCTGCAACCATCTGTCGTTCCATAGCTGTTTTCACCATCATCGCGGCTTCTAAGACCTCTTTATCCTTCTTCTCCACCATCTCCAAGGCATTAGCCAGACAGCTCTCCAGCATAGCCCTGTCCTCCCGAGCTTCCTCCAACCTTGCCCCCAAGGCATCCCTCGCCGACCTCTCCTCGACCAACTCTGCTTCCAAGGTAGCACATTCTGTGACCCACGAGGCCTTCTCCCGAGCCAACTGCTCCCTGTGCGACTCATCCATCTGTTGGAGTCAAGCAGCCAACTCCTCCCCGTCCGACATGGCCTCCTGCTGTTGGGTCTCGATACCCTAAGCAATATACTGTGTCCTCCTCAGTTCATAGTATGTCTCATGGAAGACTTGCTCTATCCTCCGCAACAGTGACTGTCTACTAGTCTCGCCAACCTGCTCCCAGAGGCCCCAATCCTCCAGCATCTGCAAGGTCTCCGTAGTAGGCCACCCTCTAGATTCAAAACACTGAGCAAAGTGTGTCGTGCACTAGTCCCTCATAAACCCAAGTAGTTGCTCCAACTATCCATCTGTCCTGGCATCTCCCTGAGACCTCGCGGAGGCTACAATTGTCCGGGCTCCGACAACCATGTCCGCAAGAAACTACTCCAATTCCCTGTCATCCTCCACTCTTAGAGATGCTAGGACACCATGCTCCTGGGCATCCTCATGAGGACTCTACAGTGGCTCGTCATGAGGGGGGCTCTGGATCAACTCCTCCTCCTACCTAGGACTCAACACCAACTCACGAATGGGTGAGTGGTCTCTCTGTAGTATCCGTGAAGTCTCCGATGAGCTATCTCCAACCAAGTCCACAATCTCATGAGGGCTCGGCTCACACCATGGGGAGAGGACAGTTGCTCCAATCGGTGCTACTAGTGCCATCTTGTACCGACTCAGCCAAGCACTCATATCCGCTTGAGAAGGGGTACCACTCCCTCCAAGATGCTCTGATGGTACCGCAGCCTCCCTACCAACTGTCCCGCCACTGGTCCCTACCTCTACTACTGTAACTGTGGGATTCCTGACGTCGACCGTCTGTGGCTCTGGTAGGGCTACCAATGTCGTGGCCATGTGTGGGGGAATCATAATCACTGGTGTCCAGCCCTGCCCAAAACCAAGAACCGGCATTGCCAATACTGTCGCTTCAAATGGCAGAGCCTAAGTGGCACCTGCTAAGGCCGTCTACTAGGGTAACTCACCCGGGGGCCGTGTGGCTACCACTGCTGGCACAACTACGAGAGGTGGAGGTGTGGTTGTTTGCGCAACTGCAGAAAATGTCACTACTGTCTCCTCCTCCACCTGTTGTCCGCCTCTACCCACTATCCTGAAACTACTCTCTGTGGCCTGTGACATATCCACGGAGTCCTCTGCACTCACCTCCTCACTCAAGTCACTAGGCTCGGACTCCAACTCAGACACCACCACTCTCCACTTCCGTTTCTTGCCTGATTGTGTATCTCCACTAGGTGCCATGATATCTAAATGAACCCAATAGAATATAGGCGGCTTCCCAGGGTGTACACGGCCTTGTGGTGCCAAGTGTTGTGTGTCCGGTGAAACCTGAAGGCGTACTGCATTCAAGAAGAGTCCAATGGCATGGTAGGGCATGTAGAAGGTTCTATGTTGCAGGGTCATAAATTCCTCCATCCTATCCGCTAGCACTGATGCCCAGTCGTATACCACGCCATTGCGGATGCCATTCATCAATACCACCTGCGCCATGGCAATGTACGAAACCCTACTGGCTCCCATCAAGCAGCTCTTCAACACATCTAGGAGGCACCGCCATACCCCCTCTCTCAAAAACGACTTCTTCAGGCCTCTTCCCTTGTTGGCATGCTGGAGACTATCGAGCTCGACCTGTGTGAGGTCATCGCGGCACATCAACTTCAAGAGTTTATCCTTTAAATCTGGGGATATTTTCTGCCCTTATCTACTTTCTTTCCCTGCGTTCCCGGAATACCAAAAACCCTTGTAAACTTTGTGGAAGCGAAAGAGACCGTAACCTGGTGGTGCTCATAATCGAATACCGACTGTTGCCTGTGTATGTCATAGGCAACGATCATGGTCCGCAGCACAACCTCAAAATCCTTAATGCAAAAGATGGGCATCTGGATGGCCCAGTGTACTTGTGCATGTTGCAGTTGTGCCTTCACAAGATCATCATGCGGGGTTTCGTTCCACCATTTTCTACAATCTGTTCCACTCAAACCCTCAAAGGTAATGGTATCCACGGTCGCATCATTCTTCGCTTCCATCTACTACTACACTTTGGGTTGCACCTTTTTGCCTTTGCCTTTGCTACTGTCAGCCATGTCGCCCCTGACTTTCACATCGGAAGGCAGCATCCAAATAGCTTTCTTGTTCGTGGAGGTTGACGGCACTATAGCAGGTAACTTCCGCAACTGTCTTTTCCAATTCTTTCCACCACCGGGGTCCATTGATGATTTCTTTTGTCTCTTGTGCCCTTAAATATTAAAAAATAGGGTTAGGAAATAATTTTCTACACGTGCTTACTCTCCTCTATTGAGACATGGACCAGCTAGGACTCGAACCTAGGACCTTCCATACGTTGCTAGAGTGCTCTACCACTGAGCTACTAGCCCCTCTTGGACCAGTCCATCGTCGGTCCGGGTGTGGCTTATTTCCAGCACCAACATCCTCCAAACGTGGGACCCTTCCTCCGAATGCTACCCATCGATTTGCCGATGTTATCTTGCTTTTCTCGCGAACAGTTTAATGCATGCAGACAGAATACTTAACAAGGAACAGTAATGCCATAGATACCAAACAAACAATATTAAGCCAACAGAAAAGATACCATTTCCTTCATAATCGTAATACTGACAAGTTACATCACATGGTATATAAAGGTACCAAGGGGGTGCGAGGGACAACCGTCGCACCTGTAACTACCTACCCTCGGTTACATTACTAAACAAAGTACTCCTAATTAATTACTTTTTATTCCCGTACGTACAATATTACCGCCAACAGATATCAGCTTGATATCTAGGGCATCAGACCTTTTTCTGCATACTACCAAAACTCCATTGCATTTGAATCTGTCTTCACCATTATTTAGCTACTTTCAATAGCTTACTAACAAGTAATCGTTTTTAGAAAGCAGATGTTGGGTGCTAAAGTTTGCAAAATTTTAGTTGCTTGTAAAAGGATTTGGGCCCTTTCAAAAACCCTGCTTGCTTAATCAAAAACAGATTGCAAATGTTGAGAAAAAAAAAATTGTAGGCATATTTGCTTCTGTGCAATCCATCTCTCATTTGGCCTTAAGGTGGCAGCGTGTGCCTTTTAATGTGGTTTAATTTTTAGACTAGGACTTTGTTTCTTGTAGACTTTACTGTGGGTTATGTCGTCCATCCAAAGGGGACAACACATTCTTCCATTGTAGAGCTTTTCATGGGAGCATCATGCCAATTTATGGAGGCAAATACGGATCATTATTGCTGGAGGCATTGTGCATCATCTTCTATGTATTGTTTCTGTTCTTGGCTATTATGTATCTCAGTGCCCATGCGGCTGTGATGACATTTCCATTTCGACGCTTCCTATTTATTGATGAAACTTGCATAGTGGAGCTACAATTGGAAGTATTGGGCTTCTAATTCACCACATCGAGATCAGTAATATGCGGTTAACAGCTTGCAACATAAGTAGCTTGATACTTTTAGTTACAAAATTGTTGTTGTGTCCGATGTATTATTTGGTAAAGCATATTTTGGGAGTTGTGATAAGGCTTCCTTGCCTTTGTCACCCACCACATACTTTTCCCTGTTTTCTCTCATGAGGGAGTTTTTAGATTTGCTTGTTGACTTTTACTAACAGCCTTGTGATAAGTGCATGCCCAATAGCTTTGAGCTTATGTCACGCATGTAACAAGCTAAAAACTTGTGAATTCGCTAGCTTATTTCATCTTTTAATATGCATAAGTTCTATTTTTTTATTGTCTTCTCCAAAGGTTAAATCCCCTGATGCAATTTTCAAGTGTGGCAGAACAAACTCACCTATGCATCCATTCTCATGTTCTTTCAAAGTGAATAAGTTAAAAAATGATGTGGGTTAGGTGTTGCTTTAGAGTTTAAAACTCTCCCCATCTCATTTCAACTGAATGTTAAAAGTTGTTATTTGAGATCAGATGGGTTCCCTTGGTCTATGCAAAAAGGATTAGATTCTTTTTTCCTTTTCATCCCTTAAGCACTAAAGTGGCACAATTTTGCACCTGATTTTGACCAGCCATACCTTTCATATCCCAAGTGTGATTTGTGTAATTCCTTTTTTGTTCATTGAAATTCACATTTTCATAGCTTTTTTTATTGATGCCTAATGACGTCATCAAATAGATCTTTTAAATCCTTATTTTCATCATGGCTCAATAAGTGCTTCAATAATTGAAAAAATTATTGCTCGATTTGAACTTCATCAAACAAATTTGAGGAGGTTTCTTTTCTCCAAAAGTCAAAGAATAATATACTCCATAGAGAGGTAGTTTCCTTGTAGAAAAGTAATACCCAAACTTCATGGTAGATTGCTTCTTGATAGGAATCATGGTAAGCTTCAAAAGGAGGTTGCTTCATTACAGGACCCCAATGTCATGCTTGCTTAATAGAACATTTCACTTCAACGAGATAATGTCAGAAATTTTGGTCATCTACTACTTGACCAGCTGCCTGAAAAGGATTAGTGCATGCAAAATCTACAATGCTGCAGTGGATCCCTTGAGAAAGAAATTACCAAATCAAGGGAAACTAAATTTTCCCAAGTCGAATGTGGCAAATGAAAATCATTGCTCAAATGACAAAATATTGTTGTATTCTTAGAAGTTTTGAACCATAATCACATTCAAGAAGTTGATTCATATTCTTACCTAATGACTGATTGTTGGGTTAGAGCAATGGATCGTGCAAAAAGAACCACCAGCAACCGAATATTTTTTTTCCATTCATGGGTGCATCAAGTTTTTTTGCAGGTGTGTCACAAACAGTTGAATAATGAGCAATATTTGATGCCTTTTGGGAAGAGTATATGTTGGCCACGGGTCATTTGAAATAAAAAAGTAAAAAAAAAATAATGAAAACAAAGCCAGACTCTATAATTGTGTTGGGATCTCTTTTGAAACACAACATCAGCATCAAATTCTCCATGGTTTGGCCTACAGGGAGGAAAAAACAGTTCAGAATGTTCAAACTTGAACGCTGGTCTATTCTGCAAGGAATCTGGGCAGTACCCAATCCCAACAACATAGAAGGAGGTTAAACAAACAGAAGATCCCACACTCCCATAGGAGAAAGATTCCGGTAAGCAAAAAGGAAAAACCTCCTTTTGCATTTTCCTGATGAAATTGAAAAGCTAAGCACCTCTGAAATTCCAATAACTCCTTTTGAAATAGAAGCAAAATTTGTAATCTAGCCCTAACAGCCAAGTTGATGATAAACGTACTCAAAAAGTCATTCGTGAACATTTGCAGGTGTCTTTTGTCATTTGTAGCTACAATCATGAGCAAAGGATGCATGCATTAAAATGGTGAGAGAGCCATGCTCAGTCCCCATAGAAGAAGAATAAAACAGTAGTTCTTTAATTAGAAAACTTTCAGAAACTACTGAAAACTCGTTTTTTTACTATAATGTTTTGATACGGTACAACTGACAAAATGGCAGTACTTTAGACCATACTTCAAAAACTTGGACTCAACAGAAACTTGGCAGGCCCAGATTTGACTTGGACTGACTTGGCAAAAACTCCACATATTAAATAATAAATAAATTCATAAAGTTAAATAACATGCATTAAAAGTGTTAAAAAGCATAAGAAATGAATTTGATTCTTGCACAGCTAGAAAAATTGTTGAAAAATCACTTGAATCCATAGCAATGGACAAACAAACAAACAAAAAATTCTTAAAAAAATAGGAAAAAACAAAGTTTTCTTAGCTGGAGAGTTTTTGGAGGGTACTTGGCCAAAAACAAGACTAACCTTGGCAAGTACCCACCAATAACTTGGCAGCAAATTATTGGGTAGGTAACTCACCAGCTGGATTTGACCCACAAGTATTTGCAAGTCAATAAGCTACTAATAGGGTTTTTGAACTATTCAGTTTAAATGGAGGCAATTACAGAACGTCCTAAATTGGAAAGGAATAAAATTTATTATTAAATGTTCAGCCCAAAAACTTGAAGCCAACTTTCCTTAGTAGGAATTATTGTATTCCAAGTTATGAACTAAACCATAGTCTAAGGATAGTTTAGACTTAAGTCTAATGTTGGAGAGTTATGAGCATGTTTGCAAATATATTTGAAAGAATATATAGACGGAAGCTTTCAGAGATGAGATAGAGATTAAATTAACTACCAAATTGGCCATGTTAGATCCTGTGAACAAGTTTGTGGACCCTAAGTCATGAAACATTTCCAGGACATGTCTAATTGAGGATATTTATTGTTTATGAAGATTTTAAGAATATGAAATGTCATCCCTGTTGGTGTGTTTTTAATGACACTATGCAACACAGAATAAAATACCAAAATATCTTATGCTCTCTTTAACAAAGACCTCTAAGATGCTGAACTATGTGATCAACTAAGACGTCAGGTCTTGACATGTAAATAAGCTCAATGCTTTGATGTGATATTGCTGGATAGACAAAGGAACTTACGTTTTGCTTGAACTCTGCTGGAACATGGATTCTAATTGACTTGAAAAAAGGGCAAAAGGATAAAGGTCTAAGAAAGACTATGCTACTCTAAGGTCAATGATGACGATGAATGTTGCTTGGATAGACAAATTCCCTCAAATCGAGCCTTGCTTCGCCGAGATGACTACAACTACACAAGACTGATGCAATCTTCTAAGGAAATGTAAGATTTTCACATTGCAAATACTTCACTCAAATACCCAATACTGGGGCAACTTGAACAAGTATCAACAATCGGAACTTAGCATAATAATGAGGTTCAAACTAACTCTACACTGTGACTTACAATCAGCAACCAACAAAAAGAATTCATCATAATATCTTCATAAGCATTTACCATAATCAATGAACTCTATCTAACTTTGAGAAGTAACAAGAAACCATGCAACATGAAGAAACAACACAAAGATTCACCATAACTTCAATGAAATCAAGTTATTTATTTCCACAAGCCTTGGCAATAATTTTTGGTTTCTATCTTCTACTCTACTTCTAACTCTTAATTGCTTATGCTATCTAATTACTAACTATTGTCTAGCCACTATTAACCTTTTACAAAAGAGAGGTCTGAGCCTTATATAGAGCTCTTTTTACATTTCAATGGCTCTGATTGATTCTCCAATCAATGGCCGAGATTTTACAATGAAACCCTAATAAGGGTTTTCTGCAACAAACTCCCTCTGGCCAATGAAATAATTACAATGATGTGGACACATGTCCTTTTTTGAATTCTAACCAATGAAAGTTGAGGTTAGGTACATAAAACAGTATTTGATAAATTGCCATGTGTCACTTGACCCTTATTTGAAAGAGTCAGATACAATGTATCTAGACATTTTAACTTTGGGCCCTTTGTTTGGTTGAATGATGATGGGGATGCCACCTTAGCTTGCCTGGTAGACTTGATTAAATTGTCTTGCTCCACTGAATCTTTCACCTTGGAGTACTAGCAATAATTCTTGGATTTTCGAAGGAAATTCAAGATTGTAAGACATCCTTTTGTCTTTGTTACTATCTTCCTCCAAGACTTGACATGTTGATCCTCCTCATTCACATTCATGATGTTGTCTTATTTGACTTGTCCCTTGAACTGATCCTTGAGATGAAAAATTGTTTGCCTCGATGAATTCCTCTTCCTGTCTTGAGCTTTCACTTTGATCTTGTGCATCTTACGTCCTTGTAGGGCTTTCATCTTCATCCATTTCCTTGCATGATCTTGCATGCTCCATACATCGCATTGCGTGCATCCAACCTGAAAAAGACACAGAATATTTAAACCTTGATAATGAATGAAACCTTAAGCAAAATGCAAGATAATTCACAAAACTTGCTTCTTAAAACCCTTCAAAAATGTAGAAATCGTCCTCTCAAAAAATTTTGGAAATGATGTTCCAGATCTGAAAACAGTTGAAAAGGTGAAGAGACACACTCAGATCTGCTTGCTCTGATTTATTCTTTCCAATAATGACCTACTTTGCTCCAGATCTGATTTTAGCAAAATTCGCTATTTCTTCTATTCTTGGGTCTGATTTTCATGGTCTGAATTCCTTATGCTAGCTGTGGTGAATCTCTTCTTCCTTTTTTGGTGCAAACTTGTTTATATTTCTCTTGGATGTGAATTTGTCTTAAGCAGATTCAAATTTGATTTGTGATGGAGCGCTTCCCTTCTTCATTATATATGTCTTCCATTCAATGATTGCACCTCTTCACTTCCATACATAGCCAACTTGCCTTGAAAAAACTTTTACGTGTTTGCAATTAAAATTTGATTTGTTTAGCACTTACTCATTAAGCCGACCTCCACTCCTTTCATGCGATTTTACCCGCAAATAATAATTCTTTGATGTGTATCGCTTTAGATTTTTGGAATTGTTATTGCAAGAGTGGGAATTCAATAAGTATAGGGACAGATCTTATTCCTGTGGAATTCGAACTATCATTAGTTCATTCCACCAAACGAAATGGTGGAAAATCGATTGGTATAGGGGCTATTTCGTCCCTATATTTATCTTTACTTTTGCCCTTGAGGAATTCGCACTATGAAAGATTGTATCACTTGTTTGGTCTTGAATACTTGTTGCTGATTGGTGGAAATTCAATCTGCATAGGGACAAATTTTGTCCCTAATTTTATCCCAACATTTGATGCAACCCCCCATAGGTAATTTGATTTTTAGCTCTAAGTGGAGAATCGGACCTCATGGGGATTAATTTGTCCTTATGAAATTCACTTTACCTTTGCAACCTTAAATCCACATGGGAAATTCGACTTCGTAGGAATTACTCTTATTCCACTTAACTTTTATTACCTCTTCACTTGGAAAATTTGCCCCCTCAGTGGATTTTTTCTCTTTTGCATTTCATTTTACCTTGCACTCTTAGGGAAAATATGATGGAATTGGTTTTACTTCACAAGGAATTTTCAAGGACAGAAACATTTTGCTCGCCTCTACTTGGGAAAATCAACCTCTAAGTGGATTTTTCTCTTTGGAAAGTTGACCTCCAAGTGGATTTGTCCACTTTGCCTCTAACTCAGGAAATTTGACCTCAAGTGGATTTTTCTCTTTTCTTTAGGCAGGGTTCATGCTTGGAACAAGAATTTCTACACTTCCTTGATGAATTTCTTTGCATGGTACCTTTCCACAGTTGTTACCTTTGATACTGGCATTTTCTAAAAATAGAAACTTCTCCAATTGACCAATCAGTGCTAAAGATGATACTTTCTAAAAATAGAAAAAGAAAAAACATGTCCGAAATCATCTCGAAAAGTGTCATTCTTCTCCATTAACCTATTTGAATTCTTCTCCATTAACCTATTTGAACACATATGTAGCATCAGAATATCCTTCCAACCATGCTGACACCAACCTGAGGACCAACACTAGCTGTGGTACTATGAGGGTGACCTATTCGTCCTTCCTAGTCAAGACATTGAAATATTGATTTGATGATATCTCTGAATTTGATGAAAAACCCCAAAAACTCAACACTTTGCACAAGCAAGAGACCAAAGACTAAAACTAAGACACCCTCTCACACGCAAAGGTTAAAACAAGGAAATTATTGCTAAGGCAATCTAAGCAAAACATCTACCTAAAAAGCAAAAAAGTGGGGGTCCCCATTTGCAATGGGGCAATGTGTGAAAACACCACGACAATCCCCATAGAAGTTCCTTGCAACATAGTCAACCAAAGCTCACATAAATTCATTTTAAATAAATTCCACTGAATTCCAAAAGCTAATTGAAGAGGAACCTGCCCAAGAGGCATTTTTGTGAGATAAGTATTTACATTAAGCTACAAATACCAATAACGATATGCCAGTGTTGAAATACTATGGGTGATAAGGATATCAAAAGCAATAAGACTGGTCTTAGAATAAATTAATGATGCTCACTTTTCTAATATTTATCCATATATGCTTGATAAAAAAAGCATAGTAACACTAAAGTTTAAAAACAGAAGAATGCCTACTTACTGTTGGAGAATACCCTTTCGGTGAGCTATCCAAAGCAGTAGTCCCTGCATCATCCTCCAGAATGCTGTGCCACCGTGCATGTTTTGTCTTATGATGTGTGCTTGATGTCTTCTCCTCTGTTTCTTGTTCATAAACTTCATCCATTTGTAGTCTGATTGAATGCACCGACCATCTAATACAGTAAGCTAGAGCAGGAGCCAAGAGCAGAAATAACAGAGTCCCTTTAACCTGAAACGAAATCATTAATCTTTTGCAACACAATTTGGCAATTACACTAGTATCCAAAACTGATGTGGCAATTATAATGATGGTTATGACTTCAATTTCTGAGAAATCTGAAAATTTGAAACTGTTTTATCCAAGGACCTCATATTGATCTCAAACTTACAAATCGTAGAGAGAGGGGAGACGATATAGTAGGTCCAGGCTGAGGAACTGATGTTGTTGCAACAGTTGAAGCTGGTAACATAATTTTATTCTTGGGTCTAATTTCATTCAAATCCATTGTAATTGTGGAAACCTGATACATATTGCAGCTGCTCATAAATATTAAAAGACATCAAACTCATGGCATACAATCTAAAGCAATGTGTTCAAAAAAGATGAAACATGGCAAAAATCCAACAACATTTTTTTACAGACGGATAGCATGTTGATGCCCAATAACAGATTATAAAGGAAATTTGATTTGATAGCAAATGAGACCAAAAGAAACTGAGAAGTAATTTCAATACTTCTCATTCCAGATTTTATATACCATTTACTTTTTCCTAATGCCACTATAAAGCTGTTTACAGAATTCATGTAATAGTAGAGAAATCCATGTACACTTTGTGCAAGGCCATTAGTTGGGATATAAGCTGAATGTCTGTACCCAATTCCATAGAGGACCACACATGAATAATCAAAGATAAACCCCTCATCAATTCAAGTTCACAGAAAATAAATGATCTATAACTGAAATATAAAATCAGATCCATTGCTGACTCACCCTTTTAGATATCTTATGATGAACAGGTACAACTAAAAGTTGACCAGATTCAATCATGTCAAAATTATCAATGTGATTCACTGAAGCGATTTCCTCTACTGATGTCTCATACTGCCTTGCAATGGATGTCAAAGTTTGACCCCTGACAAATGCAAAGTAAATCAGAAAAGTTTAAAATCAGTAACCATTGGCAAATATTATGTGTTCAAGTTATATAGCTTGTGGCAACACAGAGAGAGAATATACAATTAGCTATGATCTTATGTGGGTTGCTTATGATGCTTAGATTTAACACATATAAGGACTAAATAAATTTGACAGGGCCATAAAAAATGAATGTATTTCATTTTTCAAAATTCACCATTCAAATCTTGTGATCTAACTAAGGAATTATCATGAACAATATTCTATATTAAAAGAAAAATTATACACAAGCCAGGCACACATGATAATGATTTTAAAATACAAAAAAAACTCAAGAAAAAAAGGAAGAAACCCTGACTTCAACTGTTATCATTAATAAACATTTTGTGACAGCTTTGTTATGTTATTATTAATTGTCATCTTAGGCAGTATACATTGCATGGTAGTTATGAACAGTTAGACCAACAGTAGTTCCTTTAAGACAGCCATTGGTTCTATAAATAGAATTTCCAGAGTCAGTGTAAGGGTACTGATTTTTGACAGATCCTCGAACTAGCGAATATAATATGCACTTCTTACAAAATAAAAGGACTGTTCTTTAAAGTAATTTGAGTCCATGTCCAAAGTTGCACAAGCAAGGCCTTCCTATGCGAGACCAGGGGAGACAAAAGAGGAATCAATCCAAGATAAATGTCATGATGGAGAAAATAAGAGCCAAATTGATCACAGATGGGTGCAGCACTATCAAGGATGAGTGGGTGGGTGGGCATTAGACAGTGTCCACACATTAATATTATGGTCAAATGTAAAGAGAGATCTTACATCCTTAGAGCAACTGATCATTCAAGGAAACACAAGGATGCAAATTTTTAGTTTTCAGATCCTCAAAGATACCATTAAGGAAATCGAACTTGAAAATGAATATCTATTGGACCTGTTGCACACATGTCGTAAACAATGCACTCAAGGACGTCGATAAAATTGAGTGGATCAAACAAGTTGTAGTCAATGCAAGTGATGTGCAGATGTTTATCTGCAATTACCATTTGTATTATAATAATGTAATGTTTCTTTAATGGTCATCTTAGTTAGCTTAGGTAGTTTCTATTTCTGCCTTCTGTTTATGCTTGTTTCTTTTAGAAACATCATAATGTAATTGCCTATTTATGTAAACTTCGTTTTCATTATTGAATACACAATTACCATTACATGGTATCAGAGCGGGTCGATCGGGTTTTATAGAGTTTGGCGAATTTTTTAATAAAAATTCAAGCCACATAATTTTTTTCAAAAAACAATTTTTGATTTTTTCATATTTAAGTTTTTTGTTCGAGCTTTTGTGGTTTTCAACCTGTGGATTTTCGTGAAGGTTTTTTTTTGTTTGAAGGGAGCCCTCATGTGGCCCACACAATCTTTGTTGTGCAAATCCCATTGCAAAACACGGGTTTTTGGTCACAAGTCAAGTATTGCTTCCATTTTTAGCCCGTGCAACAAGGGTTTTTCTTGGTCAATGACCTGTGTTTTGATTTTTGGGTGTCGGTTTTCTTTGTCTGCAACCTGCAACGGCCCTTTTGTGTTCTTCTACAACCCGCAGCGGACGGCTTCTACAATTTTCTTCAGCCCACGCTTAGGATTTTGTGGGCTCGACAAAAAAAAAATTGTGGGTTTGCTCCTGTTTGCCTCTATTTGAGGGTTTCTCAACAAACTTGTGTTGGCTCTACGTTTTCTAGGTTTTTTTATTTTTTCCTAAAAAAATCGTGTTTGGGTTTTATAATTTTTCTCCTTAAAAAATTCTAGATGGGTTTTATAATTTTATTTTTCCACAAAAAATTATTCTAGGGTTTTATAATTTGTATTGTGGGTTTTGAATGATTTTTTCCACAAAAATCGTTTTGTACAAGGGTTTTGCTTGATTTTTCCTCAAAAATCATGATCATGCATTTTCGTTTTTTGACCAATTTTTTAATACAAAAAATCATGGGATCTTTCTCTACAAGAGGGTTTTCTGATTTTTTCCACAAAAAATCCTGACTATTATTTCAGTGTCTGGTTTAGATAGATTTTTCTCCTTAAAAATCGTGTCATGGATTTTCCGATTTTCTCCTCAAAAATCATTTCTAGGTTTTATAATTTTTTCTTGATAAAATTATTGTAAGATTTTATAATTTTTTCCTCAAAAAATTACTATTGGCTTTTTTAATTTTTATCCTAAAAAATCAAGCAGTTTTTCGTGGGTGATCTCAGCATCACATCAAGGGTTTCGGTTTTTGGGTCATAGTGGTCATCTGCAAAAGTTTGAACAAAATAGTGGCTGTTTTTCTGAAGCAGTTCAGGTTTGGCGACTTTCTCCTCAAAATCGTGGTTTCAGTTTGAGAAGTTGTTCTAGATATCCATGGCTTCAAAGAGGGAAAGTTTTGTTTCCAGCATCAGGTTGGTAGGATTTTGGTTATCTTGGTGATTTCTAGAAGTTTTGTAGCACCAAGGAGGGTATCAGCAGTAGACTCATGTCGCAGAGCGTTCTAAAGAGAAGGGGGCAGCCTTCTATGCAATCGTGACTAGAAGTGGATGGTATTCTATGCATCTGTGACCAAAAGACCTACAGATTGTCTTTTGTAGGGTACTTAGAACGATGACCATTAAGGGAGGGTATTAAGATTGTGTGATGTTTCTTTAATGGTTATCTTAGTTAGTTTAGGTAGTTTCTATTTTTGGCTTCTATTTACATTTGTTTCTTTTAGAAACATCGTAATGCAATTGCCTATATATGTAAACTCTGTTTTCATTATTGAATATACAATTACCATTACAATTTGTAACCATATGAATTTTTAGTTAAGTGTCAACTTTCAAGTTAAATGAAAGTCATTCCTCACTTAGTGAGTCATTGTTACATTCTTGATTATTATGGTTGTGAATGTTGTTCTTTCCAGGACTAATTAATGTCTTTGCATAGCCAACCAAAAGAGCTTTCCAATGCATCAAAAGAGATTACAAATGAAGCTTTGCTACGAAAGGTTTAAGGCATAAGTGTCCAAAAAGAGAAAAAACATCAAATAGTGGACATCTAGACCAGAGAAGTACACTAATAGACAGGATTCCAAAGTTTATGGAAAACATCAAAAAGTAGGCCTCGCAGTGCATAAGTGTGCACCAGATCAAAAAGCATCCCAAGTTGATAAAAAAAACACTAAAAAACGGGTGTCTAATGTGTTGAAGCATGCCATGACAAGCACCTATCAAGCATTCAAGTTTGACCACACAAAGCATTTATTTTCATCCTACAAGAATGCCATTTGCAAGGGAAGTCCAGTTCATTCAAAATAAAAGAGGGGACACCTTAAAGCCTTGGCACGCACCTCTAGAAAGAAAGCCTAAAAAATCTAAATCATCATAAGGTCACTCACACTCATGAAGTGTGCCTCAAGCTACTCTAACTAAAGAAGCAAAAATCTCCAAAAAATCTTGTCTTTTTAAAAAATCGTTGACTGCAATTTTCAACTTTTCTTTTTTTTTTTTTTGCATTGTTATCATATAAAAATCGCATTTAATTGCATCTGAAACCTTAATCAATCTCTCACCAACTTGTGAAACCCTTGAAACCTCTGAAATGGAAAAATGTTTTATGAATAGCACATTTGTTGCAATATTTTGAGGGCGCAACTATAAAAGGGGACATTCATAGAAAACACAACTAATTGCAAATTTGCAAGGAGTTGGAAAGCAATGCATTTGAGTCAAAGGTAGGCATAATTTTGTTGTAACACTGCTGCAAATACAGTCTGTAACTTCACACCATATAAATAGTATTTACACAAAATTCAACTGGTGCATACAAGTAGATGAATATATTTTTAAATGAAATTTTCAATGTGCGCATCATGAAGATCTTTTAATTTAAATTAACAAGATAAAAATGTTAACTCTATCTTATTTTGGTTGGACTTCCATCCAAAGAGAGTGTTTCAATGTTATGAAAGTGAATGGTATACACTCTGAGGTTATAACTTCACTCGCTGTTCATACTTCATATTTTGTGTCTATTTTCTGTCAAAATGCTGTCACACATGGCTTAGTTTTGTGTCTATTTCATACCTACATCGAATGGTAAATAAAATTTTCAATGTGCACATCACAAGGATCTTTCAATCAAACTAACAAGATAAAAAATGTAAAATTTATTTTATTTTGGTGAGGGTTCTATCCAAAGAGAGTATTTTACTGTTATGAATGTTCAAGCATAAGGTTTTTCCCATTTAATTTGAGCATGGGAGTCATGGCCATGACAACTTTCAGTCACAAACAGTGGAACTTTTTAAAGTGATACTTAAGATTTTTCTGAAACTTGTGTTGCAGGTTTGTGATTACAGTGACTTCATTTGGAGCTTCACTGTTCACCATTCTATTATCTGTAAAGTTATCTCAATTTCAATTAAAGAACAAGTTATGAACTATGTATGCTATAAATGTATATGAAGAATTATGTTGATGTCTAATAATTCTGATTTTATCTGCAGGTCTGAAGGAGAGAGATCATTTTATGTTTTCTATGTCTCCTCCAAATGACTTCAATTGGTATATATATTATTTAGGCAACCGGTCAATTGGTGTATTGACCGGTTATGCCTTTTAGGCATGACCGATCAATGCACCCATTGATCGGTGCCTTTGTAATTATACCATTAACACAAGTCTGTTTATCGGTTCAAAACCTCGATAGCATATTGTAATATAATATAATGATTGATCAAGATAATGAATCGGTTCATGTAAACACCGATGATTCAAAATGCACGATGTATGTAATCCAACCAGTGCAGTTGTTAACCACTGTTAATTCCAAATGAAGCGGTGTATGTATTAAGCCCGATAACAAATATGCCTGATGATTAAGCCTGATAACAGATGTGGATCGGTGCCAATAGTTATGCACCCGATAGCAAGTATGTATCGGCTAATAACCCGATAACTTATAGCATTTAATATGTTATCGGGTTAATACCCAATACATACTTGCTAAGCAATGTTTGTAAAACATGATAATCATATGCAATATAAGTTTAGACATGAAGCATGTAAATAACAGAACTAGGAAGGTTAGAAATATCTTATCTTGCATAAGCTACCATGCATTAACATTATCTATAATAATTTTCAGTAGGGGTTTCAAGAGATTTTAAGGAGGATTGTAGGATTTTAATTGAGTGTTGGGTGGCCATCGTACCAAGGCAAAGCAAAATCTATCATTGCCAGCTTCTTCAAAGTATCCTTGTTGAACACTTTTTCATCTGAAAAGGCATCGACAGCCTTTTCAAACTCTTCTTTTAGCTCATCTGTAGTGGCATCTCCAGTATTATCCTTCTTTTAAAGTTAATAGCCTATATCAGTGAATTCCTTGATGATGTATGTCTACATTTAGTTGCATTATCTCAACAGCTTGCTTTGTTCCTTAATATTCTGTTTGAGGAAAGTTTCTTCCCATTTTATACTCTCCCTCCACATTACACACCTGGTATCATTCACATGTTGAACAATTCCCTCGGTTGTAGCCTTGTCCATGCCCATGTCTACAATTTCCTTCAGCAATTGGTCTGTCTGTAGCCACATAGCCTCTTCTTGCTTTGTGTTGGCTATCTTTGCATTAACACCATTTCTCACCAAATCAGATTATCATAGACTTTTTTTTAGTCTTTCAATGAAAGGGGGCCCTTTGGCCTTCAAATCCTTTATCCACTCTCAAGTAGTTATGCCAAAGTAACTATCTGTTTGCAAGCATCTCCTTTCCAGCCATGGAGTTGAAATCAAAAGAGGAGCTTGCCTGATCAATAGGCTGGGGTGTGGGATTGACCAAAGACCTCAAGCAACTTATGAGTAATTCTACCATGTTCTTCAGCTCGTCCTTATCTTGCTTGTCTCTCTCGGTCCTTCTCACTAGTCTAGAGGCAATCACCTGAAAATTGTGGATATCTCCATCTCTGCTTGGAGGTCCCAAGTCCACTACAGTCATATTAAAGTCAGTTGTGGTAGCCTGACTAAGCTCTTTTTGCACTTATGGGTGTGCAATCTCCAGAAACAAGTTCTCATTATCATCTTCAATTAGCCTTGAGGTAGTGTTTAGCTTTTTAGGCTTAGGAGACCTTTGTAATAGCTGTCCCACAGTATTATCCTTTGGTAGACTAACTGGTACTGTTTTTCTCTTCTTGGACAATGTGTTTTCTAGTTATGAAGGTGAAGAGGTTACACCAATAGCTTGAGAAGATGAATAAGGAAATGAAAATTGAAGAGCCCTCTTTAATGGAGGGGTTCTCACATTTTGCAAATTAAATGGAAAAGTAGGAGGGGCTTTACCCTTTTAGGGAGTTTTGTCAAGCACATCAGAGAATAATCTTGTAATGGGATTAGAGGAGTCCACATCTATTTCCTATTCTTGTCCACTTTCTTTCTCCTTCCCCTTGTCATTCTCAGATTCTTTTTCTTTTTCTTTTTCAGCCTGCTCCTTTCTTCCTATGTTCTTGGGTGGGCCATCCCCACAAGTCTTTTTGGGAGTCTTCCTTTTCTCAGGTTGTTCATCTCTACCTCCACTTTCTCCTGGGACAACAATCTATTGGGTAGGAGCTGGCAAAATGCCTGATAAGAAGTCCCTACCTGACTGGCATTCGCTTCTCCTCCTATCTTTTGTCCTCCTTTGATGTACACCTTAGAGGTTTCTAATTTCTTCTTGGCTAACCAAATTTGTGTTCTTTTCAATACCACACTAGTCCTTGACTGAATATTTTTATGCTTTTTAAGACTCCAATCAATTGGAATTATTGGCTGCATCTGAATGTGAGAAGTGTAGATGGGGTCAATCAAATCAAATTCATCATCTTCTACTACGTCACTATCCCACCCCAATTTATATGTTACACTTACAATCTGCTTTAAGGTCATTCTCATCCAACTTCTCTTTCTCACCTCATAGTAATCTGAGCAATCTGCCCAATAATCTTCAATATGTGTAATATGAGGGAATGAAAGGCCAAGCTGTGAATTGTTTTTTACAAAATCCTTGTTGTCAAAAGGAAATCTCATGTTACATGTGGAGATGGTATATTTAACAAGGTCCCTCTCAATGTTGAGGGCATCTGACTAAGATTTACATGACTAATACCGAAGTCCAATGGGAAATGGTATCCTAGCCTTTTTCCATTCTGCACATCTCTTATAGACTTCTGAAACTCGCCTACATATCTCAATCAGAATGAACTTATCCTCTACATACTTGACCAACTTATAAGGTAGCCCATCAAAACCTCCTACTCTAATGTAGGTAAACCTTTGGAACTTAATAAAGAGGCTACAATATTGATTTATCAATTGAATAGCCTCATGAGAAATCCTTTGGCCCAATCCCCTTGTAGCTCCCTAACCAACCTCATGGTGAACACATCATTCACCCTTCTGAACTTAGAGTAACTTTTCTCCAATTGCAAATCAGGATAGTAGTTATACATTTGAATTTGGTCATCAAAATCTTCAACATGTTTGAGTCCTCACCATGGTCTTGTGCAAGCCAAGGCATAGAAGAGGTAAGAAGACATAAAAGGATTTATTGAAGGCAAAGTGTGAATCATACAGTGTAATACATAGTTTAAAAACTCATGGACTTGCCACGGACTCGTGAGTCCAGTGGCGCCACGAGTCAACTCGGGAGGCGAGTCTTGGCGAGTCTTTTTGAAAGACTCGCAAATCTTTTGCTTGGACTCACGAGTCTTTTCACTAGACTCGTGCAACCCAGAAAACACGTCAAAAAATTATCTAAATCTTTTTTTTCAAGTCAATCTCATTCCCTTCATCAGAATATATACATGAAATATAACATTTAAGTATAAGAAAGGAAAATATACTTTAAGTTATATTTCATGTATATATTGGCAGGATGTTTGAGAGTGGTTTCAGATCTCTAGGAATTATAATGCAAATTCTAGGTTTTAGAAGATCTTTTAAATTTTCAGACTTAGTCAAATTTCAGTAATCAGTAGGCTCCAATTAGCATTCTCTCACCCTCTCTATCTCACTCACTTTATCTGCCCCGAATTTTAGACCTATCTATCTCCCTATCACTCTTCCTCTATCCCCTCTCTCTACCACTCTCTATCTCAGTCTCTCCTCTCTCCCCCAAGATCTGGACCTATCATTATATGTAATTTTGTAAACATTTATAAACTTATGCTTCTATTATACATTTTAAAGTTTGAAACTATGAGTATGAATGATGAAATTTCAAATATTGTGTTTGGAGATCATATGACATGTGTAATGTTTCAATTATGGCTCTTATGTTCTCTAAATGCATTAATTTCTTTATGTTTTTTTTGTAAAACTACGGTTTGTTTTTTTTTGCCAAGTCCGTGGCGAGTCTGAGTTTTAAAACTTTGGTGTAATCTATCACCGATTAAACTGGCCTAATCTAAATATCGTTGTCCTGCAAAAATTATTTGCACAAAGAAATCATCCACTGTTCAAAATCATGGACATTAATGTTGTCTCTCACCCTATGCAATAGCATGATGATGTCTACAATTTCACCTTTGAAAAGAGATTTATGCAGGTTTTTGGGCACCTAAGACTTGCGTTTCTTAGTGTTGTGACGTTTTCACACATCGCCCCATTGCAAATAGGGACCCTTGCTTTTTTGCTTTTTAGGGTTTGTTTTTGGGTCTTTTAGGGTTTTGTTAGTTAGCCTTTGCATTTTGAGTGTCACCTAGGTGATCAATAGGATAGCAAGTCCGGCTTGAGTGAGGTCCTGATCCTGAAATTTGGCTAAGTCTGGAATGCCCTGATCCTGAAATTTGACTAAGTCTGGAAACTGAAAAACCTCCAAAAACTAGATTTTGCAATATAACTCCTGGAGGTCTGAAACCACTCTCAAACATCCTGAAAGTATATATGGAATATAACTTAAAGTATATAATTAAATGTTATATTCCATAAAAGTTATCCTGATAGAGAGTTCGAAAAGTCAAATTTCGCTCCCGTCCTTCACTGAGGATCCAGAGCGAATTTCGCTCCTGTCCCTCCCAGGAGGACCAAGGCGAAGCGCTCCTGTCCCTCACCAAGGGTCCAGAGCGATAATACTTATTTGAGCCATTCCTGACCTTGTTTGGACGAATTGAGGCATCAAAGGCATGGTGAAGGACGAAATGAGCATGATAGAGCATCCAGACTTGATCAAAAACAATGAAATGATGAAGTTTTTGCCTAGAAGGTCAAATTCGCTCCTGTCCCTCACTGAAGGACCAGAGCGATTTTATTCATATGCACATTTTTAGACCTTGTTTGGACATTAACTTTTATTCATAGCATGAATCAGGATGATATCTTCCCTAGCAAAGACATTTCGTGGTGAAAAGTGAAGCATTTGGGCCTGGAGAGCAAAATTCGCTCCTGTCCCTCACTAAAGGACCGGAGCTTGAAATTCAAAATTGCCTTGTCCTTGCAGGATTTTAACAACTTGACGATTTGAAGAGGTCCAAGGAAGTGCATTTTACCATTTGAATATAATTTGAAGACAAACATGAAGAAAGTGGACCAAATTGCAAAAATCGCTCCTGTCCCTCAGTCAAGGACCAGGGCGAAAACCATTGTAGCTTCCGTCCCTCTCCCAGGGACCAGAGCGAAATTTCTTATAAGGCAAAATTCAGGCAAAGATCAAGCAAGTTTAGGGTTTGAGGCAAGCAAAGACGGGGTTACGGATTCGTTGAAGACAAAATTGAAGATTGCAAGACACCAAATGAGACCTATATTGGCCTGGGCGCTCCTGTCCCTCACCAAGGGTCCAAAGCGATTTTTGTCTTAGATGAATTTCTTGCCAAGTTCGAATGATTTCCAAGCCAAAGATGAATAAGATGGGGCACAACAAAACCGTTGAAGATAATTTTTGAGGGTGGCAAAGTGTAGTTGAGCTTGAAAGTACAAATTCGCTCCTGTCCCTCAGCCAGGGACCAGGGCGATATCTTAGTTATCTTGCCTTCATCCCAAGTTTTAGACCACTCCAAGTCCGGATACGTGGAGGCAAGGACATTTTTTGAGGTATCTCGATGGTAAACAAAGTCACAAAGACCGCCAAATTGAAGGATTTGCACCAAATATCCCAGTTCGCTCCTGTCCCTCAGGCAGGGACCAGAGCGAAATCTTCATAAGGGCCTAGATTTTGAAGGTTTAACAAGTATCAAGTGTCCAAGGGGATCAAAGGGACCTCATTCTACATTATGAAAGTAATTACAAGTTGATGGAAGCAAGCATGAGCCCAGGACATTGAAGTTCGCTCCTGTCCCTCAGGCAGGGACCAGAGCGATATTCACCATAATTGCCAATTCATGCAAAAATCATGCCAAGTCAGGATTATACGAAGTTGCAAAGTATCAAAGGTGTCTTAAGAAAACGATATGTAAAGGTTTCAAACGTCAAAGGGTCATCAATTGAACCAAGGGACCTATATCGCTCCTGTCCCTCAGTCAGGGACCAGGGTGATTTGCACAAGATCATTCACTTTTTTTCAAAATCATGACGAGGCAAGGTCGCACAGGATCAAGATCGTTGTTTGGAAGGCAATGAACGAGGAGTTAAAATCAAGAACGAAGAATTTCAAGTAAGAACATAGGGATCGCTCCTGTCCCTCTCCAAGGGACCAGAGCGATATCACCTCAAGAGGTACTCATTTGCAAGGTCAAGTCACCCAAGTTTGAAATTCCTAGCAAAAATGCCAATTCCAACGTAAGGATGGAGATTTTAAACGTCAAAAGTGCAAGAATCAAGACCAAATTGAAATTTCGCTCCTGTCCCTCAGTCAGGGACCAGGGCGATGAGGTTTGCACTTTTCCATTTTCAAATTTTGGGCGCTCAAACATTTTTGAATTTATTTAAATGCTAAAAATCGATAAGGTTTAAAAAATTCAATTAAAATAGCATTTAAAATTAGCGCATGGGCCTTTATTAATTAATTTTTGCCTTTTAAAAATCAAGTTTGTTTAAAATTATAGGCATTAAATTAATTAATTATAAATAAAAATGGGGCGCTTGATTTAAAATTTGTTTCATTTTACAAGGGTCGGCCTTTAAGTTTATTTTAAATTTGCCTTATTCACCAAAGTCGGCCTAGGGTCAATATGAAGGTGAGCGCCTATAAAGGAGTAGTTTATTTCATTTTCACATCATCATTTATCATCTTTTCGTATGCGATTCGGAGTATACAAAGGAAGTGCGAAATTATCATTCAAGAGGAGGTGCGAATTGTGTTCAAGGTGCGAGTCTTATCAATAGGAAGGCACAAGCATTATCAAAGGAGTTCGAGTTTCAAGTTAGGCGAACTTGCCAAGGACATTGAAGAACACATCAAAGACTCCAAGGGTGGCGAATTGATAAAGAGGACATTCCTTATCCTTGAAGATCACGTTGAAGGCTTCTAACGTTAATTTTGCCTAGGCAAATTCCTCATTTTGCATTCTAGTGTTAGCTCTCAGGAGAGGTATGGCGATATGGATTTATTGTTTTGATTTTGAACGTTGATCGTCATAGCTTAAATTTTGAATTTTGAAATTTTGAATTCTAATAGCTCAATCGTCGTTTAGGAAATGATAACTCAAGGACTTATTATGAAGTTTCCTAAATTTAATCTCTAATCTAGTTATTCATTGCAAAATCATGTTGCTAATTTTGAAATGTTGTGTAGGCATCAAATGGAGATCTCATCAAGGAAAATCAAGCCGGATCAAGGACGGTCTTCGCCGGGACGATCAAGCCAGGACAGGGGCGACCTCTTTCAATCCAGCGTTCCAAGGCGAGGTACATCATCATCCTACACATCAAGGACACATGGAGTTAGGACAAGGGCTCGTTGAAGAAGCAAATAATTTTAGAAGAGTTAATCAAAGATAACTTCTCAACGCTACCAAATTGAGTATCAACCAAGTGTCAGATGAGGTGGCATCCTAGTCATCACGTCTCCAATCAGTGAGGTCCACCTCAGCATGTCCAGATTCAATGTACTTAACTCATGGAAGGTGGCACAAACTCCGATGTACCTACCCCGGCTATCCATTGGTCGATTTTTCTAGAGGGGACATGTGTCCAAGCAATACAATTTTATCATTGGTCAAGCATTAAATGTTATGTAATGGTTGTAACAAACCCTAATTAGGGTTTTCATTGTAAAATCTTGGCCATTGATCTCGAATGGATCTAAGCCATTGAATTGTATTGAGGGCACTATATAAGCCCTGGCATTTCATTTTGTAAAGGCTAATTTAGCAATAATTAGAGAGAGAGTTGTAAATAATAGAAAGCAGTTAGTAGATAGAGAGTAGTTAGAAATTGATAGAATAGTAATTAGAGTAGAATAGGAGGACAAGGCAAGAAATTGTTGCCATTGATTGTAAACAAACTCCATTTTCATTGAAGTAATGGTGAAGTGTGTCGTTTCTTGCAATTTGCATGGTTTCTTGTTGAGTCTTCAATCCTAGATGGTAGATGATTAGATGAATGGAGGAAATGCGATTGATTAATGGTGGAATTCGTATATCCATACTACTAGCAGTTTGTTGATTGCAGACTTGCCTTGTGTAGTCAACTGGAATCATTCAGCTTAAGCTCAATTTCAATTTGTCGCTTCTTCATTGATATGCATCAACTTGATGGTGTCTATGCCTGCGGTGATAATTTGAACATCATAAAGCTTCCCTTAGAAGATCGCACTAGCCTTGTGGAGATGGTCCATTGATGTCAAAACAAGACCTAGTTAGAGTTTCATCAAAAATCAAATCATTGCTCCTACATTCTTAGTATTAGGATTAGATCTTCTCTTCGCCCTCATCCTTTTTCCATTTTTTCAAATCTAAGCCAGTAAGAGCCTGTGTTCCAGCAAAGCAGATCGGAAGTTCAATCATCAAATGTAAGTCCCCTTGTGATTCCAGCAAATCACATCATACCACTGGAGTTTATCCACACGTAGAGACCCTACTAACCAGAACATTGGAGTCATCCTAACTGATCCTTCATGCGAATCTTCAGCAGTTAGAGACTTTATTCAAGAGAGGATAAGATGCCTTTAGGTATTTTATTCTGTGTATGATGGTGTACAAAATACATGTCAACACTTAGGCAGTGCAAACCACACTCTGGCAATTATATCCCTATAATATCCTTTCTTTTCACTAAAATGTCCCTATGAAGTAGTGAAATCAAAATCAGTATACTTCGCTTTTTTGGGCAATCTGAAGCACCCACTGATAGTAGCCCTTTCTAGAGTTATGAGCAATTTTTCATCACTAGTCCCAATTTCTCTAGTGTTTGGGTTATAGTGGTTGATGCATTCTAGCACTAAGTTAGTGTATTGCACAACAACCAAAAAAGAAGCCACTTCAAGCAAACCACTCTCTGCAAGCCTCTGAATGATTGGATGACGGTTTAAACTATTTACCCTTTCCTAGAATTCCCCTAGATTGATATGCCCTAGCCATGTATCTCCTATTTTTGGCAATGTAGCATCTAGGCTGGACAGATGCTTGTAGCCTAAGTATTTGTATTTCATTTTTACAGATTCTAACTCAAATTTGTACCCTTGAAATTTGGATAAATCTTGACAGAGTGCCCCCTAAGGTACTCAATTTTGGCTATGAGAATTTTAAGAGAATTACTCGATATGAGTAATAGAGACTACTATTTGAGTATCAAGGACGTGCACTTACCAATTGGGATGTTTCTAAAACAGCTCTATGAAGAGATTTTGCTTTGGTTGCCACAAAACTCCTTGCTTCAATTCCACTTCTTGCATTCTCCAAACCCACGATATTTGTTTGCACATGCTTAAAATGACTCAAATTGGGTGCTTTTCCTTTCTTATACCTTTTGCATTTAGTCCACCGACCTCAACTCTAACAACAATTAATGCAGGTAATCATTCATCGGCGCCAACTTTCAAATCTACCCTTTAGAAAAGGGAGTCAAGACTCATCTAGGTTCTTGATGCCTTGCCGAAGTCCGACAGAGGTTTTGAAACCACAGTCACTCTTTGCTTTGTTCTTTTCTTTTGTTTATTTTCTTCCTTTGCTTTCGAAAACCTTTGGAGAATTGAAGGTTGTGAGTTATGCATCGGCCGCCAACATGGTTATGGGAAACCTTGTCCACGTCTGAAAGAGTTGTCATAGCTCACAAAGACTTCGTTGATCTTGAGAAAAACTTGCCTTTGTCTTCCTTTCAGCTAAATCATAGAGGTTCTTAGTTCGTTTCCAGAACCCAAGAAGGTTGTGGGAACCTTGTTGACTCCCGACAATGATTTTGAAAACAAGTGAATGGGCCGCCTTGTGAAGAACACTAGTGTCCTTTTGGAGCCTTTGGAGCCTTTGTCCTTGAAGAAAAACTTTCGGAAAGTCAACAAGTTGTGGAAAACTTAGCGTCTCTTGAAGAGGTTGTGAAAACCTCCACTACAACCAACACTTTAAAGAGACAAGTGACCTTTGAAAGCTTTTTGACACTTAAGAAAGCAAAGACTTCGTCAGGTCTAAGGCGGGTTGTGAGAACCTAGTCATGATTCAACAATGGTTACGAAATAGACCTTGAAGATTGAATTTTAAGACTTTTGTAGAACATTATAAAGACAAGGCTTTGTCGGGGCCAAGGCGAGTTGTGAAGACCCTGTCATGTTAAGTTTGATCAGATTAATAATAGGTAGATACTTTATATTTTATTTGAACTTTAATCTCTGGTTGAGGTCAATTCAAGCTATGCACGGTAAAATCCAATCTGCAGAAGATATATTGCATTCACGGGAAGTGAGTGTCACAAACTAATGTATGTATCTGTCATAAACTGTTGTACATTAATTTCCACGATCTATAGGTGTACTCCGATCTGCAGGGAGAATACGTAATTTGATCTTGGTGATTACCTTCTACTGTAAGTATATTATAACTTCTACCAACGACGATGTTTTTTGTTCCAAAGGAATTTGTATCATACTTATATGATACCAGATGACTTCCTAAGGCGACATGACTCTACACCAAGAGCCGTGAAGGCAAAAGGACACAAGCCGATAATTGTAATCGGGTTTACTTCCAAACCGATTCAATTATAATCGGTTGTGTATAATCAATTTAGTTAATATGATAACTAATCAATTAATAACAGATCGATTATCAATCAATGTAATAACAGATGTGATATAAACCGATCATCGATGTGTAATGCACATCGATAATCGGATACATATGTCAATGGTAGACATAGCATGGTAAATGGTAATCACAGCTAATCTCCGATAGTAAGTTAAAATACAAATCATACTTAATTGAAGCAAGTAAGTCGAATCACCAAATGTCTAAGGCCGATAGGCCAATTAGACATTTGGATTAGCTAGGTTTGTCAGATGAATCCAACCGTAGCTATAATATCTTCAACACTCCCTCTTAGCTAGAGAGGAATTCTTATATCCTTCAAATTAGTTATATTACATATTGTGAACACAATAGCTTCATCTATTGTGTGAGAGAAAGATATCACCTCACTGTGATATCAGGAGTTATGGCATATCCACGGATATCACGTCACATGATATCCACCATAAATCTTTTATTCTAATATCCACCATTATGGCTTGTCCACGGATATCACGTCTCATGATATCCACCATCATGGTATATCTAAAGATATTACTTCATGGCATGTCTGCAGATTTCACATCACATGAAATCCACCATGAATATCTCTTTATGTAATGTCCACCACTATGGCTTAACCATGGATATCACGTCTCATAATATCCACCATTATGGCATATCCATAGATATTACTACTTAGAGATATAAACCATTATGACATATCCATAGATATCATGTCCCATGATATCCATCATAATGGTATGATCAATCAATATCGTAAGATCGTCACCTTACAATAATGATCAGATGTACAAGTGTTCATTATTGAGAGATCGTCACCTCACAATATTGTTCACAGGGGCTCATCAAGCATTGAACCAATGTTGTCATGGAGTCACACACATGACACTAATCATGAACCATATCAGATTAATAAGTTGCATTAATAAGAGTTTACACTTTAAACATCTTATAATAAGAAAGAATACATTAGTATAATAAACAATACAACCAAATCAATGAAGCTGAGACTCAATCTCAGCTAGGGCTACATTTTCCACCATACCAAGCTTATCTCGAAAGTACACAAACTTTATTCTGGAGAGAGGCTTGGTGAGAATGTTTGTCGTCAATTCATTAGTACTAATGTTTCTTCACTGAATAACATACCTTTCAACTTGAACTCCACATGCTTTGACCTTTCATGAAATACAAGGTTGGAGTATGCATCACTCTTGGTGTATTCCAATCTCATCAAGGATTCATCTATCCAGAAATATCATGACTTAGGAGTCAGCATAAAGGGCCTCTTAGTCTACATGGGACTCCATCCCATGAATCATAATCTTTTGACTGATCACTAGAGAAATCATCTCGACATAGTCCACTCCCTCTGAATTAATATGACCAAGATTCTCAGATATCAATCAAAGCATATCTTCTTAGTTTCTCCCTCTATCACGGAAGCATCCCTTGCTCACATGGACCCAATAATAGAAGATATCTAGCTTCAAGAGACTCTCATTTACTAGTATGATCCTCATATGTCTGAAAGTGCAAGATCCAAAAATACAACAGAACTGTTGTCATAAGATCGAGCCCTAGACAGGAATATGACCAACCTGAGATTTAGAACAAAATCCCCTAGCAATATGCTCCCTCTCACTTGGAGAGCCCTCTTGTCTCAACTTTGCTTTGTAACCCTAGATGTCATCATCCCTTGTACGAATGCCTCAATAATTACCTCCAATGGACTATTGCACTTTAGCAAGTAAATATATAAAAAATCGAAATATAAAATCTCAGAATCTCCACTAAAGTCCTTTGTATATTCCTCCTGAATTTCAATCTCTTCATCACAATTAGAACTTCAAAACTCTATAACCTCTTTCAAGTCAGAATATGAATCCATCTGAATCCTTTTGTGGAAGAGTTTCACCAACATCTGCAATGGAAGCTTGAGGCATAGTCCTGGTAGGACATTGCATTGCATAGTGACCATATTTGTCACATCTAAAGCATTGGATTTCTGAAATATCCTTGTTTTGAATGTAGGAGCACCATTAGATTCCTTATCTTTCTTCCTTTTGAAATGTCCTTTCTTACCTTTCATCTTTGCGGAGTAAGAGGCAAGAACATGAATATCTTCATTTATGGAGCTTTCGCCAATGCCTCTGAAAGCCAATCTAGACTCTTCTTGAATGCAATCTTGCTTTAAATCGATCAAACTTAGGAAGTTTTGATCTTGCACTTATCCCTTGAATAAATGCCTCCCATGAGGAGGGGAGACCATTTAGTGCAAACATGGTTAACTCTTTGCTCTCTATTGTGTGACCAATAGTAGAGAGGTGATCTTTCAATTCAGTAATCCTCATGAAGTATGAGGTGATGAATTCACCTTTTGTCATTTTGTGAAGCAGTCATCGGTGAGGAGGGACCTCAGAGATCAATTCGGACCGGTCAGCAAGAGTAAACACAACGGAAACACAAAGATATGATGGACGCAATGCAGAACAAATTGATTTATTGCATAAAATTCGATTACATCCAATCAGTAACAACCGGGTCACAACATACCGGCTCACAGGCCTGGTAGAATAGGTCACAACCGGGACCTTGAATCTTATAATCTATCTTCTACGCACAGTCTAGCTACCTAATTCTCTGATTGATTACATTCTAATGCGTAATTACAAATATATATATATATTAATCCAAAGGATCCAGCCTGCCCAAAAGGGATCAAAACCTGAAGAACAAGACCTAACGTGCAAAATAAACAAGGTCAGCCTCCGCCAAGAGATTCCTCCGGAAAAATCCAAAGGATGAAACGTAGATCGCGGGAAAAGGTCGGCCACACACCAACGAACATCAAAATCAATGCCTAAGGCTCCGCAAGCTTCGGAATAGGTTTCGGTATATCACCAGAATAGTCCTCAAACAACCGATAACAAAGGAACAACCGGTAACAAGAAACTGTCATGAAAACCGATATCGATATCTTAACGAAAAATGATCCAAGTGTGATGCGGTCTGGAACCAAGAAAGATGATCAAGTCTTCAAGTAGAATCCAACTCCACAAGATCCGGTGAGCCAAGCTGGGACACACGGGAAGGAAAACTGAAACTGCAAACAGAAAGGAAAATGTTTTTTTTTTGGTTGATGCAAGATTGTTGTGAACCGGGGATGCTACTACATCAGACATCCGGGGTTATTGAAAAGTGAGCCTCTCACTTTGTCGGGGTCAGAGGGAAACCAAGGCGGTCTACCTCTGCCTAAGAAATCCAAGATGAATCTTCAACTGGTATGTCCTTCCACTTCACAAGATATTCCTTATACTCACTGCTCCCGGTACTACGCCCAATCCTATTGTCCAAAATCTCTTCAATCTTATCCGGTTCCTTCCGGGGTAACTGTTTCTCCAAGTCTGTAACACTGTTCTCACTGAATTCTGGTTCATGGTATTCATGAAGATCTGCAATGTTGAATATAGGTGAAATACTCAGACTATCCCAAAACTCCACTTCATATGCATTTCCAGAACTGAACATCTTCAAAATCCTGCAAGGTCCAAACTTCTTCATCTGCAACTTATTATAAGTTCCAACCGGGAATCTCTCTTTTCTCAGATATACCATCACTTCATCGCAAACTTCAAATTCCTTATGTCTCCTCTTCTCATCTGCCTTCTCCTTATACTTGTTGTTCATGTCTTCCAAATGCTGCTTAACCTGAATATACAATGCTGCCATGTGATCTGCAAAGTCTTCTTCTTCTGAACTCCTTTGGTCTTCACTGCTAATGTCTCTCAATTCCGATATCCCTCTAGGATGCACTTCGGTAACAATCTCAAAAGGTGTTCTTCCAGTACTTCTATTCACTGAATTGTTGTAGGCAAACTCTGCTTGTGCAAGGATTAAATCCCAACTTCCAGTTTTATCTCCCACTAAACATCTCAACAAATTTCCCAAACTCCGATTAACAACTTATGTTTGTCCATCAGTATGTGGATGAAAAGTAGAACTAAACTTCAAATCTGTCTTCGTCTTCTTCCAAAGTGTTCTCCAAAAATAGCCAGCAAACTTAGTATCTCTATCTGAAACTATGCTCTTAGGTAATCCATGCAATCTCACCACTTCGTTGAAAAATAAGTCCGCTACATGCAATCTCACCACTTCTTTGAAAAATAAGTCTACTACATGCAATGCATGTGATGTCTTCTTACAAGGTATGAAATGAGCAATCTTTGAGAATCTATCCACTACCACAAATATAGAATCATTCCCTCTTGGTGTCTTAGGCAATCAAAACACAAAATCCATGCTTATATCCTCCCAAGGTCTTACCGGTACTGTCAAAGGTTTATACAATCCCACATTCTGACAACTACCTTTTGCAACGTGACAAACTCTACAACTCTGCACATATCTCTTAACATCCTTATGAATATGGGGCCAAAAGTACTGCCCGCTCACCAATGCTACTGTTTTGTCAATGCCAAAATGTCCAGCTAGTCCTCCACTATGTTTCTCCTTTATCAGATTTTCTCTCATAGAACTCTTAGGTATGCACAACTGAACTCCTCTGAATAACATCCATCCTGAATGAAATAATCCAACCATTTGCTTCTCTCTACCATAACCGGTTCTTTACATGCTTTCCAAGGTTCTGCAAAATCCGGGTCTTCATCATACAAGGTCTTCAAATCCTAATACTGTCACTCTCATCTCTGTCAACAAATTCCTTCTACTCAATGCATCAGCAACTTTGTTAGATAACCACTTCTATGCTTCAACACAAAGGTGTAACTCTGCAAGAATTCTACCCATCTCATATGTCTTTGATTCAACTTACTCTAACTGTTCAAATACTGCAAAGCTTGATGATCTGTATACAACACAAACTCCTTAGGCAACAAGCAATGTCTCCAATTCTTCAAGGCTTGAACTATGGCATAAAATTCCTGATCATACACTAAATATCTCCTTCGGTCATCATTCAATTTCTCACTGAAATAGGCTACTGCTCTTCCTTCTTGACTCGAGACTGCTCCTATTGCAGTTCCACTTCCATCACAATCCACTTGAAATACTTTATTGAAATCCGGTAAAGCTAACATAGGCTGCTCAATCACTTTCTGCTTCAACAGCTCAAAACTTTTTATTTGCTCTGGTGGTCCACTTGAAATCCTTCCGATCTCCTCTCATGGTCTCAGTCATAGGGTTACAAACTGAACTGAAATTTCTGATAAACTTCCGGTAAAAACTAGCCAATCCATGAAATGATCTTACCTCTCCAATGCTTTCCGATGTAGGCCATTCAACAATTGCTTTCACTTTCTCGGGGTCCATCTTCAAGCCATCCTCAAATATCACAAATCCCAAATAGACTAACTCATTCTTCACGAAAATACACTTCTTGATATTGATCAGCAACTTTTTATTCTCTCAATCTCTACAAAACTTGTCTTAACTGCAACAAATGCTCCTCTCTTGTCTTACTGAAAATCAGAATGTCATCCAAATACACAATAACAAACTTACCTAAGAATTTCTTCAATACCTCATTCATCAACCTCATGAAAGTACTCGATGCATTAGTCAATCCAAAAGGCATCACCAACCATTCATACAGTCCTTCATTTATCTTAAATGTTGTCTTCCACTCATCACCTTCTCTGACCCTAATCTGATGATATCCACTCTTCAAATCTATCCTTGTAAAGTATTTTGCTCCACTCAAACAATCCATTATGTCATCCATCCTAGGTAAAGGAAACCGGTATTTCACTGTGATCTTGTTTATTGCTCTTGAATCAGTACACATCCTCCATTCTCCATTCTTCTTAGGTGCTAATACTGCTAGTACTGCACAAGGGCTCAGACTTTCCCGGATCAAACCTTTCTTCAACAGCTCCTGCACTTGTCTATTTAGTTCTTCATTCTCTGCTGGTGTCAACCGGTGTGCAGCTTTGATAGGCAAACTAGCTCCGGGAACCAAGTCCATGCAATGACTAATACTTCTCACGGGTGGCAATCCATCAAGTACATTATCTACAATGATGTCCTCATATTTTGTCAACAAATCTTTTATTTCTTCCGGATGTTCTCTTTTCGGTTCCGGTCTCTCAGTCTTCTTAGGAATTAAGGCTAAGCACACATTCTCATGTCTCAGTCCATCCATGAATTTCCTTCCATCTACTAAATAGATTCTAACATTCGTACAGACTTCATTCTTCAAAGGTTCCTCCAAAGGTAGTAAGGTTTGTTTCATCCCATTGGCCACAATAGTGTATGTATTCTTCCTCCCATCATGTACTGCCTATCTATCAAACTACCAAGGTCTACCCAACAAAAGATGACAAATATCCATAGGCATAAAATCACACAAGACTTCATCATGATAATTCCCAATTTTCAATTTCACCAAACATTGTTCACTTACTAACAACTTATGTTCATCCTGAATCCATGCTATTTGATAAGACTTAGGGTGTTTCAATCTCTACAATTTCAACTTATTCACCATATATTCTGAAACAAGATTATCTAAACTACCACTATTTATAACAACTTTACAACACTTACTGGATACCTTACATCTGGTCTTGAACAGATTCTTCCTCTGCAAGGGCTCTTCATCTCCTCCTGTATGACACAAAGCTCTCCTCATCATCAACAGTTCTCCATCTTCCGGTTTATTGTCTGATCCGATGGGGTTTTCTTCCACCACTGCTGCTCTTCTGGTAGTTTTTGTCTTCTTACACTCGAATGCACGATGTCCTTCTCCTCCACACTTAAAGCAGGTTCCTCTGAATGTCCTCTTGTCTTGTCTTCCAAAGTTCTCATTCCGGTAACCATCCAGTTCTCTCCTCCGGTATGAATTACCTTCTTTGCTCACTTCCTTGTCCTTGCTTTGATCTGTATTGGTTCGTCTTCCTCCGGTATATCCTCTTCCTGATCCAGATCAACCGCCGATAGGTTTGCTTGTTCTGTCGGAGCTTCTTCTCCTTCATCTTCACTTACATCTTCAATGTGTCGGCCTCTCCTCTGGACTGTCTCCACGGCTTCTAACTGGACTGCTATTCCTCGCAACATCTCCATCACAGCAAGGTCTGCATTCCCACGCGCTCCACCATTCCTAGTTCCTCTTCGCGTCATTGTTCACGCTAATCCTCTGCAACTGCAAGTTGGATCCGCAATCTGCAACCCTACAACAAAATTTTTGGGACACGAAACCTCCGGAACGAAACTTTGCTCTGATACCACTTGAAGCAGTCACCGGTGAGGAGGGACCTCAAAGAGATTAATCCGGACCAGTCAGCAAGAGTAAACACAACGGAAACACAAAGATATGATGGAGGCAATGCAGAATAGATTGATTTATTGCATGAAATTCGATTACATCCAACCGGTAACAACCGGGTTACAACAAACCGGCTCACAAGCATGGTAGAATAGGTCACAACCCAGACCTTGAATCTTCTAATCTATCTTCTACGCACAGTCTAGCTACCTGATTCTCTGATTGATTACATTCTAATGCGTAATTACATTTATATATATCGATCTAAAGGATCCAGTCGGCCCAAAAGGGATGAAAACCTGAAGAACAAGACCTGGCGTGCAAAATAAGCAAGGTTGGCCTCCACGAAGAGATTCCTATGGAAAAATCCAAAGGATGAAATGTAGATTGCAAGAAAAGGTCGGCCACACGCCAAGGAACATCAGAATCAATGCCCAAGGCTCCGCAAGCTTCGGAATAGGTTCTGGTAAAGCACCAGAATAGGTCTCAGGCAACCGGTGACAATGGAACAACCGGTAACAAGAAACTGTCATGGAAACCGGAAGTGATATCTTGTCGGAAAATTATCCAAGTGCAATGCGGTCTGGAAGCAAGAAAGATGATCAAGTCTTCAAGTAGAATCCAACTCCACAGGATCCGGTGAGCCAAAACCGGGACACACAGAAAGGAAAACTGAAATTGCAAACAGAAAACAAACAGAAAGGAAAATGTTTTTTTTTGGGTTGATACAAGATTGCTGTGAACCGGGGATGCTCCTGCATCATTTTGACATGATGGAGTTGTTGCTTTGGAGCAAGAGCTCGGCTTGTGTTGTTTATCTCATACATGTTCTCTAGTGATTTGAACATGCCATAGGCAGTCTCCATCTTGGAGATAGTTTGCACAACATGATCTTTCACTGAGTCAACTAACATCTTCATGGCTTTATTGTTCTTTCTCATCCATTGAAGCTTTTCATCTTCTTCTTTTGGTTCCAGTATGGCTTTCTTCACAAATCCATCTAATTCATTTTCACTTAAAGCAAGCATGATCCTAAACTTCCAAGATACAAAGTTGGAAGCTCCTTCAAGACGATCCTCAAATCTAACACCATTCACCATTTTGATGTATAGAAGGGAGTTGAGTAGTTCGAGGATATAGAGAGAGTAGTCTCGCCTATATAAATCTGATCTGATATTTTCCTTAACCTGGCTCTGATACCATGTTAAGTTTGATCAGATTAATAATAGGTAGGTAATTTATATTTTATTTGAACTTTAATCTCTGGTTGAGGTCAATTCAAGCTATGCACGGTAAAATCCAATCTGCAGAAGATGTATTGCATTCACGGGAAGTGAGTGTCACAAACTAATGTATGTATCTGTCATAGACTGCTGTATATTAATTTCCACGATCTATAGGTGTACTCCGATCTGCAGGGTGAACATGTAATTTGATCTTGGTGATTACCTTCTGCTGTAAGTATATTATAACTTCTACCAACCATGATGTTTTCTGTTCCAAAGGAATTTGTAACATACTTATATGATACCAGACATGACTATACACCAAGGGACATGAAGGCAAAAGGACACAAACCGATAATTGTAATCAGGTTTACTTCCAAACTGATTCAATTATAATTGGTTGTGTATAATCGATTTAGTTAATATGATAACTAATCAATTAATAACAGATTGATTATCAATCAATGTAATAACAGATGTGATATTAACCGATCATCGATGTGTAATGCAAATAGATAATCGGATACATACGTCAATGGTAGACATAGCATGGTAAATGTTAATCACAGCTAATCTCCGATAGTAAGTTAAAATACAAATCATACTTAATTGAAGCAAGTAAGTCGAATCACCAAATGTCTAAGGCTGATAGGCCAATTAGACATTTGGATTAGCTAGGTTTGTCAGATGAATCCGACCGTAGCTATAATATCTTCAACATGTCAAGACCCGACAATGATTTTAAAACCAAGGCAAAAGTTTAATTGTAAGCAAAATGACTAAGTGTTGAATGATTTTAAAAGGACTTAAAGGAATTGACACTATGAGATAACTTCTAAGACTTCTAGACATAGACTTAGCCATTTAAATGAACGAAATGAAGGTTTTGAACTGTGGTTGCCAAAAACTAAGGCAACACAACCAAAAGTGCAATTGGAGACTTTTGGTTCTATTGCACCATTCCATTCCATGCAACTAGCGTGTGTGTGTGTGTAACTCTTGAATTTTTAAATTTAGAGGTATGTAGAATTCAAATTTAAACTCCCCATTTTGCAATACTTATTTTATTTAATTTATTTGTGTTAGGTCTCTGTCTCCTTATTGGTAAAACACTATTGATGCAATTAATGTTTGTTGTGCAAGGTTCAAAGCCCATAAAGATGGGGAGATAAGGGGACCCATTTTGTCACAAAAGGTGGCTGATATGAAAGCCACAATAGAGGAGCAATGAAAGATATGGAAGAACAAAGGTTGCACCATCATGACTAATGGTTGGACGAATAGAAGAAATATAACATTGCTAAATTTTCTTGTTTCTTCCTCAAGTGATTATACTTCCTCAAATTCATTAATTTAGTGATTAAAATTTTCAATTTATGCTTTACTGAATCATTGATTTTGTTTCTTTCTCAAGTGGCACAATCTCATGAAACAACAAAAACGTTGAATTCTTTTGTGAAGCTTCAAAGGGAGTCTTGGCTGAGATGGGTGAATAGAATGGGGTGCAAGTAGTTACAGATAATGCAGCAAATTATGTTTTGTTGCAGGTAGACTAATAATGGATAGGAACCCATCATTATTTTGGAATCCTTGTGTTGCTCATTGCCTTGACCTCAATTGGAGGATCTTGGCAAGATTCCATGGACCAAAGCATGTGTTGTGATAGCAAAAAATATTTGTAAATTCATATAAAATCACACATGGGTTCTCAACCTAATGAGGCAATTCACAAGGAAGGAATTGGCTTGTCCTGAAATAACCTAGTTTGCAACCAATTTTATCACATCACAATCCTTGCTTCAGGCAAAGGGAGCTTTGAGGCATGTGTGTGTTAGTGAGGACTGGACTTCCTCATCATATCCTACGACCAATGCAAGGGTTGATGTGGCATGAGAAAAGCTTCTCGATACTAAGCATGAAAAACGTAGAGGTAAATCTAGTTCTACAATATATTTTTATATTAATTACTTATTTTTGTTCACATTTATGTAAATGTTTCCCAATAATTGCAGTTCGTCGATACTCAATGTTACACCAGTATACATAGTGTTATGAGTAGTTGACTTGTGGCTACCTTAACTCCCAATTAAGTCACATAATCATTATTATATTACTATTTAAATATTTAGGTCAACATAGGGCCTATATAGTCATCTCTAAGTCTGCTTGAGTGATATCCTAGGCATAAGTAGGTATTTCATCATCAAATTATGAATTGTGTTCCCATTGGAGATATTTGGAGGTTTAGCCCCTCGTAGTGACTTGTTATTGTCAGCTATTATAAAGTATTTGCAGTATATTTCACATTCTCTTCCTCATTTGTGTAAGTTATTTCATGACAAATGGTATCAAAGCATGATCTTGGCACCATGAAGGCAAGTCATTTCTTTCAATTTTAGAGGATATTTTGAAAATCACATATCTTTCAAATTTACGCAAATTCTTTTCTGATTTTAGAAGGGTATTTTAAGAACATATTAAAGCATCATCAGTTCAAATTTCAAAGAAACTAGAGCACAATTGAGCAATTTATTGCAGAATCAGGGGTTCTGCCCAATTTTTTTGTGAAGCATATATCACCTAAATCTAAATGAATTTCTTCCTGATTTTTAAAGGGTTTTAAGGAGGTCGTTGAAGAGCCTACAGTAAAAATTTCAGAGAAATTGGGGCAAGAATTGTTTTGCCCCTGAGGGGTGCATGTGCATTCAGTGCATAACAGAACAGGAATATAGAAACGGTGGCAGTACACAAGGATGCAAGTAAACAAAAGAACTCATATTTCTATATTCATTAATGCCAAATGCCAGTACATTCAAAACATAGCTTTCTTCGACAATATCTACACCCTGAAATAGGAAACCAAGTACATATATATAGGTGTCAGTACAGGTTGTCCGGTGCCAACTGCCGACAACCGTCACGCAATCACCGACCCTTAACACACGTAACATCTAATTACACTATGACATAATTACCCGACAACACCATCCCCCCCAAAAAAGAAGGTCGTCTCCTAACGACGTACAAACAAAATGGGAAATGACACTAAGACCAAACATGAAAATCAAAGTTGAGGGGGTACAGAGGGCATCCTTGATGAAGAAGGGACCGGTGGTGCTGTTGCTACCAACTGCTCTCTCAGCTGGTGAACCTGTTGTGTTCGATGCTGGAGATCTCGCTCAGCTACCAACTGCCTCTCCCTAGATCGTTTCACCATAAAAACTGCTTCTATAAGCTCCTTCTGCTTCCCATCCAATGCCTCTAAGGTAGATGTGAGACAGGTCTCAAGGGCTGCCCGTTCTGCTACCTCATGTGCATGCCCTAACGTCTCCTGGGCCAATTCTGCCTTGGCACGAGCCAACTCCTCCTCTAGGTTGGTCGCTCGGGCCATCTGCTGTGCCAACTCCATCTCCATCGTATGTAGGCGAGTGGCTAGCTCCTCCCGAGATGTGATGGCCGCCACCCGCTTTGTCTTTGTTGTCGAGGCACCATGCTGGGTACGTCTGAGCTGGTAGTACCCGTCCCAGAAGGCTTGCTCTACCCACTGTAGAAGCAAGTGTACTCCACTAACCCCAACCGTCTCCTAACTCCTCCAATCTGCCAACATCTCGAGAGTCTCCACAGCAGGCCAACCCCTGGCCTCAAAACATCTCCCAAACTCCTCAGCACACCCTCTGGTAGCAAAGGCGAGGAGTCCCTCAACGGTAGACTGCCCGACAGTCCGCTCCTGAATAGAGGCTGCCCATCTTCGTGCACTGGCCTCAACCTCTGCTTCCATCCTTTGCGCCCTAGCTCCCATCTCTGCCAAAAATATCTCTATGCCCTTCGGCTGGCCCTCGGTAGCGGCCTACTCCTATTGCTGCATCTTTGCCATCTCCTCCTCAAACCCAACGGTGTCCTGCAGGAAGTCCATCACCAACTCCTGTTCTCCCGCCTCCTATTGTCCCACTTCCTGATGAGAACTACCCTCATCGAGGTCCACAATCTCAAGAAAAGGACGTGGCTGGGGTGAGGTAGGCAAGGGTCCCAGTAGTGTCATAGGAGGCATCTCATAGCGACCCAGCCACGCATCCATGGTGGCATCATCATCTACGGTCACCGTGCCCTCTGTTGTCATGACCTCCGTATGTACCGGTTCCCTCCGTACGGTAGACCCAATGCAAGGAGGTTCGCATGCCGTGAATAACCGCCGACAAATCTGTGGTAGAAACCACACAAACCCAAAAAACAGAGGAGCTGAGTGAGGTTCACTGGAGTAGGCCACTCAATAATCGCTCAGATATTATCAGGATCCATCCGCACACCCTCTACACTGATAATATGGCCCAAATACAACTCCATCATGCCCAAATCACATTTGGATTCCTTGGCATACAAGGATTCCCTATCAAGAATACCCAATGCTATATCCAAATGGGCAACGTGCTCCTCCCACGTTTTGTTGTACACTAGAATGTCATTTGAAAAAGACAAGTACAAATTTCCTCAACTGTGGTTGAAAGACCCTGTTCATAGTAGCCTGGAATGTAGTGGGGGCATTGGTTAGCCCAAATGGCATAACCACAAACTAGAAATGGCCACAATGGCATCTAAATATTGTATTTTCAATGTCCTGCTCTCTAACTCTGATCTAGTGATACCCCGATCTCAAATCTATTTTCGAAAAGTAGAAAGCATCGTGAAGCTCATCAATCAACTCATCAATCCGAGGGATGGGATATCTGTTCTTAATTGTCCTCTTATTCAACACCCTGTAATTAATATACATTCGAAGGGTACCATCCTTTTTCATCACCGAAACTACTGACAAAGCAAAAGGTGATTTGCTAGGTCTAATGTGCCCCATAGCGAGCAGCTCCTTAATTGTTTTTTCAATTTCATCTTTCAATCGCTTTGGGTGTTTGTAAGTTGTAATCATCACGGGTTTTGCAGCCTCCTCCAATTCAATTATGAGCTCAATTCCTCTGTCGAGTGGCCTACCAAATGGAATGTCACTGAACACTTTAGCATGCTTAATTCTCAACTCCTATATATCTGGATGATAAACTAGTTTTTGTTGTTCCACCTATGATGGCATCAACATATACTCTGTTGCCCACTCGACCATGTCATGGAGCATAAGTCTCTCCATCCTCCTGAATAATATCATCCTGAAACTACTATCTCTGATGGCCTTCAACACATGGGTCTTCCCATCCACCTTAAATCTCATCTCCATCTCACAAAGGTTAAGGGTAAACTCTCCTATGTCATGAAGTCATATCATTCCCAAGACCACATAAGTGTCTCCCATAGTCACTACATAAAAATTTTCTTTAAACTCATAATTATTCAAACACAAAGGAAGACCTGAAATCATCCTGTCACACTTAAGAGTGTAACCATCTGCAACCCTCACCCTTATACCTTCGAATTCCTCGGTTCGAATCCCACGCCTCTCAACCAGTCTAGCATCAATAATGTTATGCGTGGCACCTGTATCCAACAAGGTGATAACCTTTTGTCCAGCTAGAACCCCACGCATCCTGAATGAGGCCTCCCGCTATATGCTAGTGAGATGTGCCTCCTGAAGCTTTACTTCCCCTTCATGTACACCCATATTTTCTAACTTTTCAAGCTCATGTTCAAACTTTTATGGCTAGGATTCCTCTTGATCAAATTGCTAGTCTGAATTTTCAGATTCGGAATCCTCATAGAATGCTCACATTACACGATTAGCTTTGCCCTTAGGCCCTAGTGGACAATCATGATTTGCATCATAAGGGCCTTGCAGTTGAAACACAACCTTTTCTTACGCAAATCATTGAGTGTTTCCCGGTCGGATGGTGTTGTAGATTTTCCTTTAGGATCTCCCTTAAAATTTGATTTTCCTTGTTTCTTAGGAAAAGACTTGGATGTCCCTATATGAAGAGGATCCCTTAGACAAGAACTTGCTTTATGGGGCTACAAGTTCCATACTTCTAGCTTCTTCATTGCTTCCTGCAATGTCAATGGGCCAAAAGCTTTTATCCATCCTCTCAAAGGCTCCAATAGGCCCTCAATAAACAGTACAACTAATCTTCACTCTGAAATGTTGGGAACCATAACTAATAGCCTCTGAAAATCTCCAATGTAACTCTTCAGACTCCCAACCTGCTTAAGTTGAGCTAGATCTCTAAAATATGTCTTTGTATCCTTCTTATCGAAGCATTTAATCAACCTATCAGCAAACTCCTGATATGAAGTAATGAGGTTATGCTGCAAGGTAACCACCAATCATGAGCCATGCCATCCAAGTGCAATGTCGCAAACTTGATTGCATCCCCCTTTGTCATAGGTCGTCGATTAAAGTAAGTGTCCAACTTATGAACCCACGATCATGTTGTGATGTTTCCGCTGCCATCAAACATTGGTAAGGTGAGTTTACTGGTAGCATATTCCAAATCCTTGTTTTGATTCCACGACCTCCTATCTTGCCTTGCCTTGTGGTGCTCCCTCTTTTGACTCATGAATCGGTCAAAGTTTAAATGTTCCCTTACTTCCGGGAGAAGTAAATTCCATTAATCATGCACTATCATGACATTATGAGCAAATGAAACATCGTCCTCTTCCCCAACACCTTCTTCTTCTAGTTCATTCCTCAGGAAGGTGGGCCGTGTAGACCTATCAGTGGTGCGAGTAGGTGCTCTATGTGCTTTGGGAGTCCCAACCACACTCCTATTGACATCCTGCTCATGATTTTGTCTTCTGGGATTAGTCAATTGTTGTATGGTTGTGGTGAGCTGTTGTAATGTATCAGCTACACGTTGTTGTCCATCCTGTAAACCTCTCAAGGTTTCTCTCACTTCTATGGCTTCATCCCGTGGTGGACTATTCTCCCTTCTATCACGCATACCTGCAACCTGTCCAGTATTCCTAGAAGATGACTCCCAATGAGTACCAATCAATCCAGATATTCTCTTTCCTTCAAGTACCTGCAGAGGTTGCCAAGTTTTTTGGGATTCCCTCTAATAATATCTTCTTTCCTTGTCACTTGGTTGCATTAACAATCTGATTTAAACCCAAAGGATGGCAGGAAACCGCTTTCATACCACTGTGAAGACCCCAAGTCCTCCCAAACGATGATACTCTATATCTCTAATGGAAACTGTTGTAGTTTTGTTTTGGTTTTCTGAATTTTGTATTTTTTTATGTTTTTGATATAAAACGCAATGCAAATAATAACATAGGAATACTCAAAACTGAAAACTAACTACATACAAAAGGTAATAACTGCTGAAACCATATACTTTCATTATTCATTTATTATTTAAAGTCTTACACACACATGCATACCCGGTAAAGGATGAACAAATTACTTCGGTACTTCTGCTGGTAAAAAGAAGCCTGTAGATGATTCGATACTCTCAAAATCAGATGTCTTCCTTCGAAATTGATGCCAACATCTTCCTTAAGGTCCAGCACCTTCTCTGTAATTTCCTTGGAATTTATTGTCTACTTTGATCAAAATTGCCCTCCAAACAATAGCGCCTTCCCTGCTGCAATTAATGGCTACCAAAAAGCAGGTCGTACAGCCTTTGAATGTGTGCAAATATTCACTCAAATGCAGACTTAAATCCTCCTTGAGCTAGAACCCTTATTCTGACTGAAACCTCTGAAATTCTTCTTCCAATATGCATAATCTTGACTCCTAAATGAAGCCAGCAGAAGAGCACACTTAAGGTGATAGTCTCACACCCTTAGAAAGCTGCTACACAGAAGAAGCTACGCTCTCCAATGCCAAAAAGCTTTGGATTCGCAGAAACCCTCATCTTTGTTCTCCAATGCTCAGCAAATTCATGAAATGAGTTTCTCAAATGCCAAAACAATGAATGAATTACTTCTTCAACAATGTTTATATCTTCCAAGAAGGGGGTTGAATTTCGCCAAAAAGCAATTTAATTGCATTTAATATATTATGAGTTTGCACTTTAATAATTTATAAAAAAGTCACCTTTCTCTAAGCGCTCAACACTTAATTATAACATATGGCCCCCTTCGAATGATGATTTGACCCTTCATTAAAAATGCAATTATAACATTATATTATAACTTAAACCATTAATTATTATTAAAGTCACCTTTAATAATAATTAAATGTTATAACTTAGGCATTTCTCCTTATTTCTTCGTACATTGAAAACTGGAAATCAATACTGCCAACCCAACCCTGTTTAGGTGCCCGGCTATAAATAGCAACTCTGATTGGATGACTTACTATAAATAGTAAGTGTGTGAATCTGAACCAAACGAAGGCCAAACCTGAACCAACTGAATCCCTAAGCAATAATAAACTGACCACTGACAAGGTATCTGCCTCAAAGGACCCTCTATCCAATCTCACTAGCCTAAGAGGGTCAACTAATAGGCTAATCCTGCTGAAGACTGATGTCTAACGAGAAGGGGACATTACACCCCCCCAAGCGCAACCGAGAGATTTAAACCCGTGACCTAAGCTCTAATACCACTTATTAGCCCAAGGTTTGTTGTTGCACCAAAAGATCGACCTGTTAATGCTTGATACAAACACTAGAGATAAACAAACCACAGGAGGTCGTTAAGCCATATCACGAATCCCCAAGCCCGGTGCTGAACAACTAAGGGGACGAAGGCACCAACCTTCGAACAATCTCAAGCAACCAACGTGATGTGATGTCTCCTCCTAGTTAGACATCAGTTACTTAGAAAGATTAGCCTATCAGTGACCCTCATAGGCTAATGGGGTTGGATAGAGGGTCCTTTGAGGCAGAGACCTAGTCAGTGAATGGGTTACTTTCTACTCCAAAGCTCAGTAGGTTCAGATTTGGCATTTGTATGGGTTTCAACGATCAGTTTCTCATTCTTACTATTTATAGTAAGTCAGGGGATGATTGAGAGGGACCCTTACTATTTTTAGTAAGGCAGCCAGGTGCGCGATAGATACAGTGATTGACCCACTAGTTTAGACGGCATTGAGAAATAATGAATATTTAAGGAGTTATTAAAGTTTAAATGGGCCTAAATGATATTTAAATATTAAAAGAAGATATTAATAAGTTATAACTTAATGTTATAATTTGAGGGTCAAGTCATCATTAAAAGGGGGCCACAATATTATTTGTTTGGACGCCTAAGCCAAGGGGATTAACATAAAGTATTAATGTGCAAGTTTATGTAATATTAAATGCCAATTAAATGTTTTTTCTGGAGAAGTTCGATTTCATGAAGGGATATAAAGTTTGCCAAGGAGAAATCAAACTTATTCTTTTGGCTTTTGACAAACTTATTTCATGAATTTGCTGAGCATCGGAGAACATGGACGAGGGTTTCTACAAATCCAGCGCTTTTTGGACATTGGAGAGCATAGCTTCTTCATTGTAGCAGCATTCTGAGGTTGTGAAATATCATTTGAAGATTGCTATTCGGTTGGCTTCATTCAAGAGTCAAATTTGTGCATATCGGAGGAATAAATTTCAGAACTTTCAATCAGTTCCAGGAGTCCGGCAGAAGAAGAATCATAAGGCTGCGATCTAGTAATTATTAGCACCAATTTCAAAGGCTGTACGGCCTGCTTTTTGCAGCCATAATTTGCAGCAAGGGAGGCGCCATTGTCTGGAGCACGATTTTGTTTGAGGAAGGCATCAAAAATTGCAAGAAAATTAGGGAGGAGGCGCTAGGCCTTGGAAAACACATTGGCATCAATTTTAGAGGCTTTCACTGTAGATTTTGGAAGAACTGATTCAGCTTGAGGCTGATTTTTACCAGCAGAAGTCCGAAATCAATATTTTCAGCCTTTATCAGGTATGCAAATGTGTGTAAAGATTCTAGATATAGTTGGATAGTTAAAATATATGGTTTCTAAAATTGTTACCTCCTGTATCTATTTAGTTTTCAGATTTGATTATTTCCATCTTTCATTTGCATTGCTTTTTATATTGAAAACACACAAAAAAAAGAACAAAATTCAGAAAAAACGAAACAAAACTTCAGTATAGGACTTGGAGTCTTCATAGTGGTATCAGAGCGGTTTCCTGTCATCCTTTGGGTTTAAATCAGATTGTTAATGTAACCAAGTGACAAGGAAAGAAGGTATTATCAAAAGGAAGCCCATAAAACTTGGCAAGCACTGCAGGTACCTGAAGGGAAAATAGTGTCAGGATTAATTGGGACTCATCAAGAGTCATCTTCTAGGAATACTGAATAGGTTGCAGGCATGGGTGACAAAAGATAAAATAGTCCACCACGAGATGAAGCTAGAGAAGGGAAACCTTGAGAGAGTTACAGTATGGACAGAAACATGTAGCTGATACACTATAGCAACTCACCGCAGCCATACAGCAGTTGGCAAATCCTAGAAGACAGAATCATGAGCAGGAGGATAATAGGAGTGTGGTTGGGACTTCCAAGGCTCGTAGGAATCCTACGCACACCATTGATCAACCTACCCGTCCCACTTTTTTTAGGAATGAACTAGAAGGAGGAGGTGTTGGGGAAGATGATGATGCTATATTTGCTGATAATGTCATGACAATGCATGATGAGTGGAGTCTACTACCCCCTAATGTAAGGGAACATTTAAACTTTGACCGCAACATGAGTCAAGGGAAGGAGCGCGCTAGAACTAGACAGGACAGAAGACCAAGGACTCAGAACAAGGATCTGGAATATGCTACCAGTAAACTTACCTTACCCCTATTTGATGGTAGTGGGAAGGTCACAGCGCGATCATGGATTCATAAGCTAGACACCTACTTTAACCTTCGGCCTATGACAAAGGGATATGCTATTAAATTTGCTACATTGCATTTAGATGGAGCGGCTCATGATTGGTGGCACAATGGAATGGTTACCTTGCAGCATAACCTCATCACTTCATATCAGGAGTTTGTTGATCGGTTGGTTAATTGCTTTGATAAGAAAGATCTGGAGTCTTATTTTAGAGACCTAGCTCAGCTTAAGCAGGTTGGAAGCTTGGAGAGTTACATTGAAGATTTTCAGAGTCTATTAGTTATGGTTTCCAATATTTCTGAGCAGAGATTAGTTGTACTATTCGTTGAGGGCCTATTGGAACCTTTGAGATGATGGGTAAAGGCTTTTGATCCACCGTCACTGCAGGAAGCAATGAAGAAGGCTAGAAGCATACCCCACAAAGCAAGTTCTCGTCAAAAGGATCTTCTTCATCTAGGGAGGGCAAGTTCTTTCCTAAGAAACAAGGAAAATCAGATTTTAAGGGAGATCAAAAAGGAAAATCGACAACACCATTTGACCAAGAAACACTTAATGACATGCGTAAGAAAAAGTTGTGTTTCTATTGCAAGGGCCCCTATGAAGCAAATTATGATTGTCCATTGAGGCCTAAGGGCAAGGCAAACCAAGTTATGTGGGCATTTTATGAGGATTCTGAGTCTGAAAATTCAGACCAGCAAATTGATCATGAGGAATTTGAGCCAAAAAAGTTTGAAGATGAGCCTAAAAAATTGAAAAAAATAGAGTAAGTAAAATTATAGGAGGCACGTCTCACTAGTGTTCAGCACGAAGGCTCATTCAAGATGAGTGGGATGTTAGCTGGTCAAAAGGTTATCACCTTGTTGGATACAAATGCCACGCATAATTTTATTGATGCTAGATTGGTTGAGAGGCATGGGATTCAAACTGAGGAATTCGAAGGTATAAGGGTAAGAGTTGCAGATGGTTACACTCTTAAGTGTGAGAGGATGATTTCAGAACTCCCTTTGCGTGTAAATAATTATGAATTTAAGGCGGATTTCTATATGGTTACGATGGCAGACACTGATGTGGTTTTGGGGATGAGATGGCTTCATGACATAGGGGAGTTTACTCTTAACCTTCTCTCTCCAGATGAGATTTAAGGTAGATGGGAAGACTCATGTGTTGAAAGCCATCAGAGACAGCAGTTTCAAGATGATATCATTCAGGAGGATGGAGAGACTTATGCGCCACGACATGGTCGAGTGGGCAGCAAAGTGTATGTTGAGGGACAGCAAAAACCAGTTTACTGTCCAGATATACAGAAGTTGAGAGTTAAGCATGCTAAGGTGTTCAATGACATTCCACTAGGTAGAACTCCAGACAGAGGGATTGAGCACATCATTGAATTGGAGTAAGGTGTAAAACCGGTAATGATCACTCCTTACAAATACCCGAAGTGGCTAAAAGGTGAAATTGAAAAGACAATTAAGGAGTTGCTTGCTATGGGGCACATCAGGCTTAGCAAATCCCCTTTTGCTTCATCGGTGGTTTCGGTGAAGAAAAAGGATGGTACCTTTCGGATGTGCATTGACTACAGGGTCCTGAATAAGAGAACAATTAAGAACAGATATCCCATACCCTAGATTGACGAGTTGATTGATGAGCTTCACAGTGCTTGCTACTTTTTGAAAATAGATTTGAGATCGGGGTATCCTCAAATCAGGGTCAGAGAGTAGAACATTGAGAAGACAACATTCAGGTGCCATTGTGGCCATTTTGAGTTTGTGGTTATGCCATTTGGGCTAACCAATGCTATTGCTACATTCCAAGCTACTATGAACAGGGTATTTCAGCCAAAGTTGAGGAAATTTGTACTTGTCTTCTTTCATGACATCTTGGTGTATAGCAAGACATGGGAGGAGCACCTTGGCCATCTAGATACAATATTAGGAATTCTTGATAGGGAATCCTTGTATGCCAAGGAATCCAAATGTGATTTGGGCATGATGGAGTTGTTGTATTTGGGCCAAATTATCAATGCAGAGGGTGTGCGAATGGATCCTGATAAGATCCGCGCTATTATTGAGTGGCCTATTCCAAAGAATCTCAATCAGCTTCGTGGATTTTTGGGTTTGTGTGGCTTCTATTGCAGGTTTGTCAATGGGTATTCACAGCATGCAGCACCACTTACCGATCTGATGAAAAAAAGGGCGTTTGTTTGGACTCCTGAGGGACAAGAGTGTTTTGAGAAATTCAAACAATTGATGACTACATGTCCAGTCCTCACATTACCTAATTTCACTAAGCCCTTTGAGCTACAGTGTGATGCCTCGGGTGAGGGCATTAGTGCAATGCTTATGCAAGATAAGCACCCTATTGCGTTTGAAAGCAAGAAGCTTAGAGGACCATAGAGGAGCTTCAGTATTTATGAAAAGGAGATGTTGGCCATCATGCATGCTTTGGCCAAGTTCAGGCAATACCTTGTTGGCAGCAAATTCAGCATTAAAACTGATCATAACAGCCTGAGACATTTCCTAGGACAGTGAGATCTCAATGATCGTCAACAAAAGTGGGTTAGTAAGTTGTGTTAAAGTTACAACCAGAAACATAAGACACGGAAATCTGAAACAATAAAATTTCACAAGAACAAGATACACAAGAATTTATCCTGGGAAAACCCTCCACCTGAGGGTGAAAAACCTAGCCACACCAAAAATCAACCTTTATTGAAGGAACAAAATTTGAATACGATGCTCTCAAGCAAGATTGTTAACACTTAACAATCAATGGTAGAAGTTGATAATATATCAAAACTGAAAGCTTCTACAAAATATATAGAATAGCAGAAGAAGAAGATACAAAACTCTCAGCTTAAATGATCACATATAATAGACTCTCTCTTGTGAACTTCATACCCTAACACAAACAGCAACATGCCTTATTAAAGGCAAGGCTTGAAACGTCTCTAAGATGGAGGAAGACGAAGGGCCAACACTTCATACATCCAAAACCCAAAGCGGCAGTTACATTGAATGTTGTTACATATTCTACCACCAACAGGAGCCGAATACACCATCACATTGAATGTCGTTACATACTCCACCACCGACAGGAAAGCAACGGCAAGGAGATTTTACATCATCACAGGTATAATGAAATCTACCGCAACTATCAACATTAACAAGTTGCAATCATATGACTTTGACATTGTTTATGTCGAAGGGACACAAAATGTTGTTGTTGATGCTTTATCTCGCCGACCACATTTGAGCTCCATGGTTGAGATTTCAAAGGATTGGAGACATCTAATTATAGCAAAGTATGCCAAAGACACTTGGGCTTCAGGCATAGTTGAGGGTTTGGTACAGGACAACAGGTATACAGTGGTAAATGATCTTATCATTTACAAGGGAAGAATTTTCTTGACCCCAGGATCAGAGATGAAGAGCAGAGTGTTGAGGACCTTTCATGATATGCCCATGGCAGGACATCCCGGATATTTTAACACTTACAAATAGGTACGGGAGCGTTTCACTTGAAAAGGTCTTAAGTCAAATGTTCTTCGATATGTGAGAGAATGCCCTGTTTGCCAGCAAAATAAATAGGAGCATACCTATCCCGCAGGATTACTCCAACCACTTCTAATTCCTAATAGGAAGTGGGAATGTTTGTCTATGGATTTCATTACGGGCTTGCCGAAGGCCCAAAGTAGAGACTGCATATATGTGGTTGTCGATCGGCTCACTAAGTATGGCTATTTCTTTCTGATCACAACTACATATACAGCTGCGCGGGTTGTAGAATTGTTCGTCCGCAAGGTATTCAGGTTACATGGCTTACCTAGGAATTTGTCAACGACAGGAATAGTCGGTTCATGAGTCACTTTTGGCAAGAATTATTCAGACTTTGTGGAACAGAACTTACTCCAAGCACTAGTTACCACCTGTAGACAGATGGTCAGACGAAGATTGTAAACAAATGGGTGGAAGGATACCTCAGAAATTATATAGCTGGGTAGTAGAAAGCTTGCGTGAAATGCATTTATCTGTATGACTACTATTATAACACTACTCAACGTATGTTGATTCAGATGACACCCTTCATGGCGTTGTATGGGTAAGTGGCGCCAAGTTTCCTTGCTTTATTGCCGAGTGATAGTAGAGTGCCTAGTGTTAGGAATCTGTTATTGGAGAGTCTAGACATTATGAGGGCTCTTAAGGAGAATATTCAGAAGGTACAAAACCAACAGAAGCATTATGTGGATGAGAAGAGAGTTGAGCGATCCTTTGAGGTAGGGGATATGGTGTATCTGATGCTATAGCCCTATCACCAGTCCACTCTCAGGAAGAGTGATGCAGAGAAACTCAAACCACGCTACTATGGTCCTTTCAAGATTCACAGACGAGTGGGTGAGGTGGCTTATGAGTTGGATTTACTGGCTAACAGCAAAGTGCATAATGTTCTTCATGTGTCACGCCTCAAGAAGGCGTTAGGACATCATGTTGTTCCTTCTGCAGTTCTACCACCCCTGGATGATGAGGGGAAGTTGATTCTAGTTCCTGAGGCCATCTTGGATGTCAAAGAGAGACAATTACGGAGGCGAGTCATCAGGAAATATCTGATTGATTTAGTAAGGCAGCCAAGTGCGCAGTGGATACATTGATTGACCCCCTAGTTCAGACGGCATTGGGAAATAATGAATATTTAAGGAGTTATTAAAGTTTAAATGGGCCTAAATGATATTTAATTATTAAAAGAAGATATTAATAAGTTATAACTTAATGTTATAATTTGAGGGTCAAGTCATCATTAAAAGGAGGCCACAATATTATTTGTTTGGATGCTTAAGCCAATGGGATTAACATAAAATATTAATGTGCAAGCTTATGTAATATTAAATGCCAATTAAATGCTTTATTTGGAGAAGCTAGATTTCATGAAGGGATATAAAGTTTGCCAAGGAGAAATCGAACTCACTCTTTTGGCATTTGACAAACTTATTTCATGAATTTGCTAAGCATTGGTAAAAAGGGACGAAAGTTTTTGTAAATCCAGCGCTTTTTGGACATTAAAGAGCATATCTTCTTCATTGTAGCAGCTTTCTGAGGTTATAAAATATCATCTGAAGATTGCTAATCAGTTGGCTTCATTCAGGCGTCGAATTGTGCATATAGAAGGAATAAATTTCAGAACTTTCAATCAGTTTTGTTGATGTGTTTTTTTGGCACATGCGAACACAGAATAAAATACCAAGGTATCTTATCCTCTCTTGAACAAAGTCTCTCAAATGCTGAAGATTCGCTTAAGGATCACTTGAGATAACTCCAAGGTTCTTATATGTCGGATCACGACATGTGAATAAGCTCAATGGTCGATGTGATTATGCTAGAATCACAAGGGGACTTATGTTGAATTGAATGCTTGAATTGTTGGAACTCAGCTCCTAACTATTTGATTGAAAAATAAATGGCAAAAGACATAGGGTTTAGGGAGACTGAGAACGTAGGAACGATGAACAATCTTCGGTGAAACTTGACTAAGCTTTGATTTGACATGCAAAGCAACAACTCCACAAAGCTTAGTGTAATCTTCTAAGGAGATTAAATGATTTTCAAATCATTATCAAGCATAGACACCATTAATTGAATGAATACCAATCATTGAATAACAATTGAACTTAAGCTCATTCAAGTATTCCATTTGACCACACAAGGCGAATTTGACATGCAAAGCAACAACGACCACACAAGGTGAATTTGCAATCAACAAACTGCTAGTTGTATGGATTAAGAGTTTCACCATAAATCATACACAATTCCTTTCATTCATCTAATTATTTATCATCTAACATGAAGATCCAACAAGAAACTATGCACTTGTAAAGATACAACACATTCCACCATAACTTCAATGAAAAGGAAGTTTATTTACAAGTTTGGCAACAATTTCTGGCTTCTCCTCCTATTCTACTCTAGCTACTATCCAAGCTCTATTCACTATTCCTCTGCTACTTACTATTGCTATTCGCCTTTATAAATGAAGAGCTTGAGCTTTATATAGAGAGCTCATTACAATGAGTGGCCAGGATTGAATCTCCATCAATGGCCAAGATTTTACAATGAAAACCCTAGTTAGGGTTTGTTACAACAAACTCTTCTTAGCCAATGAAATAATTACAACACATGTCCTCTTTAGAATAGTTGACCAATAGATAGTGGGGGTAGGTACATTGAAGTTTGTGCCCCCATGGATGAGCTTGGTTCATTGAATCCAGATGTACTAATGTGAAACTCTTTGATTTGTGGAGTGATGACAGGGATGATGGCTCGACTTGTTTGTAGACTTGATTCATCATCATGAATGAGTATTGCAATATCTCTTGATACTCAACATTAGTCACTTACTCAAAGCTTGATGTGATGATGATAAGCGAACTTTGATTAACTCTTTTGAAACTATCTGCTTCCTCGATCGTATTTGATGTAGACTATGTGATGACTTTGATTGATCTTCCTTGCTCATGATACACTTGATGGGATTAGACTCCTCAATGTACTACTAGCTTTGATTCTTGGATTCCCGAAGGAAATTCAAGATTGTAAAACATTCTTTCATCATGTAAGTTATCTTCTCTTCTGACCAATGCCTTGACCTTGATTTCATGACTCGAGCTTGATCTTGATGTTGTTTGCAGTTTGTATCTTCACCCTTTGTTACCTGCAAAATAAACAAAGATAGTGTTAAACACACATGGATAGGTTTCACGAACCTACAATTTGGTATATCCTCAAAACGATGATGAGATGGTGATTCTATCTTGCATTCCCATATCTGATTTGGAAGTGCTCCAAGGTCTGAGTCACATGTTTGGAGATCTCATTCCACCTTTTATATGCAAATGTAGGGTTGATTACACAGAGATTCTGATCTGAAAATGCCTTTAAAATCAGAATAATGATCTTCAAATTGATTCCATTCTCCTTGTCACTGTGTGTTTGATCAATGAAATGATCAAACCTTTGTCCAAAATTGCCAATATAGATAGCTTCGCTCCTCAAACTTGCTATCAAAATCGCAGATTGTGGATGAACCTATCCTTCAAAATAGTGATCTCAGGGATAAAGATCTGAATGTTTCTCTTGAAATCGATTTCTTCTTTCTTGCAAATAAGTGTGTGACCAATGAAATGATCAATCACAATCACTGCTGTAGGTGAATTTGCCTCCTTTGTAGATGAATGTTTGCTCAAGGTAATGATCAACTCTTCAATCAAAATCGCTGTTGTAGAAAGAAAATCGTGATTTTCAGAGATGCAGATATGAATATCAAATTGATTTTCACCCTTCTTACAAATGTGCAATGATCAAATTCGCTTTGCTTATGTAAACAAATTCGCCCTTCTTGATTGTTAAACCTGCACCTATTGTGACTGGGTTTGTCTTAGTGCTGATTGAAATTCGCCTGATTGCTGATGAATTCACTTTGATTGCTGATGAATTCGCTTTGATTTGATGGTTAGATGATTGTTCTAAACTTCCTTATATATGCGTTGGAGGTTGAAGGGTGTGTCTTTTCATTTCAAAGTTTCCTAGGCGGACTTTCATTGTCAAAAAAAGAAACTTTTAATTGCACTTTTGGAGGCCGACTTTGCATCATTATTAATAATTTTTTAATTCTTTCAACTTTGGTGGATTTTAGAGAGGTCATTGCAACTCTTCATCAAATCGGACATTGCATGCAAAGATCAATTCGGAAATTAGGGGGCTCGTTGCATGTTATTCAGTGAATCAGATTTTAGGACACCATTACATGCAATGCTTGAGGTGACTTCTAAGGACATCATTGCAACTTAGCCATTGAGTCGGAAATTTGACTCCCCTTTGCAGCTAGACATCAATTCAGATTTTAGGGGGGTCATTGCAAGTTTACCATCAAGTCGAAATTTTGACTCCCCTTTGCAACTCCAACACTTAGTCAAATTTATATCTTACCTTTGCATTACACCTCTTGAGCAGAAAATTAGAGTAGCATTGCAAGATTTGCTCTTAGCGGCTATTTGAAAGACCATTGCATGCTGACATCAAATCAGATTTTTGGAGAGTCATTGCAACTCAACATCTAGGCGGCAAATTAGGACCCCATTGCATTTCAACCATCAAGTCGAAATTCTCAATGACCATTTCACCATTTGATCTTAGTAATATTTATCAGCACCTTTGCATCTTCAATATTTGGTCGGATTTTTGAATGAGCTTTGATTCATTGCTTTCTTGGTGCAAATTTAAACGATCATTGCAACTCTTTCCTTGGCGACAATTTGAGACCTCATTACAACTTAGCATGCTGGCGGAAATTTGAGGGGTCATTGCAACTTAGCAGCAAGGCGGATTTTAGAGGAAGCATTGTAGTTGAAGACCTTTGCAATCATAGACCCTTTGCAATGCAACGCTTGAGTGGTGAAACTGACTTGCTTTACAGTTTGAGACTTGATCGGCCAAATTAGATAGCTTTACAATACAAACTTGAAATTGTTAAGATTAATATTTATCAAGAATGATATTTTGAATAAACTCACGCCTTTGTCAGGTTTCACATCAAAACCCTAGTTCATGCCATCTCGAACCCCTAATGCCCTCTAACTTGCAAATTGAGAACCTTCAGCAACATTAACCACCTTGACAAGGTTGACAACACAACCTCAATCCTGACTTGACAAGACATATTCAGTCTTCATAGGCAAGAGCTAATAGCTACTAAACTCACCAAGCTAAGATGACCTAACTAAACACCTAAGCCTAAGCAAAAAGTGGGGGGTCCCCATTTGCAATGGGGCGATGTGTGAAAACGTCACAAGAAGTTCCAAGAGCCGGGCAGAAGAAGAATCATAAGGCTGCGATCCAGTAATTATTAGCACATTTTCCAAGGCTGTGCAGCTTGCTTTTTACAGACATATTTTGCAGAAAGGGAGACGCCATTGTTTGGAGGGCGATTTTGTTTGAGGAAGGTATCAAAAATTGCAAGAAAATTAGGGAGGAGGCGCTAGGCCTTGGAGAACACATTGGCGTCAATTTTAGAGGCTTTCACCACAGATTTTGGAAGAACCGATTCATCTTGAAGCTGCTTTTTACCAGAAGAAGTCCAAAATTGATATGTTCAGCCTTTATTGGGTATGCAAATGTGTGTAAAGATTCTGGATATAATTGGATAATTAAAATATATGGTTTCTGCAATTGTTACCTCCTGTATCTATTTAGTTTTCAGATTTGAGTATTTCCATCTTTCATTGGCATTGCTTTTTATATTGAAAACACAAAAAAAAAAAGAAAAAAATTCAGAAAAAACCAAACAAAACTTCAATAGAGGACTTGGGTCTTCACAGGGGAATCTTCCAAGTTAGCTAATTTTGATCCAAATTCCAATTTATTCATTCGGGATCTAGGAACTGAACACCACAAGTGGGTATGCGCAAGTTTGATGGCAAGGATTGTGAAGAACTTTTCTAATGTGCATCAAATACCCAAGTGGACAAAAGGTGACTATGGCATCCCTATGTCCAAAGTCAGAGTTCTGTCCCGGTGAAGATTGGTGCATGATAGATGTTCAGGGGTTGTCATTGATGGCAACTTCGTTCGGTGATCACATTCGGTATACATAGAATTGATTTACCGGAAGTCATTTTCTTCATAAGGCATAAGTCTAGAAGGTGGAACACAGTAATCGGTAGAGCATAAGATCATGGTGCACATCTTGATTTCGGTGATATATTTTTGGTTGCGGTGATCAAGGCAGTTTGTTCGAGGTTTGAGACAGATTACTTCGTGATCCTGAAGTCCGGTGTTGAATTGTGTGCAAGTTTAGAGCTCTGGTGTCCAATAACTCAGTTAGGCCAGAGTTATTTTGGTAGCATGTGTTGCGGATTTGTTAGGGTGATTTCGGTGATCAGTTTCGTGTTTGAGGTGATAGGGCCGACTTATGGGAAGCATTTTATCATATTGTTTTGGTCCGCATTTGGATATGTGATCGGATTGAGCCGACTTGGTGGAACACGTTTCAAGTTGCGTGTTATGCAGTTTTTGGAAGCCAACTTAGTAAATGATTCTTTTTGATGGTGTGGATATATAAGACAGACTTGGGTGATCATTTTGGTGTGAGTGTATGTGTGCGAAATTGTTTTAGGTGTGATTGAGCACAATTTCACATTCGCATCTTGAGTTTTGTTGATCCGGTATTTGGCAGCAGAGCAGAACAGAGCAGATTTTCAGATTAGTGACAGTGGATCATTTTGAGCATAACCAAAACTGATTTCTGGCATTGGTAGATGCTATATTCCAGTTCAAACTTTGTAATTGCTTTTATATCTCATTTGTAGGTCAGTGAGTCCTCTGGGGTTGTAGCCCTGTTTTGTAATTGAGCAGTGAGCTCTAGACAGTGTGCTTGAATGCAAATGCATTCCCCTTTTGTAATATTGTTCTACTACTGGTCATAGTATAATAATATTGTGGGTTCGAATCCCATCGTGGTTTTTCCCTTTTCGGGTTTCCACATAAAAATTCCGGTGTTATGGTTGTATGGTTATTTGCTTTAAGTTTTTGCATTGTACTTTCTCTCTTTTGCATCTGGTGGTTTAAGAATCAGTTTAACAATCAAGTAAACTGCAGAACATTGATTCACCCTCACCCCCCCCCGGTCTCAGTGATCATTGATTCCAACAAGAACAATTCATTTGGTATCAATGGTTATGTACTCAAGAACTAAGAAAGGGTCTCACTATCTCATGGGATACTATAGGAGATTTGTGAAGAACTATGGTCGTATAGCAGCAACACTCAACTCTATTGAAGAAGGGTTCTTTTCAATGGAACAGCTTAGCTAATGTGGCATTCAAAAGATTAAAGGAGGCTATGTGCACTAAGCCGGTTCTTGCTACTCCAAACTTCACCAAGGATTTTATTGTGGAATGTTATATTACAAGTAATGATATTGGAGCAGTTCTCATGTAGGAGGGTTGGCCCATTGCTTTTGAGAGCCATAAACTAAAGGATAAGAATCAACTCAAATGAGAAGGAAATGCTAGTTATTCTTCATGCGGTACAACAATGGAGGCCATATCTAATGGGAAGATACTTCAAAATTAACACAGACCCTGATAGCCTAAAATAATTTTTCAAACAAAGAGTATCTTTTGAAGACCAAGAAAAAAGGGACACTAAGATGATAGTGTATGATTTTGAGATTGTGTATAGAAAAGGAAAAAAAATATTGTGGTAGATGCATTATCTAGGAAGGATGCAAATGATGAAACTTTATTATGTATTATTTCAATATTACAAGCAAATTAGGTAGCAAAAGCTAAAGCTGAGTGGAAAAATGATGTTGCTACAAGTAATCTCATTCAACAATTATAGAGCGATCTGAGTAGAGCAAATAAGTTTTGTTGGAAGAAAGATACTTTGTGGTATAAAGAGCAATTATGCCTATGCAAGAATTCCACTCTCAAACAAAATATCCTAGAAGAACATCATGAGTCTCCAATAGGTGGTCATTTAGGGTGTTTGAAGACATATCAACGAGTCAAGGAATATTTCTTTTGGGAAGTATTAAAAGGGGATGTTCAAAATTTGTGGTTGAATATTTGGTTTGTCAAAGAAACAAAGGGGAGACAATTGAAACACTAGGAATCTTGCAGCCCTTACTTATTCCTAGCCAATGTTGGGAGGAGATCTTCATGGATTTCATCACAGATCTTCCAAGATCTAAAGTTAAGAATGCAATCGTGGTAGTGGTGGATTGCCTCACTAAATATGCCCATTTCATTGCATTATCACATCCATTTACAATGAGTATAGTGACAAAAGCATTTTTGGAGAATACACAAAAAGCTACATGATACACCTAAAGAAATGGTTAGTGACAGTGACCCTATCTTTACTAGTAACATTGGGAAAAATTTATTCTCATGTTTGGGAACTCAATTAGCTCATAGTTCTTCATACCATCCTCAAGTTGATGGGCAAACGAATAAGCAGTCTCAATGGGTAGATTGGCTACCACTAGCAAAATTGTAATATAACACTTACTTCCATAGCTCATCAAAGATGTCTCCTTTTATGGCACTATATGGATATCATCCTCCTTCTATCACTTCATCATTGAGGGTGTCACCAAGAGTCCAAGCTATGGAGGATCACATGCTTCATTACCAACAAGTACTCTCAAGACTCAAGGAGAATTTGGCCATGGCACAAAATCAAATGAAGCAGCAAATGGACCAACATCGTAGTGAAAGAAGTTTTGAAATTGGGAATTGGGTGTTCTTGAGATTACAACCTTATAAGCAAATATTGTTAAAGCACACAAATAAAAATAAGTTGTCACCAAAAAATATTATGGCCCATACTAGATTATGCAAAAGATAGGTAGTGTTGCCTACGAGCTCGAGTTGCCGCCAACAACCAAGATACATCCAATTTTTCATGTTTCCTATTTGAAGAAAGTAATTTGGAATAACATCCCTACACAAACAATATTATTAGAACTCAATGTAGAAGGCAAAATCATATTGGAACCAAAGTTCATTTGTAATGTCCCCTTCCTAAGCCAGTTCAACATGGTGGAGTCATTAGCCTGTTCAGTCAATTCTCGGGGGCTAATGATTAGGGTTAGGGAATCTTGGAAGCAGTATATTCTGATGGTTGGATGAGTGTAACGCTATTTTCTGGAGCCTTTTCGAGTTAATTCAACCACACTATTTTTAGTAAGTCAATTATGGGCACCGAGACAGTTAGTTGGCATGCTTGCTAATTTTAGTATTGTTAGTGGGTTCAGTTTTGTTACAAGACTCGGACTCGGCAAGCTGATTTTTTGACTCGGACTCAGACTCAGCGCCCAAACTCAACCAAGACTCGGCAAATTGAAAAACCCAAGAAATTCAAAATCTTTTGAGGATTTAAAACCTGTTTCATGCATTCTTTAATAAATAAACATTAAAGACACAATAATCTCATCAAATAGAAGCACATACACAAGTTTACATTGTGTCACATAAGTATAAATGCAAATCAACAACATGGATTGTGGAAATCTGATGAATCTAATTCATAAAATTTTCCCGAAATTTGTGGAACACCTGCAAACACTTTATAAACTCTGTATTGAATTCCTCAATGTGATTCTAATTGAACTTCATCTTTGTCTGACAACTGCAACTCTTAACCCGACAGGCTGGTAGGGTCAAATCTCTGATACCACTGTGAGATACCCTTACTAATTTCACCCCAAGTTCTTGTAATATATTCCAAACAATTATAACAAACATTTGCAAAATGTCTAATGCTTAGAAAATAATATTTGCAAAGCAAACTTGGTTTGTAACCAACTTGACATTTTATAAGAACTCAGAGTGTTACAACATAGTGCACCTTATCAGTTGCATCTTCCAGCATATTTGCATTCAATCTTATTTAACTAAACAAAGATATTTGCACACTGAATAGCAACTAAATCATAATAAATGAACAGCTATTACTAGACAGATTTGTAGAAATAACTTTAATAGAGAATTTCATAAATCTGAGTTTGATATAAATATTGACCAATGTTGTTATATGGAGCCTAATCAAACTCCAAGGTTAAATTTTCCCCTTTTATCGGCGCAATTTCCCCCCAAATTATTCAAAGAGGGTTTGGGGGCAACGGCCCCAAGACAGGGTCAAGGGGCAACACCCCTTGCAGGGTCCAGGGGCAGTGCCCCTAGCGCGCTCCCTGACGCGGTACAAGGCGGGGTCGAGGGACAGCGCCCCTGAAAGCTCAAACGACTTTTATTATTTTATAAAGGCGTAGGGAGTTATTTTTCTATTGGCTGATATCTAATGCTCAAAAAATAATATTTGTAGAATATCCATCAAATTCCAAGGTTTGTGTTGCTTTATCACTCTTCACGTCCTTGAAATTTGTCTCTAATGGAGACTACACTGACTTTTTAATTCTTTTTTGCCTTTTTTTTTGCTTGTTGGGCAGCAGAGTCTGGGGCTCAGGACTCATGAAATCTACTGAGTTTGACATACCCGTGATTCTACGCAGACCCGGCCAGACTCGGCCAAGTCCGAGTCCAGGGTCCTCTGGCCTCGACAGAGATGACCCGCCTCAGGACTCGCCGAGTCTAGGCCAAACTCTGCGAGTCGTGTAACTTTGGTTTTGATGATTATCAACTTTTGATATAGTTCAAGGACATTAAATTGAATAACAAGAAGTTATAAGTTAATAAAGTTAAATTACAAATTTAACTTCATCATTATTTTAATTTATTTAATGAAGGGACTATAGAGGCCAATTCTTAAATTAAAAGTGAATTATTTTAATGGGTGAGCCTTTATTATTTAATGCTACATTGGCAAATTAAAAGGGGAAGTGATTTTTATTAAACAAAGCAAAAAAGTAATTTTTTTAAAAAGCAAAAAAGTGCTTTCCCAAAAAATTGCAAAGAAAACAAAACAGTGTTTTTTCGAAAAAAACAACAAAAAAACCAAAAAAAAAATATAAAAGGACGATTCATGCTCTCATTTAAGGATATATTGAGTATTGATTTTGATATTGCTTCTAATTTGGGGAGATTGCTTCTACTCTTTCGTATGTAAGGACGGAAACCCTTGCAAGCAACATTCTCCACGTTGTTGAGAGATACAATCTAGAGAATGATCTGGTGATTTCATTCAGAGGTCACATTTGGGCATATTGGAGTCTACATTTTCAGAATCGCAGAGCATATTGAATATCACAATTTAAAAGACCAATTTTGGAGAAGATTGAGGGTAGATTTTCTATTTTGCTGGATGTATCTTATCCCTTGCTGGCCATACACTCTTTTGATGGGTGTCTAGGGTTTTGAGGAGGTTACACTTGCTGTTTTGGGGCATTTTGAACCTGCACTTCCTTGCATACCTTTAGCATAGCTTTGGAGCAGATTGTGAAGGTTGGCATTCATTTTGGAGTGATATTTTGGTGATTTTTGTGAGTAGCTCAAGCACAACCATTGTTGCATTTTCTGGGTATGTTGGATTTAGATATGTAATGTATTTTTATGAATTGGGTTGTTATTTTTGAGAGAAAATGTATTTCCAGATCAGAAATTAAATCTAGAATTTCCAGTTGTGTTTTTTCTAAATATTAGTGTAATATCCCACTAATTTTTTTTTTGTTTTCTCAAGCCAATAACAATTCATCCACAACAAATAACCCGTTAAGGTTAGAGTAATAAGCAAAACAACTGAAAGGGAACCCTTCCACCTTTTGTTCACCGAGAGCCCAGACTGGGAGGGTGAGAGCATACGGTGTTCCAGGGATCGTCAGTATCAATAAACAAACTGAAAATTACAATTGCATGGGCGGCAAGCCATCCCCTTCTGCCTATCCAGCAGGATAGAAACTAAACTTCTTGGCGGTAAACCGACCAAGGGAAAGATTACAAGAAACTAAAGTTCAATCACTCTACCCCGTATTTCAGCGAGAGGACATTACATTAACAATCACTCTACCACATATTTCAGCGGGAGGACCAGAACATTGAACTTATCACTCGACCACTTATTCAGCAGGAGGACTGAAAATTACAAATTGTTGCATATCAGGCGGCAAGCCAGCCTCTTCCACTTATTCAGCGGGATGAGAATTACAAAGAGAGAACTGGTTAGTAGTACTACTACTTAACCTTACAATAATAGAAATGATAGAAGGAGAGTAATGCAGATTTCTATAATAAAGATATAAATTTCTGTTACAACCAATCTACAGGTTGGAAACACAGACCAGCAGCCTAGATAAATGCCAAAATATTCATAACTCCCTCATTTTACATCCGAATTAGCTCAAACCAATCCCAAACCCACCGTACAACATATGCAATGGTAACCAATCAAAACAACATCCCAAAAAGACCCTTATTTAATTTGCACGCATCCCAATGCAAGGCAGAAAACCCACGCCTAGACTAGGAATTTCGATTTTGCATAATTAATTCAAAACGCAAACAAACGTGCTAAAAACTTACAAACTTATTTGCCAATGCTGGGAAGGAAGATAGGAATGATACCCATAACTGTCAGACGCTCTAGCAAAGAGATGTGAGCAAAAATGTGCTTCAGCCACAGGCAAAACCAGCAAGTTCCAGAATCGTTGCAACACCAAGATGTCTATGGCAAAGCTCTGAAAATGGTAGAAGAATACAAGGCACAACTAGGTACTGTATTTCAAGTACGAAACCGGGTAGCACTAGGGAGACACACTCCGAAGCCTCAAGTTCTATCGCCAATCCGGTAGCATAACATTACAGATTTTCAAGATGATCCAAATGGGAACCCAAGCCTCATATTTATAACTTCATTCTTCAAATTCAAATGACATCCCTCCAATTTCCACGCTTGCATTTGAATTTCATTCCACTTACATGTGGACCCAAGTGTAGCGCCCATTCTCCTAAGTCAAAAGTCACACCCAAGAAAGGGGAGGACCCACGTTAAACACTTAGGCACATATTAGCGATGCAAAGTGAAATAATATCCCTTCTAAAATATTTCTCATTCCATAAAACAACTGAATTTCGCCAAACTTAGGATTAAATAGGCATTAATCCCAAATTTAATAAACCAGTAGCCAATAAATAGATTAATTAAATATTAACCTTAGGATAAGGAAATAATATTTAATTATGTTGCAAATGTCTCCCGCACTGATTATTATCACCACCAAGATGAAACTGAGCCCGGACGACCACAGACTGCTACAGAATTCAGAACCCTGTCTACTGCCAAAAATAGAATTGTGCCACACAGCCACTTACTAAAAATAGTAAGTCAAGAATTAATGCTCAGAAAAATATGATCATCGCGTCCAGAGGCAAAGCAAGGAGGGCTTAGTAGGACAGTGGCACCAGAATGGTCATTCCCTGACTTACTAAAAATAGTAAGTCCTCGTTTCATCAATGCTAGACCCTGATTACTCATTCCACCTAGCCTACGGGTCTCAGGAATAGGCTAATGGACCACTGAAAGAGCATCAATGAGAAGGGGACATTACAATTAGTCATTTTTTGAACTGAAAAAGTGTTGCATTATTATCTCTTTATCTGCACTATTATTGTCATTGATTATATTGCAAAAATAAGTCAAAAACAAAAAAAAACAAAGCACGAACAAGGCTGCATATTACATCATTCTCCAAACACGTACAAAAAAAACTAAGGACTAGAACTCTCAATGAATATCTCATTCAGTGGAAAGATGCCACATGGGAAGATGAAGAGTTCTTTCAAAAGAATCCACACTTGGTAAGCATTGTGGATAGTGCTTCTCTAAAGAGTAGGGGGGCATGCTACACCCTTAATCCTAGAGTATACATGGGGTTATGAGTAGTCATTTTGTGGCTACCTTAACTCCTAATTAAGTCATATTATCATTATTATATTGACATTTAAAAATTTAGGTCGACCTAGGATAGTCATATCTAAGTTATCCTAGGTGATATCCTAGGGATAAATAAGGTATATATAGGAGGTAGTGAGTCTTATTTCATCATCAGATTATGAATTGTCTTCTCATTGGAGACATTTGGAGGTTTTCCCCCTCGAAGTGGCTTGCTATTCTTAGTTATTATAGAGTATTTGCAACATCTTTCATATTATCTTCCTCATTTGTGTAAGTTATTTCATAACACTTTATTGGTTCTCCTACGAGTTGATGGAGCGAAACCCACAATGGGCTACATATAGGAGGGCATGGATAGGGCCAAGGAGGCTACTAGATCCATTTATGCGAGATTTGAGGATAAGCATTGCCCCATTTGGGAAATCATTGATAGACAATGGCACCTTCAGCTTCACAAGCCCCTACATGTAGCTGCTTATTTCCTCAATCCGACATTTCGATTCCACCTTGCTTTCAAGGTGGATGAGGAGGTTCTAAGTGGGCTCTACAGAGTCATATAGCAGATGATGGTTGATTCTAGTGTTGGAGGACAAATAGTCACTGAGATTAAGATCTTTAGACTTGCACAAGGAGATCTCTTTGCACGAGATATATGCAAGGTGACTTAGTTGACATTGTAGCCACGTAAAAATCTATTAAAGGCATAACTTAAGATTAAAAAATTAGAACTTTTCCTTTTTTACATTATTATTAATATTTTGAAACTTAAAAGTTGGAAAATGAGATTGATTTTTTTATATTTCTCATCTCAGATTCATGGTGGGAAAGATTTGTTGCAAAGATATCGAATCTTAAAAGGATTGCAATTCTATTATTGAGCCAACCATGTAGTTCTTCGAGTTGTGAGCACAATTGGAGTATGTTTGAGCATATACACTCAAAGAAGCACAATAGACTATCAATGCAAAAGTTGAATGATCTAGTTTATGCTCATGACAACCTTCACCTTAGCCACAGACAAATTTTGGGCAGTGACTTATCACTCATCACACTAGAGGGGGTTGATCCACAATCAGATTGGATCAATGAGTGTAAGGATCCTATCTTTAGTGACCTTGATTTGGTTGATTAGGTGGATAGAGAGGCAAAGGCAGTAGCCATGGCAAAGGAGAAGGATAGATCACAAGCAGACACATTGGACGTTGTGTGGGTGTCAATGAGACACAAGCAAATATTATGGCTGCATCATCATCCAAGTCCTATCTTAGACACCCATGCAAGAGGGTCGAGTGATGCAAGCTCCTCTGAGCCATAGACTTCTAGCTTTTGTTTTGATATTTGTTTGGAGCTTTTGATTCCATGGATTTCATATTCCATGAGTTTTGTATGCATTTCACAATACTTGGATATTTAAATGTGTTATTTCCTTCAGCTAAAATTTGTGTTAATACTTATGTGATCAATGTATATTTGTGTATGTGATAAAAGTAGCTTCTATTTGATGAGGTTATTGTTTCTTTAAGGTTTATTAAGTAAAGGGTGCAAGAAACAAGTTTAAAATCCTTTAAAATATCTGAAATTACTAAGTTTTTCAATTTGCCTACACAAAGTCTAGGTGTTGAGTCCAAGTCTGGGTCAAAATCAGCTTGCCAACTCCAAGTCTTGCATCACTGAATTTTACACACTTCTGAGATTACTGTCAAAGATTCATCTATTGTCTTGTGTGTTTAATTGGTATATTCAAGCTTTGCATTGTAATTTTCATTACCGTGGATGTTGTACATTGTATTGCAATTTTCATTAATGTGTACTTTGTATGCAATTTCTATTATTCAATTGATTGGATCCTGTCAATTGGTTTCAATTAAATTTAAATTGTGTGTTGTACCCATTCTTTTTGGTCTCTACTTTTGCCAAAAAGAGTGTGTTAGACATCATAGATTAAGTCATTCACATCTCTGTCAAAAAGTTAAAAAATCTCGTCCATGTGCAGAAGTGCTGATTAGCCTTGTGCACATGCCCAAGAACCAAAAGACACTGTCAGTGCAAATCAGATCTGCTCGAAACGGGGGGTTATGATGGCCATAGAATAGTAGGGGCATCGGTTCGAACCTAACATGTCATACATAAGACGGGTTGGAGAGGACTCGATAGTTTGTGGTGATGCAATCAAGACTTTGTTGGCGGCAACCAAGTGCTCTTCACCCAGGAGCAGCCGTCAGCGACAGCAGGCACATTGCAGCCCCAAGCCAACACCATGGCATCATCTGGCGGTTACAGAGGTAGCTGAAGGGGAGGAAGAGGCAACAATAATAATAGCAATAATCGGAGTCGAATGCACTATGATGCCAAGGGACGGCCGATGATTCAATGTCGGGCATGCAACCAGTGGGGACACTTTGTGCGGGACTGCCAGAAAGAGGAGGCATCACAACACTTGTGCAGATGGTGTGGTCCTGGAGACCACGATGAGACAAATTGCCCCAAGCCAGGGGTTAACCTCCTCAACATTGAGAAGATTGGTGAGAAAGAAGTACTGGCGATCACCCGCGCTCAGACCAAAAAGGCCACTTATCCGGACCCCCGTAAGGAGAAGGAGAGATTACGGGAGGCAAAAGCCAATATTGAGCAGGGGATGACGGCCGAACGACAGAACAATGAGGTGGTGAGTACATCATCCCGTACGGAAGCCGAAAATAACATAATTGGGCAAGTACTGCAGATGGAAGTGCCTTAAGGGTAAAGAACCTTCTAGAAACAATGCCACAGTTGAGAACCGCCATTTTTAGTTCCATACAAACCACTGCGCAAGCACCTTCGCATGCGGCACGGGCGGAAGTTCCGGTCAGCCCCTCGGCTGACCCAATGTTGTTGGCCTTAAATAGTGGTCGGCATCCTGTTGTAGTAGAGATGGGAATTCTCGGGGCTATCCTCAAAGACACCATCGTGGACGGAGGTTTGGGGGTGAATGTACTACCAAAGGATACGTGGAAGAAGCTCGAGAAGCCAACACTATGGCCACCCACGTTCAACTTGGTAGGTGCAGACCAGCACGACATCAAGCCACTCAGCACCCTGATGGCCCAGCCGGTGACAATCGGCACACAACCCTTCCTACTAGATTTTGTGGTAATCCCACTCAACAAGAAGGGGTACGACGCCATCTTAGGGAGAGGGTGGTTGGTTACAGAAAAGGTGAACCACGACTAAAAGAAGAACACCCTTTCCATGGAGAAAGGGGGGTGGAAGTACACCATTGATCTGAGGACCCAGGTTGTCGGCGAGGAACTTGCGTCATCTGACTCGGATTCAGAGGATTCAAATAGATGAGAGTGGGACTCCTATGAAGGTAAAGATGAGAGGGAACCAAACGAGGAAGGAGTGCTTGAACTTGGTGGATGTTCAGAAGATGACACTTCCTCATTGAATGGACTCTGCCACTGGCAAATGAAAGACTATGAAGTGTTTCACCCGACTTGTCACATGCTAAGATTGAGGACAAGCCAGGCGAGAAGGAGGAGCTTCCGCCAGAATACACGGAGTACAAGGAGGGAGACGCCAAAGTAAATGATGTTCCGGCATACGAATTTTCGAAGGATAGGCCAATGCAGTACGAAGACCCCACTATGAAGGAGACAAACTTGGGAAACACTGCCAATCCCCGAAATATCTGGGTAGGCGACGATTGGAGCCTGGTGCTGAAGGTTACAGCATTCAAAATCTTCCTGGAATACAAGGACGTATTCGCGTGGTCCTACAAGGATCTGAAGGGCGTCCCGCCAGAAATGTGCGTCCATCGGATACCATTGGTCCCCAAAGCCCAACCAGTACGGAAGAGGCCGTACCGAATGAATAAAAACTATGCTACCAAAGTTAACGAGGAGATCAAATGGATGTTGGAGGTCGGCATCATATTTCGGGTGGAGACAAGTGAGTGGGTCTCGCCGATTGTGATTTCACTAAAGAAGGAGGCCAACCAGATCTGCATCTGCATGGATTTTCAGTGCCTCAACGCAGTCACCATCAAGGACCCGTTTCCCATACCCTTCACAAACAGTATCCTGGAGGAGGTGGTTGGACATGAAATGTACTCATTTCTCGACGGCTTCTCAGGATACAACCAGATTTCGATAGCTGAGGACGACAAGCTAAAGACCACCTTTGTGGTGGAAGATGAAGTCTATGCCTACAATCGGATGCCATTCGGGTTGTGCAACGCTCCCGCAACCTTCCAGAGGATAGTCCTTCACATCTTTGACAAGATGTCGGTGGGAAATTTTAAAGCCTTTTTGGATGACTAGTCGATTTTCAGTAGCGAAGACGCTCACTTGGTGGCGTTGAGAGAGTGCATGGAGCGATGCCGAAGGGCCAGGCTCGCCTTAAATCCACGGAAATGCTGGTTTATGGTACCACAAGGGAAGTTGTTGGGCCATAGGGTATGGGATCCCTATGTAGTTGACGAGCGACAGGGGTGGACATTTTGTGAACCACGTTATTAAACTCCTTACTACGGAATTCAAGATTTTCCATTCACTGTCTAGCACCTATTACCCGCGAGCCAATGGGCAGGCTGAGGCTACCAACAAGATTCTCGTGGGCGTAATCTACAAGTCGTGCGGTGTCGAGGGAGAAGACTGGGAAGAAAAATTACCTTCGGTCTTGTGGGCCTACCGCACAACCTACAAGGTGACCATCGACCAAACTCCGTTCCAACTCATGTACGGGCAAGAAGTTGTCGTGCCAGCAGAATTCATGGTGCCAAGCCTTCGCATTGCAGTGGAGAACAGACTCGGGGATATGGAGAGCCTGAGGGAGAGATTGTATGCCTTGAGCAAGCTGGACGAAAAAAGAATGATGGCACAATGGGCCACAGAAGCAACCCAGCAAAGACGGAAGGTCTGGCACGACAAGCATCTTAGGCGAATGAAGTTTACTCCGAGGCAATTAGTGTTGAAATTCAATGGGAGGAACGAAATCAAACCAGGAAAATTTAAAGTACGATGGCTAGGCCCCTTCAAGGTATGCGAGGTCAATGCCAACAGGGCGATTAAGTTGTGGATGCTCAACGGGAAGGAGATGTCAGACGCCGTCAATGGATCGAAATTAAAACAGTACCACGAACAGAGACGGGTGACCGATCCCGAATCCTCCCGAAGAAATAATCATCAACGAAAAAAAAATTGCACGGTCGTACGAGTCCGTACGACAAGTGACCGTACAGCCCCCAAAAAAGAAAGAAAAATTGTGTCGTACGGTGGAGAGGTCGTACGGTGGGGCCACGCGTCCACCGTGCAGTGGCGCGGTGGGGCAGATACCCCGCACGCCATATATACCCCGCAACGCCCAAATAGAAAAGAAAACCAAAACTAAATTGCAGACCCTGCCAACCATAAGGAAGGGGAAAAAAAAATCGTGGAGGAAGGAGATTGCACGTCGTACACCGTAAACCTGCAGGTCGTACACCGTACCAACACCGTAAGCCATACACAGTACGGCGAGAGCTGAAAGGGAAACGCTAGCAGTTGGAAGGAGTAAGTAGCAGGTGCAAGAAAGTTAAAGCTATAAAAGCAGATTAAGGAAATTAATCGGGGATCAATGGACACAAACAGGAATAAGGCGGATTGGAGAAAATGGTTGCAGCCGTTAGAAGACAAGTTATAGGGAGGGTGAAGAAATTCAAAATCAAGTGCAGACACAAGCAAGCGAGTTTTGCCATCTGGTGTGCGTATTGCAGGCAGCCTCAGGATGAGCAGCACTCAGAAAAGCAGGAAGCATAGTCCAAAAAATCAGTCGACAAAGGACAAGGAAGAGGTAACAGCGGACAATATTGTGTTTAAGGGTCTTAATGGAATAGACTGCAGGAATTGGTGGGCGAAGACACCTCACGACAACCCAATAAAGAAAAATCTTTGCCAGGCACAGGTACATTGGGTTGTCCAAATGCCAGTTTTTTGCATAAAAGATTTTGAGGTAGTTTTGCATGCCATGATTGGCACCTATGATAGACACCGCCACCAGTCTGTATTTGACTATCAGCACCAGCGGATAACTATTTCTTTCACGGCAAGCGAGTTCAGCAAGGTGTTTGGCATACCTGGGTTGAAAGGAAAAAAAAATTGATACTTCGCAGAAAATCACTACTGAAAACCATGCCACCTTGCTACAGTTGATGTTCCAGGAAAACCTCCCACAGGCAGAAAAAGATAGCCTCAAAAGTGTCGGTAAGAGTAGGGGGGTCAAGAAAACATTTTTGGCGAAGGGAGTATGGCGATGCTTGTTGTCTGTAGTAAAGAGTCGCCTTACAGGCGCTAGCCGCGCATCTGATATAGCGATCGCACAAATTGTGTTGATGAATGGGCAACACAATGGAGTGGTGTATGATTGGGCATCACTGCTGGCGGATAGGATGGACGAATTCATGACCCTCCGGTACAAGATATTTTACATGCCACATCACGCCATTGGGTTATTCCTCGATGCAATCCGCACACAAATCACCCCAGGCTCACAGCCATTGGAGCCACAAGGTCGTGTTGCACCGGACCAGCCGCCTATATTCTACTAGTCACATTTGGATGTCTTGGCACATGGTGCGGAGGCACATCTGGGCACTAAAAGGAAGAAGCCCACCATGTCAGAAACGGAGTCCGACACAGAAGAGTCTGACGCAGAGGAGGAGGATGCTAATAGTGGCAGGGAGGAATCCGCCGACACCTCCCAGGTGAGCGGAGGGAGTTTTCGGTTGGCAGGTAGAGGGGGTGACCAATTGCTGAAGAGGAGGTAATGGGATCGGTAGGCACGGAAGGGTCCGCACCAGCCAGTACTGTTCTAGCATCACACCAGGCTCGGGTCCAGTTTACACCAACACACTTACCAAAGACTTGTCAGTTGGCGGTGCCACGGTCATTTGGGACAGTCAGCGTAGTCACCACGGTGCCAGTACCTAGCTTTGGGCAGCCTCAGGTGACGATCGCTTTGACACCACCGAGAGTCGAGACCACAATAGGGATCGACTCTAGGGTGGCCTCAATTCACCAGGATGGGCCGGGTATCTTGGTGAGTGCGGGAGCTTCCATGGAGCAGGATGTGTCGGGTGTGCCAGGTTATATGCAGGAGGTAATGATGGAAGCAAGCGCTCTCCAGGATGACCTCAATGCCTGGTTGAGTCGTTACCAGCTCACAACCGTGGCACCTGTAGGGGAGGCCACTCTATCTCCATGCAGGGAGATGCATTCCCTGGATATCATTGATCTCGAGGAAGGGAGTTCTCCCAGTAGTAGGGCGCTTCAAAAGGCTGCTTCACCCTCGGCGGAGGTAGTAACCAGTCCTTACAGAGAGGAGGGGGTGCCTGTGGGAGTGCAGCAGGGTGCGGGAGAGTTTGAGCAGTTCATTGCCGAGATGACTCTAGGAGCACAGCAGCTTGTGACATTTGCGAGACTCCAGGAGGATGCTGCCATGGTCGAGCAGATGGAGAATTTGTTGACTTTTGCCCGCACAAGATGCAGAGAAGAGTTTGGGCGGTGTTTTGAGTCTATCGGGTGGCCTCAAACGGAGAACCTGGGGATGCTGGAGGCTTGGTGCCTCACTGAGGGGGTTGGCGAGACCCGGATGTAGTCCTTGTTGAGAGAGGTGGAGCAAGCCTTCCGCGAAGGCTATCTTGAGCTCCGGAGGGCACAACACATGGCATCCACAGCTGAGGCCTTGCGCGTAGTAGCAGTGACAGCTCGAGAGGAGCTGACTGCCAGGTTTCAGGAGGTTGAGGCTACCATGGCACAGACTCGGACAACAATGGACATTCTGGTAGCAGATAAGTCTGCCTTTGGTTATGCAGCTGGAAGAGGAAAGGGCATCCAGAGCTCGGTTAGAGACTCGATTGGTTAGTGCACTGGAGAGCGTGGACAAGAAGGATAAGGAGGTGTTGGAGGCAGCCTATGACTGCAATGGAGAGGCAGATGGTGGCAGAACGGGATCTGAAGAGGAGGACTGAGCAGGTGTACGAGCTATGTGGGCTCTTGGCTTCCACCACTACACCATCAGCGCCTTCTTCATCAGGGACGCCCTTTGCACCCCCTTAGTTTTTGATTTTGGGTTCTGTAGTAGCAATGTATTCTCCATTTTGTTGTAAGTCGTCTGGAGACGACCTTTCTTTTTTGGGGGGGATGATGTTGGCGGCAATATTGTATGAGAATAAAACTAGTTAATTAAATTGTATTTGTCTTTGTTAGTTCGGTAACCGAGGGATGGTAGTTACGGGTGCGATGGTTGGCCCTCGCATCCCCTCGGTACCTTTATATACCTTACCTTGGAAGGTAGCTTGTATGAACACACATGATTATGAATGGAATAGCATTTCTTATGTTTTATTCGATATCTATGGCATTATTATTCTGCATTGAGTGTTCTATCTGTATGTTCTAAACTGTTCACCCAGAGGGTAAACAAACTTCACTTTCTTATGCACATGCAAGAGTTCATAGCCACATTGTCCCAGTTTACCGTGACGTGCATGCATCAGCTGCTCCTAATGCAACGATGCAATCAAGACTCCATTCCCTTCTATGCTTTCCACAATACCAGCCAGCAACCTTTTGATCAATCTTTGTGGTGTTCATGCAAGAGTTTACGATCACAATTGAATGGCAGGCATGTTGCTCAAATGAAAGCCCTTCATACCATGCTTGCAATTGCTGCTAATGTGGCAGCCACTACTTGCGGTCCCCCAACCATGCTCCAAGTCTGAATTCCGCAACATCAAACCCGAGGAACCATACCCCCCACCCGAGGGACAAATTCTTCAGTTTGCTTGCAATGTGTGCTTAAAACCCAAAGATTTGACTTGTAGATATTGTTCAAAGCTAGAGATGATTTCCTTAAGTTCTAGGATTTGCTTTTGTTGCCCACCCTACACATTTAATCCCTAGTTGGCCTGTTATGTCGAAAATTTCACATCATCCCGGGAGTCCTTTATCTGTTGTAGTTCTTGAAAACCCTGATCAGTCGATAAACCTTTAGGTATCAAGTCTTGTGTATGTCCAAAAAGGGGCCCCACCCCACATTATAGGGATATCGTTATGTAACTTAAGTAAACCCATAAGCTTTGGTGTCGGTAAGTCTTGTCCCACTCGATATCCCAATCTCTGATAGTCTTGTGTTAGTGGGTCTCTCACAAATCATATATTGGCTGATCGCACTTTAGGGGTTTTTCTGCACACACTTTCTTTGTTCAGCAGTTCTCAAAGGACGCGACTATCCAATACTTCAATGGTAGCGATCCCAAAGCCGGTCACTTGCATTGTGACGTCAACGAAGTGCCTTTCCGTAATGAGAAATAAATAAGGCAATTAATAAAGGCTTTGTTTCAAATCCTAGAGCAATACAATAGCCGCCGAAACTCAAGAATTAATTGCTCCAGGTTTTCATGTATCTGTCAACCTTGCTCATGCCATTTGTGTTCGAGACTTATGGGAAGTTGGAAGAGGCACTCGAGTGGAAGCATAAAACCAGGTTCGAAAGTAGAAGCTCTCTTCGTTTAAATTGTTCAAATTTGCAATTTTCTTGTTGATAAAAAGTAGAAGCTTCTTAATTTAGCATTCATGAACTCCTACTTTCTTCACTACTCCATCTTGTTTTATCCCAACTTGAGCTTCCATCCTTTATTGGAAACCCTAGCAATTTTGCATTCAGTTTCAATGGCACCCAAACCCTCTCAACCCATAGAGAATAAATTGGAATACATTAAAGATACAAAAGTTGGCCCATTTACAATACATGATATTCAGAAGAGGTTGTGTAGTTCAGAAAAGTCTCCCATTTCGCGGAAGGTCATTGAATCTGCTTTATCCCAAGCCAGAAGCTACCCTTCTGTTGTTGCATGCCCAGAAATAGTCCCCTCCTGTGTGCAACATTACCACCCTGACTCTCAAGAAATTCGGGGTGCAAACCAAAACTTGATAGCCAAAATAGATGCAAACAACATATCTCTTGCACTACACCTTCCCAAGAAAGAAGGGGAGATAGATTTATCTTTTCAGTTAGGGTGGAAATACTTCCACAACCAAACAGATTAGTGCCTAGACACAATTGCTTAAGGCTGGTTGAAAGCTCCTCGACCTGGTAAATCTAGGTTGCCTTCCCGAATTAAAAGAGCTCTCCAGGGATGATATTGCTGATATTATTGTGCTGCTATGTCGTGTGGTCGGTAGGCCGAGCACGAAATTCTTTGAGGAATGGATGTGTTGGTTTGTTCTCACCATCTATGATGATAAAAATTAGATTGGCTGGGCAAAATTGATATGTGACTTCTTACATGAACAACTCATTAAAATTAATGACAGGAAGCAATTTCACTTGTGCTCTATGCTCTTCTATGTGATAGTTGCTGGGAGGATTTCTTGGCCAGGTGTGAGACAAGTTGGGAACCTTTATGATGCTGCCCCTATTTACAATTGTTTTCCCCAGTTGCAAAAAAGAGAGGGTATGAGGTATTTCTCTCACATCCATGACACTTTTCTCATGGCAGTCATTAAGGATATCGAAGGGAATCTTGAGAGAAGAATATCAGAGAAAGCCATAGCCCTAATTCAAACTTATGGCAGTTTCTATGTTCAATTTACGAGTTTCTCTTATCTGAGGGTCAGAGGTTATAAAAAAGCCCCACTGAAACTACCTAGGTATGCCTCTGATTATCTTGTGTTCTTAGAATTGTGCCGCTAGATGGCTTTTGTGAATATCAAATATGTTCAGATGAGAAAGAAGGGGTAATCTTTTCCTTTGAGCCTGTCCCATTTTTCTTGTAAAAATAATGAATCTGCAAAGTTCTCAAACAAGCTCCTAGCTGAGTTAGGTCTCCCTTCTCTGCCAATGAGAACCCATTTTGACAGTAAAGGTTATGTTAGAAAAAAAATTCTACAAAGCAACTCGCTATGTTCATGTGCCCAAGTTAGAGGATTTTTGGAAAGATTGCATCGATGAGAATGAAGTTTTCAGGAGAGGCTTTATGTGGCTAACCCTTAGCCAGATGCTTAATTTCAATGTTATTTCCTCTATTCCAGAAAATGTTATTGATGATTCAAACCTCGTCAACAGTTCATACCAAAATGCCAGCTTACCCCTTTTTCAATGGCCAGAAAATGAAGAAGAAATGGATATCAAAGGCAAGACTTCACAAGTCCTAGACAGGTCACAAGCATGGTTGGAGCGTGCAATTAAAAGTCATTCTAGTTACTCATCACAAAAGGGAACGCCCAAGGAGACCAGTACAATTGCTCAAGCTTCCCAGAGAGTGGTAGGGAAGCCAACATCAAAGATCAGTACGTCTCGAGCAAACTCGCAGCCTGGTGGAGATGATGACCCGCCTGAGAAGAACAAGAAATTGAAATCTGTTTGTGAAACAGGTTCTGTAACACCACCTAAGAAGAACAGGACATCTTTACAAATCAGTTCTAGCGAGGAAGACACTCAATTTCTTCACCAATTGGGAGAGCAAAACCCATTTGTTTCTTTGGTCGATGATGTAGATCCTCAAACTCCTCCTTCTGATGTTTCCTTGTTGACTCTTGCTACCACCATCAATACTTTGTCTGTCAAAAGTCCAGCAAACCCTTCATCCACCCCATGGCTGAAAAAGGCAATTGAGAAACAAAAGAAACAATATTCGCCAGCCACTGAAATCAAGATTGACACAGTAACACGCCTGCTACGAGAAACACCAAAACCGAAAAAGGCAAGGCGAATGGCCGGAATGATTGTGGATCCATAGACAAAGCACCATGTCTTAGAAATTGCTAATCCTAATGTGGATAAAACTGAGCAGGAAATCACTGAAGAGATGTTTAATATAAGCAAAATTAACATGGGGCCTGCGATAACAGAAGGAGATATTTATCATGCCAAGCATTCAATCACTATTTTGTCTAGGAGAACTAAAGTTGCAGAAAGGAAGAACCAAGAGCTCGCTCAATATGTAGATGCTCTTACTTCATCCGATCTGCTTGGTCAACTGAGAACCTCGCCACCAGCTCATCTTTTGGGGTATCCATCACTGAACTTATCGATTCTGATAAGTTGGAGACTATCAAGCGAACACAGGCCATAACAAAAGCAGTTGAAGGTTGGGCCAGCCAGGTAATTTTAAAAGGGTTGTCATTCATCGAGCATGGTCTAAGGAACTATGACACTGGATCAAATGATCAGTGTACATCAAGTCGAGTTACAAAGGACAAGGAAGGAAACTGGTAGATTAACTGCTGCCCTCCTGGAAATGCGAGAAGTTACCAAATTGCCGCAAAATATTTTTGTTTCATAACATATTATTGATAATTTTGATGTAGATAATGCCACCATTTGGACAGAAATGCTAGAATGGAAACAATATGTTACAAATGAATTCCAATCGCATCTCACTGCTTCTTTAGTCCAGAACACAAACCTTCGGCGAGACCTAAAAAGCGCCTTTGATACAATTGGTGTTAATATACTTAGTGATGACGGGAAGGAATTGCTAGCAAGAGAAATAGTAAGGAGAGCATTTCGCTAGAAGGTGGAAGATAGTCTTTCCACAGCTAACGTTGGATCCAAATCCCTTAAGCATTTGAAGGATGCGATGGTAGTTCCAAATCCCGAAATTTAGGATTTTCCTGGCAAAATGACTGAGGCGAGCCAGAAAATTGCTAAGTGGAGAATCAGGGTCGAAGCCACAATTGAACCTGCAACAAAAAAGATATCGCCAATTCTTTCCAACTTCAAGGCATACAAAAAAAGATTGAATCCACAGATGGCACGACAACAACAACAGGGCAATGTAACAAGTACAATAGTGGCAGGTCAAGAAATAACAGAAGATGACGTGGAGTTGAAAGACGAAGAAATAGATGGGGGCGTGGCAATTTAATTCTTAGCTTTAGATAGTTGTTTTGTTTCCAATCTTGGGTCATAAACTATTAGTCCTGGTGGACTGTTTATTTAATGGTTATGTTTAAGACTTTCTTGAAACGGATGTCTCCAAGAAGTCATTATGTTTGGTTAGTTTAAACTAAACTATTTAATGATGGATGGAACCATAGTTAGGGGTTCTGATTTTGGATACTAAAGGCATAACTTACAGTAGATAGTAATTTTGCAGATTTTATGAAAAACTGAATGGAATTCTATTTGGAAGAAACTTTGTGCTATTTCAGTTAGGATTCCAATCTATGTTTGATGCTATGATCAATGATTATATGTGAATGTTTCATTGGATGTTGTTAAATCAGTTCTTGATCCAGACTTTGTGTTGTGTGTAAGGATTGTTTTCTGAATGTGAATTTGCATCGGATATATTGCATGTTGTTGTTACCATTTCCTTTGTATGGAAATCATTCATTAGTAGAAATTTGTGTATCAATGCTGGTGGATGATTCGAATTTGAAGTTGTAATGATTGATATGTATACTTTGTTGTGGAGATCATGAGTAGTTGATTTTATCCAGTCTTTCTTTTATTTTGTAATGCTTGCCTTTCCTGCTTTCAGGTTAAAAGCACACCCCGAAAAACCCCAAATTTATATCATAAGAGGGAGATGTACCTCTAAAATTCAAAGGAAAGTTGCAGGAAAACAAGCAACTTCTCCAACTGTTGATTGATGGTTTGTTCCTTAGTTCGGGGCTAGGAGTCATATTGTTATATTTTAAGGGGAACAAAATTTGTTAACCAACGGCTTTAATTTTTATTTATAAGGAAACTTCCCCTTCTAGTTTGAAGAAAGGTTTACCCATATATGTCGTTTCATTTTGCATTGTCCTAAAAAAGAGGGTCAATAATGAAGTGATAGTGGAAGATTAATGTTCTAGTACACAATATTGTAGACCCCATGGTTTTAAGACAAAAAATTAAAATACTAACACCATTATTTTGATCATTCTGCAAGACTGAATTCATCAAACCCATCAGAACTATACATGCATCCTATATCACTCTATTGGAGATAATGATTGAGTTGCAAGAGATCTTGCAACTAACGATAAAGACACAAGGGCGGAATCAATAAACAAAGTCGAAAGTCAAATAAAGAGTTGAATATCAAAAAGTGGTGAAGAGCAACAATTTTCTTATATATAACAAATTCATAACCTTCATCATAGCCCATCTTTTTACAAAGATCAAATATGAGGACTTTGATAGTGCCATCCTTGAGGAGATATTGAATGCACCAATAGCATGTTCAGTCAAATTAAGATGGAGTTCAACAGAGACACTCCACCTTGTAGTTCTATGATGACCACATTGAGCTTATCATTCAATAAAAGTGGGAAAAGTTAAAAACCCCTTTGCATGTGGTGGCCTATGCACTAAACCTGGAGTGGTATGTGCAAAGGCTCCATCAACTTCACCCCATAGATAACAAGGAGGTTGAGAGAGGCTGCATTAAGGCCATTAAGATGTACAACATGGAGGAAACTGCATCCATTTGACATGAGTGAACACGAGAGAACTAAATGAGTTGGTGGTTGTATGAGCCTTTGTCATTGCTACACACTCTTATCATAGGTTTGTAGTTCCTTCGCTGCTAATAAGAACTGATCTATGTACAACTTTATTCAATCTATCAAGAAGAGCAAGCTTACCTATACTAGAGCTAAATAGCTTGCAGCCATAAACAATGCCTTGCATCACATTGATCACAAGACGTATCAAAATCCAGCAACACATTGCGATATAAAGTTGGAGGAGCCAACACAAATTCATGAGGATTATATTGTGCATAGATGGTTGTTAAGAATCTAACAGCAAGAGCTACACGAGTCTAAGTATTTTCAAGGATGAGGAGCATGCCACAACATTCACAGGTTTAAAGGAAACAAACAAAATCCATAGAATGGAGCGGAGCGGGGAGGAGAAGGGGAGTGATCAGGCCCAAAATTCAATTTTTTTGGGCGAGAGAACTGGTTCAGCAGCAAGACAGTATGCAGCAGGAGATTCAGGGAGCACTTTGGAAGGGGAGAGTTCAGATGGTAAGGAATCCGATGCTCATTTGGATTCGGGGGACCCAGGAGGGGGTCCCAGATCATGACAGGAGTAGATAGTAGCAGACAAGGTGAACGGTCAGGTTCAAAATTTAAATTTGGGAGGCGGCAAACCTGAAGCAGTTCTAGGACAGCAAGCGGCAAGCAATTCAGAGGATCCAGTGAAGGGAAAATAATCTAATGGGAAGGATCTCGAGACCCCTTCGAATTCAGGGGATCTAGAGGGGGGACCCAGATCGATTGGACACATTGGTAAATGGTCCTCTCTATTTGGGGTCAAACCCAAAGGTAAGTCGTCTTTGCCCCTAGTTAAAAATACTTTGAATGTTTCTTAGGGAAAGTTTGCCATCTCCATTCCAGACCAAATTATAGATCACAACATTGCTCAAATGGAAAATACTCTGATTGGCAAATTCTTTGGGACGAGACCGAACATTGAGGTTGTACGTGAATTTGTTAAGAGGAAATGGAATTTGAAAGGTCAGGTTGATGAGGTCGCTATGAACAAAGGATGCCTTTAATTTTCTTTCTCTTGTGAGGAGGATCGCAGAAATATCCTCTGCAACGGTACTTGGGCGATAGGCAAATATTTAATGTATATCCAGAAATGGTACCCTAATGTGGGAAGAGAGGATAAGTTTGTGGTCCAAGTTCCAGTTTGGATAAAGTTACCTGGGCTCCCTATGGAATATTGGGAGGAAGATGTGTTTGTTGGAATAGCCAATGCTTTCGGGGAGCTTATCGCCATTGATCCAGTTACAGCATCCAGAAGAAGACTTATTTATGCTAGAATCTGTGTAGGAGTTGGGCCCGAAACGGATATGCCAAAGGAAATAGAGATAGAATCAAAACTAGGCAAATGGATGCAGAATATTGTTTATGAATCAATCCCTTTTGCATGCTTTCACTGTAAGAAAGTTGGGCACTGGGCTAAAAAATGCCCAAGTAATGTGGTCAAATCTCAATCCCAAACTAAAGTGTGGAAAAAAGTGGATAGCTCTTTGAAAGCATCGCCTTCTGATGGACTGGATCAAGAGAAACAATCCCAGGTAGGAAGGACAGAGGAGGTGTTAGTCAGAGAGTTGGGAAATGAAACGAATAAAGGAGATAATGATAAGATCTCCCATCAGGAAAAGGAGCACGAGAATAGTGGAAAGGATTCAAATGATGGACAAAGAGAGTCACAAGTCAGCAGTCAAAATAAGGAAAAGGATAAGACAGAACAAAATTTAGATCAGAATGAGAAAAGGAATAACGGTCAGATGGATAAGGGAGTTAGTCAATCCAAAGATAACAAAGAGGAGGGAGACAATTTTAACTCAGTATCAAAATCATCTGAGTCAGAAAATGGAGCAGGTTGGATCCAAGATGCACAACCTGATAATATCTTTGAACAAGGGCTATCGGAGATTTCATTAGCCTCTCCAGCTTAGGTAAAGTTGACTTTTCTGGAGGAAAATGAACCAAGATGGGGAGATGAGGAAGACATCAAAAAGGCATTGGGAAAGAGTGAGTCAAAGCAGGAAGAAGAAGAAGTAATGGAGGATAAAAGAAAGAACAGGAACAAAAAAAAGAATAATAACGGCAACAACAATAATACATCCACCAGAAATACCAGAAGTAGACTAGGGGATGTGGGAGCTCAGCATACTTCTCTAGGAAGATACTCAAACACAAAGAAGAGGACCATGGAAACAAGAAAGAATATAGCAGACGGGACTCACAGAACCATCGTTGAGGCGGGTATTTCTAAAAAACCATGAAGAGAATCTCCTGGAATATTCGAGGATTGAATAATCCTCACAAACATGATTTAATTAAAAGTATGATTAGAGACAAAAACCCGGATATTTTTTTGATTCAAGAAACTAAAATGTCTAAGGATAAGGTTGAAGGCTTGAAAATGTTTAGTAATGGAGGAGTTAGTGGTGGTAGTTCAGAAGGAACTTCGGGAGGTATTGTTACTTTCTGGAATAAAAATAATGTAGAGGGAGAAATGCTGATTTAGAACAACAATCTGGCTTGTATTAGATTTAAGCATTTGAAAGAGGGTGCTTCATGGGTCTTAACTAATGTGTATGCCCCTAACACTAAGACTGGCAGAAGTGATTTTTGGAAAAAGTTGTCCTTGTTTAGAAGTAGGTTTGCTGAAGATGGGTGGATGATTATGCAGGACTTCAATACCCCTTTGAGGAAAATGAGAAAAAGGGAGGGAGCCAAACCAATCTGGACAGTAGATTTGATTTAATGGACTTCATCAATAATAATGCTCTCCATGACCTGGATTTGCAAGGAGTTAAATACACCTGGACTAATAGAAGGAGCGGTGAGGACTTAATTCAAGTCAGGCTTGATAGAGCTCTTATTTCTCTGGATAGGTTTAATGTTTACTTTTGTTCTTTATCAGTTCACATAAGGGCAGGGTCGGATCACTATCCTATATCCTTCACGACTGATGCCAAAAAGGGAAGAAGACACTTCCCTTATAGATTTGAGAGAATGTGGACTAAACACCCGGATATGGAAAGCAAAATCAAGGAATGGTGGCAGGTTAGAATTGAAGGTAATGCTATGAATAAGGTGGTCAAAAAGTTGAAGTTTGTGAAGATTAAGTTAAAAGGTGGAATAAGGAATCCTTTGGGAACATCTTTGTTTCTAAAGCCACCATTCTCTTAGATCTGAAAGATATACAGGATGAGATTCAGAATAATGGCTATACTAAGCTATCGAGAGATGTTGAAGATGAGATTCTTATGAAATATCATGACATAACAGCAAAAGAAGAAACTTTTTGGAAACAAAGGTCAAGAAATGTTTAGTTGAAGGAAGGGGACAGAAATACTAAATACTTTCATATGTCTACTTTAAAACACAAGGCCATCAATAGGATATCACAGATTAAAATTAATGGTACAATTGTTGAAGATGAAGAATCTATGAGGAAGGCTGCCATGGAGTTTTTCTCCAACCTCCTTTCTAAGGATCAGAATTTGGATCTGCAAGCTCAAAAGGACCTAATGGATTGTGTCCCCTCTATCTTGGATGCGGATCAGAACTAATATCTAACTGCTATCCCATCCAATGATGAGATTCTGAAAGCTGTCAACTCCTTTGAAGGTAACAAGGCCCCGGGCCCGAATGGTTTTCCCATGTTCTTTTTTCAAATGTACTGGCATATTGTTGGAGATGATGTTTCCAGAGCTGTGAAAGAGTTTTTTGGTGCTAGAAGAATTTTGAAAGAATTAAATGGCACTTTTATTGCCCTTATTCCCAAAAAGATGGGAGTCGATTCCATGGATCTATTCAGACCTATAAGCCTTTGCAACTCTTTGTACAAGATCATCTCTAAAGTTCTGACTTCTAGAATCTTGAAGCTGCTTCCCTCTATCATTTCTCCCCAACAAAGTGGCTTTGCCCCTAGGAGACAAATCTTGGATTCGGTAATTTTGGTCCATGAAAACATTCACTCTCTTTCCAGTGCTAAAAAAGAAGGCTTTCTTTTGAAGCTTGACTTATCCAAAGCCTATGATAGAGTGGACTGGGATTTTATGATGGATGTTCTCTCGGCTTTTGGTTTTTGCTCTAGAAGTATCAGTCTTATTCTGCAATTAGTCTCTTCTACTTCTTTGTCTGTCTTAATCAATGGGTCTCCTTCCCCCTTCTTCAAGTCCTCAAGGGGTCTCAGACAGGGGGATCCTCTATCCCCAGTTATTTTTATTATCATGGCGGAATGTCTAGGGAGATGCATTGGAAAGCTTGTTGAGAAGGGAGAATTTTGTGGGTTGAAACCATCTTCAGCGGATCAAGTCTGCTCCCATCAGCAATTTGTGGATGATTCTACTATTATGGGGAAGGTTTCAGTGCAAGATTATAGGAGTTTAAAGAAAGCATTGGATAGTTATGGGACAGCTACAGGGCAACTAATTAATTGGTCTAAAAGATTTGTTTATTTCATCAATACTCAGGAAAGAAGACATATAAAAATAAGCAACATTTTGGGGTGTCAATTGGGAAATCTTCCTGCTTCCTATTTGGGGCTCCCTTTATGTCAAGATCCTCCTGATACTTTCTGGGGAGCTCTTGTGGATAAATTTCATAAGTTAGCGGGTTGGAAAGGTTCTCTTCTCAACCAAGCAGGTCAGGTTCAGCTTTTGAAATCTACTCTTTAGAGTATTCCTCTTTATGCCATCAGCCTTTTCAGAATTTCTGCCAAGTTTGCAGAGGCTACTGAAAAAATTCAAATAACTTTTCTGTGGACAAGGGTCGAGGAGAAGAAGAGAATGAATCTGATTGCGTGGGATAAGGTTTGTAAACCTATAAGAAAGGGAGGTCTTGGTCTTAGAAGAATAAGAGACATGAATGAGTTTCTTATGGCTAAGCAGATTTGGAGAGGTTATAACACCCAAGGAGAATGGAAACTGATATGGGACAACAAGTATAAAAGACAATATCCTACTCTTCTAAGCTTCCTCAATGCGGAAGATATCCCAATTGGCTCTAATATCTGGAAAAATGTTTCAAGAACAAGAGATCTAATTGCCAAAGGTGTGAAATGGAAGATGGGGAAAGGAAACCTCATTAAATTCTGGGAAGATTCCTGGTTGCTTGACTCCCCGTTGAGTTAAAGTCCTGACTGGGGTAAATTTCAAAATCAGTGCAAGGAAAAATAAGGCTCTATGGTGGGTGACTACTGAGATGATGGACAGTGGAAGGAATTATCCCAAGTTGATCCCTCCCTTGGTAATCTGAACAAAATTATGAACTCCATGGTGGTGGTGGATGATGAAGATCAACTAATCAGGAAACTTACAGCAAATAGTAAATTTTTTGTGGCCTCTCTTTATAACCAGCAATTTTCTAAGGTGGAGAGTCCTTGCTGGGCTAAGGCTTGGGTGAAAGGCCTAATTCCTAAAATTAATATTTTTTTCTGGACTGCCCTTCAAGATAAAATTCTAACTATTGATAACCTTAGAAAAAGAGGTATTTGCATGCCTAGTGTTTGTTTTCTTTGTATGCAGAATGAGGAGACCATTAACCACTTGTTCTTTCATTGTCCCTTCTCTACTGATATCTGGGGAAGATGTTTGGATCGCTTCAATATCAGTTGGAGTTTCCGGCAATTAGTTCAAGAGGTTTTTAATTTTGGCATCACCCCTCAAGGAATAAGTCTACAATTTTGTTATGGAAATTGGCTTTACCCCATATCTGCTGGGGAATATGGAAAGAGAGAAATGAAAGAGTGTTCAGAGAGAGGGTGTCTAAGGCTCAAATTGTTTTTGAGAAAATCAAACGAAACATAGTGGAAAATATTAATATCATAAGTGGTATTGCTAATCCCCAAGATAAGGATGATCAAATTATCTTCAAGAACTGGAGATTAAAGAGACGAGACTTCTTTCAGACTAATCCTAGAGAAAGTGTGAAATGGGAATGTCCTCCCAATGGTTGGATGAAAATCAACTTTGATGGCGCTTCAAAGGGTAACCCTGGTAATGCGGGATGTGGAGTGGTCTTAAGGGATGAATGGGGAAAATGCAAGATCATTAAATGCATAACTATAGGAAATCAAACTAATCATGTTGCTGAGGCTATGGCAGCTTATCATGGGATGGTACTTGCAAAGGAAGCCAATTGCACCAGAGTCTGGTGTGAAGGAGACTCTTTGAATATCATAAACTGTTTGAATAAAGTGTTCCCGCCTTCTTGGTCAATAAACAATGCAATTAAAGCAGCGAAGAAAATAAGTGACACATTTGATATGTGTGTTTTCACACACGTGTACAGGGAAGCTAACTCGTGTTCTGACTGGGCAGCCAACCTGGCCTGCCGAACTGAGGAAATCATTATAATATTAATGGTGAGCGAACTTGCGTGTGCGGCGAAATCCTTGTTCGATTTGGACCGTATCCAGATGAGGCAACGTGGCATCATCAATCATAATTCCTCAATGCTTCTTCCACTTATTTCGATGAAGACTTACAGCGGCGGTGATGAGCATAAATTTAAGTGTCTTATCACATTAACTGGGCACGGATTCAGGGTTGGTTTTTAGGGCAATAATAGAAACTAGAGAAGAAAAATCAGAGCAGAGAGTAGGAAATCCAATGACTATGAAGGAAAATGGGAGGGAACAAAAAAAGGTTTGAACCAACCTCATGTCCGGATTGGAAGAAGAACAGAGAGGTTTGGGAGATTCTACAGGAGGGGGGTTTAAGTGTGTTTATGGAGAGGCTTAGTGGTAAAGACCCAACAGTCACTAAGCACTTTATAAAGAATTGAAAGAGTGGCAAAGTTTTGGTGGGCACCGAGATGATGACAATGGATGAAGAGATTATTGCAGAAGCCACGGGGATGGCGACAGAGGGCATTAAATTCTATAGAGATTGTAGTGTCTCTGATAAGGCAGCGGACAAATTTCCTGTCACGGATGGCGAGAAGAAGAAAATGGTGAAGGTCGACAACTCCTATCACTCCCCAAAACGCATTTGTAGGCCATGGAGGTTCGTTTTGTTTGCTACAATTACCTACATTACACTGGATGGGAGATTTACGAGAGCTTACGGGCACCATTTTGTGCTGCTCAACCATTTTCGCAATGGTGAAAAGGTAAGCTTGCCCTATTATCTTGCTTGTTCCATGGACCACACAATTAAAGAAATGCAAAAAGACCCTAAGAGCGACCATGCTCTTCATCAGGGTCTTATGGTTCTTGTGTATAAATTGTTGAAAGGGAAATGCATTGATAAACCTATTAGAGGTAAAAATGCAAGGGATGAGGAAACGGAGAGTGAGGATAGTGGTTTTAACTTCGACTCGAAAACAGAAGGTGAGTCGGAGGAGTTAAGCAGAAAGGGGAGGAACAAGAGGAAGAGAAAGAGGATAGTGGTTGATTTTGATATCTCGGATTCCGAGGATGAGTCCTTCGATGGAAAATTCATCAAAAGCAATAAAGGTAAAGGGACCGGAAAACAAACTCAGAGGAAGAATAACATCAGCAAGGGAGGTAACAAAGATATAAATCAAATTTTGATTGCTACTGATGAGGAAGCAGAGGAGGATAAAAATGACAATGTGCAGGGTAAGGAGGGGGATGATATCCCGGTTGTGGGTAGTAACGAGGATTTGAATACTCAAGGTTTGCAGAAAGATGACCAAGAGGATAAAAGGGGAAAACCTAGTGATTGTGTTGGGGATAATGAGAGTATTAAGGGATTTTGTGATATAGTCAGCATAATGGTGAAAGACATAGGTAGCCTAAAGAATGATATGAATGTTATCAAAAAAGCCACGATAGGTGACAAACCTCTATCTGAAAACGTTAAAGAATTGGCGGTGGCAATCAACAATGTTGAAGCCATTGAAAACATGGTGAGTAAAATTCTTGAAACTGAAAAGAAGGTTAAGGAGATGGAAGGAAATAAAGATGCGAATGGGCTGGAAATTGCTATGAATAATCTGGGCAACAGAGAAGACAGGATGGAACTAACTGTGAAGAAGATAGCCGAACAGAACTTCCAGATTCTCAAAGCCTCTATGGACAATATGAACATTTTGATTAATAGATTTGATAACATCAAAGATAAAAAGGGCGACAAGGACCAATTGGATAAAAAAGGTCATGAGAAGAGGACTAGAGCCAACACCAGGAATCACGGTGACATCAAGGGACGAGAGCTGGATGATTTGAAGACCTCTGTGAACAACATGAAGCAAATGGTGGTTCACGTTGAAGACATTATGAAAAATATCCAGTTGTCTCGGTCTCGGTCTTTGTCTTTGTCTTTGTGCTGTCCTTTTGCTTTCTTTTTGTTGTCTTATTGCGGATCTTTATGTTATGTGTTTTGAGATCCCTTTTTGCTTCGGGTGGGATCAATTTTTGTTGATGGAGTGATCAGGCACGGTTCTTTTAAGCTCTAATGCTCTCTCTTTTTCCTGATATGTAAAAGGTTCGGGTTCCTTTCAAAAACCTGTTTTTACTTAATCAAAACATTCACATCAAACAACTAGTTAGATTAGCCATTGTAATTAGTGTGTTACTATATATTTTGCACTTTATATCTTTAACTTGATAGATAAAAAAAATATTAAACCACAAATGCTTGTTCTTGACCACTCGATCAATTGATTGTCAAATTGTCAAACTTTGTACAATTTCAATTTGTCTTATCCATATTGTTTGCAACTTCTTTTATTGTGTTTTGAAATTATTTTTTCATATGATTTTTAATAGGACCTCCCCACACACAACTGTCCCCCATGCCCCAAATCTTCAAAGTTCTTAAAAAAATTGTGTCACAAAACCATGACCCCTTATCCCCAACACTTGAAAAAACACTAGTATGAACACAACTTCGTAGGAACAAGGTTGATAAAAATTTCTCTAATAAATATTTTTGAGCATCAGCAAATCATCTTCCCCTATCATATGAAGATATTCCATATTATAATTCAGATCAATGAAAAATATGTGAATAACAAGTACTGCAACAATATATGAAGCACAGTGTTCAATTCAGTGTCATTCTGGTGATATTATCCCAAGAAAGCATGTTTACTAGTGTCATAACATGGACAAGGTGGGAAGCAATACTTAAAATAATCTACATATAAAACAGAAAAAACATCTTCCATTTGCCTGAAGACTACGCTGAGATGCAAGAAGAAAGGGCTTCGTACAAGAAATGAAGTGACTAAAATTCCCAGACTTGATAGATATCACACATATGATAAAAACCATACAAATGATTCTCATATGGATCTTTTAAAGGAAAGGGTGTTCCTTTAACTATGTTGAGATGCAAAAAAGAAAGGGCTTCATACAAGAAGCCAAGAGACTAAAATTCCCTGATTTAGATGAATACCATGCATATAATAGAAACCATATGAATGATTCTCATATGGATTTTTTAAAGGAAAGTGTATTCCTATAAGTTCACATATATGAAAATTATAACCAGTGATACTAGTGATATTCAGATCTAAACAGAAAGGAAATCAGAAAGAGTTATATCAATTCTTTTGGTAATCTAAAACGAATTTCTGCATCGTATACACAACCTGTAAAATAATAAAATTCAATTACTCACAAGAGTCAAATGGAGCTTACTCTGTGACAGTGTGATTAATTGAAGTAACAGCCTCATTGTTATGATAAGTATACGGGCTGTCTGGAAGTTTGGAAGCTTTCACTGAATTCCACATCTGCAAATGAGTGAAAACAGCATTATTTTCATTTTTCAGTACAACCAGCAAGCTACTTAAAGACATTGGACCTTGACAAGAGATCTAGAAAACAATCAAAACAATTATGAGACACTAGGTGCATCAAAAGCAATAACATTGTAAAAATATTCATACAAAAATATCTTATGCTTGAAATTCATTTATTTTTCAGTCTCAAAATAGATTTACATCGACTGCTTTATTTTAAAAACGGTATTAAGTTTAAATATCAAAGAGTGACAAATTGTCTAAGTTTGAAAAGAAAACACAAACAGAGATTGTAAGAAAATAATAACCAGCAAAGAAAAACCACAAATATTTTCATCCTATTCCCAAGAAGTCCATCTAGAATATCATAAGAGAGCATCCATTAAAATATCTTCTTTATTATTACATGGGGATCAATTCTAAATGTTAGAAAGGAAAAAGGGAAAAATAAAAAAGAATTTGTGTTTCAAAAGAAAAACCCAGTAGAGATCATAAGGAAAAAGTAACTGGTAAAGAAAAACAACAAACTGTAAGATTAAATTTCCAAGATGCCCATCTAGAATAATGTGACACAAAATCCCTAACAATATTGAGCATTCATAAAACAAAAGACTGTACAGAAAAATGTTTGCCAAGCTAAGGATCAGCCCCCAACCACTGAGTATAAAGTTAAGGCATTTAACTATATAAAATACCCAAGTTAATAACCAAACTGAACGGGATGTTTCCCTATAGTAAGGAGTATCTCTTTATATAAGAAAATGGTTCAACCATGCACTTAACTTCCTATATTTCTATGACAATTCTTGAACAATACCCCATAGCTAACCTAAATATGAAAAACTAAAATATGACTAACACTTGTGCAAATTATCATAGATTCTCATTTACATTTTATTGCTAATTGTGAGTTTTCCTCAGCAGAGGCTGGTCAAGAATCAACACTGAATAAAAGAACTTTCCAGAGTAATACTTATCCCTGGGTACTAAATGTTTCTGGACTTAACTGTGTGATACTTTTTCAATCAATGTTCTGGATCACACTAAATGATCCATCATCAGGATTTAGAGAGCAAGAGAAGAGAATGTAAAATGGTAAATTGTAGACCATGGCTAACTAAATGTAGAAAAATTCAATACCCAATATATGGACTGGAAATTTAACATCTTTTAAAGTTATCCCTCATAAAATACATAATGAGAAAGCCTCTTAGGTTTCATCTGTAAAGTGTTCTAAACAACACTTCGAAATGTCTACCATTGCTAAATCACAAACATAGGTTGTAGTTAAAAAAAATTACAAAACCAAACTTTAAAGATATATTTGTAGAGAATGGATCACATCACAGTCCAGAAAAATAACTTTCCAATATATATATATATATATATGATCTCTAGGCAACATTTGTGTAATTAATCACAATCATGAAAACTACCTCCCAAGCAATGAATCTACCAGTACCAGCCACAATGGGTAAATGAAGATTTTGCAATCTCTTATAGTCTCTGTAATCTTTCACAATTTCCCACAATATTTGTTATCTTTTCAGGATGGATTGGCAATAAGTCAATAACTAACTTCAAGGATTCTTGTTGACTTCTAAACATTATCCAACATACAACAAACCATCAAAGAGGATATTTAGGATATTTATTATTGCTTGAGCCTTATTAAAATTCAGAACATGGTAAGCAGATTTTCAGTATGGATTGACATTAAGTCAATAACTAATTTCAAGGATTCTTGTTGACTTCTAAACATTATCCAACGTACAACAAACCAATCAAAGAGGATATTTATTATAGCTCAAGCCTTATTAAAATTCAGACCATGGTAAGCAGATTATACCCTTAGAAAACTAATCCTAAGACCTAAGCATAATAACAATCAAACAAACTACTGAAAATAAAAACAACAAACACTTTTTAAAAACTGTCATTTATTATTCTGAAAGTGAATGACATTCAAGTGTTGTTCTTCTTCTATATGCTATATTTTTCCTTATTGCTAAGTTAGGTGCCCGAGATCTCTTTTATAGACTAAGATAATCTTCTGGGCTTTACAAAAGCTAAATAAAAAATAGAAGACAAAGTGCTTTATTCTAGAAACAAAAACAACTTATTTTCATGAATTTAGAATTCCACTAAATATGCATTAATGCTAGAAAAGTTAGAAGAGTCTACTGTTAAGCTAAAAATAGACAACTAAAACTTAAAGCTGCTTTCAGCACCCAGTTAATACTCCCTCTTTGTGAGGAAGGTGTTCATGAAACAGCCATGATTCAAGTCGTCCCGATGAAGGCAAGCCTAAATCATGCAGTCCCCAACATATACATTGAAATCACACAAGTAAGGAAAACTAAAATGAGCAGAAAACAATGTAATTTATTATTATCACAAATGGAAGATTATATAATATGGTGATCTACGAAGGGATGTCTTCACTAATGATATACATAGAATTACAAGACTCGATACCTTGATCAGCTCTCACACTTGAAAACTCTAAACTCATACCCTAATGACTTCTAAAAATCCCTACTTGATCCAGCACTCAACTTGTTAAAACTGAAATTCACATCTCTTATCTACCATACATAAAATCATTTGGGTGCCAAAGCTACACCTATCGCATTCAAAGTCATCTACTCTAGCATTTGAACTTAACTACTCTGTCGACTACATTAAAGGCATTATTCAAAATTTCCCACTAACCATAATGGGACATTCAACTGCATATGTGTACGTGTGAGCAACAACCATTGTGCCTGTAATTGCCTTCCCGAAATACACTCCATCACACTTATGCTCCATACTACCAACATGTAAATTCCTCCAACCTCCAAGTATTTACACAATCACGTGTGCACTATTATACCCATACAAAAATTCCATATTGTGTCAAGTTTGTCATGATCAAGTCTTGAGCAATCTTTATTGACTTGTTATCTTCTTGTTCTTTCCAACCCCTTGTAGAATCATAAAATTAGGCTCTCAAGGACATCAATCTTAACGGAAAAAAGGAGGCCTACAAATCCAAAATTTTGATGTCATGAAGACAAATTATAGGTGTGTATCCAAGAACATCAACACACCAATGTTAGATATGATGATAATGTTCAAATGCATACACAAGAGAAGGCACAGACCTCATTGATAATGTTCCAATACGCATCAATACAAAAAGCTAGAGTGCAGGAGCATCTAAGATTGAAATCACACGATTCTATGACGAAGGTGGACTTTTAAAAAAAAATCAAGTGTAATGTATGGACATATGCTAATACAAGGATCAAGGGTAGGCATGGTCAAAAGGGCATATTTCAACAAAATACCAAAATTACTTATTTGAAGGCACATGATGAGTGTATAGGCACGTGTGAACAAATGGGCATGCATGTCAGCAAGCAAAGAGTTTTTGTTGAAAATTGACTCTATCTTGAGGAATGTGCCAATACAAAGGATCATCTCTTCCTTTTATTTAAAGTCTGCAGGAGTAATGTAGAAGTGCACTAGAGATATCAAGCGCATTTGGAAAACAAAAGGCACACATGTGGGGTCTGATGTGTGCTTCTTCAAGAATGTCTGATCTAATGCTTTAAATTTAAATAAAGAATTGCCCATGTGTAAAGACGCACACAACAAGGAAGATATGAAATTTTCCAAATGCAAACACCTGTGGATGCACTCTAGAAGACAAATGTTGAAAATATTTTGAATGGTGTTTAGGTGTGCACCTAGACTATGGTGAACACCAATATAAAGGCACACAAAATTAGTTTGAAATTTTAAAATTTTGTCCCAATGGTAAGGCTCATGTCTCATGACAGAGACACACCTATACAAGGTGTCACATTTTTTCAGCAATGCAACAATCATTAAAAATTTAATGATTGTTATGTTTGGCCAACTTAACTCGATGAAAGGAGGTGTTCCTAATAGAAAGCTCTTATTTGAGGATTCAAACACTTATTTACAGACACAAGTGAAAGCGTTGTGAAAAGCAAATCAGTTCTAAGAAGAAATTATCTATAAATATCAATGAAATTCCACCATAACATGGAATCTAATAAAAGTGTTAGGGATAAATAGCTTATGTTAGTAAGAATAATAGTTATAATTGTGTTTATGTTGTGTTATAGTTATGTTGCGTCGCCGAGAGGTTCCCGTCGGGTAGTTGGGAGTTGGTGACGGTTGGCAACTTGGCCAACCGTCGGGTCTATATATTGTTTGGATGGAACCTCGGCAGGGGAGGGAATGTATGGATATATCCTGGATTAATCAATAAAGGTATAACTCTTTTGGTCTAGTTGTTTATCATTATTACTTATGCTGTGACATATGAATGTACTGGTACATGAATAGTTGGTACGAGTGGAAACCCTATGTTATCTGTGAAGTTTGACCAGCCTTACATTAGGACTAAACATTTTGGTGCCGTTGCCTAAACGAACCTGGAGATAACTATGGTGGCCGGCGGAAGGAATTAATGGGCCGGCCATTCAACCAGCAATTAATTGTCGTGGACAACGACGTGCATGAAGAGGGTACCGCGGAAAAGGCACGAGAGGATCAGTTGACGGCAGACTTGGTAGAGTTGTGGGACGTGTCGGTCACGCAGTACGTGCAGAGAGAGACTCAGGAGAGAGTCATCTCGGAAGGCACGGTACGTGGTGAACTCACCGTCAGCACTCCCGTCTTTGACCTACTCGGAAGTATTCCAAGGTTATTCGCCAGAAATCTAATTACACTTCAAGACCGAAGGGAGGAAACCGCACGAGAACTCCGTCAACAACAAGTACTCTGAAGGTACGAGGAGCGGAGCCGTAGGGAGGAAGAGGAGAGGGAGGCTAGTCAACGCCGTACCTCTGGCACTTGATGCCCCTACGGCCAAACAAAGACAAACGTACCACTGCCACCGAAGGAGTAGACGAGGGAATTGTACGGAGATCTCTCCGCATAAAAAGAACAGGCCGAAAGGAGACAGCGGCTAAGGGAGGTTGCTGACTCGAAGAGTCTGGAGAAACATAGCAAAAGTCGGAGTGTGAGTCGGAGTCGTAGTCGGGTGTAATGTCCCCAACTCCGCAATCTAAAGAGACATATAAACAGTGGATTTCAACAATTTATTTTGAGTATGAATAATTTATTTATAATGTAATTAGCCAAATTCGTTTAAAGTCACTTATTATCAATAAGTCAATTCCCATATTTAATTCCTAAGGAGATTGAGAGGATTAGCTACCATAGGATGCCCGTAGCGCTTATCAGGCCCAAGGGCGGTACACTCCCCCTTGACCCTACTGTCAGAAGCCCTTTGTCAACTGCAATGGGTGGCCTACCTGGCAGAGGCCTAGTTCCTGCTATCCCTGTTGCCTAATTCCTCGTCTACCTCACTGGGTTTGGATATGCAATTGCTTTATTCATAATCTTGGTAGTAACTAATATCATACTTATTAGTCCTTAATTGCATAATGTTGTTTATTCCTTAAATAGGAGTTGTAGGTTTATTTGCTAATTGATTGTATATATACTTGAATACCCTTATGGTTTATATATATATATATATATTAATATTAATATTATGTAATCATAGTAATTCCCATTGTATTATCCTCAATTTATATATGGTTGTAATCTGACTACATCTATATATACAAAATGCCTAATTTAATGTCTATATGTATTCAAACATTTGTTTAATATTTAATTTCCTATCTTTTTATGCCTGAGTTTCCTTTTAATCTATTTAAATTCTACTGCAGAATGAATGTCAGCGGTTAAGAGTGCTTACCTCGTCCTTTGCTATTGACCCGCGCTAACCCTTTGTATTCTCTGTTCGCTGTCTCCTGTGCGTCTGCTTCCGCGTCCCCTTTTTCCCTTCTCTTGCCCACGAGTTTACGCTTTAATACCTGCGGGGGGGTTGAGGCAGACCAGTCAAGGGTCGCGACGGCTGAGGGAGGAGTAAGCATGGTGACTGTTGGAGTCACCGTTTCCACCTGAAACTCTCTTGCGGCGCCTCCAAGCTTAGACGCACCGTAACACATACGTAATGTGTTTGCTGGGTGTAAAACTCCCGAAAAATCTCTAAGTTTTAAGCGCTTTATTCATTGTGTATTGTTTATTATACATTAATAAAGGGTCCCCTTTAATTGTAGCGTGAGGGTATAAAGTCTCTTTTCTTAATAATGTTTATAATGTATTAAGTCCCCTTTATTTTATTGTATATTTATATTTTTGATTTATTACATGCATCCATAAATAATAATAATAATAATTATATATTTAATTAATAATGCATTAAATTATAGTTTATATCTATTTAGTATACATCACTAATTATATATTCAATTAACATTATGGTAAAGCTAAATCAAGAATTAATAATTAAACATGATTATTACATTAATATAAAACAAGGAGTCATTTCCGATTAATTAAAAATGTTATCTTTTATAATTACAAAAATGTGGGGTTATGACAGCCCTCCCCACTCAAATTTGCTTGTCCTCAAGCAATCTGGGATTAAGATGATTAATGGTCTCATCTCCCTCCCATGTGGCATCTTCCTTGGGAAGGTTCTTCCATTGGACTAAATACTCCGTTATGGTTCTCCTCCTTAATTTCCTTTCTCGCTTGTCAAGGATGAGCTCAGGCTGCAAAATCAACTTCCCTTCGTTATCAATTGGGGGTAGCTCGGTACAAGGGGAAATGTGTAAACCCAAAACCTTTTTTAGTCGGGATACATGAAATACATTGTGTATTTTACTGTGATCTGGTAGCTCCAATTCATAGGCTACTTCACCTATCCTTCTCAAAATTTTATAAGGACCATAGAATCGTGGTTTCAATTTTTCAGCTCCACTGATTTTAATGGATGACTGCTTATAGGGTTGGAGTTTCAAAAATACCAAGTCTCCTACTTCAAAAGATCTTTCAATCCTTTTTTTGTCCGCATAAAGTTTCTGTTGGTTTTGTGCTTGGTGAAGATTATCTTTAAGGGCATTCATGATATCTGTGTTTTGCCGGAGGAAATCTGTTGCACCTGGTACATGACTTTCCGATGGATGAGATCCCCAAAGGATGTTGCTTCATACCCGTAGAGGGCTTTAAAGGGACTCATTCGAATTGACATATGATGTGTTGTGTTGTAACAATACTCTCCAAGATGCAGCCATTTTACCCAAGCATTCTGCTGACCTGAAACATAATTCCTTAGATAACCTTCTATCCATTTGTTTACGATTTCCGTTTGCCCATCGGTCTGTGGATGATAACTGGTGCTTGGTGTTAGCTCTGTCCCTGCTAGTTTGAATAGTTCTTGCCAAAATATGCTAAGAAATCGTCTATCTCTGTCACTCACAATATTCTTGGGTAAACCATGTAACTTGAAGATTTCTTTAAAGAAGATGTCGGCTACGTGTGATGCTCCGAAACTTGAAGGAATGGCTATAAAATGTGCATATTTTGTTAATCTGTCTACTACTACAAAAATGCAATCTTTATTCTGAACTTTTGGGAGTCCTGTTATGAAGTCCATGGATATACTCTCCCATTTTTGATTTGGGATGGGTAGTGGTTGGAGTAATCCTGAGGGAAAAGTGTGTTCTTCTTTATTTCTTTGACACACCATGCATTCTTGGGTGTGCCTCAGTACATCTTCCTTCAGCCCCTTCCATGAAAATCTTTCTCTGATCTGCTTATAGGTCTTATAATACCCTTGATGACCTGCTAAAGGAAGGTCATGATAAGTCCTTATAATGTCTTCTTTCATATTTGACCCTGATGGAACATAGATTCTGTTTTTGTAGAGGATGAGGTCATCAATTATCCGATAGTTTTCATCTATTTCTTTCCCATCTAGAATGTTGCTAGAGAATTTGTCTTTGGCATATTTGGTACTTAAAGCTGCCTTCCAATCTATAGATAGGACTGATAAAGACCCCAAGTAGGGTTTCCTTGAAAGGGCATCTGCCACAACATTATATTTCCCTTTCATATATTCTATGTCGAAATTATATGCCTGAAGTTTACTCACCCATTTCTGTTGTCTATCATTCAAATCTTTTTGATTGAGAAAGAACTTCAAGCTGTTATGATCAGTTTTAACTATAAACTTCCCACAGATCAGGTATTGTCTGAACTTCTCTAATGCATGCATAATAGCTAGCATTTCTTTATCATAAACTGAATAGGCTCTTTCTGTGTCTCGAAGTTTCATGCTTTCAAAGGCTATAGGATGTTTCTTTTGCATTAAGACAGCTCCGATGCCTTCTCCTGAGGCATCACAATAAAGCTCAAAAGGTACTGAAAAATCCGGAATTGCTAAGATGGGGCAAGAACTCATTACTTCTTTAAGTTTTTCAAATGCGGATTGGGCTTCATCTGACCATAAGAATGCTCCCTTCTTAGTTAAATTTGTTAAGGGAGAAGTTAGCTTCGAAAATCCTTTAACAAATCTTCTATAGTAACTGCATAAACCTAGGAAACCTCTGAGATGAGTGAGGGTTCGGGGTTTTGGCCAATTTTTGATGGCTTCAATTTTTTCTTCATCTACCTTAACTCCATGGGTACTGATCTTATGACCAAGATACAAAATTTCTTCCATCCCAAACTCACATTTCGACATTTTGGCAAAAAGAGAGTGTTGTTCAAGTAGGCCCAATATTTCATCTATGTGTCTCAAGTGTGCTTCCCAAGTTTTGCTGTAAATCAATATATCATCAAAAAATACTAACAGGAACTTCCTTAACTGTCCTCTGAAGATGTGGTTCATGCATGACTGGAAGGTGGCAGGGGCATTTGTAAGACCAAATGGGAGGACCAAAAACTCAAAGTGGCCATAGTGGCATCGGAAAGTTATTTTGGGAACATCTTCCTTCCTCAATCTTATTTGATGGTATCCCGATCTCAAATCTATTTTTGAAAAGTGTACTGCTCCATGTAATTCATCTATAAGTTCGTCCACCCTAGGGATGGGGTATCGGTTTTTTATAGTCTTCTTGTTGAGTGCTCTATAATCAATGCACATCCGCATGGTCCCATCCTTCTTTTTTACCAGTACAACGGAGGAGGTGAAAGGACTGGAGCTAGGTTGAATGTGCCCCATTTCTAGAAGCTCTTTGATAGCTTTTTCAATTTCTTCCTTATAGCCCCTTGGGTGACAATAAGGGGTGGAGATCACTGGTTTTGCACCTTCTTCAAGTTCAATAGTGTGTTCAAACCCCCTCTTGGGTGGCAGTCCTTTTGGAATGTCTTCAAACACCCTTTTATGTTTTCTAATAATGGGTTTAATATCAACATGAATGGTTTCCCCTTGGTTTGACTTTTGGTCTAGTATCATGCATTGGGCAGCCCACTCTCCTTGACTACGTCTAAAAATCCTTTCCATTCTTTTGGAGGTTACCATTCTAGTTGTGCCATCATGCAACCCTTTGATTAATACTTCCTGTCCATTTTGAATGAAACATAGTTCCAATTTGGGGTGATCGAGATAGAATCTTCCCAAGGAATGTATCCAAGGAATTCCTAGGATTACATCTGAATCCCCTAACTCGACCACATAGAAATCTTCTTTGGTAGGGTATTTCCCTAATGTTATGCTTAATTGAAGGATTTTTTGGTTACATGAGGAAGTGGATCCATCGGCAAGGGCTACTTGGAAACCCTTAAACTCTTGTGTTGTCAGCTTCAATCTCTTAACTAAGCTTTTATCAATAAAGTTGTGGGTAGCCCCGCTATCCAGTAGGGCAATTACTCTCTGCCCTTTGATCGCACTTTTGATTCTAAAGGGATGGTGTTTTGAAGCTACGGAAATTGCTGCTAATGATACTTGCACCTCTTCAGTAATTTTTTCTCTTTTGCTTGGGGGTTCATTGAATTCTTCTTCTTCATCACTAGATAAGGCTTCCAAGTTGTGGGCTTGGCTCTTCCTCCCACATATGTGACCCGGTTGCCACTTCTCTTTGCACTTAAAACACAGATTTTTTTTCTTAAGCATATCTCTTTCATTTCCCTCTTTGCAACTGTGACCATGTTCCCATTTCTCATGACAATGGTAACATACGTTCTTTCTCTTAAGCTCTTCCCTTTCTTTAAAGGTGTTTCCTTTCCTAGGCCATTCTTTAGTATGTGTATTTTTAGTGAATGTTTTGGAGGGTTTCTCCCAAGTTGAAGTGTCTTCTAGGCCCAAAGTTTTATCTATGGCATCGTCTAGGGTAGGGGGTTTTAATGCTCTCATCAATCCTTTAATGGAGTCTTTGAGTCCCTCCACAAAAAGATAGGTGAGCCTGTCCTCATCCACTCCTGAGACCCTTACAAAAATTTTTTGAAATTCAGTGATGTATTCTTCCACTGTTCCCCTTTGTCTTAAGAGGGTTAATTCTTTGAAATCTTTTTGTGGGTGTTTCCTCTCAAATCTCTTAATGAGTTTCTGAGTGAACTCGTCATATGTTGTTATACCATCATGACCTTGTGTGAGGGTGCCATGATACCACCACTCATGGGCTAAACCTTCTAGGTGTAAAATGGCAAATTGGACTGCATCATCTTCTGTCATGGGGCTGAGATTTAAATATGTATTTAGTTTTTGTATCCATGCTTGAGCTGATATTTTTCCGAAGCCATCAAAGTTAGGTATTGATAGTTTATTTACTTTGTGTTTTAGATCCCTGCTGAATGGTTTTCTCCTAGGGGTCTCATTTTTCTTTGCTTCACAAAACTCCCTAAAAGATACAACCTCTCTTACTTCTGGTCCTAATCCAGCGTAGGCCACGGCCATTTCTTCTTTGTTATTCAAGGAGGAGTTATTTGTTTCTTCCCTATTATTTCCTTCTCTAGGTAGGAAATTTGGTTTTTGAATCCTGGAGCTAGAGGATGTATTATGAGTGTTCTCCGAATGATTGGAGTTTTCTTCCCTGCCATTGGAATGATTCCTAAGAGTATTCATGGTGGTATTCATATCTTGTAAGGCTTGAAGTAAAGCCTGACTTGTTTTTTCATTTTGCTCTATTAGAGCTTGAGTTTTTCTATCATTGTTTTCCATAAATGTTCTAAGTTCATTTTCCAATGGTTCACCCATGTGGTTAATACTTCCTCTGGTTCTCCTTTGATAAGTTTGCATTAACGACCCTTAACAGGATGGCAGAATCGTGGCTCTGATACCAATTGTAATGTCCCCAACTCCGCAATCTAAAGAGACATATAAACAGTGGATTTCAACAATTTATTTTGAGTATGAATAATTTATTTATAATGTAATTAGCCAAATTCGTTTAAAGTCACTTATTATCAATAAGTCAATTCCCATATTTAATTCCTAAGGAGATTGAGAGGATTAGCTACCATAGGATGCCCGTAGCGCTTATCAGGCCCAAGGGCGGTACACTCCCCCTTGACCCTACTGTCAGAAGCCCTTTGTCAACTGCAGTGGGTGGCCTACCTGGCAGAGGCCTAGTTCCTGCTATCCCTGTTGCCTAATTCCTCATCTACCTCACTGGGTTTGGATATGTGTTAGTTGTGTTTAGAGTCGCCATATTAATTCAAGGGTTCTCCTTTAAAAACCCCGCCTATCTTATTCGAGGCCTCCCCTTCATCATCTAAGTGTCTATCGTCCTTTGAAGAAGTTGGTCAAGGTCGCAAGCTTCCACGGTCATTCCTCCCCTCCCTTTTGAATCGCTTCGAATCATTTCGAACCTCGGTTCGAAGTAGTTCAAAGTGGTTCGACCAAATTTTTCACACTAACACTCTTTCTTTGGCAGGAAGTATCTTTTATCGCGGCGGTCTTCTTTGAAATACTTTGAACCGTTTTGAAGCTCGGTTCAAGCTTATTCAAAGTGGTTCTTGACAAGTGTTGACGGCAGGAGTTTATTTTTGGAGTACGATGCGCCGCCTTTCTCTCAAGCAATCAATGGTCCTGTCAGCATGTCAAATCAAAAGATTTTATTTCTTTTTCAAGGGAAAGGGCATCATTATTATGAGTGTGAGTAGACCTGCGTTTTAGGAATGACTGGATACTGCATGAAATCAATTATTATTAACTCATGCGAAAGGGTAAATCATTAATCGAGGCATTTATGCATCGACGCCTCGAGCATGTCAATCCTGATGTGAGGTGATGAACTATCATTATCCGATCTTCCCATGTATAAGGTTTCCCTGTGATAAATTTTCATTCAGTTGCTTGGTAAGTTATCCAAAAACAAAAAAGAAAAAGGAAAAAGGAAAGGAGGTCTGATTTCGAAGAGAAGGAGCAGTTAGGGAAGCTAGAGAAGATTATTTGCTTTTCAACGGAAAACAGGTGAGAGTTTAGTAATCTTTGTTCTGTTCTGCAAAACTGTTATTTTCAAAGGTTTGTCCGAAAGAGGTCTTGCTTGTTTAAGTTGAGAATGAAGTCGGTTATGCATTTTCTCGGTAATGTTTCTAGCCTTGAATGTAAAAGACCAGTGATTTGTGATATCAATTTAGAAGGGGTAAATGTGGAAAGTCTTCAAGCAAATTTTCTTGCGAATACGGAAGAAGTTAAGGGATGTATGGAAATATTAACGAGCAGGTTAATTGAAGCTACTGCGTTTCCCCCTACCTTCGTAAACCCTGAACTCCTACAACTTTGCATTGACCATTATGATGTAAGAAGCAAGAGCATAGTAAACAAAAATGGTAATACCATACTCCCTGTCTCCAGGGAAACCATTTCTTCTGTTTTGAAATTAACAGCAAGTACCTTTGCCGCTTTCTCACCCATTCAAGCTGAAGCTGAGTATCGGGAAAACCCTAGTGTGTACCGAAACACCCTTGCCAGGAAATGGACCAAGGTTAACTATGGAGGTGGGTCTAGACTCCCCAAGGTCATTACTAGAAGCCACATGAAACCCCACATAAACGACCTGGTGGTATTATTACACAGGGTGAAAGGTTCAGCTGATGTATGTTTGTTCGAAGAATGGATGTATAGGTACATTGAAATTATCTTAAAGGGTGAACAATGGATGGATTGGGCGGAAATTATTGCCACTTCCCTGAGAAGCCAGCTCAAACGCACCAAAGAGTCTGGAGAAGATTTTCGTATGGCCTCATATTTGACTTACTGTATTGCCTGCACGTGTGATCTCACCACTCTTCCGCATGAGGTATGGAATGAGGAAATGACCATCTTCCAATATTGTCCGTTGTTGCAAAAAGACAGAGTTCTGGAGGATTTCCGCAAGGTGCATGATGTATTATTTGAAAACATTTATTCGGCCCTAGAAGGTGTTCAGATGCCACGACTCTCTCCTGAATCGCTGAGGCTGGTTCAACGTTATGGGAGTTCTTTTATTCAGTTTCCTAGGTTCACATATTTGAGAGTCGGAGGGTTTGAGGAAGAACCTGTGAGGTTACCTCGATATGCCCTTGATTGTTTCATTTTAGCCGAATTGTGCAGGCAACTTTCTGCTATTATTAAGGATAATCTCCCTCAGGAGAAATGGGAAACGGTTTTCCCTATTAAGCTGCGCTCTTTGGTCTGTAATAACATGAATAACGCTTCCATCATTGGAAGCAATTTACTGAGATTCAATCTAGGTTTCTACTGCAGCAAGAGAAACTTCGATAGTAAGGGATATGCAACCCTAACCCTCGGCCTTGAAATCAACTCATCAGTTGCTCCACAGCTAGAAGATCTATGGGAAGACTGTGAAAATGAAGAAGAAGTCTTGAAAAAGGATCATTCTAGACTCACTTTGCAGCAAATTAGCTCTTTCAAATTGAAGTTCAAAACACAAGGAATCGTCGAAGATGGCTCATTTTTAGTTGAACCCGGATGGGAAGGATCAAACGAAGCAAAATCCTTGACAGTTGATTGGAGCAAGGAGGAAGATGATGATATTAATTTGAGAGCCAGATCCATATTAACTTATACGGATGATTGGCTGCAAAGGAAAAGAAATGGAAACATCAATGAGTCTTCTCCTAAGGTGATTTCTCTCTCGGAACCGCTTCAATCTGACATTCCACTTTCTCATGTTGCAGGTGATGCACTGGCTTCAGATAAGAAAATAAAGTCTCCTTCCCGATCACAAGTCACGGCTCCTAGGACGAGATCCCATTCCAGGAACAAAGCTTTGAAGCAGCCTAGTTCCCAGAAGCAGAAAATGACATCACCAGAGCGGGATTCAAGTGACAAGTTCGCTTTCCCAGATGGAGCAGACGATGAAGTCCAATTCATTGAAACACCAAAGACAGATCAACCCAATTTCTTGACTCCGACTAAAGATACTCAGATGCTATCAACTACTCCCACTATTCCTTTATGGTTGTCAAATTCAATCAATAAGAAGCGGAGTTTGCAACCAGTGGCCACACCAGTAAAAGATATTGTCACTAGGTATGCGGCTAGAGGGTCTAAAACAAAGAAAATGAAAACGGATGCTTGTCTCACTAAAGATCCAGTGACGGGGAAAATCATAGCGGAGGTGGCTACTTATAAACAGAAAAGGGAGTCAGGGGAAATTGATGAGGAAGGATTCAAAGTCACTTCTATTGAACTGGGTGTCCTTAATAGGAATACTAGTGATAATTTCTTTAAATTTTCTGCTGACCACATGCTCACGCAATCAGAAAAAGATTCCAGAGAGAAGAAAGAATTGAAAGCAATGGTGGTGACGATGGCCGCATACATCAATTCGCTGATTAATTTGGGACCTAACCCAATAATCCAGATGCCTCAGCCATTCGATCCAAATTCTGCCGAAAGCCAACAATTGATGAAACAGATGCAGAGGGGAAAATTGCTGTCTAACGCTGTGGTTAGTTGGGTAAATAGCATATTAGATCAAGGGAATAAATTTATTTCCGAAGTTACTAGTATCTATTCCGAGGGTGAGGCATTGCTCGGGGAAATTCAAACTTTGATACTAGTATGGGAGACAGAATTGTCACGGTGCCAAACCATAGTTTCCCGAGTAACAGAGGTTGAAAAGTTTGGAGTTCTCAAATTCTTAGGTGAAAACCCCATGAAAGCCGTGGACCCGTGCATATTATTTATCCTAAAAAGTAATATGAGTTGGAAGGAGTCCATCTACAAAGAGGCCATCAAAGAGGTCCAAGGCGTCGAGAATCAAATCACAGACATGCATAAGGAATTGGTTAAAGACATGAAGATTGTTAACCCCACAGGCATCTTACAATTGGATGAAGGCAGCATGGACATTGAAGTGTTAACCAAAAGTTTCACCGAAGCAGTTGAACGGATTAGGGACAAAGAAACGCCAAAGGTCGATGATTTCACTTCGTTGGCAGGTATAGAATCCATGTTGCGCCTCAATGAGAAACTGATGCCACGTCAGAGCCTAAAGATGAAGGAGTATAGGTGGCAGAAGGACGCATGTAGAGCCCGGCTGATGAGTTTAAAGAACCCGCACTCACATGCCACGCAGGAATTCATGTCTACTTTCCGGAGCTGGAAGCTGGTACGTCAAACCGTCGGAGATGAGGAGGAAGCCGGCGAATATAGTGGAAACTGAATCGTCACCCGCTGGCGTTCTATCTTTTTGATAACTGCTTTCTAGTTTCATAACGGTTTCTTGTATTAACCCGATAGGGCTGGGTTTTAAGGGAGGCCCTTCGGGATTTTAAAGAAAAAACTATAAAGGCTGGGGGCATGGAACGTTTTTTTTTTTTTAGCAATAGGGAAAAAAGGAATAGCAGATTAGATATAGCTTTAAGATAGATTTTTCTGAAGAACAGTGATCAAGGATAGTATATGCATGTTTTAGCTTCCAAAGACTTTGTGCATTGAAGTTGGATATACATATATGAAAAATTTCGAGTTATGCTTTGAAACTTTGTGTTCTGGGTGTTGAATTATTATCACTTTGTGGAGGTAATTCAGCGATTCGAAAGTTCCTTATTGCTATTGGTTAGTCGTAAGTTCATCTATTTCCTGTTTTGATATATGTTGAAAATCTAGCAAAAAATTCACTCTTTAAAATAGATTTTGTTGATTATATGTGTGTGAATCTTTTCATTTTCGAGCTGTATTTTGTAATTACCTCACTACCTAGGAGTAGTTGAGAGAACCTTATGCACTTTCGGGAAAAAGTGTAATTGTAAAAAACTGAATTCATTGCAAATCAGATGAGGGAGCTGTACCTGTAGAAAATTCAGAGAGGAAGTTAAAGTAAAATTAATACTTTCTCAACTATAGTGAATGATTCTGTTCTCTTCATAATATTGGGCATAGAGTAAATTAAGAGAAGTTGAGTGAGAGGACAATCTGTTCACTAACAATATGCAATTGCTTTATTCATAATCTTGGTAGTAACTCATATCATACTTATTAGTCCTTAATTGCATAATGTTGTTTATTCCTTAAATAGGAGTTGTAGGTTTATTTGCTAATTGATTGTATATATACTTGAATACCCTTATGGTTTATATATATATATTAATATTAATATTATGTAATCATAGTAATTCCCATTGTATTATCCTCAATTTATATATGGTTGTAATCTGACTACATCTATATATACAAAATGCCTAATTTAATGTCTATATGTATTCATACATTTGTTTAATATTTAATTTCCTATCTTTTTATGCCTGAGTTTTCTTTTAATCTATTTAAATTCTACTGCAGAATGAATGTCAGCGGTTAAGAGTGCTTACCTCGTCCTTTGCTATTGACCCGCGCTAACCCTTTGTATTCTCTGTTCGCTGTCTCCTGTGCGTCTGCTTCCGCGTCCCCTTTTTCCCTTCTCTTGCCCACGAGTTTACACTTTAATACCTGCAGGGGGGTTGAGGCGGACCAGTCAAGGGTCGCGACGGCTGAGGGAGGAGTAAGCATGGTGACTGTTGGAGTCACCGTTTCCACCCGAAACTCTCTTGCGGCGCCTCCAAGCTTAGACGCACCGTAACACATACGTAATGTGTTTGCTGGGTGTAAAACTCCCGAAAAATCTCTAAGTTTTAAGCGCTTTATTCATTGTGTATTGTTTATTATACATTAATAAAGGGTCCCCTTTAATTGTAGCGTGAGGGTATAAAGTCTCTTTTCTTAATAATGTTTATAATGTATTAAGTCCCCTTTATTTTATTGTATATTTATATTTTTGATTTATTACATGCATCCATAAATAATAATAATAATAATTATATATTTAATTAATAATGCATTAAATTATAGTTTATATCTATTTAGTATACATCACTAATTATATATTCAATTAACATTTTGGTAAAGCTAAATCAAGAATTAATAATTAAACATGATTATTACATTAATATAAAACAAGGAGTCATTTCCGATTAATTAAAAATGTTATCTTTTATAATTACAAAAATGTGGGGTTATGACATCGAGAGAGGCAAAGGCCGTGTACGTGGGAGGAGTTGGCCGAGGTCGCCAAGAACCTGCCACTTCCAGACGTAGCGGAGGAAGATCTCGCCAACCAGGCCCCACACTCGACGTCAAGTGAAGAGGACTTCGGAGCTGAGTCGCAGAGCAACCCGTTGGAATAATCTGAACACGGAGAGGAGGCGGTACGGGACCTGCACGAAGAGATCGCCACTATTTTTGAAGCAACATTATCTGGCATCAGGAATTTGTCCTTGTCAGAGGGCATCAAAATAGGAGGGTCAGATCCAGAAACCCCGAGAAGGAGGGACTATAGGAGCGAGGGTGACCAAAGCCCTGCGGACAAGGGCCCAACCAGACCAAGAGCGTACGGTACCTCCCGGACACATAGTACCTTTCCGGCATATAGTCACTCCCAAGCGCTACATAAAACCCTCCAGGCAAGAACAATGGCACACACCCCGAAGAAACAAAAGCTTCCAAAATTCATGGGCGACGGGTCGGAGGATCCCATACGGCATTGTAAGACATGCGTGACCATTTGGAAGGCAAATGGTCAAGACGACCGAGAATACTGGTTGAAGGCATTTCTAGCCACTCTGCGAGGAATAGCCATTGACTGGTATACGGACCTGGATGCCCAGTATAAAACATCTTGAAACAGTCTGAAGAAGGCTTTCGAAGAGGAGTTCAAACTCCTACGGGATGACAATGAAATTGTGGCAGAGATTTACAATACCAAGCAAGGAAAAAGTGAAAGCGTGCGGGCATATAATAGAAGGTTGAGGGAACTGCTCAATAAAATGGAGAACCAGTCGGCTGATGGTCTCAAGAAGAGATGGTTCGTTGAAGGATTGGTACCATCCCTCAGACGGAAGATGAAGGTGGTCCCCCCGCCCTCGTATGATGAGGCGTACAATCGTGCGATGGATATTGAAAGCGAAAATAAGACATCCCGAGGGAAGCGTCGGGTGAGCGATGGTGATAGTACGGATGAAGACAGTGATGGGGAGCCCAAAACCGTGCAAGCACTCCAAAGGGATATGATGAGAATAATGAAAGAACTAAAGGCTAACAAAGAAGGTGGCAGGGAAAGAAAGGAGCTATGGTGCACCGACTGCAAGACAGAAGGACACACTAAGGAGAGTTGTCCCCGCAAGGTCTTCTGTGGCATCTGCCAAGTAATGGGACATTCCATTAAGGAATGCCCGTACAACTTGAAAACACGGAGCACACAAGTGCTCTACACCCAACCCGACCAAGTCACACCGCCAGTGACACCTCCGAAGCCGGCAGCACACTCTGACGCCTCTCCTGGAGGGTATAGAAACAATCGGCGGGGTAACAACAACTCCAATAATAACACGCCAAGGAGTAGAATTCAATACGACGCGAAGGGACGACCCATGATTCAATGCAAAAAGTGCAACAAATGGGGTCACTTTGCGCGGGAATGTCAAAACGGGGGAGACCCAGGAAGTTTGTTGTGCAAATGGTGCGGTCCAGGGAATTATGAGGACATAGACTATCCAAGGCAAAAAGGGGTGAATATGTTGGAGGTGGAAGGACCGAGGGAAGGCGTAATGGCAATCACAAGATTACAAAACAAAAAAGCCATGTATCCTGACCCTCGCATGGAGAAGGAAAGACTCCAGGAAGCCAGGGCGGATATCGAGCGTGTGATGGCAGAAGAGCGGAGGGCCTCGCACCCGGCTACCAGTACACCACTTTGGTCAAGACCGGAGAAAACTATCATTAAGCAGATGTTACAGACCACAATACCCATACGGGTAACCGACCTCCTACAGACCATGCCACAGTTGAGGATGGCCCTGACGAATGCAGCCAGTGACACCACTATCGGCCAGGAACACCGGGCGATGACAGAACCACATAGTACGGCTTTGGTGAAGGAACCTGGTACGAACGCCATGGACCCTATGCTACTCACAGTAAGCATTGGACGGAAACCTGTCGTGGTGGAGATGGGCATAATGGAACAAAAGCTCACAAACACCATTGTGGATGGCGGGTCCGGAGTCAACGTACTACCAAAGGAAACATGGAGAAGCCTTGGCAAGCCTACTCTCTGGCCACCAACATTCCATCTCGTCGATGCAGACTAACACGGTATCAAACCTCTCGGTACTCTCATGGCACAAAAGGTGGTAATCGGGACACAACAATTCCTCCTGGATTTCGTAGTCATCCCACTGGAAAGAAAAGTGTACGACACCCTCCTTGGAAGGGGATGGCTGATCATGGCCAGAGCCAATCATAACTGGAAGAAGAATACGCTCTCAATCGAGAGTGACGGTCATAAGTATGTAATCGATCTAAGGAACCAATCCGTCAGTGAAGAGCTCGTGTCATCCGACTCCGACTCAGAAGATTCAAATAGATGGGAGTGGGGTTCTGAAGGAGACAGAGGAGGGAAAGAACCCAACGAGGAAGGAGTGTTGGAACTGGACGGATGTTCCGAAGATGGAGCTAGTTCGCTGGCCGGACTCTTTCATTGGCAAATGGAGGACTATGAGGTCTTCCACCCGGAGTGTCACATGCTGCAAATATGTGAGATAGGGGAATCAAGTGGCGGTATGGAAGAACACTCATTTCCCCAGGAGTACAGTAGGTACCAGGAGGGAATGGCGCGGATGGACGACACACTAGCTCACCAGGTTGAACGAGATAAACCCATCAAGTATGAGGAAAGAGATGTGAAGAAGGTTAATCTCGGCAATGAGGAAAAACCGCAGATGATACTTGTAGGGGATGATTGGAACCCCGTACTGAAGGCAACAACCTTCAAGATATTTCTGGAATATAAGGACGTCTTTGCCTGGACCTACAAGGACTTGAAAGGGGTACCGTCGGAACTGTGCGTACATCGCATAACCCATGTATCAGGAGCCCAACCGGTACGGAGGAGACCGTACAGGATGAACAAAATTACGCAGCCAAAGTAAACGAGGAAATCAACAAAATGTTGGAAGCAGGGATCATATTCAAAGTGGAAACTAGTGACTGGGTTTCCCCAATAGTCATCTCTCTTAAGAAGGAAGCTAATCAGATAAGGATATGCGTGGACTTCAGGTACCTAAATACAGTAACCATCAAAGATCCTCCTGATTCCATTCACCGACAGCATCTTGGAGGAAGTAGCCGAGCATGAGATATACATATTCCTAGATGGGTTCTCAGGATACAACCAAATAAGTATTGCGGAAGAAGACAAACTGAAGACCACATTCGTGGTGGAGGAAGGGGTGTACGCCTATAATCGCATGCCCTTCGGACTATGTAATGCACCTGCAACCTTCCAGAGAATAATTCTACACATCTTTGACAAAATGTCCGTAGGAAACTTCAGGGCATTCCTGGATGACTGGTCGATTTTTAGCGACCAGGACACCCATTTGAAGGCTCTCGGAGAATTATGGAGAGGTGTCGAAAGGCTAGGCTGGCTCTGAACCCAAGCAAATGCAAGTTTATGGTACCACAAGGGAAGCTTCTTGGCCACATTGTTTGTAAGGAAAGTCTGAAGACAGACCTGGACAAGATAAGAGTGATTGTCAACATGGAAAGCCCAACAAACGTGACAGGGGTGAAATCATTCCTAGGCCACCTCGGCTACTACCGAAGGTTTATCAAAGGCTTTGCCCAAGTTTCCTGGCCCTTAGATAAGCTAACAAGGAAGGGAGAACTGTTCGTATGGGGTACAGAGCAGGAAGAAGCGTTCAAAGAATTGAAAGATCGACTGGTGTGTGCACCAATATTGGTATACCCGGACTGGAATAAGGAGTTTCATGTACACGTCAACGCCTCCAACTTTGCAATTGGTGCTACTCTCGCGCAGGTAGGGACACAAGGGTTGGACCATTCCGTTTTCTTCGCTAGCCAACTCCTATCAAAGGCTGAACAGAACTAGAGCACAATAGAGCGAGAGGCACTAGGGATGATGTATGTCGTACAAAAGTTTCGGCACTACCTGTTGGCCACGCCATTCACATTTTATGTGGACCATCAAGCACTAATGTACCTGGTAAATAAACCAATCATCCAAGGTAGGGTATGTAGATGGCTACTACTCCTGCAGGAATTTACCTTCACCATTATCATACGGCTAGGGAAGTCCCATGTAATAGCCGACCAACTATCAAGGATCAAATCAGGGGAACCAGCCAAGGGGGTGAACGAGGACTTTCCAGATGCACACTTATTCCAAATTGCAATACTACCGGCCTGGTATGGAAAGATCGGCCAGTACCTCTCTACCTCCACATTTCCAAGGGAGATGCCCCCAGGGGAACGGAGGAAGCTAGCACTGAAGAGTAAGACCTTCCAACTAATCAACGTGCTGCTATATAAAATGGGTCCCGACCAAATCTTGAGGAGATGTGTTATGGAGGAGGAAATTTCAGGTGTGTTGAAGGAAGCACACGACGGGTTAGCAGGCGGACATATGGGACCAGATGCAACTGCCAGGAAAGTGCTTTTGGCTGGCCTATGGTGGCCAACTCTACACACCGACGCTCGAGAGTGGGTGATTGGGTGTGACACTTGCCAACGTGCAGGAAAACCACTCAAGAGGGACTTCATGCCTCTCTTTCCTTCACAGTCGCAGGAGTTATTCGAACGGTGGGGTCTGGACTTTGTTGGACCTTTGAAGCCAAGTAGCATGCATAGGTGTAAATATATTGTAGTAGCTACGGAATACCTCACCAAGTGGGCAGAAGCGAGGGCCTTACCAGACAACACGGCTCTGAGTACGGCACGGTTCTTGTATGAACAGATCATCACAAGGTACGGGATACCCCTTCAAATCACTAGTGACAGGTGAGTGCACTTTGTCAATCAAGTAATTCGTACCATGCCCGTAGAATTCAAAATACTTCACAACCTCTCTAGTCTGTACTATCCCCGAGCTAATGGGCAGGCAGAAGCAACCAACAAGGTGTTGGTGTCAATAATTTACAAATCATGTGGGGTGGAGTAGGAAGACTAGGAGGAAAGACTACCAGTCGTGCTATGGGCATACCGTACAACATACAAGGTCACTACCGAGCATGCCCTGTTCCAGCTCATGTACGGGTAGGAAGCAGTAGTACCAACTGAGTACACCGTACCTAGCCTTCGGGTGGCAGTGGATAATAGGCTCGGCGACGAAGAAAGCTTGAATGCAAGGCTTGGCGGCCTGATAAAATTGGACGAATGAAGACTAATGGCACAATGGGCGACGGAGGTGGCGCAACGCCGACAGAAGCATTGGCATGACCAGCACCTACGGCGGGCCAACTTCCGGCCGAGGCAGTTAGTTTTGAAGTATAACGGCCGGAACGAACTCCAACCGAGGAAGCTTAAAGTCTGTTGGCTCGGACCCTATAAGATCAAAGAGGTCGGGAAGAACAGGGCAGTAAAGCTCTCGACCCTGGACAACAATCCGATCAAGGACCCAATGAATGGTTCCAAACTGAAAATCTACAAAGAACGGAGCAAACCTGTCATTGAGATTAACATGCTGGGATACGCCACCAAGGGGTCCTGGACCATTGGCCAGAATAAGGAAGTCGACGAAGACCCAGTGATCAAAGAAGAACTCTTCCGAAGAGATGAAGAGTGGGCAAAGCCTTTTATGGCCATGGAAGAACGGCTGGTGCCGAAACGGGTAGAGAGTATGGCGGTTCCGAGGATCCACAAGCACCTCATGAATGCGTATTTTGGGGACCCGCCTGGTTGGGTGCGGGTCTCAGGGCACTGGAAGAAGCGGGCCCCATACGAAGGACTTCGGGAAGGGTACGTGACTTATGATATTGATGAAGAAGCAGAGGCCCGGAGGAGAGCAGAGAGTGCAAATAAAGAGGAGGCACCGGTAGACCTGGAGGAGAGCTTGATTTAGAGGTGTATGGGGCAACCCTAGGTCCCTGTTTAAAAATGGTGCTAAAAAACAGAGGATCTATTCGTCATCGCCTCCAAGCCAGGCGACGCAGAGGCCGGACCTAATTCATTGTATCAGGTAATCCCTAACCCCGCGGGACCACCGGAGGTCGATGGAGAGAGCGTGAAATGGTACCAGTAGTATGGGGGTCGCTACATTGACGGTCGATATAAGGGGGTGGGACCCGTTCCGTTAGTTGACAAGATATGGGACCTAGAGTATGTGGGGACATGTTGTGCACAAGAATGTTATAGAAAACTTCCGCACGTCTGTATGTGGCTTCATGATTCGGAGATAAAAATGAAGACTGTGAACGATCCTTCAGGAGTAAAGAGGAACAATAGTGGGGATCAGGACACCGACCAGGAACCAAACAACAAATGGAAGGAAGACATGACATGTAACAAAGGAATGGCAAAGAAGAAGCGTAGCACCCGACCAACAAAGAGAAAACAAAGGCGGCAAAAAGATCATTCAGCAGAAGTGTTAGACACAATAAACTGGCCAATGGCCCCCAGAAGACCAATTAGAGGGCACAATCTGACCAAGGGATACCTTGGTAAACTGAAGGTACGGGGACTGATATTTAAAAAGCGTTGTTAAATAAAGTAAGTAAAACAACTGTTAAGGAAGGGGGTACTAAAGGTTAGGGAAGGAAAATATATGGAGAGGAGGATAACATCAACGTCAGCAAATATAAAAAAATTAAAATGCCAGGCAAAAATAAAAGAAATAAGGAAAAAATACGACTGGTAAAAAGGCAATTATTTTGTAAAAAATTAATGAAGTATTGGAGCCTAACCCTAACCCTGAAAAGAGCGAAGGATTATAAAAGCCCCCAAGAGGTTCATTTTTACACAACACAGGCAAACGCGAAGGATCAAGGAAGCAAGTTCTGGCGAAAACACAGGCAAGGGGAAGCCATATGATACAGATAGGGAGAATTCGTACACCGTATGGAATACAAGTATCAAAGCATCACGAGGGAGGTCGTACGAAGGTGGTAGTCAGTCGTACGAAGATTTTGGTGAAGCATACAGGACGTCCGTACAGGGGTTAACATCGCAGGAGGAACCGTACAGTGGAGCCGTACGGCTTGGGCAATTGCATCTTCTGGCGGAACCGTACGGTGTGTCCGTACGACGCACGAGCTCACACCAGCAAAGGACATCGTACGGAAAGGAGTCATCGTACAGGGGAAATTTGTACACACCCTGTACGGAACAGCAACAGCGGTTTAATGACCGTACGGTCAAACGGAGGACAGAAGGGAATACGTCGTACAGAGCAGAAGGGATATCGCGTACGGTAGGATTCCGTACGGCATCAAAAGGAAGCTACAAAGAAACACGTACGGTAGTTCGTACACGCCAGGCAACACTACAAGAGGCAACTTGTACCATCCGTACGGAGTTAGAATCAGCGTGCATAAAAACGGCTAGAGGGTCAGGGAAAGGAAGTATACAAGCTCATCAATACACTAGAGAGGTATCAGTTGGTTTAATGGTTCGTACCAATTGGCGAGCCACACTTTCGAGCAGTTATAATAACGACCAAAGACGGGGTAAAGGCAGAAAACAGAGCAAGGCAGTTGTAGTGCAGCCATGACGGCCACAGAGCCCGCCAACAGCACCAAGAAAGCCAAGAACCGGCCAAGGGTACAGAAGGATTCAGAGGGGGTCACGGTAGAGAATGTAGCATTTGAGAGTGTGACCGGCAGTGAATGTCGCACCTGGTGGGAAGAAACCTCTCTGGACCATGTGATCAAGGATTCTCTCAGGAAGGCCCAGGTTGACCACACCATCCAAATGCCCACATTCAGCATTAAGGATTTCGAGTCAGTTCTACGAACCATGGTGTCAGGATAAAACCCGCAGGAACAAGCCTCCGTCATTCAATTTCAAGGGTGCACGGTGCGAGTTTTGTTTAAACCAGAGGATTTCAGGAGGGTATTTGGTATACCCGAGAAAGGGGCATCCGCTACCAAACCAACCAAAAAACTCACCAAGGAAAAAAAGAAATGGTTGATGGATTTGGTATGCAGGGACGATCTCACAGAGGAACAGTGGAAGAGTGCCTGGTCTGACGGCAGAGGAGTGAAGCGTGCATTTATCGCACCAGGAGAATGGAGGATGTTAATGGACCTGGTAAAAAGTCACCTTACAAGAGCCAACCGTGCATCTGACATAGTTGTCTGGATGATAGGATTGATGAATGGGATTAAGTGTGGGAAGGTGTACAACTGGGGACAACTCTTGGTAGAACGAATTCATGATTTTCTCAGAGTGGAACGCAAGACGTTCTACATGTGCCATCATGCTATCAACTTATTCCTGGACACAGTACGCCTGCAAGTACCACCAGAAATGTGGGGAACATTCGAACCACGCGGACGGGTGGAACCGAACAAACCTACTATGTACTACTATACCCACCTGAACACATTAGGCAACACTACGAAGCCGACCAAAAGGAGGAAAAAGATGGACGCATCTATAGAGGTTGAAGATGTCAGTAGTGCTGAAGAGTCTGAGGAGGCAGACGAGACTGAAGAACGGGAAAGTGGTGATGAGGGGTTTTGCATGGCATTGCACACAGTTGCAGAGGATGAAGGGGAAGCAGAGTCGCAGCAACTGGAAGAGGAGGAAGAGGAGGATCAGCACGAAGGATTACGGGCACAATGGAAGAGTACGAGGGTGAAGTTCACACCTCTGAAATTATCTTTGGCACACTTGCTACCGCAGGAAGCACTTACAATGGCCAACCCTGTGGGAGATGTGCAACCAATAGGGGTGTTATTTTGAAAAATCAACGAAGTGGAACCACCAGCAAAGTGGAGGGTATCATTACCGCAAATCAGCCTAGCTGTACTTGCACCAGAAGCCACGAAGGGTACCAGTACGGTAGGCCAGACAGCAACAGGGGAGGTCGTACCAAGAAAAGACACAATGGCCGAGCAAGGAACTGGTATGGCAGGTCCAGGTTCTAGTACGGAAGATATTGGTACGGTACCAGGTGGTACGAGTACAACTTCAGCATGTACTGGTACGGTCCCAACATATACTGTGACAGTCCCATCAGGTACTAGTACGACTCAAGCAGGTGTTGGTACGACACCAGCAGCCACACCGGGTGTTAGTACGGCTCTAGCAGGGAAGGAGGAAGGAAATATACTGATGACGGGGGATGGCCTGGAGGCATTGGCAGCACTGGAGACACTCATGGACGAAGATATAGATGCCTCGCTGGATGGATGGCTGGGGCAGTTCGCACTCACTCCGCACATTCCCCCCTCTCCTGCACCGCACAGCATGGCGATTGGGGCGCGTCTAACACCGAACAAAACTATTACCGTCTCAGACCAGGATGGGGGGAGACATGTTGATCGAGAGCACCAAACCCCAAGAAATGGCGTGCAAGACCAAAAGAGCAGCGGGCCAGAAGGATCACGAGCAAGGCTCCACATCACTCCACCAGATCCGAGTGATCCGACGGGCTCACTCCGGCGATTCCTGGGAGAGTTACAGGGGCTCTCCAATGTTCCACGGGGAATAGCACAGTTGACTGGGCAGATGGAGGCCGACAACTCCGTCGACGCTACGCAACTCTGTCACTTCATGACTACTGGGTGTGCAGATGAGTTTGCACGCCACTTCGAGCAGCAAGGGTGGTCGGACCATAGTACACCAGAAATGGTTCAAGAATGGACTCACAGGCACCTGGTGGGAGGTGGGGGTACTTTGGGCACCACCTTCCGTAGCATGGAGGGGGCCTTCCGGGATGTGTACTTACGGATGCGGCGGCACCGGGTAGAGCAAGAGGCCCAGCGGCTGTATATAACAAAACTAGAGAAGGAAGGGGAGAAGCATGCACAGTTGGCTGCAGTGGAAAGGAACCTACGGAATGAGTTGGAAATGAAGATGACTACCTATGAGGCCCGTTGCAGTATGCAAAAGAGGGAAGTGCAAGTACTGGCAGCCAAGGTGGCAGAGCTCACCTCACAGATAGAGCAAAAAGATAAGAAACTGTTGGAAGCTGCTCACATGGTGAAGAAGGCACGGGAACGGCAGCTGCAAGCAGAAAAGAACCTAAAACTTCACACCGGAGCGCAACCTTCTTCTTCGGCCACTACAGGGACGCCTCCTCCCTCTTCTCGGTCCTAGTTTATGTTTTATATTTCAGCTCTTATTGTCTTAGTCGTTTGGAAGACGACTACGTTTTGGGGGGGGGGGCTAATGTTAGGGATAAATAGCTTATGTTAGTAAGAATAATAGTTATAATTGTGTTTATGTTGTGTTATGGTTATGTTGCGTCGCCGAGAGGTTCCCGTCAGGTAGTTGGGAGTTGGTGACGGTTGGCAACTTGGCCAACCATCGGGTCTATATATTGTTTGGATGGAACCTCGGCAGGGGGGGGAATGTATGGATATAACCTGGATTAATCAATAAAGGTATAACTCTTCTGGTCTAGTTGTTTATCATTATTACTTATGCTGTGACATATGAATGTACTGGTACATGAATAGTTGGTACGTGTGGAAACCCTGTGTTGTCTGTGAAGTTTGACCAACCTTACATTAGGACTAAACAAAAGCTACAGAAGCAAAAGATAGCAGCAGCCAAAATTGGAGATTTGTACACATTTTTACACAAAACTGACCATTTTCATACACTTTAAGGTTTCAAAGTGTGCAAGGTCAAATCCTGTCAAGGTTTAAATCAAATCATCTAGAGTCGCCTTCCAAAAAGGATATATTGAGCACATGCTAAAAATCGTGCCTCATTATTTTTAGCCATCATCATATTCTAATAGAAAAGCATATTTGGGAGAGCTATTTTTCATTGGAACTTATCATTTTTTGCCTTCTATTGTTATTAGCATTCACTATTTAGAGCTCAAAGTCAACCACTGTTAGATCATTTATCTCATCATGCAAAAGATGTGAACTTTTAACAAAAATTTGTCATATTTCAATCGTCAATTGAACTTGTCATCACATGTAAATTAGAATTAGTGGAGGAGATAATTTGTAATAAAGCTTGCAGACCATGCAAGCATACGTAATTAATCTATAAGTATAGTTAATTTATTTCATTTATTTTTCATGCAATTGTTTGCAAACAATACAAATGATATTTTGCACTTAGAAAAAAATGGTAATTCTCAAACCTGCATATTGTCGATGTTATTATTCTAGTACTATTATTTGCTCAATGACATTTATTATGCCTATCTTGCTTTGAAGAGTTCACAAACTTTGTATTGCAAGTATGCCTAAAGGTGTAATTTGGGGCTTTGTAATAAGTCCTACATTTAATATAACCAATGCTCATGTTTATGAGTTAGCCTATTCAAATTCAAGCGCACTTGCCCTACTCCATCTTTGTTGTTTTTCTAAACAGCGTGTGCATTCAAAGGCTTTATTTTAAGTCAAAAGCATAAAATCCTTTTCCTAGTGTTGAGAGTGTCTAAGCCTTTTACCCTAGGAAAGTCCAAAATGATACGCATTTACATTTTATTCAATATGAACATGAACCATCCCAAAAATCATTGTAAGGATCACAAATTGGAAGTACATATTATCCAATTTTAGATTAGTTATTAATTTACAGTCAGCTTCCCCTTCTAATTCTAAGAGTGGTTTTATCGAACATTTGTTCCTTGTGTCACATTGAAAGGTTGAAATTAGAACACTAACACACACCCAAAACTTATTTTGTAGGATCTCATTGTGCACAAATGCTTTTGCATTAAATGCCACAAGCAAGAGGAAACAATTCATGAGCCCTTGCTCCTGTGCTCTCTAGTCAATATGTTGTTGCCTTGTTAAAATTTTGCAAATTAGAATGCATTCAACCACATCGTATCCTCAAGTCCTTGGCCATTCCATTTGACTAATACTCTTTATGCTCCTCCTTATGCATCTTCTTCATTCTAGTATCTAACACCTGCTCAATCTCCTCTCACACTTTCTCTTAACAATTATCTTCTCCAATTTAACCCACCAATATTGAGCCCTCAAGTTGTCCCTCAACACAAGGGTATGTCTACAATGTTGAAGTCAAGCAATATATCTATCCCATTTGGTTACTCCATCTAGCATGATATTTTCTCAATTGCATAGTCCAATCTTCTACTTCAACTTTTTGCACATTCCCTTTGGGAACCTCTCCTTGCACAAGTGTCCTAAGCAGAGTTCCCAAACTCACCGCGAGTCAGGTGAGTTCGCCGAGTTGGTGAGTCGAGCCAAGCTCGGCGAGTTTTGCTGACTCGGGACTCGGACTCGGTGAGTTTTGACCATAACTCGCCTAACTCGCGAGTCAGGCGAGTTATGGCAAAACTCGCCGAGTCCAAGCTCCAAGACTCGGCCACGGCAGGTCAATGTTTTGACTTGTTTGACAAGTTAGTCTCTCCGTCAGGATTCATATATGGAATATAACATTTAAGTATAAGTGACATTTCCTTATGTCTTTTCTCTTTCTTATACTTTAAGTTATATTCCATATATATTGTCAGGATGTTTGAGAGTGGTTTCGGACCTCCATGAGTTATAATGCAAAATCTAGTTTTTGGAGGATCCTTCAAATTTCCAGGCTTAGTCAAATTTCAGGCCATTTCAGGATCAGGATGACATTCCAGACTTTTAAGGCGAGTTCACTCTGACCTTGATGTAAGGGACAGGACCTAGGAGGACACTATGCATTCAACCAAGGTTTGATTTAGCAACTTGAAGCGTGACCAGATAGTACACAAAAACCCTAGGAATGATCTAAATAACCCCTAATCACTCAACCGACCTATCCTCCTTCACTCCACCTTGAGGAAATCCACCTGATTTGATGACCTTTGAGAAACTCAATCCCTTAAATGCAAAGGCTAAGACACTAAAACGACCAACAACAAAACTAAAAGAGCTAACCCTAGAAAGCAAAAAGTGGGGGTCTTCATTTGCAATGGGGCGATGTGTGAGTACCTCACAACAAGGATGTTTCTTAAACTTTTGAAAAAAGGGGGTGAGTTGGGGACATTTCCTACCTGTCCCCACATCCCAAAAAATCCCCCCATGGGGCACAAGGTTATTTTTGGCAAGGGACATGTCTCTGAGGAGCATATTTTCAAACCCTTCTAGCCTCACAATTCCCCCTTCCATCCAACATATATATAGCCTAAAAACTAAGAGGTCCAAGAAAGACCAAGGTCAACTATAGTCCCAAGGTAAAACCTAATAAGTTCAACAAGCACACTATTTAATGCTACCATACACAAGCACTCCTTATAGTTTCCAAGTGAAGATATTCATGATGTCTCATGTTGGTGCTCCCAAAATTTCAATTTGGCCAAAGAAAATACTAAACAGAAGCCCCAAACAAGTAGATACTCTACCAGCATGCCTTTCATGGCATAACAAGCTAGCACACATTATAATTGGGCTATATTCAATAATGGGTGCATAAAATTGTTAAAAATCTCTTAATTTCAAGGGTTTTTTTATTTTGCCGAGTCATTGCCGAGTCATAGCCGAGTCACGAGTCGAGTCGGCCTTGCCGAGTCCGAGCCAAGTCCGAGTCTGGGAACTTTGGTCCTAAGACCATGGTGCTGACTTAAAATTCCAGCTCTATTATTCTTATGTTTGCAAATACACCATGAAATCTCCTACTTCAATATTCTCCCTTTAAACATCTAGAATGCTGCACAATTTTGCAACTCCTCTTGTACTTCACTCATAAACAATATGGAATGTCTTTTTCCAAAGCTTCAATTCACTTAGTTGTTATAGGCGAATTCTGCTTATGCCAAGACTAGGTCCCAAAGTCCAAGCTTTTCTCCCACCACACATCCCAGCAGCTAAACACCTCTATTTTCCCATCCATCTCAAGGTGATACACCAAATTAAACTGCAGCTAAGTGTTTAGCTTTGTCCATAGCTTTCTCCACAAGTGTCCTTGGCAAACAATATGTTGAGCGGCAGCCCATGCAATCACACTATCTCCCTAAAAATTTTCCACTTGTGCAACATCTTGGTCTACTTCCATGTCACAAAATGTGCCATCTTGGAAATCCTACCTACAAAACTAATGGAATCATGGTCCCAATAAATTCTTAGCAACCCAAGAACAAAGTCCATGTTCAAGTGTTCCATGGCCTCTCAAGGATTGACAAAGGTTGATACAACCTTGCATTCTAGCTTCCGCCTTTCACTAATTAATAAACATTGCATCTTTGCACAAACTTTCATGCATCCATAGACATGCATGGTCAAAAAAATCCCTCACTTAGTTGTACCATAGTCTTCTTGATATTGAAATGACAAACCAAGCTACCACTATGCTTTTCTCACACATTCAACCCTTGGATGTACACAGTTGCATGCCTTTGAATGGCAATCCATATTGCACCATTCCAAACATTAATGATCAATAGACATGCATGGTCAAAAAAATCCCTCACTTAGTTGTACCATAGTCTTCTTGATATTGAAATGACAAACCAAGCTACCACTATGCTTTTCTCACACATTCAACCCTTGGATGTACACAGTTGCATGCCTTTGAATGGCAATCCATATTGCACCATTCCAAACATTAATGATCAATCCACATAAGCAAGCTCTAAACATGCCATCCAAGCTTCCTTTAAGTCTTCCTCCTGCACATACAACTCCTTCGTAGAATCAAAACCTATGACTGCCATATGACTATCCTTCAACAAGGCACATCTTTAACTCAGTGCCCAGAATCAAAAGTTTGACATACTGATATGGATAAGACTTTTAACACTTTTCCTTGAGTTTTGGAGGTAAAGTCTGTCCAATCAATCAGTAAGATGCTAGGAAGCTATCCCGGCATCACCAAAAAGATAGAACATCAATGACCCTGCTGACCTCAATCATTATGGATCTCACTCAAACACTTCCTGAATAATGGAAATCTAGCTGGAGGCTTCATTTGGGAGCAAGCTCTAGATTATGAAGCCATCCCCTTCAAATCCCCTCCTTGATCGTCATATATATATCAATTATTATTATTACTTAATATAATTACCGACGAATGATTAATTGAAATTTAACTATTTATTTATTTATTAAATATTATTATTCATATTTGTTTAAATAATAATAATATTCTTGAAATATTATTATATTATGATCATCTGGAAATATTATGAAGGAATATTACATATTAATATATTAATGATATTATTAATTAAAAAACGCAATAATATCTGTAATATCCCTACATCTAAATATTAATCTACTAAATTAATTTAATGTGTAAATATTTAATAAATTAATCTTAATCATGAAATAAACTAAACCATCCCACTAAGAAAGATTCAATCATAATCAACATTTGATTAAACAAATTATGCAAGACATCGATTGGAGTCAAATTGACTAAGCCATATGAAGATCCTTAACCAAGATCATCAACAGCCTTCCGTTTCCACAATCGCTGATCAAGAGGAATCGTATATCAGAGACAGCACCGATGTTTCCATAAAAGCAATGGATTACATCAAGAGAGTATAATTAACAATCTGTATATATTGAAGCCTCCATGAGCATTTATATCAAACATGAAGCAAAATAGACATTAATGTCATCATTACCAAATGTTGTTAATTAATAAATTAGTTATCTACATAAGGTGCGATTACCATGAAATTCAAATAGTCAAATGGTGCGACTTGTAGATAAGAGTAATTTAATTAATGAAGAGGTGCCTCACGAAAAGGTTAATACGATGAGATGTCTCCCTTCGTAAAGAAACTGGAAGCTATAAAAAGAGTATTATGTTGAATACTAAGAGGGGGGGTGAATGAGTATACCAAAAAATACTGAACTTAAACTCTCAAACAGTTTAGCAGTTAACCGGTATAACAGATTTACTAACAAACCAGTTAAGACAAATGCAAACCAAACAGCAAATAAAGCATTCACCCACAAGAGCACAATCACCATAACACAAGAGGTTTTGACGTGGAAACCCAAATGGGAAAAACCACTAAGAGGGGGTGAATTAGTATACCAAAAAATACTGATCTTAAACTCTCAAACAGTTTAGCAGTTAACCGGTATAACAGATTTACTAACAAACCGGTTAAGACAAATGCAAACCAAACAGCAAATAAAGCATTCACACACAAGAGCACAATCACCATAACACAAGAGGTTTTGATGTGGAAACCCAAACGGGAAAAACCATGGTGAGCAGAAACTCACAAGTAACTATCTGCAGAATAGAAACCAGACCGGTTAAGGTCATACAATGTTCTTTACCAGAACAGATCCTGTTAGGAATCTAGATCTCTGTTAGGAGATAAGTCCTGTTAGAGACTACCTTGTGAGAGGATTTCAGATTCACAGTTGTGAATCACCTTGTTAGAGGATTTACAAAGGCTTTGCCAGGCCTACCCGGTTAAGGGTTTCAGACTTGTCGAAGATGTGAGTAATCAATAAGTGAGTGATCTAGATACTAGCACAGTATGCTTGGTTAGATCCATGATAGCTCATTGTTAATGCACATTTAGCATTACTTCAGTCTTCAATACTTCTACACTCTGTGTCTTCACACAGACCTAATCTTCTCTTCTATTCTCGCACATACAAAAACCCTCATCCACTATCAAAACCCTATCAACTTCTAAAACCCTAGACATGATGTCCTTATAAAGGAATTTGATTTCATGTCGATCCAATAGGATTACATTGCAAGTTCCTAGGTTCAGTGCATCTAGACACATTTGGTAACACGGCACAAAATCACTGCCAAAGTGTCGGTGGATGATAACTCATCACAAAAATACTGGTTGGTAACTCATCACAGAGTAATATCGGTTCATACATTTTACCGATTACCGGTTGTCAACATGAAGACTGGTAGATCAAAGTGTTAACTACCGCTTTGTTCCTTCGTACCGCTTGAGATCCTCGAACCGCTTTGAGGTCTTCATACCGCTTTGGGTCTTTAGTCAGTTTGTGACCGGTAAACACCTTCTGCAAAACACCGATAATCTAAAGACTATAATACATAATACCGGTTGGAACAATTACTGGTTGAGCATAACTCATACATAAGGAAGTGGTCATAAAACAAGTGTGTGTCCATCAATGACAATCACAACATCATCAAAATGCCAACATATTAAATGAGAATTGAAAGGGGGGAGGATATAGGATGGGATAGTCGTCGATCAGATGAGAACTATTAAGTTACAGGCAATAACATCCTTGTTTGGTGGTATGCATGGGAACATGCTTAATACGTAAGCTTAATATATAGAGTCTGATAATGTTTTATGCAGAATTTAAGGGTAACATTAATATAAACTACAATATGTATGACAGCCACTCCTTAATTCTATATATAGTGGCAGACCAGATCTGATGCATGTCAAATCTGTCTGTCCTCACAATTATTAAATATAATTAATGCTGTTAGGAAGTGATGGTACTGATAATTTATATAATGGGAATTAATAAATAGGTAACTAATAAATAATTAAATGATCTATAATGTAATATAATTATTTTATTTGTTTATTTATGTTCAAATCAAAATAAGTATATATATATATATATATATATATATATATATATAACAATGATGTAATATCAAGAAGATGATATATGTATATACATACACATATACTAATACATATATATACATATCCATATATATATATGTATACATAATGTCTTTAATCAGATAAATAACAATATTAGATCATAATTCAGAAAAGCTCATAGGATAATAGGTAAGGAGAATATGTTCACATGTATAATCCTTGTTGCTGTTGTCTAAACCTAAGAGGGGACATTACAGAACCGGAACTACTACTGCGGGTTACGACAGGTAAGTAATGAATGAATACTTCATTATATATGTTAATGAATATAAATAATGAACATTTTATTATATATGTTAATGAATATAAATAATGAACATTTTATTATATAGGTTAATGAATATGTATAAACATATGTTAATGAATACATATCAATGAATAGTTAGGAATATACATTAATAAATAAATGTGAGTATTTGAAACTGGACATTTCCTGAATATATGTTATGGAATACATGTTAAGTTAGGAATATGTAAATGTGGATTATGGAATGGAAAATAGTAATGAATTATAAAATGTAATATAAATGTGATTATATGATGGAGGCTATAGGGAGGAAACTCCCTTAGTCTGATGGAGGGATTATGATAATCCCTGGTAGGCAGTATATACTGAATATCTATATGCATATATATGGCTTGGTTGATTAAGTTCATCCAAGAAGAGACGCATCTGGCCGGTCCTCTCTGGTAGACTTGGATGATGAGATGCATCATCCAAGGCAAGGAATGGATCATATAGGATGGTCTTCCTTGGTATGGCTTGGGTGTAAGAAATTACGTCCAAGACGGGAATCGAATTAACCTTCGATTTCCTGGATGGCTTGGGTGTAAGAAATTACATCCAAGACAAGAATCAAATTAACCTTCGATTTCCTGGATGGCTTGGAACCAAAATGGGTTCCAAGAAGGCGAGTTTCATAGCTGCCGAAGGACATATCACAGTACGGCACTCGTATCCCTTTTATTAGATAAGAATTGAGATTAGTGTTAATTAAGTAATTTAAGTTAAATTGCAAATTAGATTAGTTATATATATATATATTTGTTGTATTCTAACAATCTGTTTTGCAGGACAATGATCTCTAACTAGTAGGGACATTGCAAAATCTAGCTAGAGGCTTCATTTGGGAGCAAGCTCTAGATTATGAAGCCATCCCCTTCAAATTCTGTGAGTATCATTCATATGACCATCTATGTAAAGACTGACCTGGATCCCAAACGGCTAGTTAAGAACAAACCCTTACACAAGATATTGAAAAAGAAGATGCATATTCTACTATAAAATAAAATGCAACCACAGAAGAGGAAGGTTTTATCTCACTATATAAGCAATCACAGACGTTATCAAAGAGGATGTGAAGATCGAGTGCATGAGTATGATGAGCAGGTCGAACTTCACAAGGAAAAACCTTAACAATTACTATATGAACAACATATGGCAGTGGAAGATTTTGCCTACTTCAGTATTCTGAGGCAGCAAGGAAAGGAAGTTTTGGATGCTCCATCTATTCTGCAATCCAATTTGACCCTGACCAGACAATTAGGGGGCACTCTGCAGCTGAAACTTCTCAGATGACAATATATTTGAATGCTACATCAAATGCCGGAATCCATAGATGTGATTGAATTGTAAACATTTCTTAGTAATCTTCTAGATAACAATCAACCTGTCAGCACTCAAACTATCTTGGAGGCATAAAATATCGAATCCTGTGTTAACTTTTATCCCTTTGAACCCTCTAACTAGAATGAAAGAAATCACTTTCTAGACAATTGATAAAAAGACAACATTCGAGAAGAGCTACGGAAACAAATTTAAGCCAAGAAAGTCCAAGAACAATATGGTCAATTCACTTAACCTAGAAGGCGTCTTCATATACTTGTGCACCAGAGCTAATTCCAAGAAAAGAACATCCAATACTCTCAATTTATTAACAACTAAGCACTTGTTTACAAGTAATGTCTTACCATACCCTCTTGTCTTTCGGATGTGAGATAGATAGATTTCTACAAAAAGTACACTTGACTTGCATTTAAAAAAAAAATGACTAGAATTTCCTGATGGACTGATAATTATCAATAGACAGCAAGGTATCAATATAACCAAATTCACAAGGAACGAGAACATATCGGTGCTTGTTTACAATAAGGAAAGTGTAACCTAAAGCATTTCAATTACTTCATCAATCTCTAAAAAGAGCAAGTTCTTCCAGGCTCACAAAGCAGTGAACTTGGAATGATTGGAGAATATCAAAGAAAGAAGCCACAACCCAGTGCTTGATTGCACAAAGATCTCAAGATGCATCTGAAAACCCGTAATGATGTATTATATTCCTTAAATTAGCCTGAGGACTCCATGAGCAATTGGTTTTATAGGAAGGATCGTCATTAGGCAGCATGGAGATGGTTAAGTAATGCCTGCATAAATTCTTCCTTCATTTATGATTGGTGGGTGTAGGCAAATTAAGATCCACAGGAAAACCCATAGAAGAACAATCACTAGTGAAATAACCTACAGATACCAAACAATCATGTAAAATAGTTGTAATGAATCAAATAGTTTGGTCAGAAACATTTTAGTCAAGTCCTATCTATATGACAGTTTTTTGAATCATAGATGCCAGTGCATGGTCCTATTATACTAGCACTTTCTAGTATTCTAAATAAGAATTATTCTCCTTAATTTGATAATATGATATTTACTTAACAGATTTGGCTGGTATATTCTCCATATAGCTACAAACTTTAAACTGTTCTCTGCTAGTGGTTGGCATAGTTCAACATGCCAACAATAACAATAGATTCTATAACTTAGGCCTGTCTTGTGGTCTAGGGACTTGAGTCTATTACCATTTTGAACTTTCAAATACACTGTCAACGGTTTTTTTAGTTAAGTGAAAAACCAACAAATTAAAACTAGATTTTCACTCTTCATGGGAAGTATGCATCTTTGTGGGACTAAACTACGGTTTTACAACTTTAGAATTAGGATTAAGGTTTTCTGGAGTAATCAATATTATGGTACTTAGGTCAGATGAAAGCTTGTAGAAGCATAGTTCCCTCAAATTTTCATGTCATTATGAATATTTTTATCTCAAGATTGACTCCAACAGCCATAGTTTCTGTACTGGCACCTTTTGAAGAGAGAAGAACCTGTGACCATAAACCAGAGAAGACACCCCGTGCCATTTATTTTCATCTTTCCTGTTTCCCATTTTGCATTTCAAGGGGCAATCAGCTAATATTTCAATCACAATTTGAATAACCTTTTAATCACTTGACTGTGATTTATGAGATCAGATGATTTCACAAATTTAGCACTATGCACTGTGACATATTATTGATTACATAATGCAACTCACATGCTCAGTACCACTTTGGATCTATACCAGATTTGTAATATGGCAATTATCCCAGTAAATTTTTTGCCCTAGATAGAATCAATTTCAATTTTCATCTGTAATTGGCCATATATATCAAAAACAAATTGAGTTCTTTGTTATTTTTTAATAGTTTACAAGAATAATAATTAACTTTTTCTTGTGAGAAGACCTTTCTGCCCCTGATTATCATCTTTCCTATTCTTACCCATCCATGTTTCTGATAACACAGAAAACTAACCCCAGGCTGTAGCATAACGGTATTGCCATGAACATTATGCATAGGTTAAGTTCAAACAGACTAATACGCTTGCATGTGCTGGATTGAGTACCACTTTTCCAGGCCAGTCATTAAAATAAGTTATAAATGGTCTCTGCAGTGCAGTCTGTTAAAGTAGCTCTTTATAATAAAGACAGACCAATTGAAGTAAGCAATGCATGCTTTTAAGTTTTAACACAATTGTTGAACTAGTTCAAGCCAAACTCTAATTTGGATGAGGAAAACCCTTTTGCCATGTACATAGATGCAAGACCATTGGGCCTTTACCATCCACAGTGCTCAGGTAATTCCTCCTATAATCTAAAGCATCTCCCAGATCATCAAGATTGCTAGCAAGCAACTGAAGCACATTCACCCACTGGAGATAACAAACTGGGGAAGTGCTCTGTGAGCATAGTAGACAAGGTAGTAACCTGCCTGACTGTAAGAAATGTGCGGCGCGCATTTGAGCCCTGAGCCTCACAAGCCCAAAAAACATATCATCTGGCTAATCAAACATACATAATTTTTTTAATTTTCTAGGCCACTATCCCATGGACAGCATCAGCGCTTTCATGTTGTTTGATGAGGATGCCCAATCATCTTCCAAAGTGCACTCTGATACAGATTTGAGCTAGCTTTTGCCTTCAGCTTTGATCTCTGTCAGCTTTATCATCTTTGGCAGTAGGAATTCCCATCAAATGGCTTTGTCATCCATGAAATGTCTTTCTTACATGACATGGTAGGGACATTAACCAGCTTGGGTTCAACTTCCTAGTTAGATTTTGATTTTGGTTGCAGTCTAAGCATTTATCTCTTAGATTGTAGGCTCTTGTTTTTAGATTTTGGAGTTTATTTTATTACATTCTATTGTAAGTAAAACCATCTATACTTCTGAATCTCATCGACCTACTTGGTTTGGGGGAGGTGCCATTGTTTTATGGCCAGTCAGTTGTTCCCATAAACTGTTTTTGGCCTTGTGGAAGCAATTAAATCATTTTATTTTATTTCAAACCTAGTAGTGGCAATTTTTCGACACAATATATCAAGCACAAGAAAGAGAGGGGGGATAGGATTTTTATTAATCATCTATAATGATTAGTAATTTGTTATTTGTCATATCCATATATAGGTGGGTAGAAACTAGAAAAGAAAAAAAATCAAAAGGTGATCAGCTGGAACAGCTGTGAAGGTTCCTAGAAAAAATAAAAAACCAGTTGACAGCTAGGAATTAGAAGTAGGTGAACAGCAGGAACAGCCACAAAGGGTAGATGTACAGCTAGAACAGCAAATAGTAATACCATTGCAAGATATGTAGCTGATATATACAGGCTCCTCCTTTGTAAATATTAACTCAGAAACACACTCAACAATTTAAAATATCAATCAATATCAGAGCCTGGCTATCAAGGTTCTTCTGTTTGTGTTTTGGGAGAAAGGCACTCTCTTCTTTCATTCTGAATATCAACTCTAACCAGAAACCTTCAATGTTTAATACAATTATTGCAGATTCGTACATTTGCCACCCAAATTTCTTGATGTCCAAATCCTTTATGTTGAATATCTTAGGTCAAAATGTTTACTCATCACATGTAGTCAATTTTCCATAAACAATTTTCAGCTCAAAATATTAGACTATTAATTTTCTCTAGTAAAATTTTAACTTTCATTTTTAATTCATGTTATTCTACAGCTGCTATTGATTGGTGATCATAATGGTGGTATTTTTTATTAGATTAGTCCCCCAAGCTCCACCGAAAACCACAATTTGGTACAGTTGCTAACCAAGAGCTACATAAACAACAACATCGGCAAAACTCCATTTCAGTTTAAACTTATGCGACATATGATAAGCATGTTTCAACAACCCGTGGGAAAACAACAGAGCACTAGTTTCATTTCTTAAATGGGCATGATTGGCTAATCTACTTTTAGGTTGGACACCAAGATATCCATTCCCCACTTTGATGACACAACCTTTGTGGACAAGTTAGATGTTTGAATTCACAATCTAGAGACATATTTCAAGACTCAATCACATGTCAAAAAGACAGAAAATCCCAGGGGATTTACTTAGTAAACGTGTCCTATATCACCTTCAATTATGGAATCCTAAAAAATAACACCAATTTCCTTTCTAACCTTACACATTCAATTTTTTATACCCCTCCTCCTAATACAGTATTCCTATTGAAATATGCCCTCTTTTTACCATATATCTTTGGTATCTTCTTTTTTTCAATCACATTTTTATACTCCTATCTATTTATACCTCTCATATGATCAACTGAACATTTCATTTCCATCACTATCACACCCAACTTTAAACGAGAAATCTTGAGTGAATTTAAGAGAAGATAATGAAAATAATAAAATACATAAAAAATATTTTTATACTATGATCATTTAAGGTCAATTAATGTCTCATATATATACATATGTATATATAGGTATATATACATACATATTTATATATATGTATATGTGTATATATACATGTGTATATACTATATATACATATGTATGTATATATAGGTATATATACATATGTATATATATGTATATGTGTATATACACATATACACATATACATATACATATGTATACACATGTATATATACATTATTATTAGTATCCATTGTATTAACAATATCAAATTATACTAACCCTATTAAATTTTATTCATATTATTAATTGTATTAGCAATGCTAAACTGTATTAAACAGTAGCATGCGATGTTGTAAAGAAACCTCATACCCGTAATGTTTCTCAGCCTTAGTGACTGCCGATCTCTTTCTTTCCCTTCCTATTTCCTTATCTTATCCTTCTGTGTTCCTCTTATCCTATTTTCCCGTGTGTGTATTCTTAACATAGCCCGATGCATTGGTAATATGATCAGTGCTTTAGTAATAAACAAGTTTTGATATAAGTAATGCTCATATTAAATAATTCTACTATTATTTTGTGAATAATAATAATCTTTATAAAGTAATCCATAAAGTGAATATATATATATGTGTGTATGTGTATGTATATGTATATGTACTTGTATATATACATGTATGTATACGTATGTATATATACACGTATGTATACATATATACACATGTATATATATGTATGTATGTATATATATATATATACACATATACATGTGTATACATATGTATGCATACATGTGTATACATATATATATATACATATTATGTATATATATATACACATGCATATATATATACATGTGTATACACATGTATATATATACATGTGTATACATACATACATGTATATATACATATGTATACATACATGTACATATGTATATATACATGTACATACATGTGTATATATACATGCACATGTACATATACATATACATATACATAGAAACGGGACTCAGACTCAGTGAGGCCAACTCTACTTAGGACTTGGAGTCGGCAAAAAAAACTCAGTTAGGCTCAGCAAAGTGAAAAACTCAAGAAATTTAGAGATTTTTAAAGATTTAAAACTTGTTTCATGCACCCTTTATTAAATACACCTTAAATACACCATAATATCATCAAATAGAAGCTAATTTGATTACATACACAAGTATACATCAATCACATAAGCTGAAATTATATATATGTCTACATACATGTGTATATATACATGTATGTATGTATACACATGTATATATATACATGTATATATATACATGTGTATACAGATGTATGCATACATATGTATACACATGTATATATATATACATGTGTATACATATGTATGCATGCATGTGTATACACATGTATATATATATACATAATATGTATATATATATATATATATATACATAATATGTATATATATATGTATGTATACACATGCATGCATACATATATATACATATACATGTGTATATATACATGTATACATATGTCTATATACATGTGTGTATGTATACATACATGTATATATACATACACATACACATACACATACACATACACATACACATATATATGTTCACTTTATGGATTACTTTATAAAGATTATTATTATTCACAAAATAATATTAGAATTATTTAATATGAGCATTACTTATATCAAAACTTGTTTATTACTAAAGCACTGATCATATTACCAATGCACCGGGCTATGTTAAGAATACACACACAAGGGAAAATAGGATAAGAGGAACACAGAAGGATAAGATAAGGAAATAGGAAGGGAAAGAAAGATATCGGCAGTCACTAAGGCTGAGAAACATTACGGGTATGAGGTTTCTTTACAACATCGCATGCTACTGTTTAATACAGTTTAGCATTGCTAATACAATTAATAATATGAATAAAATTTAATAGGGTTAGTATAATTTGATATTGTTAATACAATTGATACTAATTATACAGTTTAATATTATTAATACAATTAATACAATTAATACAACTAATACAACAGTCATTATAGCAATCACTCGAGTTCATATCAGACATAAGATTATAAAGTAACGTGATTCAATAATGTTACAGATAGGAAATAAGATAATATATGAAACTAACATTACTAATGCAACAACAAAAAAGTGTTTAATATGAAGTCAATATTACTAACACATAATAATGCTAATATCATCATGGAATATAATACTGTCAATATTACTGGTATTACTGTGTAAATGATAAGATAATATGAGCTGAATATGTATGCTTAATATATGAAGCCTGATAATGTTCTTATGCAGAATTTAATAATAATGTTAATATAGACTGCAATATGTATGTCAGACATAAGATTATAAAGTAAATCTGATTCAATAATGTTCAAGATAGGAAATAAGATAATATATGAAACTAACATTACTAATGCGACGAAAAAAGTGTTTAATATGAAGTCATTATTACTAACACATAATAGTGCTAATATTATCATGGAATATAACTGACAATATTACTGATATTACTGTATAAATGATAAGATAATATGAGCTGAATATGTATGCTTAATATATGAAGCCTGATAATGTTCTTATGCAGAATTTAATACTAATGTTCATATAGACTGCAATATGTATGGCAGTTTAATAATGCCTTTCTATCACTAACTGCCCATGTGACAATGAAGTAAATTATATAATGGAATCTGTAATACCTTTCAATCTCACCATCCAATTATGGAGGGAGAATACAAGCAAAAGCACTAGGCTCCAGCAGGTACGCCAACCCCAAGTGTGGGCCAGAGGCCAAGTTGACGAGGTCCTTGGTGCTCTTGGGCTTGTTGGAGAGGGATAGACTCGAGGCACCTTCTGTGATTCTCCTTGAGCTCCATATGAGGATAGGTGTAGGGAAAGAAAGGTTGTTGAATCCTTCATATACACTTTGCAATATATTAAGAATGATGAATATATGTTCTATCATGACATGATGGAAATGTTGTCTAATTTGTTGTGCAGGTTGACATTAGTGTCCATCTATTGTTGTCTCTATGTACTAAAATTGTGATTCAAGGTCAGAATATAAGAGGGTCCCATTGGGGGACATTACACTCAATCCCTAGAATGCAAAATATAATTGATTAAATTAAAGGGAAATTATTTGATGTGAATACATGATCATTTTCTATTCCCTTTACATGTGTGGATCACGAACATGAATTAATACTTGTGCATAGGGTAAAGCACAAGAAACTAGAAATACAATTGTTTGTCTATCTCATATCTACCCACAAAAACTAAAAAATTACTCTTTAATAGTATTGTGTTCCAAGCATTTAATTTTTTAAATAAGATAACCATTTAAAAAAAGAAGGTAAAACTTTTTTTTTTCTTATCATTACCAAGTGAGACAATTTTTATGCATGACACCCCCTTGGTGGATTCCTACAAGAAGAGTCATTCGCACTTATCTTATATATTGACTTGCAAGGCTTGCGTACGTCAAATCCCCTTTTTAATAAAAAATGCCTCTCTTTTGTGGTATACAAACACCAACATTATTTCAACCACTCAGGACTAAACAAATATGTACGTAATCCCTACATAAATAGCATAACAAATTCCACTTTATAGCCTCGTGAAGGCCAAAAGTAAATAGATATAAATTTTAATTATTATTTTATTTACCCAACTTCCTATTCATAAGACCTAACCCCCAACTCCATCCTTGCTCCTAACCCCAATACCTAAGAGAAAAACATAATTATAATTACCCTCTCTACTCTTAATACCTAGTAATAGATCTATCTATTTTTCCCCAATATTTAATACCACGTTGTGAACTCATGAGCTACAATATTGCCTATCTAGTAATGCCCCCAGGAACAAATTATGATAGTAAGGTTTGCATAAATGATAAAATATCCATCTAGCGTCAACTTCATGTTCAACTTCTTGAGGTAATAGAGCAATAATAAAATAATACTTGGATAAATTTTAAAGTGACCTATTGGACAGGATTTTAATCCAATTCAACAAAGATCTACTGGTATAGTGGCACCATCTTTTCCAGACATTTGGCAAATCAGTCCAGCAAAGCATGGAACAATTCAATCACCTCTCTATCAGGTTGGATGTGTAGGACATCGATGAGATTCATTGCATCAAATTTGTCCTCAGCTTGTTTTCTCATCCTTCACATGACTTTTAGCTCTACATCATCGCTTCCTAAGACCAATCTTTCAGCTTGCCTTAAAGGTGGAATCAAAGAAACAAAAGGCACAACCAAATGCGAGACAATCTTTTTTTTTAAACAAAAAAATTGCTATTTCATCTTTTGCCCATACTAGCTCCTCTCATGCAGTGGGTATTCTTCACTAGATTGATCCATTAAGGGCTCAACCCTTTTATCTGGAAATGGAAAGAACTATTGTTCCCACCACAAGCACATAGAACATTCTGCCAATGTATGTAGTGTTCTCAAATCAAAGAAGGTGAAACCCATTTTTGCTGAGTGAAGTACACAAAATGAGGTTTTAGAGATTCGAGTTATTAAACCCAACACTTCTAATCTTGGTGCATCCTCATGGCCAATGATGATATTGCCAACAATGGGAAAACTCTTTTCACACATAATTGTTAAATCAAGAACAGATTGGTAGAGCTTATTCTTGAGAATAGTAACCAGAAGATGTTTATTCAAAGAAGTTTGTAGACAATCTTCAATTGCCAACTACGAAACATCCATGCACATAGCACTTGGGGTGGGTTGAAACAAAGTGACATTACACACTTGTGTCTTACAAGTGTTTTGTAACATTTGCCATTGAACCATTCCAAGATACAGTTTATTGTGATATTACTCCTCTAGATGGCTACAATCTGATAATGGAAAAAACATCATCCATATGACCACAAGACCATCTTTAATGTCTTCTACAATGCACAAGGCTGGTAAAGTGCATAAACCCTCTTCTTCTTCTGTTAGTCATTTGCTTTCTGGCAGTCCAATAATAAAAATTACACTTACATATGTTTCTTACTGTTTGAAACACCTATGATGTCAAGTCAAATAATGTTAGCAAGCTTGTTAAAGTGCATAAACTCTCTTCTTCTTCTGTTAGTTCTTTGCCCTCTAGCAGTCCAACAATAAAACATAAACATGAGTTTCTTAATCTTTGTAGCATTGTGATGAACCCTTGCTGGTTCAACTCTTCAACCTGCTGTAATTTGTAGATCTTCTTTGTAATTTTTAATTATTAAGATGGTCTTTCGGAATAGACAGAAGTTGCAGAAGAGGGTTTCTTTAATTTGCAACACATATTGAATAATACATGAATTTAATCAACTGAAACAATGAATTGGAGAATTTAGAAGCATACCCGTAGGTCCTTAGCCAATTTATTGAAAAGAAAGAATAAATCAGCAACTCACAAAGTTTTGATTTTTATTCTGGAACAATTCAGATCTGCTCTTATTTAAATACTAGGACACCCAAACAATGAAAGATGGTGCCAATAAATGAGCAAGCTGTGTGTTTGGGAAGAGAAGCCTCCAAACCACAGAAGAATCAACGACAAAACAGTAAATAGGAAAACCCTACAACAAATTTGTCTTGTAAGAAGCCAAATCTGCCCCAATTCAATTCAATTTGACTTCTGAATGAAGCCAACCAAGCTGCAACAATTCAATTGTTCTTTCACAATCTCAAAGCTACTGAATTCTGAAGAATGCACGCTCTCCAAAACTGGTCCAAACCCTAGCCGCCATAGCCAAGTGCTCAGGAGAGAATGTCAAATGCTCAATATCAAAAATGAGGTCTAATTTCCATCTTGGCTGCCTAAATACCCAAAAGGTGCGATTTTTGGCAATTAGGGATTTAAAAATAATAACTTGCTTTTAGGGTTCCCAACTTAACCCTAAAAGCCACACCTAGCTTAGGAGATAATAAATCTTCACTTAAATAAATTTAAGTGATCCACTTTATGATTTTATATTAATATTTCATTAAAATATTAATTGCCTATGGAACCACTAAAAAATTCATATCTCTCTCATTATTGCTCGGAAACTGAATCTGTCAAAAGCTAGGGTCACAGTTCACCATACCATTGAAAATAGGACCATGTCTATTTTTAGCAATTTTTCCCTAAAAAATAGGAAATCCTCATAAAGTGACAGAAACTGATGAAACGAAGACCAGAACTGAACTCAACACTGAACTAGAACAAATAGATAGACCACTCCTCAAGATACTGCATTACTGACCCCTTTATCCATACTCTGTTAGCCTACAAGGGTCCAAAAATAAGCTAACTCCTCAATCCCAAGTCCCTGACTAGGATGGGGACATTACAAGCATCCAAGATGCCAAGTCAAACAATGCATATTTTGAACTTTTAGGACCCTAAAGAATGTCCTCCTTGGAAGCTGCTTTAGCATTCTACTGAACTGTTTCCATGTTCTCAACCACCTTAGCACACTGCATCCTTAAGAGTGCTGAAATAAAGTGACAAATCAGCCAGATGCTAAAAGAGGGCAAATTCCAAACAAACACTTCTCCTTCTGGATTCTTACTCTTATTGTTCCAGAGAAGAAATGTAAGAGTGGCAGTCGGTCACAAATTATTGTACTTTCAACAAAATCACCATAATTAACCATTACCCACTTCATAGACTTGGCAATCTTTTGGACCAAAGTCAAGACACCAAGTATTTCACTAAATTTGATTTGACCTCTAAGAATCATCTGTTACATCCCACTTGTGCCCTAGTAATTTTGTGCAGTATTTTCGTCCTGATACATGTTAACCCTGGTGCATTTTGATATACTCGTATGATGTATGATGTGCCTAGTTTTATGCTTTAAATGATGGATTTGTTCAGATGATTATGCATGTGTGAATAATGATAATTATGTTTTCTATACAAAATTGATGTACTTTGACTTAGTAAATTGAGAAATTTCAGTTAGCAATGTGATATTATGTTTCACTTTTATCACGGTTTATTAATTGTCAGAACTAGACAAGATTTGACCTAACCGATTTCTGTGGGCCAAGTGTATGTAGGAGACCGTTGTCCTCTACAAAAGGAGGGAAAGTATCATCAGGTCGGGAGGTGAAAGAATGGAAGAACTCAATGTCGTTTGAGAACCCTAGCCTAAGCCAGGTAAACCTAGGTGGATCTTGTCGAACCTTGATTAGCCAGTGTGTCAATTAACCTAGTAGGTCAGTGCATAGAATCTGAGGTTTGCCACTTCCTGAAATAATTATTAATTATTAATATTAATAAATTATTTCATTATTTATTAATTAAGTTGACTGGACTAATATTACTTTTTAATATATATGTTTATGTAAATGTATATATATGTAACTGATATATCCTATACGAGTACCTAGGTACGGTAGCACGTATACCTAATCGTATACGTACTATCGCAGTCAGATATTCGTAGGAAGTATAGGTCACGTATATATAGATATAAATAAATATGTATTATTAAATTTAATTATAATTGCCTGGCAAGTTTTATTTTAATTAAATAAATTATTTTATTGGCCAACTTTAATTGGCAACTCAATAATTAAGTAGATGTGATTATTTTCTTTCATAGTGTTGAAAGAAATAAGACTTAAATAAAACTTTTAAATCTTATTAATGTAAGCCATTACATAATTTCTATTTAATGAGCAAGCCTTAATATTTTATCGAGCTAGTTGGAAAGTTAGTAAGAGCAAAAAGAATAATGTAAGATAAAACCTTGTATATCCCCATCCATCATTTTGGAGTTATCGAGCATGAAAGGAAACAAAGGAAAGAGGTTAAAGACATTGTGCGTCATTATATATCAAGGTGGAAAGATATTTTTGCATTTTTTTGGGAAGGCTTTCGATGAAAGCGAAATGCAGTCACGGGAAATGCAAGCATGCCCTGCGTGACTCCTTGGGGGTTTTGGATAATCCGCCTGGTATTAGGGCGTGGGTTTTGGGACTGCATGGTTTATAAAAACAAAAAGGATAAGAGAGGAAGATATTTTATTTTACGGCTGGCTTCTGGTAAAAACGACAGGAATAGGGGTTTGTTTGGTGCTTGCTTTCATTCACAGCTCTGCCATTTGATATTTTAGAAGGAGTTCTCAAACGAATACTTCATATCTCAGGTCATGTTATCTTCAGACCTGCGTTTTCCTCTTCTTCTACTATTATTTTCTCTTATGAAAAATGAAAAGAAGAAATTGCATAAATGCTTTGTGGTTGTTAAATGCTGAAAGTCTGAAAAATTCTTATGGCAATCACGTGGGTTGGAAACCCTTCTGCACTTTTATGTTTTATTTTAGCTGTAATTTCAGTTAAAACATGTGATACCAGCATGAAGAAATGTAATGTATTATGCTAAGGGACCAGTGATAGTCTGAAATTGAAAATACATACATTTTTTCTCCTATTAATACTCCGTTAATATTTCAGCAATAAATATGTTCTGGAAATTCAGGAGAGGGTTAACCCTATGCAATTAAATAAGACACCTAATGAATCTCCAGTTTTAGGGAGGAAACATAATGGGTACTGTTTACATCTATTAGGAAGTAATTATCCTTCCATGCTGCTTTTTATTTTCATATATAGAGTAAGGGGACTTACGTAGCTGTGACTGCATCTGTTTATTTTGTTCCCATTATGGTGAAGAGTGGTAATAGTTTCTTATGCACATATATTTGTATATATAGTAAGAATATATATAAATATGTGTGTATAAGAACCTATTCTATGGTTTCTTAAGTCGGATGTAAAAATGTGAAGGTTTAAAAGAATCTAAACTACCGATGTTAGACAAGGGTTTGAACAGTTGGCAGACTTTAAGGAAATATAGTCATTATCTTCTGCTGGAACTATTGTTACACCTTCTTGAACAGCAAAACCCTGCTTTCCCCATTACATATTTTGGCAAACTATAAATATCTGGGTTGCTTATACGGAACTACTGGATCTTCTTTTATATTAATACTGAGTTAATGTATCAGTCTCTTATAGGAACAGTCCATTCTATTTCCATTATGGAAAGAAAGGGATTTATTCATTGGTACTTTTATTCTTTTCCCATCTAACGAATAAGGTGTATGTAGTGTATATAATTACTTGCATGCATATACAACCTGTATAATTACTTGCATACTAGGTTGTGTGTGTACGGAAGCATGATGGTGTAATACTACGTACCAATATATGTATGATATATAGACTGAATCCTTAAACTGCAAAATTAATTGAAAGAAATTATAACCACAAGGCCCCTCAGTATAGAGTCGGAAACTTGCATAATCTCATGTTCTGGAAGATTGCTGAAACCTTAATCAAGCTTACTCAGTTTTGCTTAAACCCGAACCATTGACCAGCAATGTTAATTACACTATTCAATTGGAATCACCGGGTCCTAGTTTCCCTTTTTGAGTTCAGTTGAATTCCCTAAACCTAGACTTATTGCCGAGAAGGGTGAGATCATTGACAGCGCGAAGACTCGTGCTTATAGTGTAAAAGTTTGGCCAAGGTGGTGCTGTGTAATGCATGCACTAGTTTGATCTTTAGCACCAGATACAACCTTAGTCAGAGCGTCATACTAGTAGGGAGTTACCCTTAGTGTATGACCGACTAAGTGCGTAGGTCCTAACACCAAGTCTCAGATGGCATTGAGTTCTCGTATTCCTTTACCTTCCTGCGAAGGGTCGGGCCAGTCCAGAGGAATATGGCACGGGGGACTAGATAGTCCGTGGTTGGGTGGAAAAGCGCCCTAATGATACTTTCCCTCCTCACCAATAACATGACAGAGTTTGAAGTTCAAAATTTAGCATCAGTTTAAAAGTACTCTCTAAACCCTATCTCTCTTTCTTTTCATGCAAGTTAATTAGTTCTTAATTATTACGTGCATGCTTAATTTTTAGTTTTTATGCACTTAATCTTCCAGTTATCGTTATTCATTTTCCTGTTTGAATTTAAAAAAATATATATATATATATCCATCTTGCTATGCTTATGTTAACGGCTATTTTGCAACGGTTAGATTATTTGAATTTAAATTTCTTTCAAATCTTCAGCATGTTACATCATCAAATCTCAATGGATCCCCTTGATGCTCAGAAAACAGGTTTAAGACTGAGTTTTATCCCTATAATTGGCATTTTGTGTTATTTGGCCTCACTGATGCACCTGGCACATTCTTGTGCATAATCAAAGATGTTTACTAACCCCATCTTGGCAAATTTGTTGTCACCTGCCGTGATGACACCTTGGTCTACAGCAAGTCCTAGAATGACCACATGATAAATGTGCAAAGAATTCTAGATCATCTTCACCAACAGCATCTCCAAATATGAAGAAGTCCTTCTTTGGTCAAACCTCAATTAAGAACATAGGATTGCTCAATAACAAGCATGAAATACATACAGATCCAAACAAAGTAAAGGTTCTTTAGAAATGGCCACTCCATTTAGCGTTTCAGATCTGAAGAGTTTTCTGGAGACCGTGTACTTTGATAGAAAGGTCACCCATAAGTACTAGCATGTTTTCCATCCTCTTCATCAGCTCACTAGTCAATTTAATCTTAATTGGAGCCCAAAGACTACTCACTGTTTCATTGTTGGAAAAAGGCTCTTTGCTCTCACCCAACTTGCAAAAGCTAGTTAAGGTTGAGACTGACACTTCCCAACATGCCATATGAGCAATATTTAGACAAGGTGCACATCTAAAGGGATCTCATACTAAAGCATTATCACAAGAAAAGCTCAATTACAACACCTATCACAAGAAATTGCATGCCTTGGTACAAGCACTCACGCAGTGGTACCATTCTTTTCTCAAAAAGATGGTAATTCTGCATACAAACCAACAAACCCTTCAATTCTCCTACTCTCAATCTAAGACTCGGGAACATTGGCATTTAAAGTGGGATCTACATATAACAGTTTCATTTTGTGATCAAATGCAAGAAGGGTCTCACTAACAAAAGGCTGAACTTCTTAACCATCCTTCCTCTTGAGTAATTAGCATTTTTTATACTCAATGTACAGCATATGACGAGAGGAAATCTCTCTATTCTGTAGATAATCAATTTAGTCTGACTGTTCAAGCTGCACAACACCTACAGTGGGAAGCAACGTATTTCCTTGCCTATATTTTTCAAGAGCTTACTGTATAAATTCATTCATCTTTTTCATCCCCACAAGCCCTTTTCACCAAATTTTGCTAAAGAAAACTCATATATCCTCCTATGGTAAACATTTTGGTGTCCACGAGACTTCGCAGCACATTCAATGGGACTTTTATCGGCCTTCTATGTAAACCATGTTGAGGGTTACAACCATTAACACTTTCTTTGCAATCAGTTTAAGCTAAGCCTCCCAAATGAAAACTTGGACTATATCAAAATTTATTGATACCTTCTCAACCATGAAAATTCATTTCCGTGAATTCATTCGCAGCTTTTCTAGCACTTAGTGACAATGTAATTATATATTTGTGTTTGTCTGTTGGTTTTCCATAAATGGCTATTTTTATGCCATGCTCGAAGACAATCGATAGTCTATAGGCTGCAAACTTGTTATTCAAGCATGTTTGGGACAATTTCTGGCTGCCCTTCACTATCATTCATATTGTGGCTCACACTTCTTCTTAAGTCGCTTCTGGCTATTATTGGCAACCATCATGGAAGCTTCTAGGTTGTCAATTGAGATTCTCTACTTCCTTTAATCTACAAATTGATGGTCAACCTAAGGTGGATAATAACACTTTAGTCCATTCACTTCAAATTTCTGACATCAAATGAATTTGCAATGTAAAACTTAATTGAATGTCAATCAACATATCAACAATCAAACAACTCGTGTTTCTACAACACATTACCCTTTTGACATTTGTTATGAAATTCCAACATTTGGTAGCTTATGAGACTTCAGTTGCTCTTACAGGTCCAAATACCTCCCAACATCAAAAGGAGCAAGAAAAAGGTTTTATCTTTGTGGAATATTAGACCAAACTGCACACAAAAGCTGAGGACATTCTTAAGCATACTCAAGCTAAATCCAAGGCACTTAATGACTGACATCAAGATCCTTATTCTTTTCAAGTTGGTGATCGTGTTTGGCTTCACTTGGATAAACAAAAGTTGAACAAAAACATCACAGGTTGAATCCCATCAGACAGGCACATTACACCATCCTCCAAGCAATCAGACCTGTGCCTTTCGATTGAATCTTCCAACTCAGTTAGGCAACCATTTATCAAAGTGAACAAGCTCAAGTTGTATGATCCATCTCACTTGGAGAAAAAGATTTCTATCACTTAGACTAAGGATACAATTCCTAATTTTCCACAACCTTTGGTTGATGGTATTTTGCCTAATGTTTGTACCCATACCAAACGCAACGAGAAAACCACTTCATATCTTGTTGACTAGAAAGGAACTCTACAGACACAAAGCGAATGGTTCTCTGTGTCATCCATTCCCAATGAAATCCCAAATCTCATGTAGGAATTCTGAGCAGGGAGGGAACGATGAGGCAGTTATTGTAGTTAGTAACTTAATTAATGTAATTTGTAGCCATATACACAGGTAGATAGAAATAAATCAAAATATGGGCAGTAGAACAGCAGTACAGCAGCAAAGGTATATAGAAATAAATCAAAAAGTAATTAGCCCCGGGAACAGCAGTACAAAGACAGAGAAATGAACTAAAAGTAAGCAGAGTGCTCGGATAGCTGGAAAAATTAGGTAAACACTTAGAAATAAAATAAGTCACTGTATCGTTTTTGCCAAGGACGGTAAGGGGTGAGCAACAGCAAACCACTTGAGCTTTGGTGTAAGTCGACTGTCGAGAAGGTTGAAGGCACTCGACGAAACAATGCTCGGTCATTTAAGCGCTCAACCCGTCATCAATTCAAGGGAGGGGCTTGAAGGCAAAAGAGCTCCACCGGTTGGGTGAAGGGCTCTCTCCCCTCGACCTCGTGCAATTTCCTACCATGGCATCTATCTCCATCTTTATCTTAGTTATCAGACTAGTCTCGATAGTGTGACTCATCCTAAATATACAGGCCTTTTCTATATAAATGTATACTCTGATACACAATCAACAATATAAACATGTCAATCTTACCGTTCGTTTTCATTTATAAATAAGAATTTATTTAAAGATGGCAGCGAATGTGTGATGAATATTTATATGACACTTTCTACTCACAACTGAATTGCAGAGTCCTAATATTTTGCAGGTCAAATAAAACTTAATATTTCTTGGAACCACCCGATGAAAATTAGCCTATCCCCTTGCATGAGAGCACTTCACTAGAATATTCCATGCCAATTAAATGTAATAAAACAGACCGTGTAGAGGTATCAACCCCCTTTCCTTCCATAAGCGAAGTAAAAGGTTTCAATTCTCCATTTCAACAATTTTCAGCTAATACATAAACTTATTTCATGAGTTTCTCAATAAAAAGAGTGCAGAGGAAAAATAAGGTATTCGAAACTAAAACGCGAAAGAATAAAAAGAGAAGGAAAACGGCCCTCAGATGATTAACCTTTATGTTTTCTCGCGGATGTCGTGGCTTCTTCGAGAAATCCATGATGTTACATTTTGCAACAGGAACTTCTCCTCCTCCAAGGCCGTTCCTTCGTGTTAGCCGACGGGATTCGAACCTACCTCCACAAATATTTAACAGTCCACTCTCCGGAACAGAAACTGGCAACGGCTTCAGGCCACGAAAATTTGGCAAAACGTGTGAATGATAAAGTTCTCCCGCCATTTCATTTCGGTTTTTATGGATCGCCCGTTAGAAACTTGACTGAAAATGTACAGGTGAAAAGAAGCATATCTCGAATGTATGGAAAATATAATATGCTGAAAATGAGTACGAGATTTAAGTGCTCTGCATTTGATTGGAGGAGGAGGGGATTTCTGGGACCTCGGCCTCCAGACAAAACATCACGCTAAAAAACGACGACCTGAGAACCTCTTACAAATTACAATACCCTGTTAAAATGTAAAATTAAATGCCCTGAGACAAAAAAATGAATCTGAGGAATTAGAGGTGAACTCGTCTCTCCACTCTTTTTTAAAAGATGCTAAAATGAATTTAGCACAGTTGCATGCGTTTCATGCTTGGAACATCAAAAGGGATTCTTTGTGTGGGAATCCTACCTAATGTACAATTTTAGGTGGTATGAATTTCAAATGTGAAATAAAGTAAGGTCGTTTGTTAGTTTATGATTAAGTTGTGTGGAGTATGAAGGTTGGAGTATTAAAGAGGGATGAGAATGAGATCATGTTATTTTAAAAAAAAATTTATAATGTAGAGGTTTTTTAGGGGAAGTGTACCAATAGTCATTATAGTTAATTTCACATATTCATAAATTCTAAATGCACATCGGATTTTTAATGTTTTTTTGTTGTCTTTGTATGCAACTTAACTACTTATGGCTATTGTTTTGGCTTCTAGATAGTAATGATGCAAGTTATGGGATCCGTTATGCATGCAAGGGTCAAAAAGTGGTCATTCAAAGTTTTGCCTAATACCTACTTACAAATGCCCCAATAATCGTGCACTACAACCACCTCAAAAATTGCTAATACTTTTGCACAAATGCCCTAGTAGTCGTGTGTTATAGGTACCAATAAAGTCGTACAACTCCTCTAATTAAAGTCTACGAATTCTAACTATTGGGGGTACAAGTGGGTGGTTATTAATACATGTGAAATTTATTAATGGGCTTTTAGTTATCATTTTCTTGGTTTCTTTAAAGTTAGTAATTGGGGGGGGGGGGTGGGGTGAACAACGAGTGAACAATAATTGGAACATGGACGGAAAATAGTGTTCTTCCCCTAGACCTAAGAACTTAACCATGCACAAATTTTCTTACATTAAATTTATTGGATAACTTGTAATTGTGAATTTGCATATCCATTCCATTTGTTATGTGGTTTTGTGTCCATTTGATGGAATAGTTTAAAGCAATTATATAGTGACATATGACACAATATTGTGCTAATTTGGCTCCATCTTCAATTCATGTTTCTCCTCATTTATTCTCACCTACATACATTTCCTTACATTTGACCTTATCCTAGTCCTATATGCACCTAGTTCCATACATTTATCTAATCGTTAGCTCATGTTTCTGTATATCTATTCCTAATCTCAAGGTTTCACATTCCCGTCTTAAGTCAATCATACGCATTATGGATCTAACCTAAATTTCAAATTGTTGACTCTTGCCCTTTCCTACTAATTGTCAATAGACGAGTTAGTACATAGTTGTGCAACTATTCATTATGTATTAGTATTTGAAAGCATTCGCTTGAATAGCAATTCACATCTTGGTGTTCACATTCATGGGGTAATAGCCCACAAGATTAGTAGAAATAAAAAGTGGAAGGTGACCTCAATTGGTATTCAATTAGATTTTGATGGAATCTTATAAGGAAACCTAGGGATACATCTATCTATTGGAATGTGTTGGTAGGTTTGATACATTTAGGTAAGAAGATGAATAATTAAGAGAAATGAAAGACCCTCCTTGCAAGTATACGAGCAATATATGTGGTTCATCATCTAATCTAAGAGATAGAAGAAGACTCAAATATTGTTGCAAGTAATGAATAAGCAATATATCCCAATTGGAAGCTTGAAGCCATTTTAGAAGAAATCATAAAATAAAAAGATGAATTTGATAGAATGTTTATAACTCAATATCATAGAGAAAAAAATACCTTAGCAAATTATCTTGTAAAAGTTAACTGATAGATTTTTATATATTTGAAAGTAAATAAGCTAAAGATTAGGAAATGGTATATAATCTCTTATTACATAATCATCCTCCATGAGGTAATTATTTTTAAGATGTTCTAAATAAGTCATTAAGACAAGTTAAGGAGGCTTTGTCTTGGGATTAGGCAATGCATTGAAGGTATGTGTGGCTTTATCTAGCAAATATCATTATTGATCTCTTCATTATTGCTTAGTAAGGGTATGTGTATGGAAGGGAAGCATAATGTGTTGTATATGTATGCTCATGGTAGTTATTGGTGTTGTCATTTGTTTGTTATTTTTCACTTTTCAAACTCAAGCTTTTTCTTTGGGTGCTATAGAAATCAAGGATTGATGGTAGGTAGAATTTTATCTAAAGACTAAGTTCACCGTTGTAAGGTTTTTTAGCACTTCCTAAGGAAGATATGCAAATATTTGTCTCTAACTGACTTACCTCCCTATATATAAGACTATAATAATGACATATAACTTAATTAATAGTTAAGGTAGCCACAAGCCAACTACTAATGACCCGATTCACACTATAAGATTAAGGGCATAGCATGCCCCTTCTCTAACACAAGTATTCACATCAACATTAATCAATGGTGGATGCTTCTACATAAAATCTTTATCTTTCCATGTGGCAACTTCGATGAGAAAATACTTCCATTTAACCAACTGCTCTATAAGTGTCCCACTCGTAAGCCTCTTCAAGCATGATTATAAAATTAACTTAGGCTTCGTCCCTCTACATCTAGCTCAAGTAGTGCTAATAGTTTCAAAATCACCAATCCACTTGACTCATCATTCTATTATGTACCATTTCCTTGTTCTCCCTGAGAATAAAGGGTGCTTCTTGTTGGTGTTGAATTTTCTCTAACCTTTGGGTCAATTCTCAAAGAAGAGATAATGTATGGTGGTTAATGCCTTGTTATTATTTGAATGGAATCATCAATGATCTACTTTGGGAGACAATCCTTGTGGAACATTTTTAAAAACTACTAAATACATATTTGTAACTATATGTGATCCAAAATGTTGATGCAAATAAATTCTACACAATCAAATCCAAAAGCACGTGGAACTAATCTATATGTATATTTATTGGTGTAGCAACCTCCTCCTTCTCCTCCTTTAATATTTGAATGCCATGATCATTGATCTAATTTTCGAGGCAACCATTTTACACATCCCTAAAAGCTACAAAGCAGATATTTAGAATTGCTCATATATTTATTGGTGTAGGAACCTCATCCTTTATTATTTGAATGGCATGATAGTGACCTAATTTGGGAGGCAGTCATTGTGACAAATCCATAAAACATATCGGGCATATATGTTTATAATTTCTTATAGATTTAATGGTGAAAGAACCTCCTCCCACTCCCCCTCCCCCTTTTACTTCCCTACTCTTTTTCCTTATATGGCTCCTCCCCCTCCTCCTTATTTTCATCCTCCTTATTATCCTCTTCCTCGTCCTCTAACTCCTACACTTCCTCCATCTTCCTCTCATTCACCTTGTCCTTGTCCTTGTCCTTTTCTATCATCTCTTTTTCCTTCTACTTCTCCTTCTCCTTCTTTGTCTCCTTCTCCTTCTCCTCATTCTTCTCCCCCCCCTTCCTCATCCTCTTCCTCCTTCTCCTCCTCCTCCTCCTCCTCCTCCTTTTAACCCTCCTTAACATCCTCCTCCTTATTTTTCTATTCCTTCTCCTTTGCATTTACCCTTCTTTTCCTCCTCCTCCCATCCCTTCACCTTTTCCTCCTCCTTATATGCCTTCTTCTCCTCATCCCCTTTTCTAATTCTTCATCCTCCTCATCTTTGTTGAACACTATCAGACGTTGAGTGGGGGAGGGGAATCAACTTATACGAAAAACTTGATCAGATTTAACTTCTTACTTTATCATTTATTTCATTAACAATATGTATGAAAGAAAATAACTCAAACCACAAAATCAAACACACATGAACACCAATATTTTTACATGGAAAACCCAAATTGGGAAAAACCACAGTTAGAACCAAAATCACAATATATATAAAACTAATTACATAGTTTAGGCCAAAGGCCAGGGAGCTCAGTGCTTCAAAAGATAACTTGCAAGCTAAGGCACACAACCTTAAGCAATACATAGTAATACTTGCACACACTGAAGATCACTTCTTCAGGGAAAGATACAATTATTTTAATATAATAACATCCATAAGATTGAATTGTAGAAAAAAGAATCTATCAAAATGTTGATAATAGTTCACAATTTAGCACACTTGTGCAATAGTTCTATCTCTACTTTGCTACATGTCTAAGCCTTTGAACTTTATCATAATGGCTTTGCACACCATGTATATCTCATTCGTGCATCAATGCAATAATTATGTCATTTATATATCAACTACAACCTCAATAAAACCCACTAGGTCTGTCTACTAAGATGTAATGCGTCCATACATAATCATTTGCCCAAAAATGTCTCCAAGGTGAATGAAACATGTGAAAGATCACACATAGTCAACACACCTTCCAAACACTCCCAAAATAGCTCTCATGTACCTGCACATTATCACATGGATGAAAAACACATAAGTCAACCTCAAAAGATGAAATAGTAAACTCATGCCAATAGAACAAAACCAAATTTCAATTTGGACCATAAACAATACTTGTGAATGACCAAAGAGGTAACAAGAGACACTTGGGACACCAAAATTATGATCCATAGTAATCTATCCAACAAAGGATCGAGGAATGCAACACATTCCTCCATACCAGTGCATTGTATCAGCATCAAAACGAACTCATATGTAAGTAACTTCAACAATAGACTACTTGAGCACTTCAAAACTGAAATGTGATAAGATATTACATCCATCAACACCATACTACAATTGTATAATCATCCATCATAGCTCCAACACAAATAGGATTAGAAAGCCTTCTATACCATCTTATTGTCAATGCATTATCTAGAACACAGACTAGCATGTCTTTAATCTGTACAACACTTGAACATATATAATCTAAAGAATATGAACTCATAGCTAGAATACTTCAAATGTATAATCATCGGATACACATGATCTGTCACAAAAAGATCAAAAACCAAACAAACAAACTGTTCATCAGAATAGTCATACTTCTTTGAAACGCAACTCTAAGATCACCAACAAAGCTCTGAAAACTTCACATAACAATATTTTATGCCATTTGGAAAGCCTTCAAGTAAGTTCCATATATCTGCACACCAACTTCAACCAACAGTCATTGCATTATATTAAACTATGTTAGAGTATGCAAGTTATACACCGCGACCAACAAGATGACATCACCAGACTGTAACACTTGTCCCCATAGTTTTGGAACCTTCACCAGAAATCATACTATGTGTAGACACCTAAATCTGCGCACTTAATTAAATAAATTTTATTTGTTTAATTATCATTTATCCACCTATTAATTAAACTAAGGTTTGATTAATATCCTTTTTTCTTCTATCTAACCATTAATTAAATTCAATATTTGATTAATTCCCACTTTCTTCCATTAATTGAATAAATTTTATTTATTTGATTAAATTCTCTCTCCGCAATTTAATTAAATTATATTTAATTAAAATCATTTGTTGCATATAAACAAATCAAATTTATTTATAAACCTCCCCCACTTGCACTTTCCTACAAATGCAAGTTGCATCCATTTTAGTTGAAATAAATCTTTTTATCTTAATTAAAATCCCTATTTCTCCCACTTGCATTCTCCTACATTTTCCATTAACCTCCTAATCATTCTTCTAGAAGTCCTCAAATCCCACTTAACTAGCCTAATTTCTTCTAATCATGTCACATCCCTAAATTTGGGGAAGTCATTTCTCCAAAATTGGAATAAAGTCTTCTAAGTGCATTTAAGACTTTATCTTTTTCAACAAGTTAACTTGTTGAGTTCCCCAAATTTGCAAGGCTCTTACAAATTAAACTCCAAAGTATTCCAAACCATTAAAGGCTATTACAAAAGCCTTGAAGGTTTCTCCCTTCACACAAGCTAAACCTCTGAAGTCTTCAAAGAGCTTTTAAGGCTCTTACGAGACATCATCCCTTCAACACATCAACTCATCATGGCTTGTCCCTTTGACCATCTTTCAACTTTGCACAAGAGTTGAACCAATGGATAATAGCCTGCATCCTTGGATAAAATCTTTATCCAATGAACTTTCCAACATGGGGTTAACCATTAAGTCTTCCCAAGCATTTAATGTTTCCTTCCTCTCCTCTCAAACAATCTCATGGTGACACTTGTCAACATGAGATTGGGTTGAAAATCTCACATGGATTGATAACTTTCAATCTTGACCCTTCTTAAACCAATTCAATCTTGGTCATCCATTTCACCTATTCTTTTATAAATAGAGCTCATTTTCTCATATCAAGGATCACATCTTAGTTATTTGCATCTAAGCTATAGCTAAATTGTCTTGTACAGGTTATCAAGGAACTCCATTGCCATCTTCAAGCATTTTAGATCATTTTTAGTTGCATTATAGCATATATTTCATCATGTTTAGTATGTCATGCTAGTTTCAATTTCATGCTAGTTCCATATCATCTTCATGCTAACTCAATCTCACACTAATCTTCTCATTTTGGTAACATATCTAGTTTCATATCTATAGCATGTCACTAAGATCATAGTTGCATACATTTAGATCTTAGAATCATATATCTCTTGTTCTTTAGGTTGTCATCCTAGAGATCAAGTGCTCTTCCAAGCTGAGAGCCAACTTGAATATGAAGGATCCTTGGAGATAGAGGACAATGGGATGTGCTTAGAGTTTTGTTTCATTTACTTGTTTTATGATTTTGATCTCCAACATAATGTTTCATTAGTGTGTTTGAGTTGTTTGTGTCTCTCTTGAAAGTGTCACTCTTTCGAGCATACACTATGTATTCTAGAGAATCCTTCAATGATTATTCACACATTTGCATGAAAATTGAATGAGCACATAGTTAAAACTCACCTTTCACCAATTTGTAGCACTGCACTATACAAACCACATCCAAACTGACCAAACCACATCCTGACCAATAAGTTTGTCATGTCAATGACAACAAGCTTATATTTGCAACAATCTTTCTCCTCATCATATTTTTCCTTCTCCTCCTCCTCCTCCTCCTCCTCCTTCTCCTTCTCCTTCTCCTTCTCCATCTTGCATGCCATTCATTACTGATGGGTTTTGATATCACTTATAAGTTATAGCCATCAATTTATTTGGGTGAAAAACCATTTCAAATTTTATTCAATCCCCAAAGCATCATGTCCATTGGAAGATACTTCTTCCCAAATATCATGATGCAAAACCAAACCCTTAGATTCCATATAACTAAAAAGGGACTTAATTTTTTTTCCATAATGCAATGATTTATCCTCTTGTGGTTGTAATCTCTTACTTCAAGGATGGCATATGTTTCTGACCATTGTTGTTCTCTTTCATTATAGAATTAGTATCTATGTCATTGATCTCCTCAATTACTGAAGTATCCTTGTTTAGAGATTTTCCAAGTGTCTTGATTCTTTTGGCCTCTTATGGAAAGCCTCACTATGATGGGGAAATTTGTTTGAGGTAAGTTGCACAGAAAAATCAAATTATCAAAAAAAATACTATAACTTATTTGGGCCTAAATCTTACCTCTCTTAAAAATTCCAAAAATTTGTTAAGTTGCAACCTTGAGAGAAACTTTGGTAAAAACATTAATTTTGCAATAACTTTCTCAAATCTACTCCAATTAACCTCAAATATAGACTGCATTAGTTTTGATATGTCCTTTATCAACCTTCCAAAAATTTATTTAAAAAACTCCTAATTTGTAGCTTTGGAAGAGAATTATTAAAAACCTTAATTTTACATCAATTCCTCTAAATATGTTCCAAATGACTTAAAATCTAGACTATATCAAATTCAATATAGACTTGAAAACTCCTTTAAAAGTTAGGAAACTAATTTTTGATTTGAGAGATATATGTCCTTCACAATTAAACCTCTTAAGTAAAAAAATTGTCTTTATTCTTCTCTCCTAAGTGTTAAGATCACCCTCTAAAACTACTTGTAATGAAATAACTTGCACAAGAGAAGAATATAATGAGAATTGTGCTATAATTATTTGATAATACTTGAGAAATATAAGAACCTCTGAGGTGGAAAACCTCAAAATATCTCTAATGAGAATGTAATTCATAATATGGTAATCAACTACTACTCTCTACCTCCTATATATATTGCACACATCTTGGATGCCATCCACACTGACTTAAACACCTACATAAAATTATAATTATTATATAGCTTAATTAAGCATTAAGTTAGCCATAAGCCAACTACTCATAACCCTATGCACACAAAGGAATAAGAAAATAACAAGATCAAGATGTAAAGGTGTCACGTTTTCAAAAAGCTTCGAGAAGGATAAAGTTAAAAGCTAGTCTATAAAAAGGTAGATATAGGGATTATGAGTGCAAGAGTCATTGTGTGGAGAAATCTTGTTTTTGTGTTGGATAAAAATTATAATAACCCACTTAACTTAATCCAAAAACTCAACTGAATTTTTTTTTTCTAATATATAAAAATATTGATTTCTTATTCTTACTTATTCTTATTTATTTTTTATTCAATCACATACTCAGGTACATCTATCCAAACGAGACAGGCATCCATCCAACTGGGATGGGCATCTAACCATACAGGTTAGGCATCTATCCATACGAGACTAGGCATCTAATCATACGGGTTAGGCATCTAACCATACAGGTTAGGCATCTGTCCATACGGGACAGGAGGTTTCATCTATCCAATCTGGGATATGCATCTATTCATAAGAATAGGATATGCTCTGGCCAGAGACTTTAGACTCATCGGGACCATTTGGTTCCTGAGCCACTCTCTAAAGACTACACTCCCCTACTAGGAGTGCACCGAGGTCGCCGTCCTTAGGAGTATTAAAATAATTACATAAACAAGCTTGAGTTCTGCCTCGAAATTCAGCCTAAAGCCTCGGGAAGTCAAGCGAATCCATACGAGATTCCTTTTGAGTATGCATTAAATTAATTTTAACCTTTCAATTATTATTTGCACCATTTGATTAAAAGACCAAGGAGCTTCGAAAATCATGATCAATTCACCCATAACCAAATCCTAATTCCCATCCCCGAACGCCTGAGTACAAGGGACAACTCCATCCCTAGACTGCCTACATACCCGTTTTGACACGAGATCAAGGCGTAAAGAATGTAGTTCTGGTTTCTAAGTATGGTTTAATGTAAATTGTTTGGTGGGTACGCAACCCTTTCCAGGGTCAATGTTCCAGACAGTTTATCTGTGGTTGCTACCCACGATGGTAGCTCTACAGCAAAAAGGCTCAAGGTGGCCTCATGCTTGTGGCCTAAAACAACTAGGTCCTATTTCCTATTAAATACGTCACCCTTAATCCGTTATCATACTTTGAAAAATCATCAAGATAGATAAATTCCAAATTATCACACACCACCAAACCCTAATGGGGTTTTCTAAGGTTTAACTGAGCGAATGTAAATTCATTTTAAAAATTATATTTTTAGATTATTGATCCAAGGGGGATTACCTGCCCCTTGAATTTTTAACTTCCATATGAGTCTTATTTCTCCCCAATGATTTATAGGGACGAAGCCACAGATGTCGTTGTTGCAGCTTTATTAGGCGTTAAGTGCAGTAGTTCAACATGACAGCATTAACCGTAAGCGTGACCTAGAGGCACCATAGATACCGAACGTTGCTAAGGTTTTGGTTTCATCTCCTCTTGTTTAGTTTTCTAACTAGGAATCTAATTTTGAATTCACAAATCTTTTGTAAAGCAATATACTAATACAATCATGAAAATAAAAATATAATATACAAGGAATTTTTGTTTGAAAACTTGTAAAATTATATCTTATGAAAAAGATTGAAATACTAAATTTCTTAAGAAAATCCAATGCCTAGGTGGAAGGCCTTATAAATGAATTTTAACACTTACTGGATTGAAAGAAAAACTTAATATTAATGAGCTTGAAAGTAACCGCGTTATTGATAACCAACTAATTCTTCCACTTGAAGCAACATGAATTCTATCTTTAAGTATTTTCTACAAATGATAACCTTACTTTAAATATGAATCTTATTGCTTGTAAGGTACTAATTTGCTTAAAGAAAAATACATTATCTAATAATAATACTTTGGAAATGAATTTAATATTCAATTGTTTGAAGAAAAAAGAAAAGAACTATTAATGATAAGCTTTAATAACCATAATATTTTAATCACTAATTTTTCAAAAATAAGATTAGAAGAGAGTCTAATACTTGCTAATTAACTAAAATAAAGAACCTAAGAAATTTGAATCAATCTTCCTCTAGTTGCTTTAGAACCAATGTCAATTCCTTCAATTCCTTGCAAGATTACAAGAGATAACTAACTATTTCTTCCACTTGAAGTAATGTTAACTTTATCCTTAGATATTTCCTACATATAACAATTGCTCCTAAAATGTACTTCAATTAAAATTTATTATATTACTCTCCAAGTGATCATGGGGTGGTTTTCTTGAAAACTCATTTGCTTAATAATGATAGAACCCAATAATCTTAGAACGACGAATCCTAACTTTGTTAAGCTTCGAAGGTAAGTTTCATTAGATAATTTATAAATTAGAGATAAGTACTAAATTTGAGGTCCGCAAAGTAAGTCATGTTTAATAATCTCACGTAAAAGATTTCAACCTTTGTCACACCCATTTACTAATCTATTTTGGTTTTCAAATAAAATTTCTTTACACCTTGATTAATACCACTATTCTTCCAAAATAGATTATACCCTTTAGATTGTATGAAAATCGTTTCGAAACTTAAATGTTAATCAAATATATCTATACTAATTACTTGCAATATAAAAGTAACTTCTCCTTTACTAGCCCTATGTTTCTTTATAGCAAGAAGGTAAATGTTTTTAACCATTAATAGAAATGACCATCATCTATGCCTTGAAATATAACAAAGAAACGAATCAAATATTTGACTTCTTGGATTGAAGGAAATTCATATTGATTGAAATACATGAAGAGTGCTATGAATCTAAGCACATTTACATAGTAGGTAAATTATTTTATCCCTTAATACTTGCACAAATTTAAATATACAAAGGGGTAGTTTCGAAATAAAGAAATTAAATATTTGAAATGTATTGAATGTTTTGGAGAAATCCATTTACTACTAGGTTCCATTTGAGACTAACTAATAAGGGAGAATCCAATACTTGGAATAATTTCATTGTTGCAAAAGCTTCCCAAGATGCATGAGAGCAATGTCAATTCCCTTTCTTTTGTTTTCCTTAAGTCAACTATTTTATTTAATAAGGAGATTTCACCATTTTATCTACATCCTAAGAAGGATTAATTCATTATAAGAAATATGTTAATGTTCAATTATCTATTTGAATTCCACAAGTGTAATTTGACCATTTCCTTATGCAATATTTATCCTTTAAAACCCCCAAAGGCTCTTTTCCCATCTTTGAGGGAGATAGTGAGATCTTTGTAGATAAAGTATTTATTAAAAGGAAGGTCCAAATTTACAACTTAAATTTCTATATCAAACTCTTTTATCATGAGTTACATTTGTCGTCCTCCTCCCTAGGAAATTTATTATCACTTTAATTTTTTCTTTAATACTATATTTTACACTTAAGAATAAATCCTTAGATCCTAAATAAATTGAACAATTTTTCAACTATTAAAATTATTTGTAATGCTTAACTATAAATTAATTCAACTAATATGAATAATTTTTTAATTTTCAAATGTGCAAATTAGTCCTAATGATACAAATAAATCTTTGCTAACAACTTAAATATAAATAAATTTCAACCAAATAATCTTGAAAAGATATGATTGTTTCCTTTACCTTTAATAAAACAATTTTAATTATTACTAATAAATTTTAGTTATCTTCAACTAATAAAATACTTTTTTATTATTATTATTAAAATACTCAAATAAATAAATTGAATTATTTCATAACACTCAAAAAAATAAACTCTCTTAATACAATATGAGAGGATACTAAAAGGAATTCTTTAAAACGGGAAACAACAAAAAGCGTTTTCTTTTAACCCATGGAAAAATAAAGATATAATTATTATATTCGACAATCATAAAAAAAGGGGTATTATATATATATAATAATTTTGTGGTTTATTATTATTATTATTTTCCTGTTTAATAAAAACATAGATAAAATTTCTTGTTTATAGAGATATTGTACACAAGGATGGGTAATCCAGAGATAATAGACAAAGGTAGATGAGTATTCCAAAGATAAATAGACAAAGATATTTGTACACAAAGGGATGAATTTCACATATCATAATTTTGAGAGGTAAAGATTTCACAGAGAGGTAGAACTCACATATTTTACTTTGAGAAATGAAAATTTTCACAAAGAGATTTTTTCACTAATTTCACTTTGAGAAATTAAAAAAAGAGAGATTGATTTTATAGAGGAGAATAATATGCTGAGAGTCAAGCAAACATATGGAGTAAATTATTCTGGGAGGAGATTAAACACATGAATAAAAATTATTCAGAGAAATGAAAAGCACAGAGAAATAATTTATCCCCATAGATATAAATAAATTCATAAGAGCAAAAGAGACTAAGGTAAATTATTCTAGGAGGAGATGAATAAACATAGGAAAACAAATTACTGTGACAAATGAAATGCAGAGAGAGAGAGAATTTATCTTGAGACTAAATATTTCTCAGAAAAATCCATTTGAGATAAAGTTTTCGTAATGAGAAAATATTTCTCAAACAAATAGTTTACAGGATGTATTTGAAATAAAGAGGTAAAGTTTCATAGAGGAAAATTTCCTAGAGAAATAAATTGTAAAAAATATTTTGGCTAAATTAATATTTTGAGGTAAAGTTTTCACGTAGAGAAGATTTCTTAGAAGATAAATTATACAATGCATATTTTGAGGAAAGATTTCACACAGGGAAAAAGCACATGATTTTTTTCCTCTTTCTATCTTGATTTCTTTTTAATAAAACAAAGATATTTACTTATATTATTTTATTCCTAAAAATTAGATCTTTATTTTCTCTTTGAAAAAGATTTAAATGAGATTTGCATATTTAGAAAAAAAAAACTAATATCAAATATTTTCCTACATGGAAACTGAAAAGGATAGAAAAATGGTTTCTCTTATTATTCTATCGAAATAATTAAAAGATAATTTATTTTAAAAAGGAAGATTTCAAATAATAAATAAATAAATAAACTAAAAGAGATTAAAAAGAGATTTCTTTTGAAGATTACAAGATTCATACATGCAACAAGTGAATGGAAAAGGGGGAACCTGGATTGGACGAAGAACTTGTTGTAGGAATCGACTTCAATCTCTCAGCTAATCTTTTTCAACGCTTCCTTGTGGCTTGATAGAATCTCCTCCGAGAGACTTTAAAAATCCTATCTTCTACCTTACAAAGTGTTCACAAAATCCTACTACTAACATGAAGAATTCCATAATACTTTTCATCCAAAAACCATGAACTACTATTTTGAAAATTGAAATCCATTATATAGAAAGGGAGTAATTTTACCACTACTAAAGGAATTAATTGATTCACATATTCTTTTTTCCATGCAAAAGTGGGGGTTACATGCATATTAAATTTTGAATTTGAAACTATTTCATGCAAGACATATTCCTTACAACTTGTCATAGCGGCGGTTACATTTTACCATGCATTTTGAATTTGAAATTCCCTTTTAGAATGCTCTTATTTCTCCTACACCATGTGCTCAATTTAGAATATTGAGAGAATAAATAATTTCCCAAATAATTTATGACCTCACGTGCGAGTCACCACTTATTAATTCTTCTATTTAAAATAATTCCATACTTATTCAATTTTTCATTTCTAACTAACATTACTCATAATAATAATAATAATAATAATAATAATAATAATAATAATAATAATAATAATAATAATAATAATAATAATAATAATAACAATAATAATAATAAAATAATGGAGAGTAGGGCGAAGCGGAGCAGGGTCATGGGTTTTAGGAAGCATGAGGGTTTTACTTACAGAAACAACGTAGAGAGGAGATGGCCTTTCAAGAGAAACCATGGCCACGGATGGAAGGCGTTTGGCCGACAATTCCAGCGATAAGGCTCTTGGGCATGGAAGGCTCTGGGGAATGTCAAGCCCTGGAACCAAAGGCAAGAAGAGGGTCCCAAATCACCTTGGAAACAAAAGGCAAGTTTATTTCGTGGATATCGTGATTTCAGAACTGGTCCAAAAGTGGACTTCAGGATGGTGCAAGAAAAGTTTTGGCGACCAAAGATATCCACAAAAGCAGCAAAGGCCCTAAAGGTAAACCCTAATGCTAAAATTAATAGAGTTATGACAGTTGAGCTTTCAAATGATGCCTGTAAAGACTCTCTCAGCTTTCTTACAAACAAAGGCCTTTTCGTTAAATGGGTAGGGAAATGGCCGACCCTCACCAAATTTAGGAACTGGCGTGACAAAAACTGGGGGGAAGGCATGGACCTAAAAACATTGGGCAATGGTTATTATTTAGTAGTATGCCCATCAGTTCAGGATAGAGATTGGTTTTTAGATAATGGCCCCTTTTTTATTGAAGGAAAAGGATTAAACATTTCAGCCTGGTCCCCAAACTTTAATCCTTGTGAAGCCACAATAGAAAAAACCCTCATTTGGATTAAGCTTCCAGGGCTACCCCAAGAGTATAAGGATGCAGAAACCTTGAAACAAATAGGTAACCATTTGGGGGAGTTTGTAAAGGCATAAGAGCTTGTTGACCCATCAGATTTCAACATGATTTCTAGAAAACGTGTAAACTGGCAGACAGTTCATAACCTACCAGACACATTAGAGATTAAAACAAGGATGGGGATTTGGAAACAAAAGATTAAGTTACAGGAAGAAATGGAATCTTGTGCGAAATGCTCCAACAAAATTCATCTCCCGGGTTTCTGCAATCTAGAAACAAAAGGAAAAGAAAAAATGCAACAACATCTGGAAAAGGAGATTATTAGAATGACTAAAGGATATCATGGTGAAAGTCAATGGAATGAAAAGGATTGGGAGATAAACTCACTTGCAAAAAATAATGGAAAGGGTGCAGAAGGGACACAGATGGTCACAAAAGAATATCAAAAGACAATCATTAGTGAGACTTTTATGGCAGAGGCTCAATCTTTAGTTTATTTTAACGGGAATAAGGACTCACAGATAGACATAGAAGAATGTTTCCTCCTTAACACAAGGAGGGCAAGAAGTTTGGTAGGAAATGATACTCAGGAAGGCGATTGGAGGGAGATGACCTCAGGAGAGGAGGGTAGCAAACACGACCCTCAAGAAAATAAGGCCCCTCTACAAGAGGAGAACACATCAACCTCCCAAATGTGTAAGGTAGATGACAAGACTCCACAACAGGGGAAAAAGATGACTAATCTCTCCCTCAATGTAGTGAACTCTACAGAGGATAGCATAGTCCGATCCAATTAGGAGATTGAAACAAATTTGGAAAAAATGCAATCTATGTGCAACTCAGAAAAGACGAGAAGAAGTACAAACCCACCAGGGGAAGAATCAATATTTAAGGATATCCAAATATCCCCAATCAGAAATCTAAATGACTCTTTTGAAGGGGTAGATGACAGTGGAGGAAATTATTCTGGATCAGATTATGACCATGAATCTTCAGGATTTCAGGATGAAGAGGATGAACTGGGTCTGGCAGCAGAAGGAGTGCTAGAGAGGCAATCTTTGGAAACTATTCTATCCCTACAAACCAAAGCTAAAGTTGGGGAGAAAAAGAAAAGAGGTCTTAAGTCACAGAAATTCAAACTGGAATTGGCGGGCAATGCAACAGGCCAAAGCAAATTGAGATCGGGAAGAGGCTATGCCTTTTCCCAAGGGCAATGAAGACCCTCTCGTGGAATGTCAGGGGCTGCAATGCCCCTGACAAGATTCGCTTGATCAAGCGATGTATTGATTAAGTGAGACCGGACATCTATCTCTTACAAGAAACAAAGATCAAAGAGGAAGATTTTAGTTTGTTTTCTAGGAAATTTCAATCATGGAATTGTAGTTTGGTGGGAGCACAAGGCGCTTCTGGAGGTCCAGTCGTGCTTTGGAAGGGTTCAGTTGTTGAGGTGATTATTGTTAGAGCCACCCGCTGGTGGCAATGGCTGAAAATTAAATCAATGCAATTACAGACAAGTTTCTTCCTCTTCAACATATACGAGCCTATCAACACAAAGTTGAAAAATCAAGTATGGAGTGAGATATCTGAAATATTGAGTAACGATAAAGAGAATGTTTTCATACTAGGAGGAGATTTCAATGCACTAATCAGGCCTTCAGACAAAAAGGGGGGCGTGGGTTGGAACAGGCAGAGCCAAAGAGATTTCAGCTCCTTTGTTACAAGTTCAGGTTTAATTGAAATCCCTTTTAAAACGGGAGAATTCACATGGACCAATAGGAGGAGTGGTTTCCTAAATATCGTTGAAAAATTAGATTAGGTTTTTTATAGCAGGAGATTGGTCGGAGTGCCATTGGACCAACGATGCAAAGATATTACCTTTTACGGGATCAGACCATTATCCCATTTGTCTAAGGTTGCAAGATGACAGTGCCCCAGAGAGGTGCCCTTTTAAATTTGAGGCAATGTGGCTTCGGGATGGCAACATAAAAAATCTCATAGAAAAATGGTGGCAACACAAGCCAGAAAATCCAGGTAATAAAGCTTTCACTTTTTTCAAAAAACTTCAATATGTAAAGGATCAACTTAAGCAGTGGAACAGAGAAACTTTTAGAAATATCTTCAAAGACAAGATTGATTTAGAGAAAGACCTAAAATTCTTACATGAGCAAACCATAAACAATGGGTTGGATGAAAACCCGTTTAAATGGGAAAAAACACTCAGTATCAAATATGCAGAGATTTTAGCTAGGGAGGAGATTTATTGGAGAGAAAAATCTAGAGAAACTTGGTTGAAGGATGGCGACAGAAACACAAAATTCTTCCATACCTCAGTTAAAGTAAAAAGAGCTCACAACAAGATCTTCGCAATTAAAAATAGAGATGGAAACACAATCACAGATCAAAAACAAATTAATCAGGCAACAATTGAGCATTTCACTAAGATTTTCAATACGATGGACAATCAGGAAGAAAATATGCCCCACATTCTAGAGGTCATTCCCCCATGTATAATGGAAGATCACAACAAAAGATTAATGGAGCAGGTTTCAATGGAAGAGGTTAAAAAGGCTGTCTTTAGCTTAGGTGCAGAAAAATCACCTGGGCCGGATGGTTTTCCAGCTCTGTTCTTTCAAAAATTTTGGGACATATTGGCTAAAGACATCCATGAAGTTGTAGAGGAATCCATTAGGGGAGGCTTCATTTTAAAATATTTCAATAACACCTTCATAGCTTTGATTCCAAAGAAGGCAGAAATTAATTCTTTTGATAACTTTTGCCTAATATCACTCTGCAACTCCATTTATAAAATCATTGCAAAAGTCATCTCCAATAGATTAAAACCAATCTTGGACCTAGTGATCTCAAACGAACAAAGTGGTTTCACACCAGGCAGGTCTATCTTTGAAGGTATTATACTGGCCCATGAAGTTGTTCACTCCATACAGATAGCAAGGTCAGAGAAGATGATGGTTAAGGTTGGCATCAAGAAAGCCTATGATGAGGTTAATCAAGACTTTCTTATAAAAGTCCTTCAGAGGTTTGGTTTCAGCGATGTTTGGATCGCCTGGGTCAAAAGTTGCATTAGCTCCCTGAGATTCTCATTCCTTGTAAATGGTAGCCCCCGAGGTTTTTTCGAATCTAAAAAAGGGTTAAGGCAAGGAGATCCTCTCTCACCATTCTTATTCATAATTATGGCAGAAGTGCTCGGGCGTCTAATCTCTAAAAAATGGGAATTAGGTGTTTGGAAGGGGGTCCAAATAGCGGCAGGAGTAAACCCCTTAACACATTTACAATTTTTAGATGACACCTTCCTAGCAGGAGATGTGTCCGCTAGGGAAGGAAGGGTAATGAAAGAAACCCTTGATATCTACGAAGCAGCCTCAGGCCAAAAAGTTAATTGGCATAAGTCTGAGATTTTTTTCTTCAACTGTAAACCTTGCAAGCAAAGGGAAATATGCAGAATTCTGGGAATGAAAGTGGGGTCCTTACCGAGCAAATACTTAGGAATACCCTTCTTTGGTGGAGCAAATAGGTCAAAGTTGTGGAAAAAACTAATCAATAGCTACGTCAATAAAATGGAGGGGTGGAAAAGCAGATGGCTATCTTCAGCGGGCAGAATCTTAATGCTGAAAACAGTTGTGTCAGCCATCCCAATTTATTCTATGATGTGCCTTAAAATATCGAAAAAGGTCATCAATTCAATCCAACAAAATATGAGGAATTTTTTTTGGAATGGGGCAAATGATCAAGAAAAAATACCACTTTTGGCATGGGACAAAATTGGTCAATCCAAGGAAAGAGGAGGTGCTGGTCTGAGGGATTGGCAAAAAGTGAACAGTGCCTTAGGTGCAAAACTGGTATGAAATATTTACTCAAACTCAAATCAGATGTGGGTACAAGTGTTGAGAGCAAAGTATCTAGATTCAGCAGAGGATCACAGAATCTTCATGATTCGTAACCCCCCCAAAGGGTCAACAATTTGGAACTTCATCTTGGAGAGTCAAAAGGTAGTAACAGACCATCTAACATGGCAGATTGGGAATGGGGCTAAGGCCAAATTCTGGGAGGATTCTTGGGCAGGCCTACCTGCACCGAGAGAGTTGGAAGACTTCACAGAGGCAAAGGAAGTGCTAGTGCAATTATGGGGTGATAAAGTCAAGGATTACATGCATAGTTCAGAGGGTGACTTAAGAAAATAATGGCATTGGAAAGATTTGTCTACAACAGGCATGTTTGCGCAGGAGCAACAAAGACTTAGACATGTTTTGAATCAGAGGAAGGTTTTCCTCACAAGTAAGGAAGATAAGGTGATTTGGTATGGGGCTAAAGATGGTAAATATTCAGTCAAACTGGGCTATCAGCTTATAGAAGGTAGGGAGGAGGCTCCTTCAAAAACATGGGCCCTTTTCTAGAGTAAAGAATGTCTCCCAAAAGCAGGTGCATTCGCTTGGTTAGCGGTGAAAGGCATAAGTTTAACAGGTGAAAGAAGGAAGAGGCTCGGCTTGCTGGGACCATCAAAGTGTGTTATGTGCAATCAGTTGGAAGAATCAGTGGACCATTTGCTCTTAACTTGTGCAGTAGCACAAAAATGCTGGTCTGAACTTCAGAGGAACCTAAACTGACAGGGACCGCTTCAATGCTCCTTAAAAGAGGTTTTTGAGAGTTGGCCAAGACAACCAAGGAGGTCAACCCTCTCATGTGTTTGGAAAATAGGCCCATCTATAGTTGTATGGGAGATATGGAAGGAACGAAATTGAAGAATATTTCAAGACAAGATAGAGGATGAGAGAAGATTGTTATCTAGAATCAACAGAGCTATTGAAGAGGTGGTAGGATCGTCAGCTTCACAATCCTCCTCATTATCCAACTCCTTCTCCTTAATGGACAAAAATATCCAAAAATCATGGCCAAGAATCAAAATTAGACATGGATCAACATCAATGAGTAAGGGTAAAAAGGGAAACATAGAGAAGGTCCAATGGAAACCACCAGAGAAGGGATGGGTTAAACTAAATTTTGATGGAGTAGCGCAACAATCTAGTCAGCTAGCAGGGGCTGGATTTGCATTATGGGATGACAACAGAGATATTTTAAAATATGCAGCTAAAAAGCTTCGAAAGAGCACCAACAATGAGGTAGAAGCCCAAGCAGCGCTTTTGGGTATAGAATTAGCAAAAAAAGAAGGGGTTAGAAACCTTCACTTAGAAGGGGATTCCCTAATCATAATTCAAGCAATTATAAATGGGGAGATAAGTGCTTGGCATCTTCAAGGTCTCTTAGCAGTAATATTAGAAGAACTTAATTATTTTGAAAAATTCAAAATCAGTCATATTAGAAGGGCGAGCAATCAAACTGCGGACGGTTTATCCAACTGGGCCTTGTCTTTCGAAGCCGAAGATGTATCGAAAGTGGACGGCTTTCAGGGATTATCACTTTTGGGGGAGGTGACAGGATAATGATTGGTGAGAGGGGTTAGGTGGAGTGGTGTCAGTGGGATGGTGTCAATTCCAAATGAGACTCTATGTGCGAAAAGGCCGAAGAGAAAGCTTGCACGGGAAAAGCTCTGCAGTTCCAACAAAAACACAAAAAGTAAAGCTCAAAATGGCGGCCAATTAGGAGAGTAGAAATAATGATGTGCGACTCCTCGACACACTTGAAATAACATCAGTAGTTGGATGGAGTAAGTGGAGTTTAAATGCGTTTGATAGGGCTTTTCAAGAGGCAAATGTGCGAAGGCATCATCAGATGGATGGCATGCAACACTCATAAATAGGGTATATGAGTGTTATAAACCAAGAGTTGTTGTGTTTGCAGTGATTTTGGAGAAGTAAACAAGGTTCAGAGAGATTGAAAAGAGGCATTCGAGAAGGAAGAAGGGTAAGGAGAGCCGCCAACATGGAAGCGACTTTTACAGTCACCACCAAAAAACAACAAAAAGGTTTTAACGGGGCTGTGAGCAGGGATAGAATGGCAGGGCTTCTTCGATTTAAGGAGGAGGAAATGATAAACACTGTGCTGAAGATGGTTGGCCCATTTTTTATGGAGAATGTGGCTCACTGGAAGGTAAATTTAGATATCATCTCAATGGTGATAGCCTGGGGCTTAGAACTTGGAGAAGATATTTACACGGTGAAATGGGCAGCAATGTCAATTTTTGATGATGCTATGCTAGAAGGGCTCAATTCCATTTTGGAATGGGTTGTGCCTGGAGTAGGGTTCGACTACTCAGAAGGATTTGTAGAGGCCAAGGATGCTAAAGAGTTTGGATTGGTCCCCTTTGTTCGCTGGATAGGGAAAGCAGACAAAGAAGATTATGTGCTGGAAAGGGCGGGAGCATGGGAGAATCTGAAGAGGTTGATTCAGTAGCATGAGATGGAAGAGAATGACCTAGTTAAAGCATGGCCAAAGGCTCACCCTAAAGGCAGGCGCAAAGGAATGAGGAAGTGAAGGACATTCCAAGGCAATTGGTAGCAGAAGAAGAACCCCTTCAAATTTCTGACTGGAGGTTGGTGAAGGTGAGGGGATAGGTGGATGCTTATTTGATTAGCAATGGAAGCCATTTTTTAGAAATCAAATAGGGATTATAAGATTAACAATGTAAACCCGTTATGGGTCTGATTAGTAGAGTTTGTTATCAATAATAGAATTATATATCATCCTATGGGTTTTGGGGGAGATGGTAAGGTGAGTGGTTTTTTGTTATTATGGTGGTGTTCTGGTTGTTAATACTGGAAGTGTGAGGAACTTGTAGGTTTGTAAGCCTAATTATCGGGCTAACTGGACATGTGAAAGCCAATTTTTTTGAAGATGTAAGAAATATATTATATAATGAAATAACAAATATTATTACCGACCAAAAAAAAAAAAAAATAAGAAGAAGAAGAAGAAGAAGAACAAAAACAACAACAACAAGTCCAATCAAGATTAAAAAAAGAGGGTTATGACAAAAATTGTAAGGACGTCAATTTAGTAATGAAATGTTTGGTCATTTATATCAAAAATGTATATTAGAGGTTTTTCAGTAGATGCACGATACCAAAGTTAGAGGGTAAGTAGATAATCAGAGTAGGCAAGCACGTAATATTAACCATGGTTGTTAATATTAATGGGTTTGAGAATTCTACAAGTGTAATATAACCTATGTTGGAGCCAATTATTACATATATCAATGGAGTATATAATCATGTCTTTGATCACTAGAAGACAATGCCTCTAGGACTTGGTATGGACAGATAAGATTCTCTCTTGATTATCTTAGCATATTGGAGGCTATTTTAATATTTGTTTGTACATTAGATATTCAAATTTTATAGTTGGATTGGTTATATATATTAAGTTTACTTAGAACTTTAGGAATCTTTCTAAAAGTCTCTAGCGCACATGTGATCTTATCTTTAGTTATCTTATGATATAGGATTAAGATACTTGTCATAATCATGTCATTTCCTATCTCTCAACCATGTTTATATATAAAGACATCATATATACATTATCTAAGTTGTATCATTGGGCTATTATTGATCACTGTACCTTTATTACACCATAATCAAGCAATATATCCTTTTGTTCTACTCTCTTATAGAAGGATATCTTTGGTTTTACAAGAGGTCCTTAGGTATTAGAGCTCACTATCAACTCTTACATGGTATTAGAGCTCACTATCAACTCTTACATGGTATCAAAGTTTGAGATTTACAAACTCCTCATATATAAGAGTGATTTAGGAATGATTTTTTAGGTGCATTTTGGAGAAAAATGAACCTCACCATTGGTTCTATAAATCCCCAAAACCCCTATTTTCACATAAAAACACTTTATACTTTGGAGTCAAAAATATTTCATCCATTTTTTGCACATTTGATAGGAAAAGTTATGTATAAGTATATGGAATCCATGCATGCATATGGATTTATACCACGACATCACCAAAGCATGTGCCAACAATTTGCAATCTTGTTGGTAAAATATTCTCATGATATTTTCTCTCTACATTACCATTTAAATCAACCCTATGTTTTTTATTAAGGAAAATCAGGTTTTAAGGGACCCGAAACCCTATACAAGATAGGTTTTGGAAGGACCAGCAACCCGAACCGAAAGATAAAATTGAAAGTCCACTCAAAGAAACATAACACAAATGAGACTTGGCACAGCCAAACAAAAGATGGGGTACAACAAAAGAAGGACCCCCAACAAAAATCATCGAGCTACAAAAGACCAGCAACCCCAACCCAACCAGGACGGATCAAGAATTTGACCTACCCTTGTGGGATTAAAGGGTCATATCAAAAGAGGACTGGGACGATTTAGATTTTTTACTTTTAACAATAATCCATCCCTCCTCAACCCTAGCAGCAACCTTTTGCCAAGAGGATGGGTCCATAATAGAGGACCTCCCATCACCAAGAGGAACAGAGCCAACATCCAGAGAGGAAGGGACAACATAAATCAAATAATCAGACAAAGATCCAGCAACAATCTGGGAAGCAAGTGTGTGTGTGAAAAAGTGAACTTGTAGCTGTAAGCACAACACTTCAATTAAGTCATTATATGCATGGTTAGTAATCAATAATCGATAAGTAATAAACCATAGCAAAGCGACCCATTGCCTTCTAAAAGATGCGAGTATAAGATTGCTCTTAGATTTTTATAAGCAATACCAGTGACTAGAATACACCAAGACGAAGGATTTAATCTATATGATATTAAGCTATATGGATGCAATATGGATGAATAATTCAAGCAATAATAACCAAGCAACAATGGATGCAAGCAATAATGAATGGAAAATGGATGCAAACAATCTAAAAAGCACAATAATCTTCAATGACTCCAGAGCGAAATTAGCGTGATAATAATCTCCAAGCGTGTTCTCAAAAATCTCTGGGGTGAATTGGAATGAGAGTTGAAGACTGAATTTATAGAGAATCACAAGAGAAAAAACTCAATTTAGGATTAATTGAAATAATTGAGAAATCATGTTTAGTTAACCTTGAGATAGATTCCAATTATAGTTTAATTGAAATGCATTCAAATTAGAAGTTCAAGTTGCATTGGAAAATAATAATAAATTAATTCCATGCATATAGGATAAATATAGATAATTCTTTAATTTATTCAAGAAAAAGGTCTTTTCAATGCAACTGAACTTCTTTTTCTGAAAAGCTTTGAGTTCCAATTTTAGAGAATAATTCAATAATTTAATTAAATTTGCTTTTCTGATTTCAAGTTCTAAATTTAGAAAAAGAAATAATATCTCAAGTTTGATTTCTCTCTCAATTCAATTCTTTTTGTTTTATTTTCAATTCGACTCTTTGTAATAAATTAATCCTTTTTGCATGATTGAATGGCAAATTTATTAATTAATTAAATATGCAAGGATATTTAATAAATTAAAATGGGATAATTGATCAAAATGATATTATTGGAAATGATTTGATTAATTAAATAAATATTTAATTAATATTGAGTAGTTGATTTGCCATGTGATATTTGATAATTAAAGAATTAATAATGTACTCAAGATTGATTTAATTGCCTTTGGTTAGGACCTTGGTGATGTTGTCGAGATTAGGGGCCCATGGTTTAGATGACCAATTTTAGGATATTACATTTGCCCCTCTTTGAATTAATGTGCGAGTAGCGTGTTGGTTCAAAGAATGTGTGATGTCTAGGAGATGCCGGTTTTGAACTTGATTGATCACGAACTAGATGAAAAGAAAGGTGTTTAGCTTGATTCGAAGTGACAAAGTTGAATGAAGTCTGATTAAAGTGATACCGATCCCAAACTTGATTGAACTGAGGAACGATAGAAAACAAAGATACCAAACTTGAACTTGATTGATCAAGAAGCGAATCTTATTGATCTAGAACTTATTGATCTTAGATACAGCGAGTGATGATAAAAAAAAAAAAATCGATCTTGAACTTGATTGATCAAGACACGATGAGTGAAGAATGAACCGTTCAGCTTGATCAAGAAACGAATACTGAACACCTGCTTAGATTTAGTGTGATCAAAGATACTCTTGAAACTTTTGATTGAGCTTAAACGAATAATCAGTTTGATTTGAAGCGATGAAACTGATTAATGTTAAGAGATTAATTCAGATGAAAGACAAATATCAGCTTGATTTGAAGCGATGAAGCTGATATGCCCCTAGCGATTGATTCGATTCAGATGATCGAGAGATCTTAACTTGATGTGAAGCGATGAAACTAATATACCCCTTAGCAATAGGATTGATTTTCTTTAGTTGAAAAGATTTTGCTCGACTTTTGATGAAGATTTGAAAAATTTTCTTGACTTGTGAGATGTGAAGTCATAAGGTCACAAATATGCCCCCTCGGGAGCGAAATCAAAAGATAACGAGGGTACTTTATTATAGGCAATTGTGTGGCGAAAATAAGTCATTTGAGCACAAATTGATTTTGAAGAATTTTGAAGATTGAATTGATTGAAATGTTGATGTGTAGAACGAAGTTGAATTAAGATTCAGTGTTGGAATTTGAGCGCAATTTTGAAGAAAGAATGAGCATTTGATGAAAAAAGTGCTAAGTGGTCAAAATTGTGAAATTGGCTAGCAAAATGATCTCGAATTTTGATTTTGATCCTGAAAATGGAATCAGAGCAGGCAAATTAGCTAAGGGTACAATTTTCATAACCATCGGAGCAAGTTGAAAAATTAGGTTTTAGGCTATATATAAGACGAAAGTGTCATTTTCAATTCATTTTAACCCTCCAAGTTTGAAAATTTGAAAAACCGTCTACGAAGAAAATGGTGGTCCCTACTTGTTAGCATCGATTTGAGCACTAGAGATGTCACAATCGACCCCGAAACTACGAGCTAGTGGTAAGTGATCGATCTTAAGCCTCTTTATGTTTCCAATTTTGAATTTTTTTATGCTTTTTTGAAGTTTTTCATGGGTTTTGGGTCGAGCATCACGTTTTATCGTGCGAGACAGGATCCTATCTCATATGAGAAACCGGTAAAAAATATTTTTTCGTTTGAGCCTACCAGTTTTGTCGTACGGAGTCCACCCTTGTGTCGTACAACAGGTTTGTTAAAAGACCATTTTGTCGTGCTAAGTCTGTTAAATTATCGTTTGAGGCTGTTTTCTCGTATGAGAGCCATTTCTGACTCGTACGAGATGCTTCTTGATTGTGTTTTGTCATTCGAAAGACAATGATCATTTTTGAAAGTGTAAACATGAAATTTGGTTTTGTATTTGACTTATTTGGATTTGCGTGATGTTTAACTTCTCTTGTAGGCTCATTTGGAATGTTTTCTGATGATTGTTGTTGGGTTTTTGCAGGTTCGATTACCTCCTATTCTCTTTAGATGCGTATATCCTTCCACTATGGCTTTAGTTCGTGATTTGTCAGAATTTGAGCAGGCTCATGTTAATATGTGTGGCTTGACTCACCTGATGAGGTTACCTGATATCCATGTTAACCATGAGATGCTCACAGCGTTGGTAGAGCGGTTTCATTCAGAGCATAATACCTTTCATTTGCTAGTTGGGGAGTTGACTATTACTCCCGAGGATGTGTATAGGATCCTTCGTATCCATTTTGCTGGGGATAAGGTGGATTATGATACCACCTTGTTACCTGGACTACAGGCTCTTAGGAACGTATTCAGGGATCCCGATATCTTGACTCATTCCATGAGTTGGGATATATTGATGAGCAGGTACAATGAGGAGTATCTGCTGGCATGTGTCCTAGCAGGTTTCATTGGTTGCTTTTTGATTGCAGACAGAGGGCAACAGGGTTTCCAGAGCGGATGGGGTCGTATAATGGAGAGGTTGATAGAGACCTCGCAGAGACTTGGCTGGGGCTCTTGTTTATTGACCCACATGTATCGGGAGATGCATGAGATTTTTTATAGAGATGGGCGGAGCATGGTTGCAGGGGTGTACATTTTATAGGTGTGGGCTTGGGAGCACCTTCCCGTTTGTCGGTCGATAGTTGATGATAGAAGAGAGCCAGAGCAGCCGATTATTTACAGGTATGCCAGATATATTACGCAGCCCCATCTGGGCAAGACAGACTTCTGGCGATGATAGCTCGATGATCTGATAGCTGTCATATGGAGACCATACAGAAGGTTGGAGTCATGGGATGACTGGCGGGCGATTCACAAAGACCTGTTTGTTACACGCCCATTGATTGGGAGGTCACAGACTGTTGTGGAGCAATTCGTCATTTCACGAGTGATGAGGCAGTACGACCGGCCTCAGGGGATCTCTCAGGAGTATACAATGTATGCTCGATAAGCTGATGAGGAGAGACAGGGATGGTCACCTAGGCTATCCTATGCTTTAGCGATGCAGGAGCTGACAGGTTTACACCGCCTGAGGTGGGATTACCTGGATGATATAGCAGATGCGAGGGTATTGCCCCAATACAGGGATTACTTTCAGCAACATCCATTCCCTCAGTTTACAGATCCAGGAGAGCAGACTCCTCATATTGAGGATGTGGAGGATGATGCCCCTGCACCGACATAGGGACAGGGCCAGAGGTAGGGACAGGCACAGAGATCAGAGGCTCCACGATGGACTGGTGGTGATCCTCGTGCTAGCAGCAGTGGGGTGTGAGCTGATGTTGGACAACAGAGGGGTGAGGGTGGATCCCTTAGGAGAGTAGGGGTGAGGTTGGGTGGCAGAGAGGAGGAGCAAGCAGCTCCGAGGCAAGTCCGGCAGTGGTGGGATGAGCAGGGTGGAGCCACAGGTGGAGATGGCGGTGGAGATGGTGGCAGAGAGCTTGCGAGAGAGTAGGGGGTTGACACGGGACGATTGATGAGAGCATTTCTTGCAGAGCTGCAGTCATAGTTGACAGTGGCTCAGACTCGGCTGGCGGAGTGAGATCGACAGATGGTCGAGGTTAGGGCCGAGCAGGATAGCCAGATCGCGGCTTTGAGAGTAGAGTCGAGAGCTGAGATTGATGCTCTACGACAAGAGGTCCTCCTCTAGAGTAGTAGGGCTGCATATTATGTGGTGGCATATAGTGTCACAGTTCCTGTTGCATAGCAGGTGCAACCCTATTCGTAGTATATGACATGATCGGAGGGAGCTCGGGCATCGCGCCAGGATCCCGGGCATCAGGCTCCTCCTCCTCCACCAAGTGATGAGGGAGAGGGTGCCAACTAGATGATTCTTTTTGTAGCTGGGATATTTTTTGTAGACACACCCATTTTTTTGTAGCCGATACGATTCTTGCTCCGATGGAAGTTTGTATATGTCATTCGACATCATTTTGTACTCTTATACTTGATATGATATATATACGAGATTTGATTTGACTTCATTGTACTTGTGTCAATCGATTATGAGATGTCTCTTATATGCTTTATTCTATATGTATGCATTTCTTTTCCATATGAATGTATGTAATGCAAATGAATATGGATGTCTATGTTTTTGTTTCTTTTCCTATGCAAATAAATGAATGAAAATGGTAATGAGTAATGAGTAATGCAATTTTTTCATTTTTCTATGCAATAAGATCAATGTAAATGAATAATAATGAAATGAATGAATCTATATGAAATGTTATGTATGCAGCTAAACATCTCAAAACAAAAGTACTCGATCGGAGAAATAATGATAAATAGACCACTTAGCGTAAGAAATGATGATGCTTTCAGCTCTCATTCAAAAGATAAAGAGATTATTACCATACCGAAATCACTCTAGATTCACAAAAATGCATAATGAAATGCAAAATGATATGCGAAATGCAACCTAAACCTAGTCATTGGATTTAAAATACTTAAGATTCATCACTGAGCATAACGAACACAAGAGGCAGGTTAGAGTTCCTTTCCTTTTCAATGTGCAATTTTAATTATCTTGTCCGCAATGACCCTTTTTTTGTTCATATCCTTGGACAGATTTCGCAGGGACCCGAATTGCATCATAAAGAAATTCCCTCAAAACAAACAAAGAAATGATATGGACCTCCCTATAGCATACAAATAAGTGGAGTCGAGGTATGTGAGGCGATTTCACCTTAATGTGAAGGCTCTTATCACAGACACCCAACTAATTTATATGCTTCCAGATCATCGGGATCATTCCTACAAGCAGAAAACAAAGAAAATATTATGCCCCCAATCCTTGCTTCTCTTAGTCACAATAGACTTCCTCAAGTTACTCAGAGGGACAATAATCGAAAATCAATATAAAAGACAGCATACAAAGAAAATTTTCATTCATAGCTCAAACTATTTAGTGATTGTTTTTTTTAATGTTGTTTTGCTTGTGAATTCAGTGATAAACTCTTTGGTAGTTAGGAGACAAGTAACTGTCTCAGAGTGGACGACCAGGTTTCACTGATGGAAGAATGACTTGGTTAACACTGCTTAGGATATGTAATGTGCTTTGTCGAGTAACCTAAGACTAGAACATTGATCAATTTCAAGTCATGAGGGTTCCAATGAACCAAGATGTCACAAAAGTGACTAAAAATATGTACAAGAAAAAGCAAAAGATGCATGAAAGCGGGAAATGTCAATGTTGCGTTGATAGATGGAGCACTTAAGTACAAGAGGCACCTGTTTGCCAGGGTTTCACCTGCTTGGCAGAGATTCATTTTTTTTTGTTTTTACCAAGGTGCCTGTTTACCAGGTTTTCACCAGGGCAATTTCTCTCTTTATATATTTTTTTCTTTCTTTCTTTTTTTTTTTTTTTGGATTTCTTTAGGACCTTTTCTGATTTTTAGGATTTTTTTTTCAGGACTTTTTCCAACTGTACATGTTTGTTGGAGTAGAGAGTGCTAAGCGAAGAATTTCTTCAAGTGGATGGTGTTAATCAGTTCACAGAGTTGTTCCCCTTCCGAGTTTGAGAGTTGATAGGCACCAGAGCCGTATACTGCAGTAACAATGTAGGGACCCAGCCAGTTGAGTTCAAATTTCCCTTTATTGTCGTGAAACTGTTGATTTTTTGGATTTTCTCTCAGAACTAGGTCACCAACTTGAAATTCTCTTTGTCGAACCTTCTTGTTATATCCTCTGGACATTCTCTTCTGATACACTCTGAGATGATCAAATGCCACTTGCCGACGCTCATCCCGCAATTTGAGTTCTTGCAATCTACATATTCTATGATCTTCATCAGTAATAAGACCTTGCAACGAAACTCTTAGAGATTGTATTTCTACTTCAATAGGTAATACTACTTCAGACCCATACACCAAAGGAAAAGGTGTAGCCCCAGCAGGTGTTCTGATACTTGTTCTGTAAGCCCATAGTGCAAGATTGAGCTGCAGATGCCAATCCTTCCCAGACTTGTTCACTGTTCTATGCAAGATAGTTAGTAGGTTTTTGTTAGATGTCTCAGCTTGTCCATTACCTTGAGGGTAATATACTGATGACCAGTGTTGCTTTATTTTGAATTTCTCACAAAGCTCGTCTGAATCTTTATTCTTGAATTTTCCTCCATTACCAGTCACGATGGACGAAGGTATCCCATACCTGCAAATTATATAGTTTAGGATGAACAAGGCGACTTGTTTACCAGTTGCTTTGATGAGTGAAACTGCCTCTACCCACTTGGTGAAATACTCAGTGGCAGTTATGATGAATTTATGTCCGTTGGATGAAGCCAGATATATTTGACCAATAAGATCAAAGGCCCATTGTCGAAAAGGCCAGTGTGTTATAAATGGTATGAGGTCCCTTGCTGGGGCATGTATGAGATTTCCATGAAGCTGACATTTCTCACAAGTCTTAGCAAATTTTATGGCATCTTTTTCCATATCTCGCTAGTAGTAGCCAACCTGTAATAGTTTCCAAGCTAAAGTAAAACCATTTGAATGAGATCCACAAATACCTTCATGGACTTCTGATAATGCACGTTTAGATTCTTTAGTTTATAGACATCTAAGCAATGTACCATCCAAACCTCATCTAAATAAATTGTTAGCTATGATAACATACCGTGAAGCGTTCTAAGTTAGGTTTCTTTTCTCGTTACGAGTAAGGTTTTCAGGGATAATTTGATCGCATAGATAGGAATAGATGTGGTTGTATCGGGATGAATCATGTCCAATAATAGAACAGACTATTTGGGTCTCAGGAGAATCATAAGCGGGGTAATATAACTCTTCCACCAGGAAATCAAAACAAAAATTGGACTCCTATAGCTCAGGTATAGATGCCAAGGTAGCCATAGCATCTGCTGCTCTGTTCGCTAATTTAGGAATCTGTTGGAATGATACAAAAGCAAAGTACTTCTTGAGATCGTCCACCATCCTCTTGTAAGGCATCAATTTCTCATCTTGAGTTTGATATGTATCGTTGATCTAATTGATGACCAGCTGAGAATCTCCATAGATATGTAATTCAACAACCTTCCATTCAATGGCTAGTTTTATTCCATTCACCAAAGCTTCATATTCTACAATGTTGTTTGTGCAAGGGAATAAAATCTTATAAGACTTTGGAATTGAATACTTTCGAGGAGTAATGAATAATATGTCAGCACCTGAACCATTTTGAGTAAAGGAACCATCGAAGAACATCTTCCAGGGTTGTTGAGTTAGATGCATTATTGATTCATCTGGGAACTCGATGTGTAGTGGTTGAGTATCCTCAAGTGGAGCTTCAACAAGTTGATCAGCAATTACCTATCCTTTTATGGCTTTGCATTCCACATATTCAATGTCAAACTCTGTAAGGATCATAACCCACTTTGCCAATCTTCCGGTGAGTGTTGCTTTCTTAAGAAGATACTTGAGTGGATCGATTTTGGCCACCAACTTGACTGAATGTGCTAGCATATGGTGCCTCAGTTTCTGTGATGCAAAGACTAATGCCAAACATGCTTTTTCTATTATACTGTAGCTCATTTCATAACACATCAATGTCCTGCTGATGTAATAAATAGCTCGTTCCTTTTTGTTGTCATCTTGTTGCGCCAGAAGTGCCCCCAATGATGAATCAATTGCTGATATATATAAGATTAGTGGCTTACCTTGAATAGGTGGCATCAATATCGGTGGATTAGATAGGTACTTTTTTATCTGCTGAAGATGTTGTTCATACTGGTGATCCCAGTTGTATATCATTCCTTTTCTCAATACTTTTGCAAAAGGTTGAGCCTTGTCTGCTAGTTGAGAAATGAATCTTCTAATGGATTGAAGACATCCCTGTAGACTTCTCATTTGACTGATGTTCTTTGGAGGTGGCATTTCCATTATAGCTTGGACCTTCTCAGGATCAACCTCGATGCCCTTCTTTGAAATGATGTAGCCAAGTAGTTTACCAGATGTCACTCCGAATGCACACTTCTTTGGATTTAATCGGAGCTTGAACTTTTCCATTCTGTCAAGTATAGGACCTAACTCTTGAATATGCATTGATCTTTTCATAGTCTTCACTAAGGTGACATCAACATAATCTTCCATATTCTTATGCGTCATATCATGAAAGATAGTTGTAACTACTCTTTGATAAGTCACTCCTGTGTTCTTCAGCCCAATGGCATAACGCTCCAACAAAAGGTTCCCCACGCACAGGTGAAAGCTATCTTTTCTTGATCTCCAGGAGTGATTTTAATTTGATTGTAGTCGGAAAATTCATCCATTAGTGAGTACATCTCATATCCAACTGTCATGTTGACTATCATATCAATATTTGGCAATGGAAAGTCATCTTTCGAACATGCTTTGTTGAGATCTCTAAAATCTGTACAAACTCTAATAGATTTATCTGCTTTCGACACAGGCACTATGTTGGAAATCCATTCAGCATAATCTATTGCTCTGATAAATCCAGCTTTGAGCAGTTTCTCTAGTTCAACTTTGACCAATAGTGCTACATGCGGGTGCATCTTACGGAGTTTTTGTTTAACTGGTTTTACTCCTGGTGTGATTGAGAGATGGTGCATAATGAGATCAGGATCCAAGCCTGGCATATTAGAGTACGTCCATGCAAAGTTTCTTTTCTTTTCTGAGAATAGCTGAGTGAACTCCTTCAATTCTTCTGTTGATAGTGATTGAGCTATGTGAATGATTTGTGGTGTCTCTTGATTCCCGATATTCACTAGTTGAGTTGGCTTGATCAATATGGAAGACCACTCCTGAAAATGACTAGGCAGTATACTAAGTATCTCACCTTCAGGCGCCTCAAAGAGGTTTTCACCTTTAGGTACATCCTTTATTTTCTCTTTTTTAGATTTTGACACCGCCACAATATGGTTTTCACCATCAGATCTTTTATTTTTATTTTTCTTGTTTTTGCGATTACGATACTTGATATCCGCTTTAGTCATATTTTCACTTCGTTCACTAGTGGAAGAGTTTATAGGTTCGACTGCATTGAGATAATAGGATAATGTATAGTCATTGGCAAAAGTAGGTATATCCATGGGTTGATTCACTAAAGTACAGTCAATCAATTCGGGATGTACTAAGGATAAATTTTGGATAGGTTCAAGAGCATTCACGGTATTGTTATCACAGCTGCGGATCGAAAAGTCGAGTTCCAGAATGATACCTTGCGTAAGTGTCTCGAGACCAGGAAGAGTCAAATCATGACTATTAAAGTTCATGTTAATATTTAATCGATCTAATCCAATATACATACTTGTAACATCGTTTACTACACCAGACTGGACATCATATCGTGGTTTAACAACAATAAGACTAGTAGGCAACTTTTCATTGTTTGTATCAGATGATTCAGAATTTGAGGCTGAGTGGGTATCATCATGAACAAGACTATCATTAGAGTCTTTAGAGTCATCAGATGAAGTTTCCAAGTCTCTTTCAGGTGATTTAGTAAGCATATGTATGGTATCAATACTAACATCTTTAATGCTACAAGTTCCTTCATGTTGTGGTTCATTTGTCATTTGTATCTAACACACCTGTTGACATGATCTCATTGTTTGTGTAATTTTTTGTCGTCTACTCCATTTAGCTTCTTCTGGATTGATGATTGGTTCTTGTTCTGTAGCTTCTAACTCTTCTTGTGTAGTACTATAACTGATTTGTTCTATTTTAGGATAAGGGCACATAGATGAAAGCTTTCTCGTATTCTTCCTTCTTTCAATCGTTGTTCATAATTTGCTTGCCTCTTTTGTCTAATTTCTTGTATTTCCTTCTCTAGTTTTATGTGCATCAACTCTTGAGTATCATCTATGACACCACTAGATTCTTCTAGAATTTCTGTAGCGGATGTGTCTAAAAGATAGTGAGGACCCCATTCATACTCATTTGAATCAGTCTCCGAATCATCTACTTGTTGCCTGCTAGTATATGTGACTGAAACTTTTAATGGTGCAAACAATTCTCTAATTCTTACGACTTCATCTCTTATATCCTCAGTAACCTCAACTTCTTGTATTATCGTAGTTGATACCATCGAAGCCTAAGCACTAACTATTTCTTCTTTCTTGACTGTTGATTCCTCTTTCTCTTTTCTACACTCTACTTTTGTTTGTTTAGTGTCTGCTTCATGTAATGTTAAAGGCAATATCTTTTTCAAGCACTTAGACTTAGAAACATGTTTTTGTTCTGATGTCTTTTTTGGATTGTATCCCAGTCTAGCCTTATCATGTGTGGATTTGGTTTGTAGCTGAATTGGTTCAGTAATACCTTCTTTTTGTTTGCTAAGTACCCCATGCGCTGAATCATTTTGTAACCATGACCATATTGGTTTGAGGAAATCTCACAATGTCATACCTCCTCATTTGGACTATCTTCCTTAAAGAGCCAGTTAAGCACATCATCCTCTTTTATTTCACCTGCCAAGGAGGCATAAGACTGTACAAAGAGGCCATCATATATGGTATTCGAAGCCAAAGTTTGTGTTCTCATAGCCTCTGATGGTTTGCCCAACTGTTTTGGTGATGGAGGGAGAGAAACTAATGATAGTACCGGTTCTATCTTGTAGCCATCCATGCCGGTATCTGTAATCTTCAATCTCTTTTCTAAGTCTTTCATCAATGTTTCTGGATCTTCATTTGGAGAGGCTACCCTATTATGAGGCACAAAAGTATCTGCACCTTTTGTCAAAGCATTACAGATGACATTTGTATCAGCAGGAATACTGACTTCATCTCCGTTATAAGGAAACTTTAAGAATTGGTGATATGTTGACGGTACTGCCTTCATTTCATGAATCCACGACCTGCCCAGTAATATATTGTATGACAATGGAATATCAAGAACCTGGAAAAGGACATCTCTCTCTACTGGTCCCACTCTGATTGGTAATAATACCAGACCTTTGGAGGTCCTCTCTTCCTCATCATAGGATTTAATTATTATTTTCTTGCTTGGATCAATGACATTTTTAGAGAATCCTAGTTGTGTAAGCAGATGATAAGTACATATATTCAACCTTGCGCCTCCATCTATCAAAACATGTTTAACTTTATGTTTGTGGATCATGGCTTCAATATGCAATGGCTGGTTATGTGGACGATTTAATGAATTGTCATCTTCTTCAGAGAAGGTCAAATAGTGAGGTGAAGTCAAATGACCCACCATAGACTGAAACCGATCAATGTCTAAATCTTTTGGAACGTTGGTAGTGAGCAATGCTTTGTCTAGGATTTCCTTGTGAGCAGATGAGAGTTGTAGCAATTCAAAAATTAAAATTTGAGCATTTGTCCTTTTTAACTGTTCAACCACGTTGTATCCAGAGGATGATGATGAGGTTAATCTTTTAAATTTGTCCAAGGTTGATTCTTTTTGTTTGTTTGGCAAGGCTATTGGATTTGATGTTTCTTGAGCTGGGTTGGAAGAACTAGCTCCTTGGAGGGTAACTTTCTTTTGAGATCGGGTCAGAGCTCTTTGTAGGATTTTGCCAAGATCAAGGGCACAATGAAAAGCATAAAAGAGACAATAGAATGACAAGAACAAACTGTATTCTCATCAATATGCAAAATGATCAACCGGATTAACCAATACAATGAATAGAGGCTTGCTTATATAGGCAAGGCCATATGGATGTATGAGCACACAAATATGACATGTGGCTCAATGAGAAACAAGGGTAGGTAAGAAATACTAAGAGTAGGTAGGAGAAATAATATAATATTCCACAAGAGGTGGATGACCCACCGAATGTGGAGTGTAACAGCAAAATAAGACCACAAAAGGTGGAATTTCTCCTACAAGCTCTATCCCTAGTGCACACTTCCCTAAGTGTCTCAAATCCAAACTACGAAGAGATGCATTATCCTAAGTTAACTTAAGTAAGTGTAATAATATCCAAAATGAATATTTATTTACACCAACACCCCCCCTTAAGTGCAACTTAGGGGAATGAAGACTCAAGTCAACAATGCAAGATGGGTCCTGACTACTAGGCCATGATAGGTACCCATGTACAATATGCAAATGCAAGCAAAACTATGCAATGCAATCTCTCACAAACGGATAAAGGGAGAAAACCCAATGGGAAAAAACTCCCCCCCAAAAGAGAGATGAATGTACAAAAGACTCTCAAAGAAGAAGGACAAAACCTCAAAGAGGAAAAAGTCCCCCCCATAAGAGAGGAAGGAGAAGTTAGCTGACCCCCCCTAATGACACATCCCGCACCCCCAAGAGAGCTCGCAACTGCTGGAACTTACTCTCGGTGAAAGGTTTGGTGAATATGTCAGCAACCTGCTCTGCTGTAGGACAATACTGCAAATCAATGACCTGCTCCTGGATGAGCTTTCGGATATAGTGCATATGAATCTCGATGTGTTTGGTCCGCTGGTGCTGGACCGGGTTCTTCGAGATTGCAATAGCACTTTTATTGTCGCAATGAAGAACTGTCGGTCGTGGAGTGGTGAATCCAAACTCGGTGAGAATCTGCTGGAGCCAAATGGTCTCAGTCGCTGCGTTAACAATGCCTCGATACTCAGCCTCAGTCGAAGAGAGAGCAATAGCATGTTGCTTCTTGCTCTGCCAACCAATGGGGCCCGAACCAAGGTGAAAAATGTAACTAGAAGTAGACTTACGATCAACAAGATCGCTAGCCCAATCGGAGTCTGTGTAACCAACCAAGCGAAGTCCTGTGCCTGCTGCATAGTGAATCCCATAGTGATGTGTACCCTGGATGTAATGAAGGATGCGTTTGGCGGCTTTCCAATGAAGCTCATGTGGATCCTACATGAAGCGGGAAACCATGCCAAATGCAAATGAAATATCAAGGCGTGTATGGGTCAAGTAGATGAGACTACCCACAAGCTGACGATACATAGTGGCATCAACTGGTGGAGAAGAACAATGAGCCTCAAGCTTGACTCCTGAAAGAAAGGGAGTCGGGGAAGGCTTACAATCAGCCATATGAAAGCGTGCAAGTAGATCAAGAGCATACTTGGGTTGCGATAGTGTGATCCCGGAAGGTGACTGTGAAATCTCTATCCCGAGAAAGTAGTGCAAAAGACCCAAGTCAGTCATAGCAAATCTGTCATGCAAAGCAGATTTGACCCTGCTAATGATGGATGAAGTACTCCCTATAATGATCAAGTCATCAACATAGAGCACAAGTATCAAGTGAGAGTCATCCTGTCGCAAAATGTAGACATTCGAATCGAAATGACACCTGGTGAACCCTGCGGAGAGAAGAAAGGAATCCATCTTGGCGTACCAAGCCCTGGGGGCCTGCTTAAGGCCATAGAGAGATTTCCTTAGTCTGCAAACCAAGGAAGTATCCCGGATGAAACCCTGTGGCTGCTTCATATAAATGTCCTCATCAAGATCACCATGAAGAAAAACACTCTTCACATCCATCTGATGTACAACCCAACCATGAGCTACAGCAATAGCAAGTGTCAAATGAATGGAGTTCATCTTGGCTACGGGGGAAAAGGTCTCAGTATAGTCAACACTTGCAACCTGAGAAAAACCTTTTGCAACAAGCCGAGCCTTATACTTATCCACACTACCATCCACTGCAAACTTGGTCCGATAGATCCACTTACATCGAACCATTTTTCTCCCCTTAGGGAGATGGACTAAATCCCATGTGTTGTTCCTCATCAAGGAACTATACTCTTCCTCCATAGCTTGGTCCCATTTAGGAACCCTTGATGCTTCCCTAAATGTTTGTGGATCGGAAGCGGTAGCAATGAATGCATGTGGAAGATCCTGATGTTATGATCGAGTTCTCTGTGTATCTAAAGGATCCCCAACAAGAGAACCCGCAGACTCAAGTGTCTGTCGAGCCCAACGAGGTCTAGGTGGAGGTGGAGAATGAGGCTCCTCAACTGCAAGTGGACCCTGCAGAGGTGTAACCCTGCGAGTCGGAGTTGAGGGAGTCTCATCATCTGAATCACTAACATCACTATCCACAATGGAGGAAGGTGGAGGAGGTAGAGAGGCTAAGCTAGGAGAGCTTTCCTCAAAGTGAACACTCCTCTCAATGAATACCTCACGTGTCTCTGGATCCATCAATCTGTATGCCTTAACACCCTCAGGATATCCAACAAATATGCAAGGTCGACTCTGACGTTCCAATGCCTTGCGTTTCTGTGGAGGTATGCGAGCCCATGCTGGACACCCAAAGACTCTGAAATGTCTCACATTCGGTTTCCTACCAGCCCAAGCTTCAAAAGGAGTACAACCTTGTAAAGCTTTGTGAGGAACCCGATTCTGGATGTGTGTGGCACAAATGATAGCCTCTGCCCAAAAGGTGGGATCAAGAGAACGTGCATGTATCATACAACTAGCCATTTCTTTGAGAGTTCTATTCTTGCGTTCTGCAACCCCGTTCTGTTGTGGAGTGTATGCTACAGAATGCTGAAGATCAATCCCCTCAAATGTACAAAAATCCTCAAGTCTCTTGTTCACATATTCCCTTCCATTATCTGTGCAAAGAATCTTGACCACTTTCCCTGATTGCTTCTCCACACGAGTCTTGAAGTCCTGAAATCTGTCAAATACTTCACTCTTATGAATGAGAAAGTAGACCCAAGTGAAGTGGGAGTAGTTATCAATGAAGGTATAACATAAGAACTCCCCACTGTCAAATGATGAGTTTGGAAGCTAGATACAAATGCTGCATATTCTGGTGCAAGCTTGTCCAACAAATTGAATATCAATTGAGCATCCTTTTTGTCAATTCCACAATCCTTTAGCTTTGCTCTTAGCTCATTTTCTTTGGTGACATAATCTTGGATTGTATCAAAACTCTTGGGATCTAATTTGGTGAGCTCATTGTCACTCTGATAGCCTCCGATTTCATCAACTTGTCCATACAATTTCTGAAACATATCCCAAGCCTCTTTAATTATTTTACACTTCTCAATGTGAAAAATGAGGTCATCTGATACATACTTGCATAAGGTTCCAAGAGCCATGCAATTCTTTGTGAGCCATTCTAATTGAGCAATTGGATCAGCCTTTGGATCAGGTGGTGCTGTTGTTGTTCCATCTATGTAGTGTGTGAGATCCTTTTCCATTAGTTTACTCCATACTTTAATTTTCCATGAGGCATAATTATGTGGAGTTAATGGTGGAAACTTATTAGGACTCATTGCAACAAGAATGGAAAGAGCACAAAGAGAGGCACAATCACACAAGACACCCCCCCAAATTCACTCAATCAAAGAACCCCCCCCAAATGTGATGATTTGACACTTTATAAGTAGTGCGCATACAATGGGCCACTTGCAAAAAATGGCAAAGTGGACTTCTAATTTACAATTTTACAATTGCCTCAATAAGGCCAAAAGAGTCTCAAACTGATAATGCAAGAGATCTAACTAAGATCCAAGTAATTTACAAGTACCTAATAGGCCGAAGAAGACCAATATCTGAAAGTACAATTTTCACACAAAATCTCTGAAATTTGATCATAGATTATGAAAGTAGATGAAAAAATAAGCACTTTAAAAAAAAACGGCACCTAAAAAAGAGGTCGTATGAGCTCAAACGAGGCCTTTGAAGTTGCAGAATTGAGGATTAGACAGGTACAGGTGAGAGAATCCAAAAATTCCAAAAAACCTGAGTACCCCTGCCCTAATCAATTTCTAATCTCAGTTTTATCTTAATCAGTTTATCTTAATATAATGTTATAGTCAGTGTTTGAGTTAATGCATAGCTATTGATGTGGTTTTCACACTAGTTGTATGCAAGTTGTTTAGTGTTCCTATTTCGTGGTATTAATATTGGGCTAATGCTTTCATTAAGTTTATATATGTATGCATGTATGACTCTTGGTTGCAGGAGATTTCAGGTACAACGCCACATGAGTGCGAGGTTCGTCTTCACCTGGATTTGCAGGTTTGAATGTACCTCTTTAATCCTTAGAGTTGGATTAGGTGGCCGTAAGACCCTAGTTGACCTTAGTCATGCTCAAGTGAGCATCGTTAGTCGTCGTCGATATTCCCTTTTGGTTGGGTTTGCAAGTCGCCTGTCTGGTTGACTTTCTTGGTTTGCGTGCTTGGTGTGTATGGTTAAATTGATTAATTAGTCCTTAGTGTTTAAATTGATTAAATATGTGTATGTGCATTAAAGATTATTGGACTAAATTAATCAGGATTTCGTTATGCGATTATCGTTGATATTGGATTGCTCGTCTTAAATTGGGAGTAAGTTCAATTAAATGGTTGATTTTGAATATTAAATGCATTTTGTATATGATGTTGAAAAAGAAAGATTTAAATTTAATTGCAATATAATCTTTTGGCATTTTTGAAATAGAAAGGTTAAATTTCAGTTGAGTGAGGAAATCAATTTTGAATAGGAAAAGCAATTTAATTTGTTGATATAGTTGGAAAATAGTAATTTTTGGGAGTTATTTTTAAATAAAAATTTTAATTCCAAAAAAATGAAATTTTGGTCAAGTCTTCCTTATAACCTAAACTTTTGGAAAATTTTGGAGGATGGATGTTTTGAAAAAATGTTTTGTTGGAGAAAGATTGTTGGGATAAAATTTGGGGGTTTTGGAAGGAGGAGGAATTCTTGAGCTTGCAGGTTGGGCTCTTCAGTAAATCTCTTCCAGGATTGCATATGAAGGTAGGATTCTAAATTGTTTTCTTGTTGCCAAAAATTTTTACTGTTCTGGTTGAAAGAAATGAATTTGTTATTGAAGAATCGGTTTGATTGATTAATAGAGTAGAATGGAAATAAGATCTTGAATTATCCCTCCTTGATTTCATTCCTTGTGTTCAAATCAATTTCTGGTTTGCTAAGAATGATTTAAAATTAGATAAAATTGAAATTTAGTTGGGGGTTTGGCAGATTAGATGTTAAATTTGTGAAGATCAATCTTGTTTGACCAATATGCTGTTGGTTTTGGAGAAATTTTCCCCTTTCCTGATCTGGGTATTTTTAAAAAGATTGCAAATGGGTGAATAAAAATAAAAATTTATTATTCTTTAGTCTCTGGGAGACTGGTTTTTTTAAAACTGTGTGTTGCATAGTGATCTTTTTTTAAAAAAAATAAAATATAAAATTAAAAATACTGGAAACCCCAACCACGTGGGAGAGTTCCCCACCACGTGGAGGGGTGATGCGTGTCCAATGGGCAGTAGCACTTTCCATGGGAAGCTGCGTGCTCCCTTTGGGAACAACAGCTCTCCCATGGGGGTTGCGTGCTCCCATTGGGAGGCAGCGTGAGCTCCCAAGGGGGGGGGGGCACGTGGGGGTCCACGTGGGTACCCTCCCCCATATTAAAATGCTTTTCTTTTAAGTTTTAAAAATATTTTTTTTTATTGTATTTTTTTTTATTATTCAAAAAAAAATGCATATAATATTTTAATATTATTTAATGTTTAATATTTTAATTAAGTTTTTTGATTATTATAAATATTGGCATTTAATTAAAATTCAAGTATGAGTTGTTATTGATTTATTGTATAATGTTAAAAAAAAAAAATACAATAGTTAATATTCAAAACTCATCTTATTTTAATGCATATTTTGGTAATTAAATACTTAATTTGTCACTTTGGTATTAATTATTAATTTGTTATATTTAATCAATCGCGGATTATTAAATATATTCATTAATTAATAGTTAATTTTTGTAATTTTCTTTATATGCTCAAGGAAACAATTTGTTAATCTGGGAATGGATTTTCTTTATTTGGCTTCCCTAAATATGTATATTTCCTTGATCTGTATAGTGTAAATTGGTTTTGGAAAAGACAAATGTGTAGGATTTATTTTGAACCAGTACGTTAATGATGATGTTAATTGAAGATTAAATATCTTAATTAATTGGTTAATGGTTGTTTAAATTATATTCTTGTGAAATTGGTTAAAGAACTCGTTATGGCTTAATATGTAGGTTCAATGCAATGAACCTTAGAGAGTTAGAAAACCAAGAACAACCTGTATCTAAATGAGGTAGATAACTGCAATCGATTATAGATCATGTAGAAAAGGTGATCAACTTTTAATGTTTAGATCAATTCAAAAAAGATTGTATTTGCTGAATATTACCTTTGCGAGTTTAATTTCTGTATTCGCTTTTGCTTATGTAATGGCAAGTTGTGCTTTGTTTGCTAGGACCCTGTCATATGGATTGATTTGGGGTACCTGTTTCAATCCTCGGTTTCGAGTTGACTGTTGTTTTGTGGTGGTGTCGTATTTGGTCATATCCTCTATGTGGGTGTCGAATGATGATTCGTGGTTGACCTTAGTCGGTCAGGTCTCTAGTTAGAGTACCGTCTGTCAGTGCGCCTCATATGAGGTCATGTTTGATCAAATGGTGGATTTCTCCATTTGAACTCCGTTCGTCTGACCATGTCTATTCCCTGGTTTTGAGTTCGTCTGCGTATAGTCTAGGGTCGTATGGGAAAGTGGCTTTCGATTGGGGGTCGCGCCCAAAGTGGCTGCTGGGTAACCCATGGAAAGTGAGTCTAATAAGTGATAACCTAACAGTAGATTAAAATGTAATCTCTAAGTAAGATAACGTGCCTCACACATGGGACGAGTGCTAACATAGACCCGACATGCTGTGAGAAGGCTTGAAATGGCAATCCATCATCCTTGTCTTCACGAGAGGATGTGTGGGTCCACATGAGGCTTGGATGGGCCGGAGGCTCAGATTAGGTTGCCAGGGTAACCCAGTGTATGGGGCCGGGACCTATGAAGACCTGCCATGGTAACCATACCAGGTTGTGTGATGACACTTGTCCTTACGTTCGCTAGTATGTTGTCGTTTTGTCCTGTTAGGAGTACGTTTGTGGGTCGCCCTGTTGTCTTTACCCTTGTGAGTACTTGGTTTCATGTTAGACCTTGGGTGGTGATGACTCAGTTTTGGGGATGCTCTCCTGGACCTTTGTATTAGCTTTGATTATGTTCAGCTGGATCCTTTTCTTTTCAGGGATCGTTTATGTATTAATTGACCGATGCGGTCGCTTGTATATTGTTTATGTTTCGCCTTGATGGCAGGATTGTAAATGGTGTAACCTCTTGTATTCCTAACTTTATTAATTATCAGAGGGGTCTTGTAGTTGAGCAGACCCGGAGATATAGCCCTTTAGGGGTGAACTCCGAGATCATTATGGTGTTATGTGATGTTATTCTCTTATGTTTCCCTTATTCAACTTTATCATGTATGTATAGCTTATGTTAGAATGTATAAGTGGATAAGATGGAATTAACTTTAAATGTTTATATGCAGTTCTTTCTTGAATGCCATTTTGATCGAATGCATAAGTGGTTTAGATGAGATTTATCGTAGATGCATGTATGCAATCGTCTTTTAAATGCAATAAATTGGAATATGAAAGAATGTAACTTAGAGTAATGGAATCTATTCAGTTGTGGTTAGAAAATTAAGTATGCTTGGAAAAGATCTCATATGTTTATGATGAAATTCTAGTGTGTTGAATACTAGATGTATGGCTTGTATTTTTATGAAAAGCTTGAATGAAGAGTATGAATAGATCTTAATGGATGAATCTTTGCTTGTGATTTATAATTCCATCGTTTGAAAGAAATTATCCTGATTAAGAATTATCTCGTTATTAAGATAATCAACTTATTGGATTAATTGTGTGAGTTAAGTGAATTGTGAAATTTAAGTAATCTCGTTGGGAAACTCTTTAGGTGTTAGTTGATGTCTTCCACTATGTAGTCTGAATCTTTGATATCTTGTTGTATCTTAATGTGGTGTAACTTAAAAAAAATAAAAAAATTATTGCATTCTATTCTTGTGTTTTGGCTTAATCCCTTCGGGGTTTCCTGGTGGGGCATTACAAAACCTATGCACCAAAATCAGAAAATAACCACACCACTATGAAGATCATGAAATTTTAGCCCATTTCAAAAAAAATTGCACCAAAAAAGGAGCAAAAATGAGCAAGATATGGCCTTCCAAAGTTGGATTGCAAAACTGAAAAGCCCAATGGAGAGGGGTTAAATTTTTTTCAAAAAGTGCTGATGTGGCGTTGACGTCAGCAAGTCACTATGTTAAATTTGACGGCCATATGACCGTCGCAAAAAATTCGCCTCTCTGCTAACTGGGCGTCCGTACTGTACAGACTGTTGACTATGCATGTGACTGTGTAGACCGTACAGATGACATGGCATTGTACGGACGATTGCGTGGTGCAATGACTATGCAGTACGGATTGTACGGATCTGACGTGGTGGAGCAGTTGACTATTTTCCTGCGGGCCAGTGGCCGCCTGCCACGTGGCAGATGCGGTTGCCGCCTGGGTTAGGTGGTCGCCGTCGAAGAAGGTGGTCGGAGCGGAGGGACCGGCGACGGTCGGGAGCTGTCGGAGCTGGTGGGCGGGGGAGGCGTCGGGAACCTATGGGCACCAGTGGCGATGGAGCCGGTGGGTCTCGACGACAGATCTCGGCGCGGGCGGCAGCGGGTACACCTGTGACAGCGTGCAGTGGCGGCGCGATAGAGTACGGCGCTGCGACCTGCGGGCAGAAAGGGTACGGGGGGGTCTGCAGACCCCCAAAAAACTTTTTTTTTTGATTTTTTTTTTTTGGAAATTTTTGGAAATTTTTTTTTGTAAAAAAATTTCGAAATCCGTACGATAATAGCCAAAACGGGGAAAAAAATTTTCTCACCAAAATAGGTCGACTTTATAGTCAAAATTTATGGAAACGGCCTCCTGGATTCAACGGTGATGTCCAAATCACTGTATGATGCCCCCAAAAAATGAAGATCCCCAAATCTGAAAATAGAAGCCTTCCACGATGTCTCCAAAAACCGATCAATGAAGCCCCAATAGCTCTGATACCATGTAGGATTTTGCCAAGATGAAGGGCACAATGAAAAGCATATAAGAGACAACATAATGACAAGAACAAACTGTATTCTCATCAATATGCAAAATGATCAACTGGATTAACCAATACAATGAATAGAGGCCTGCTTATATAGGCAAGGCCATATGGATGTATGAGCACACAAATATGACATGTGGCTCAATGAGAAACAAGGGTAGGTAAGAAATACTAAGGGTAGGGAGGAGAAATAATATAATATTCCACAAGAGGTGGATGACCCACCGAATGTGGAGTGTAACAGCAAAATAAGACCACAAAAGGTGGAATTTCTCCTACAAGCTCTATCCCAAGTGCACACTTCCCTAAGTGTCTCAAATCCAAACTACGAAGAGATGCATTATCTTAAGTTAACTTAAGTAAGTGTAATAATATCCAAAATGAATATTTATTTACACCAACACTCTTGCATATCATGATTCATTTGGTTTATCTTGAACTATAATCACATTGCAATATTTCGAGTGTGAAGGCTCAATCATGTTGATAACGTTGTCCTGGCTGGCATAAGTATAATTTACCTTGGCACCTCCTTTGGTCTTTGAGGAATCATCTTGTTCGTAAGCAAGCAAAGGGTCTTTAAATGCTTTATGATCAACATTGGTTGGATGATTCCCAACAACAACTTTACCAACGTCTATGAGATCCTGAATCTCATGTTTTAGCTTCATGCAATTGTTTATGTTATGACCCTTATTCTGATGGAAGTCACAATATTCATTTTCTCTCCACCATCTCAGTTTGACATCTGGATCATATGGTCTAGAGTTATCTCGTAGTGTTATCAAGTTGTTTGCCAACGGAGTTTTGAAAGTGGATTCATATGATTCTTCAAGAGGAGTAAAATCACGCTTAGGTTTGGAAAGCCAAGGCTTTTCTTTGAACCATTCCTTTTCTTTCTTTGGTGAATTCTCTACGGCAGCCTCAACAACTTTAAGTGCTTGTGTACCACTAGCCAAATTGAATATTGTGGATTTTGAGTTGGTTTTAACAGTGTCTACTACTCCATCATTAACAACATTCTTATTGTTATCTTTGCCAAATTTCCAATACTTGTTTTTCTCTTTAGAGCTAGATCCTGTTTGTGTTTCTTTCCAAGGTGTGATATCTCCTTTCTTTATGAGCACATCTTCCATTCGAATGGCATTATCTACCATTTTGTTAAATGATGGGTGTACTTGCATTTCTACGCTATATTTCAGTTCGGGGACCAAGTTATTGACAAATATATCCATTTTCTCAGAGTCTGAAATAGGTCGTGGGTACCTAGAGAACATCTTTCTCCAGCGTTGGAGAAAAGTAAGAAGAGGTTCCCTTTTTTTCTATTGAGTATTACAAATATCGATCATAGTTACAGGATGTCGAATGTTGTATGCGTATTGTTGTAAAAATAGTTGGATTAGTTCTTCGAATGTTTTTATTCCTTTGGGTAGACTTGAGAACCATTCCATTGCTTGACCCCCTAAACTCCTTGGGAAGAGACGCATGAGGTATGTTTGATCATGCATGAACTCCATACAAGCAACACTAAATTCCCTAACATGATCTTGAGGTACCGTCATATTTGTCAAATTTTGGGATTTCCACTTGTGAAGGAAATGGAGGCATGTGTAGATTTTTGTCAAATGGAAAGGGACATATTATTTCCAGAGAATATTGTTTTGGGGACTTGTCCTTATTTTTCAGTTCTGTGACCTCCATCTGCAAAGCTAGTAACTGTTTGTGTACCATGAGTATAGGTGAGTCCTCCCTTTTAGTAACAAGTGTCTTAACATCATATCCAATAGGAAGTTTGGCACCTTGTTTTTGCTAGTTCTAAGAAATAGTCTTCCTTCTCTCGGGTCATGATAGTTTTCATCATTTTTCTAAAGTCTTTGTCTTTCTGACAGTCAAGGATTTCTTTTTCTGGAGGTTTAGCGTCTTCGTCAATCTCACTTGATGATGTGGAGTCATTATGATTTTTCGGGAATATTATGGTCATTTTTGTTTCCATCATTGTATTCTGTCTCATGTATGGTGGGAGATTTCGGTTCATTAAAAATTGGTCCGCCTAATGACGACGACATGTCAATGAGTGGATCCTTCACATAGAATGGATTATCTTGATAGGTGAAGGTTTGTTCTTTGCTTTTGGTTTGTTTCTTATGAGAACTCCTAGTTTGAATAGGCATCTTTATGGATTTGTGTGACCTAGAGTTATTTGTGATGCAAAGATCAAGATCAATTTCAGAGCTAGTTGTTCTGTTTAGATTATTGTTTAGGAGAAACAACTGAGATTTAGTTTGATTTTAGGAATGATCTATCCTGTCTAAGACATTATCTAAGTTGATTCTAAGCATAGTGTAAGATTCAATCTGGTTTCAGGAATGATCTATCCTGTATAAGACGTTATCTAAGTGACTAAAATTTGATAGGTAGTTGATTGAACCAGCTGAAAGGTGATCGACCAAATCATGCAACGCAAATGGTAGAGGTACACTGTCTTGATCTGTTTATGCTCAGGAAAATGATAACCAGTATTATATTTGTTGTAAGCTGTTTCTAGGCAAGTTTGACTGTTATGTTCTAACAAAACCAGAGACTCGTACGACAAGATTTTCTAGACCAGACGATAATTTAGTAGCTACAGGACGACAATAGTTTTGTTTCGTACGAGTTGCTGCCTCGTACCGTACGACAAATGGGCATGTGCAGGATGACAAAAGACTCAGAGCAGCTCTATTTCATATGACACATGATACAGAGTCAGATGATAGAATAAAATGACTCATACGACACATGATTAGGTCTAGGACGACAAACCAGAAGACTCATACGACACAAGATGTGATATAGGATGATGAATTATCAGATTCATACGACTGTTCACAGGATAGAGCCTAGAAATTTTGAGTTTTTCCAATTGTTGATTATGATAACTGAGTATGACCAATTCTGAGATGGACTGATTTTTGACCAGGATAGACTAGTTTCTGACTCAGACAGATTTCCAACTTAAAAATGGACTAGTTTCTGACACAGATAGAGTTTCGGCTTAAGATGGACTAGTTTCTAACACAGACAGAGTTTCGACTCACTGAGTTGTTTCTGGTCTTCATTGATTTTTGGTATTTCAATTTTTTGTTTCAAGGATGAAAACATAGAAAAAAAGTAGTATGTATAGTGACTCCAATCACAGCATGCAAACCCTAAGGAATTTGGTGAGGAAAGAAAACCTTTTCTTATAGACTCAGGTACACACCCAATAGCTAATCAGAATATGATCGCTGAGTCTCACGCAATGGATTCTCAATGCCGTATTATCCAACTCCAAATGCTAATGGGGGCACGAAATGACAAGTATCTTGGGAGAGTTACTATCTCTTTTGCATAAAGATTATCCCCCTTTCGGAGATGAACCGGGTAGCTTCTAATTTTAAATTGAATTTAGTCAGGGATCCGTTTGGCGCGTCGAGGTATAAACTCAATTAAGAGGTCTCCCGGCCTTGAAAACCAAGGTTTAATATACCCAAAGGTACAGAGGAGAGCTATTCCTGAGCACTGTCGTTGACTTGATTTTCATCAAATCACATTTATTTTATAGCGGGTTGGAGTACTTGGCATCTAGTCGTTCCCACTTAGGTCATTCCTCTCACACCGGCCATAACGGCTTTAAGAGTTTTTCAACCCTTCGGGAGGGCAGGCCTGTTAAAGATGTACAAATCTTAAACAAAGAAAAAGTTTCAAGGGTCTGGATTTTTGATTGTCTAGAAAAAGACAAGAGCATACTCTCCCACCTCTCAGAATCTTCTAAAAGCACGAAAGACAAATTTGTTCTTTAACCAGATAGCAAGTTAGGTTCCTAAAAGTGAATTTAAAGAATACACGATGTTTAGTCGATTCTCCTTAGGCAACCTGCAAAGACAACGAATCAGTAGTCATATTGTCTTTGTGCGACAAGCATATTCTTCGACAAGTGTTCTGCAAAAATTGATTAGGCTGTGAAAAAATTCTGAGATAGACAGATAAACAGTCAGGGTTAGTCATCAGAATAATCAATCAGAAAATTATGAAATTTGCCATTTTAACCAGAAAATACAGAATCGTACGACAGACACTTGACTCGTACGAGATAGGATGTAGTATCGTATGAAAGAAGATTGCTGATGATGTATGCAAGTACGACAAAGGATTTATGCTCGTATGACAGGATATTTGCAATTTGTGCGACACCTGCAGTTTGTCGTTTCAACCTGCAAAAATTATTGTACGAGATGTACGGATGAAAAAAAATCGAAAAGTTTGAAATTTGGAAAATAACAAAAGAAGTGGTTAGTCTTGGAGGCCAAAAAAATGTAGTCTTCAGGCCCCACGATGGGCGCCAGAGATGTGTGTGTGAAAAAGTGAACCTATAGCTGTAAGCACAACACTTCAATTAAGTCATTATATACATGGTTAGTAATCAATAATCGATAAGTAATAAACCATAACAATGCGACCCATTGCCTTCTAAAAAATGCGAGTATAAGATTGCTCTCAGATTTTTATAAGCAATACCAGTGACTAGACTACACCAAGACGAAAGATTTAATCTATATGATATTAAGCTGTATGGATGCAAGATGGATAAATAATTAAGCAATAATAATCAAGCAACAATTGATGCAAGCAATAATGAATAGAAAATGGATGCAAACAATCTAAAAAGCACAATAATCTTCAATGACTCCAGAGCAAAATTAGCGTGATAATAATCTCCAAGCGTGTTCTCAAAAATCTCTGGGGTGAATTGGAATGAGAGCTGAAGACTGAATTTATAGAGAATCACAAGAGAAAAAGCTCAATTTAGGATTAATTGAAATAATTGAGAAATCATGTTTAGTTAGCCTTGAGATAGATTCCAATTATAGTTTAATTGAAATGCATTCAAATTAGAAGTTCCAGTTGCATTGGAAAATAATAATAAATTAATTCCATGCATATAGGATAAATATAGATAATTCTTTAATTTATTCAAGAAAAAGGTCTTTTCAATGCAACTGAACTTCTTTTTCTGAAAAGCTTTGAGTTCCAATTTTAAAGAATAATTCAATAATTTAATTAAATTTGCTTTTCTGATTTCAGGTTCTAAATTTAGAAAAAGAAATAATATCTCAAGTTTGATTTCTCTCTCAATTCAATTCTTTTTGTTTTATTTTCAATTCAACTCTTTGTAATAAATTAATTCTTCTTTTGTAATAAATTAATCCTTTTTGCATGATTGAATGGCAAATTTATTAATTAATTAAATATGCAAGGATATTTAATAAATTAAAATGGGATAATTGATCAAAATGATATTATTGAAAATGATTTGATTAATTAAATAAATATTTAATTAATATTGAGTAGTTGATTTGCCATGTGATATTTGATAATTAAAGAATTAATAATGTACTCAAGATTGATTTAATTGCCTTTGGTTAGGACCTTGGTGGTGTTGTCGAGATTAGGGGCCCATGGTTTAGATGACCAACTTTAGGGTATTATAGCAGGAAGGTCATCCACCAAAGAAGAAGATCCAACATTCTTCAAACGATCAATCAGGATGCCACCGCGAGCATCCACACACTCTTGAGGCAAAGCTACACCAAAAAAATAGACAACAACTAGAGACTCATCAACCTAAGGAACTTGCACAACCACCTGGGAGAAGCTTTTCTTTTTAACAAATAGTGTTCAGAGGAGGCACCCTTCCACCAAGAAGCGGATCTTTTTTTCTTTTTATCTGTTTCACACTATGCAACAACATGTCCAGTCTGGAAGCACTTTCGACATCTAAAGGGGATACCCTCAAAGTCGAGCAGTTGGACCCAAGATCCCAAGGAAGATTCAATCTCTATCTCAGCTAGAAGCCCTTTAGAAACATCAATGTTAACCAGAATCCAAACATAAGTAGAATGATAAATTTGGTAAGAATCCTTATCAATCATTAGGAATTCGCCTAAAGCCTCCCCCACTTCCTCTAGCAGAGAGTCCGTCCATAGATGAAGGGGGAGGTTAGGGAGCCTAACCTAGATAGGAATCTCTTTAAATGAATCAGTAGATGGGTTAAAACTTGAGAACCAGGGTTTAACCATCAAAACAAATTTGTCCTCCCAGCTGAAAGGATTAATACATAAAAAATTTTGATCTATCCTCTGCATGTTCAAATTTAGCAATGAAAAAACCCTTGGCTGAAGGAAAAATGTTAACTGAACCCTTTAAGATCGGTTCCCAGCTTTGGGAAATCCAAGTGTACAGCTGAGGAAGGCTTGGCCAAAAGCCCCGAAACCTGCAAATTAGACCATGAGATTCAAACACAGAGGAGTTGTGGATGATCTCCTTTTCAGTATCAGTAGACACCCTGAAAGCCAAGGGTTGGCACATGGTAACAGCCATAGGCCCCAAGCCACAGGCAACCTAATCTATATTAGAGGGCGTGGGATGCATTGGATCACCATCCTCTGTATTAGCAACAGGTACATGATTGATCTTGGGCTTGCAAGGATTAGCCACAGTAGCAACCTTCAACTTCACACCAGCAAGGGTACCCCCAAGAGGCAGAGCAGACCCAACACTCACCCCCGAAGAGGGTAAGGCCTGCACGGAAGATTGTATTCAAGCTGCCGAAGCAAGAGGCAAAGAACCCCTCGGACCCCCCGCCAAGGCACAAACAAAAACCTTCGGAGAGCCCCCATTCGCAGCACACACATCAACCTCACCAAGGGATGCAGCAGTCGGGTGAAGAGGACGCTGGACAATAGCAACAGCCGATCGAATAGGAGGCTGGTCGGCAACATCAGTCGGCCTTAGGGCAACAACAGGCGGCATCGCAACGAAAGGATGTAAAAGCTACTAAATCAACCCTATGTTAAAGTCTATAAAAATGGTATGATTTTTATTATATTTTTGCAATTATTTTGAACCAACTTAAGTTGTATAGTTCCAATTCCTAATCATCAGAGGATTGTCACCTCTAGTCACACGCAACCTAGGGATAGATAAGCACCATGATTAGACAAACCCTCTACTAGTGAGATGACAATTCCTAATGTCAAGGTCAAAAGACCGTTGAAGTGTCACTCAAGAAGCCCCACCTAGATCCATTACTTACATAAATTTCACCACCCATCTACTACCGAATCTAGCCATTGTGGCTAAATAGCTCCACTACATCATCGCTAGGGGCTATCATGACCCATTTTCATGCTTTAATTGAGTTATTTTTGTTAGGGCCATAAATTTCTAGATAGGTATCAAATTTGTAACTTTATATAGTCATTGGAAAGATAGTCTTGTAAATTTTTCATTGGTGTGGGTTTTATTATCATGTTTTTATATTGATAAAATTTATTGTTTCAATTAAATTTCAAATTGCCTATTTAGACCTCCAAGCTCATAACTTTTTTTTCTTGTTAATCTAATTTTCATTATTCTTGTGGCATTGGAAAGGTATTGATGAGCTCTTTATATCTATCAAAGTATTTTTCCAAATTTAGCCTTGGATAACTTTTATTCATTTTATTGCATTATTCCTCTTTGATTGATAACTTGGACATCTTGACAATTGGAGAATTTAATCTTATTTGGGGCTTCACTTTTAGTATTAACCATATTATGGAGACTTTTTTTGCTATTAAGGATTGTTGTCTGTAGACACTTAAAAATAATTATTTTAATTATTTTTAATTTCTTGCATAATTAATTAATTAATTATGTTAATTCAAATTCCTCTCAATATTAATTAAATATAATTAATATTGTCACTATAGCATATGATTGATTTATTTAATAAATCAATCCCTTTTTTTATTCTTCTAAAAAAATCAAATCCTCACAAATCTTCCTGTTAGCTAATTAATTTCAATTAATTAGTTAACCTACATGATTCCTACAAATCAACTTTCTTTTTTCATTCTTCTAGAAACTACCTAAACTCACTTAACATTATTCTTCTAATTTTTTATTCCCTCCACTCATTCTCTCTCCTAGTCAAATTCTCCTACAAATATTAATCCCACCTAACATTTTCTCTAATCCCCCTTCTAATGAGTCGTTAATGGTTAATCAACATGATTAGCCACAAAGTCAACTCTTTGTCCTTTTCATCCAGCCACTAGCTTTAAATGCTCTTTTTCTAGGTGAATGTAAGATTTTCGAAATCACACATTCCTCTAGGCATCTTCTCTCCCAAGGAATTTTTAATTCTTTTTTATTCCTCCAATCCCCATGATATCCTTTTTTGGAGAATTTTTAATTCCTCCAATGCATCTTGTGGAGTGTGGAGATATGAAATGTCTTTAAGGCATATTTCTTGGTCTCCACACCCTCTCTTGGACCTTGTGTGAGCTCACAAGTAAATCCTAGCCCTTCATCTCAAATTCATCCTAGCCATCCGTTTTCCTCTCCTCTTCCTATAAAATAGGGCTCCATCCCTTCATTCAAAACATCTTGAAATCCAGTAAGTTTATGCTGCCCTTTTGAGCTCAGGAAATCATCTTGGCAACTTGATCATCTCATCCTCATCATTTTTCAAATCCATTTCATTTGTGCACAACATTGGAGAGCCATCCACATCCAACAATCAAAGGAGCACATTAAGTGGAGCATTATTAAGGGGTGCCTTCACTTCATCAAGCTCAATCCAAAGGAGAAGGTAAAATAGCAAGGTGAAATGGTCTTTTAATGATATTTTAACATTCTGCATGTTTATTTCGTTATGTTTTGATCATTTGACCTTCAAATCTATTTTTCCCTCTTCATTTTGGCACGCCCAGTGGGATCCACGTCCCTAAGAACTAATATTTTTTTTAGGTTTTTGTGAGTTGTGAGACGCAAGTTCCAGAATAGCGCGACTGCAGAAAAAAAATAAAATCTTTTTTGCAGGTTCCAAAATAGCGGCTCTGTATTTTTGCGCAACTTCTTTTCTTTTTCTGTTTCGTTTTTGTTTCTATTCTTTTTCTGTTTCTGTTTCTGTTTTAGTATGATAGCTCTGCGATTAGTGCGAACGTTTTTGTGGGAATTTGAATTCCTATTATCCGATCTGTTATTTGCTTTGTTACCTGCTCTGTTTAATTATAATCTGTGTGAAAGTAGGAGAGTATGCTCTTGTCTATATAGACAATCAGAAATCTAGACCTTTCACTTTTCTATTTTGTTTAGCGCGACTGTATACTCTGACTGCAGGAAAGTGTGAAAATAGGAGAGTATGCTCTTGTCTATCTAGACAATAAAAAATCCGGACTTTTGACACTTTTCTATCTGTTTAGTGCTATTGTCTGCTCTGTTAATCTGTCTGAAATTTTTAGGCGCTAACTGTAGTCTGCATTTCTTTTTCTTTCATTTCCTATTATCTGCTCTATTTAAATATAATATGTCTGACCATAGGAAAATGTGAAAGTAGGAGATTATGCTCTTGTCTATCTAGACAATCAGAAATCTGGACCTTTGACATTTTTTTTTATTCTGTTAAATTTAGGGTTTCTGCTCTGTTAAATCTAGGATTTCTGTCTGCTCTGTTAAAGTAAAAAAATTTCTATTTTTTCGCCATATCTTTTTTTATCTTGACTCCATTTTCCTCCAAACTCCACCAGATTCTCTGCATTGCCATTTTCCACATTTTCTTCCTTGGGGGCCTTATCCCAAAAATCCATTTTTTGAAGCCCAAAATCCCATATTTCTCTATTTTCAGGGTTTGTCATAACTCCTTCCCCTTTTATCCAATCACCTCCAAATTTTTCTCATATTATCCATCTCCAACTTTTGCTTCTTTGTCCCTCTTGGACAAATTTTCCCATTCCTTCATCTTTCTTGCAAAATCCCCATTTTTCGCTTGCCTATCCCTTGGAAAGTGGCAAAAACTTAGTCAAACCCCATTTACCCATCAAAGCTTTCTTCAAATCCACATTTGTCATTAGTAAAAAAAATTTTATTCATGTTTTTTTATTCATTCCCAAAAAATAAAAATAAAAATAATATTTTTGTCATTTTGTTGTTTTTTGCAGAACGCTTGTTGAAGACTCTATTTTTCCAAACTACTAATCAAGTTGTTTTGTAGGACGCTTTTTGAAGGCTCCATTTTTCAAACTACTAATCAAGTGGTTTTGCAGGTTGCCTAGCTGATTCAACCAAATATTGTGCATTTATTTAAATTAAGCACCTAAATATTAATTAAAATGGAATGAACCATTGTCTTATGTCTCTTTAAGAAAAGTGTAAAGGTAGGAAAGTATGCTCTCATCTTACTAGATGATCAGAAATCTAGATCCTCCAACCTTTTCTTATTTGATTGTGTGTTTACCTCTAGCGGGCCTGCCCTCCCAACTTGCTCTTTGAGAAGGTAAGAGGGGAACGACCCAAGTGAGTACACCCAGACCTAGGGTTCCCAACTCACTATAATAAATAGGCCATTGACTACGAAAGGGTTAATGGTTGGGGCTATATGAGAGTTCACTCTCACATTGGGTGCTTAGTAGGATCCTAGAGATCTCAATCATGCTTGCGTGACTACTGAGTTCTTGGTGCTTCGTTGGGCTATAGGCCTCAATTGCGCTTGCGCAACTTTGAAGGGTAGCTCCTAACGGGAAGACTTACTAAACACCTTGTTCATAGTGGCCAAAAACCTTCTAGTCATTGGTGCAGGAGGTCGGACCTCTGAAGTAACCCATATTCTTACAGCCCTTAGTAGAAACACAAAGTTCGCCATGAGGAGTTTTCATGGGAATTGATGCTTGGCTGCCCTGAGAAGTGAGTGCCGTGGAGGGGAGCCAGTGGGGTCAAGCATCTAAGTGTCCGCTTTGGGTAAGCATAGATGGGAAACCAATTAGGATTCAATGACTATTGTCCTTGCCAGCCTTAAGAATGTTGTATATGAGCATGAGTGTCTTTGATATAATATGCATTCGATCACTGTATTTGCTTTGTTTGATACATACTTGCTAAGAGTAGACTAAAAACACATCACTATCCCCAAACACTTTACAAAAACATTTGTCAAGACAAACAATTGTCCAAGTCATTACCCATACAAAGTCCAAAATTGCGTCAAAACTCTGTCCATCCCATTTTTCATAAGCCCAAGAGAGAAGCTAAGAGTCCATCATCTCCATCAACATTCAAGTTTGTCCTTTGAAACACTAGCTATCGTCCAAATCAGGGTGGTCATATCCCTTCATACAACTTGTCATTCAAATCGATCCCCCATTAAGTCGTATTCATGTCAAAGACAACCTAGTTATCAAGTTTCTTCTAAACCATCACTACCATACCTTCTTCATGAATCATCCTCAAATTTCTTAAATCCTTTCATCCTCAATTTTCTTAAATCCTTTCATCACAAATTTCTTAAGTCCTTTCATCACAAATTTCTTAAATCCTTTCATCACAAATTTCTCAAGTCTTTTCATCCTAAAATTTCTCAAATCCTTTCATCACAAATTTCTCAAGTCTTTTCATCCTGAAATTTTTCAAATCCTTTCATCACAAATTTCTCAAGTCCTTTCATCACAAATTTCTTAAATCCTTTCATCACAAATTTCTCAAGTCTTTTCATCCTGAAATTTCTCAAATCCTTTCATCACAAATTTCTCAAGTCTTTTCATCCTCAAATTTCTTAAATCCTTTCATCACAAATTTCTCAAGTCTTTTCATCCTCAAATTTCTTAAATCCTTTCATCACAAATTTCTTAAGTCCTTTCATCCTCAAATTTCTTAAATCCTTTCATCACAAATTTCTTAAATCCTTTCATCACAAATTTCTTAAGTCCTTTCATCACATTTTTCCTAAGTCTTTTCATTGCAAATATCGTGTATGGTCGCAACTCGATCCCAAAAGAAAAAGATGGCTGAACAACAGTATGGCGTGCCAAACATTGGTGTCCTATATGAAGATCCCACGTAAGATCATACACAAAGTGGGCAACCTAGCGATCAAGGTCAAAGTCAAAATCTTGACATGATTAACCAAGATGAACTTTGTCCGGAAGTGCAAACTTTCCTAGCGGATTCTTATAACCAAGAGATGATGCAAAAGTTTATTAAACACAATCCTACTGCACTTCTGAAAACTCTCCTTGAACATGGAGCTCAACTTCCTCCTGAATTTAATAGATCTGCTCTCACCCAACAACCACAAGGAGACCTCGCTCCCACACAAAGTGCTACACCTACTATTCAAACTCAATCAATTACAGCCCCATCAATCATCCAGGCTCAATCAATGCCACCCGCGGTACCTCTCACCGTGGTCTCCATCCCACCTTCTTCCTCCTTACCATCCATACCACTATCAAATCTGATCTCATCCATTCTCCAACAAACTTCTATACCACCTCCTTCTATTCAACCACAAATTTCTATTCCACGAACTTCCTTTCCTCCCAACAATGTCGCAAATTTTATCTTGGCCGTATTCAATCCCGTCACAACAGTTGGCGGACCGCAACCAACTGTCCCTCAAACCCCAGTGACATTGATCATCACATCTCACGTTCCCACCTCCTCATCATATCAATATATTGGTGGTGGTGCACCTTCTTTGGTTCATCCAATTCTTGGGGCAAATACAATTCATCAATATCAAAGTCCACAACAAGATCTCATCAAGGAAATTCAAGACATGAAGAATATCATCAAGGACATGAAACAAATGACTAATAAAATGAAAACTTACTCATTTGAAGAGTTTTGTCCTTATCCTTACAACCCGTCTATATTAGTTGCACCATATCCCCCAAGATTTGAGATCCCTAAATTCACCAAGTATGAAGGCAAAGGAGATCCCCGCGACCATGTTCGAGAATTCCACATCTTATGCTAAGAAGTCTCCTATAGTGACCTTTATCTTCGCAGACTCTTTCCCAAGAGTCTCATGGGAGATGCCTTGGCATGATTCTCATTTTTACCACGAGGTTCCATTGTCTCTTTTCCAGACTTGGCAGAAAAATTTGTGGCCCACTATGCATACAACATGGGTAATGATGTTTCTATGATGGACTTATGTAATACAAAACAAAGGCTCGGAGAAACCTTCGCCAATTTCCTACAAAGATGGTGATATCTTATCAAGAAATTCCAGTGGGACATGCTAGAACAACATCAAATTGAGCTATTCCAAAAGAACTTGGTGCCTGAACTTTCAAGACCTTTAATATCTCAATGTATCAAATCCTTCCAAAAATTGACAAATAAAGGCCTTGCCCTCGAACGTGTCTTGTTGGAGGAAGGAACCTTGAAACATTACCAGAAATCAACACAAAGTTCTTCCTCTTATTATAATGACAAGCCAAAATTCTGGTCGAAAAATAGAAATGTGGTCAATGATGGTATAACTGATGCAAAGCGAGTCCAAACTGTGGCTGCTCCCCCAAAATCCACCACCAACAATCATCAAGTCAACAACCAAAATAAATCCCAAAAACCTCACAACAATGTCTCAATCCAGGGACAACCACCCCGATCGAATAACAGGACTCCAAGAGATTTCACTCCTCTATCTGAACCTATTGAAGTGGTGTTTCAAAAACTTGTCCAAGCAGGTATAGTAGTTTTTCCAATCACTCGCCCCTTTGACCCCAATCAACCTAAACCAAGATGGTATAATGAAAATGAGTATTGTGAATACCATCGTATCAAGGGACATGATACACGAAAGTGTATGAAACTGAAGATCTACATACAATATCTCATTGATAGAGTTGAGATTGAGATAGCAAATACAAAACCTGGTAATAACAATGACAAACTCAAAATGTACCAAGAACCCTTCCCAAAGCATGATAAAGGAAAAGGCTCATCATCTAATGCAATGGGTTATGACTACGCTAATCACATAACTGGTTTTGATTTTTTAGTAGGTCGCATTGATTGAACCTACAGACAATCATCTCAATGTCATAACCATCCAAGGAGTTAATCCTCCTTCTTCCCAAAACATTTGTACCTGTCAGCAAACCTGTTGGGGGCATCCGCATCTGCACAGATTTCTGAGATCTCAATATAGCTTGTTCTAAAGATGATTTCCTGCTCCCCAATATAGATTTGCCCTAGGGATGACTCCTTCCCTCACCTGGCAACCTAATCCTCCATCCTAGTTCTACTCTTGGCAAGAGGTATCATTTGTTATATTTTGTTAGATCTTTTCATATAGGCTTGCATCTTTTGCCCTACGACTGCCACTGTTTATGACTGCCTGGGTTCTTCCATATCTAGGTACGTTATGATAGGTGCATACTGGGGCATATCTCATAGTATGGCATGTTTTGGATCCTTCTTGTATAAATCGACGACCTTGTACTAGTGTTTATCAACACTTACCTTCTCGTGTATGAGAGGTATCGGTGTGTTTGAGGGTTTCCTTGCACGAACCCACAACTTTGTATTAATGTTTCTTAACACTTGCATTGTTGTGTGCAAGAAATTCCCATTTTTCTACAGAGTCAGCCCATGTCCTACGTTTGTCATGGCATACTGATTTCTATAATCAGTGGTGCAAGTCACTCAGGGCAACATCAAACTAGGTTGGCTCTCCACATTTGTTGTGCACAAAATCTCACCATCATTCCATCAAATCCTAAACTCAATAATCCCATGGAGTTCTCAATTGCCCCTATTTTCCTCCGCGGTCTCGCATCTTGTATTCTTCTTTCCAAATACCTCACGACTACTTCATATTTCTTCCTCATCTATCCCTTCCACCCTAATTTTTCTTCCTCTATTTTTTTTTTGCCTCACATAATTAATTCTGATTCTGATCATGTCTTATACAGGATGAATCCTTCCTGAAACTAGATGCTTTGATCATGTCTTATACAGGATGAATCCTTCCTGAAACCAGATGCTCTGATCATGTCTTCTATAGGATGAATCCTTCCTGAAACCAGACGTTGTGATCAGTCATGTCTTATACAGGATGTATCCTTCCTGAAACCAGACGCTTTGATCATGTCTTATACAGGATGAATCCTTCCTAAAACCAGATGCTTTGATCATGTCTTATATAGGATGAATCCTTCCTGAAACCAGATGTTGTGATCAATCATGTCTTATACAGGATGTATCCTTCTTGAAACCAGACGCTCTAATCATGTCTTATACAGGATGAATCCTTCTTGAAACCAGACGTTGTGATCAATCATGTCTTATACAGGATGAATCCTTCTTGAAACCAGATGTTGTGATCTGATCATGTCTTATACAGGATGAATCCTTCCTGAAACCAGACGTTGTGATCAATCATGTCTTATACAGGATGAATCCTTCCTAAAACCAGACGTCGCGATCTGATCATATTTTATACAGGATGAATCCTTCCTGAAACCAGACATTGTGATCAATCATGTCTTATACAAGATGTATCCTTCATGAAACCAGACACTCTGATCATGTCTTATACAGGATGAATCCTTCTTGAAACCAGGCATTGTGATCTGATCATGTCTTATACAGGATGAATCCTTCCTGAAACTAGACGTTGTGATCAGTCATGTCTTATACAGGATGTATCCTTCCTGAAACCAGACACTTCGATCATGTCTTATACATGATGAATCCTTCCTGAAACCAGACGTTGTGATCAATCATGTCTTATACAGGATGAATCCTTCCTGCAACCAAACACTTTGATCATCTTTGTCTTATATAGGATGAATTCTTCTTGAAACCAAACTGAATCTAGATCTTATCAATCAAATCAAATCAAATCTATTGGAATATCAATTTCGCAAAACTCCAAAGATCAAATACGTCAATTGATCTCCCAAGGGGGCATCACCATACCATAATCTATCAATCAAGAGCTGGGGCATCTTATCAAACCAATATCAACATCAAAACAAGATTGTTCTTTGAATCAATGTGTCATCACACTTCGCTTCAAAGAGGGGCAAAATGTAGACACTTAAAAATAATTATTTTAATTATTTTTAATTCCTCGCATAATTAATTAATTAATTATGTTAATTCAAATTCCTCTTAATATTAATTAAATATAATTAATATTGTCACTATAGCATATGATTGATTTATTTAATAAATCAATCCCTTTCTTTATTCTTCTAAAAAAATCAAATCCTCACAAATCTTCCTCTTAGCTAATTAATTTCAATTAATTAATTAACCTACATGATTCCTACAAATCATCTTCTTAATTCATTCTTCTAGAAACTCCCTAAACTCACTTAACATTATTCTTCTAATTTTTTATTCCCTCCACTCATTCTCTCTCCTAGTCAAATTCTCCTACAAATATTAATCCCACCTAACATTTCCTCTAATCCCCCTCCTAATGAGTCATTAATGGTTAATCAACATGATTAGCCACAAAGTCAACTTTTTGTCCTTTTCATCCAGCCACTAGCTTTAAATGCTCTTTTCCTAGGTGAATGTAAGATTTTTGAAATCACACATTCCTCTAGGCATCCCCTCTCCCAAGGAATTTTTTATTCTTTTTTATTCCTCCAATCCCCATGATATCCTTTTTTGGAGAATTTTTAATTCCTCCAATGCATCTTGTGGAGTGTGGAGATATGAAATTCCTTTAAGGCATATTTCTTGGTCTCCACACCCTCTCTTGGACCCTATGTGAGCTCACAAGTAAATCCTAGCCCTTCATCTCAAATTCATCCTAGCCATCTGTTTTCCTCTCCTCTTCCTATAAAATAGGGCTCCATCCCTTCATTCAAAACATCTTGAAATCCAATAAGTTTATGCTGCCCTTTTGAGCCCAGGAAATCATCTTGGCAACTTGATCATCTCATCCTTATCATTTTTCAAATCCATTCCATTTGTGCACAACATTGGAGAGCCATCCACATCCAGCAATCAAAGGAGCACATCAAGTGGAGCATTATCAAGGGGTGCCTTCACTTCATCAAGCTCAATCCGAAGGAGAAGGTACAATAGCGAGGTGAAATGGTCTTTTAATGATATTTTAGCATTCTGCATGTTTATTTCGTTATATTTTGATCATTTGACCTTCAAATATGTTTTCCCCTCTTCATTGTCTTTGTAATTTGGATATCTGTCTTAGTTTATTATAAGTTTTTCATTTCATGCTTCTCTAATTGTCTTGAAAAGGGGAACCTATAAGCAATGAAGAGATGTCAGCTTGAAACATCTTCATTGGCTTCATTTTTTGCAACATTTATATGGGATTATTCCTCAATCAGGTACTCTTTGCATGGAATTTTTTTGGATAGATAAAAATGAAAATATTTTGGGATTGTTTGGTTTCCATGTTGATTATAACATTTGCAATGTAATGATACACATTAAGTGTCCTTGTGCTCTTTGGACCAAAGTTTGGGAGATATATGGAGATCATGATACACAACCATTCCTAAATGATTTTGTTTCAAATTGTCTTATATCATTTGATTGTGATACTTCAAAGGAGTTTGATTTTTTAAAGAAATTTACACCTTTTTATGATAAGAAAGATAATATTTCTTTTGATTCTCCTTCTCCTCCTAGAGAGACATTTGTCGATCCTTCATATTCATTGATTCATTAAAAAAATTAATTTATTTAGACTCTACCCACTCTTGCTTCTTCAAATTTTACTTTATTTCAACTGGATCATCATAGTCTTTTACATTTAACTTGTAGGGTGCTTTGTTAATATATGTTAGAGTTATCTTTTATTAGCTAATAATTATTTAATTAATTATTAGTCTATTATACTCTATGCTTAAGCTAAACTTAGGAATCTTATAATTCTTTAGGGTTTTCTCCTTTAGGGTTTCGAGTATCCTCTTATAAGGATTCTCTCTTTGTATCATAACAACTGTAATTATTGAATTGCATTCTTGTTGCACAATCAATATGACTCCTCTTTTCTGGATCTCTGAATTTTGGCCTCCATAGCTTTTTTGCTTCTCTCCTTTTGTGATAGGTTTGCATGCAGGAGATCTTTGGGAGTTGTAGAGTTGATTTTTCCTCAACTCCAATATGGTATCAAAGCTCCAGATCTGCATGCCCCTGTTCTCTTCATGAGAGATTTTAGGCCTTATTCTTTAGATCTGTGTATTAGGGGGTTTGTGCAGTTGCTTTTTTCCATTTCTGGGGGTAGCTGATTTTTTGTACATTTTGGTGCCATAAGGACCTCACGGTTGGATTCAGGAGGCTGTTTCCACGAATTTTGATATAAAATTTGACATATTTTGGTGTCAGGTGTTCGAGAGGCAAAAAAATATTTAAGCCCAGGTTGTACGACCTTGGGCACGTAGTTCAAGAAAACAAATAAAAATTTGGGTGCAGTTTAATAGCTTGCCCAGGCCGACGGGGTCAACACGAACTGTCGGGGCCGCGTTGGCAGTTACCGATGGCGGTCACCGCCTGGTGATCTCATCCGGCAATCTTTACATCGCCTATCAGAAGCTGCCGTCATCGCCGCCTGTGTTTTGCTGCCGTTGTCAGGAGTCATCGTCGTTGCCGCTTGGGTCCTACTTTCGCTGTCATCATCGCCACTCGGATCCTACCGTCACTGCCGCCTAGGAGTTGTCACTCCATCGCCTGCAATCTGCTTTGCCCGACCCCCACCCCGCCTAGCCCAGTCGCCGCCACCTGCTCCACCCGACCGACCTGTCCCGCCTACCCTGCCCACCTGCTAGATGCCTGCCCTCTACCCGGCCGCCGCCTGACAGCCACCTAGACACCACCTCCCTGCCACTAGTAGGGGGGTTTATTTTCTTGAAGGTGTTTTTTGGCAAGTTTTTGGTTTTATGCCATAACTTGGGCAAATGGAGGAGTTTTTTGACAAATCTTATATTGTCTGAAAGCTCTTTCCGAGCTCTATCTAGATCTAAAGGTTTGAACTTTTGATTTTGCTTTTTTGATAGCATTTTTTTGCTGTCAAAGCCAAAAGTTCATTTTTGCACTCTGGGAGACATAACTTGAGCATCCAAACTTCGTTTTTCAAAAACTTTATATCGTTGGAAAGCTTGTTTTGCGCTTTCCATTCCTATGAGTTTTCTTTCCAAATTCTAGTCCAAGTATATTTTATTCAGTTTTTTGGTTTTTAGCACTCTGGTGAATATCTTGGATGTTTTAGGTTCTGGGATCTCTTTCTTTGAGTAGGATGTCTCATCTTTGGCTGTTCTTTTTGTATTATCAGTCTTCTCTCTCTTCTAATAATTATAGAATTTTATTTATGCAAACGCACTGAGATAAAGTGCCACCATGTATTGTATACTTGGGATCTTGCACATCTTATGCCTTATTGTACATGCACTACTTATAAAGTGCCATGGGGGGTTGATGTTTTCCTTTGTTTTCCATCTACTTTTGTGAGTGTTCCTTCCATGACATTAGCCTCATGATGTGTGTCAAGTGAGTGTTCCTTCCACGACACTATGTACTTTCTTTGCACCTTCGATGTTCCTGGTTCTTCATCATGCAGCTCTTGTTGGTCATTATTTTCAATGTACCTATCCCTCTCCCTTTTCAACATTATGGGGAGGTTTGTCATGATGTGTGTACTTTCTTTGCACCTTCGATGTTCTCGGTTCTTCGTCATGCAGCTCTTGTTGGCCGTTATTTTCAGTGTACATGTCCCTCTCCCTTTTTAGCATTATGGGGAGGTTTGTCATGTTGGTTCTAATGCTTCCTTGGTTTGATTGATCAACTCTTCGAGCTTTGGTATTTCATGTCATTTGTATCTTCAAGTTTAGTTGTTTGCCTTGTTTGCCATTTGATTCGAGTAGTATCAATTGAGGGCACTCGTGCAGATTATAGTCTTCTCTAATTGGTCATGTTCTATTTCAGTGGAGGTTCTTCAGATCAGCAGTTACTCTTCAATAGTGTTTGCAGCTTCTTCATACTTCAATGGTGTTCTCCATGCTCTTTTTTCATTCCTATCTTATGGAACACTCTTGTTTGGAGGCTTCTTAGTCCTTGACTTGAGCTTTCATCTCTTCTTGGAGAGGATTTTTGTTCCCACAAGGTTTTCTCCTTTTTCTCCACTTTACAGAGATTTTATTGTACTTGGGTACCTCATCAAGCCTAGTTGTCGAAACCCTTTGTTGCTTTCCAGCATTTTTCACATGTTTTTTTAGTCCTTAGTTATTTTTTAGCTACTCCCTAAGTTCATACTAAGGGGGATGTTAGACTTATCTTTTATTAGCTAATAATTATTTATTTAGTTATTAGTCTATTATACTCTATGCTTAAGCTAAACTTAGGAATATTCCTTTTAGGGTTTCGAATATCCTCTTATAAGGTTTCTCTCTTTGTATTTTCATAACAACTATAACTATTGAATTGCATTCTTGTTGCACAATCAATATGACTCCTCTTTTCTGGATCTCTGAATTCTGGCCTCCATAGCTTTTTTGCTTCTCTCCTTCTGTGACAGGTTTGCATGCAGGTGATCTTTGGGAGCTGTAGAGTTGATTTTTTGCCAACTCCAATAATACATATATTCATTTTTTTGTGTCTCATATTATAAATTTAGAGGACACATTTGAGGATATTAATATCCTCTTTGATGAGAGTTATAATATAACTCTTATCGCATCATCATTATCTTTGGATCTTGTTCTACATCCATCCCTACTATAATTTAGATTGTCATCTTCTTCAATGTGGCTTGTGACACTTAACTTGATTGTGACAACTTTTGACATTGGCATGGAGATACTTAATCAATTTTTTAATAATAAATTTTTTAAAGGCACCCATCATGATACATTTCCCCTCACACCTCTTATTGGAGTTAGAGTTTCTTTTACATCCACCATTGGACTTATTTCTTCCTAAGGCGACAAATGTTATTTTGTAAGCATTGGATTCTATTTTGTCTTTGACCATTCACCATTGGCAAAGGAGTTACTTCATTACAGGGATGATCTATAGTCTCACTCTTTCTCTCCTATGTGAGGGATATCTAGTGTATATTTGTGATGGATGTAGTCTTAGGGGGGTCATTTTGAGTCATTCATTCATCACTTGCACATGATTATTTTATTGGATTATCTCTTTTGGAAATGGATTTGCCTCCACATGTTTTTTTCTCATTTTCTTCATATGTGAGATCTTTTGTAAATGGGTCATAACACGACTTAGTAGTTGAGACCCATCCTTACATCATCTATGCATATTTATGTTCATGCATTTGTTTTCTTCTCCCTAAGTTGCACTTAAGATGGGTGTTGATGTGAACAAGGATATTTCCTATCCAATTGAACTCTTTTTCAGTGTTAACAAGGCACATTATCTAAAGAATTGTTAGCTAGGTCCTATTCACATGTGTTCACTTGCTAAGTTTACTTAGGGTTTTTAAAATACTTCTAGAAGTCTCTACTACACATGTGATCTTATCTTTAGTTGTCTCATCACATGGAATTAAGACACTTGTCACAATATTATCTTGTTCAATCTCTCAATCTATCATTGATCTAGTATTGATCATTGTATTATTATTGCACCATAATCAAGAAAATTGTTCTCTTATTCTACTCTCTTGTGGAAGGCTATCTTTGGTTTTACAAGTGATTCTCGCTACACTTGGTATATGGATTATTCATTTAGAGGTTTTATATAAATATGATGTATGTTCTCTATTTCTAACTAGGTTGGGGCATGTTTGATAGAAATCCTTTAATATACCTAAAACATTGTCTCATCCTAGTGTATTTTAGAATCATTAAGCAATCCTAGAGCAATTTAATTTGGACCTTTGAAAGGATATAATATTTGCATTAGAATCATCTAGGAAATTACATGCTTGAGTTTTTTTAATTTGTTCCCAAGGTCATAATTTTGATATATAAGGGGGTTGATTAAGAGGAGCATGAACCCTCACAATCTAACTCTTTTTCCTAGGTACTTCTAACTACTACCAATCCTTTTGGTTGAATGAACAATATGAATAGGGTGAACTAGGTTGTGAAAGTACTAAATAGCAAGATTGATTCCAAACCTCAAAAAAATTAAATGACATGTTTTCTATTTCTAATTGGGTTGGAACCCCTTTAATAGAACCCTTGTGATATATACAAATATAATCACATCCTAGTGCATTGTATAACATTAAGAAAACTTAGAGTATTTTTACTTTAAGGAGTATACATTCAAGGGAACATTTCAATTTGGATCTTTGAAGGAAACAATATTTGCATCAAGATCATCTAAGTCACTACATGCTTCAATATACTATCTTTGATAAATAGAATCACATCCTGGTGCAAGAACATTAAGAAAACCCAGAGCATTTTCACTTCAAGGAGCATTTATTTATGGGAATATTTTAATAAGGAAAATTGAAAAGAAATAATATTTATATTAGAATCATCTAAGGCATTGCATGTTTGAGTCTACCATCTTTGATAAAGAAAATCATATTCTAGTTCATTCTAGAACATTAAGCAAATCTAGATCATTTTCACTTCAAGGAGCATACATTCATTGGAACATTTTTGTTTTGGAGCTTTGAAAAAAAAAATTCTATTAGAATTATCTAGGACATTTCATGCTTGAGTCTACCATTTTTATCATTTTTTAAATGTCATATTTGGTGTATAAGGTGGTTGATTAAGTAGAATGTGAACACTCATAATCCAATATTTTTTCTCAACATTTCAAACTACTACTAGCCCTTGTGCTTCAACATACAACAAATAGGGTGAAATAAGTTGTATAAGTACAATAATAGCAAGATCAATCCAAAACTCAAAATATATACATGATAAATGAGTTCAATCATGCATCACACATATTTGATATGTATAGAGATCTAAATAGACAACAATCCCTATATAGTGAAACATAGCAAAGGCATTTTTTATACTTATAAGGATAAGTTCTATGTAACAATTGGGTTATTTTTCATCATAGTTTTGAGAAATAAATGCACCTTTTATTCAAAATTAATTTTCTAAAATAATATTTTTTATTCTAATATTTACCCAAATTTGATTTACTTAGGTTAAGTGTTCTTTATTTGTTGCATATATTTAGTTAGCCTAAGTTGATCTAAAAAGATTACTTTTTACCCCTACATAGTAGTAAACAATTATATTCATCAATCTCTACATATTTAGTGTCTTCCATTTAGCGGTTGAATATAATAAACATATAAATCATATTTGTGATTTTGGGGGAACTTGATGCATGCACAAAAAATTTCTAACTTTTATGGATACTTTTTCCTTACTTCCAAATTTTAAAATGATCTCTATAAATTGTCATTACACTTAATTTTTTAATTTTTAAAATAAAAATCCTTATTTTCATCAGTACATGTTACATTGATGACATTTTCCCTTGGTGAGCATGAAGAGAGGATCAATTTTATTAAAAAACACAAATTTTGAAATTTGTTAAAGTGTAACAAAAGCTTGTCATGAAGAAATGATTAATAATATGGATGAATCTAATTTTAACAAAAATACATACAAAATATCAAAGAAATGTCATTACATTATCTGTGTTGGACTTGAAATTAAAATGTGGATGGAAAGAGACAATTGTTAGTACACTATTGAGGTATTATTTAAAAAATGATTGGGCATTTTACTTATTTTCATTTGTTAAAGATAGAATCATTTTTCAAGTTTGTTTTATTTCTTGTCATGCAAATCTACTCGTAAATGTGAAAGCAAGTTATTAAAAAATATCTTTATGAAGGAAATATTATTTCATCTCCTTATATAGATGTATAAATATTAGATACCCTAGACCTTTATGTGTGATGATCAAAATCATGTATGACATATATTGCACAAAAAGTAGATATTAAATAAATAAAAGCATCACACAAGAACACAAAGATTTATGATTTGAAAAAACATATAGCTAAAAAAAAAACCACAATCACTATAATGAAAGACCTTGCAACAATGTCTAAATCATTAAATATTCATAAGAACCTAGAGTTTCAACAATCCCTTCCTACTTGAATGGTCTCACATAAATCCTCTCTCATGTGGTCATACTAAATATCAAAGTAATTGCATATAATAAAATTCTCCCCGCATGTCCCATAATAAGGATTCCCTAATATATATAGGTTTAAAAGGTAAGTTGCACCCATATGGGAACATATAAAGTCTTTACATAAGGCATTTATTATTCAATTAATAAATTAAATAATATTTTAAAGGTAGTTCTTTTTATATAAATTAATATTAAATATGTCTTTTATAATAGTTGATTATCATCTATAATATGTCATATGCATCTCATTGTGGCTAATCAGAAGGCTCAGTTAATGCTTGCAGGAGACTTCAATTCCCCCTCTACCCTTCTGAGAACTGTGAAGGCCTTGATGATTTCTCTGACAGCATTCCCCCCTCTACCCTTCTGAGAACTGTGGAGGCCTTAATGATTTCTCTGACAGCATGGGCGACCTAGCCAGCTTCATCAATGCTTCTAGCCTTATGGATATGGACCTTCAGGGTGCTCCCTTCACTTGGTTGAACAATAGGAAAGGTAAACATCTTATTCAAGTCAAACTAGATAGATTCCTGATTTCCACCAATTGGGACATCAGACATAGCTCCTATCTGAACACCCTCCCAAGGATTGCATCTGATCACAACCCCCTTCTTCTGCACTAGAAAGATAGACCCTACCAGCCCCCCCCTTTTGCTATGAGATCATGTGGGCCTCTCATCCCGATTTCAGGGAGCTGGTTAGACTTTGGTGGGCCACCCTGATCCAAGGGACTGCTATGTTCAGAATTATGGAGAAATTGAAGCTAATTACCAGGGAAGTCAAAGGTTGGAATAGGACCACCTTTGGAGACATCTTCAAAAGAAAGAAAGACTTGGGGTCCAGACTGGAACAACTTCAGAATATCATGGCTACCGATAACCCCCCAGATCCCATTTTGAAGGAGGAGGAAGATTGCCGCAAGAGTTGGAAAGATACCCTCTCTAAGGAAGAAGTGTACTGGAAGCAAAGATCCAGAATCCAATGGTTGAAGGAAGGAGACAAAAATTATGCATTCCTCTATAGATTGGCTTGTATTCACAGGAGAAGGAACTATATCAAAAGTATCAAAGATGAAATTGGCCAGGAGATCACTGAAGATTCCCTAATTAGGTAGAGTGCTGTGGACTTTTTCACTAGACTACATGCGGATAATGGTGGAAGTGATACTCCGCTCTAGGACTGCCTTGTTAGTAAGCTTCCGACTGTCATCAATGAGGATGACAACCGACAACTTATTGCCCCCATCTCTACTAATAAAGTCCATCGACCTGTCTTTGCTATGGGGGCCTACAAGACTTTGGGCTCAGATGGCTTCCCCCCAACTTTCTTCTAGGATTACTGGGACATTGTTAGCTACGATGTCACCAAAGTTGTTCAAGATTTCTTTAAGACGGGGAGATTGCTGAAAAAGATCAACAACACTTTCATTGTCCTCATCCCTAAGACCACTAACTCCAGTTGCTTGAAGGAGTATCCTCCCATAAGCCTTTGTAATACTATTTATAAGATACTCTCCAAGGTCCTTGTGAATAGGATTAAGCCCTTCTTGGAAAAATTTATCAGCCCGTTCCAGAAAGGCTTTGTCCTGGGTCACCAAATTTTGGATGCTGCCATTGCCACTCATGAGATAATCCACTCCATGGATAGAAGCAAAATACCAGGTATGGCCTTTAAACTTGATATATCTAAAGCTTATGACAAGGTTAATTGGGATTTTCTTTTCAAAGTGCTTCTAAAACTGGGCTTTAACCAAAAAATGGTGAGTATGATTCAGGAATGTGTTACCACGGTTTAGTCCTCGGTTTTTATTAATGGGACTCCTAGGGGCTGTTTCAAAGCAGAAAAAGGCATTCGGCAGGATGACCCTCTGTCCCCTTATCTGTTTATCATGATAGCTGAAGTCTTAAGCATAAATGTGACCCATCTGGTCACCAATGGCAGGCTCCAAGGGTTCAAAGTGACCTCCACGCTCCCCACTCTAACATTCAACAGTTCGTGGATGACACCTTCCTATTTGGTAAGTCTTCTGTTATGGAGGCTAAAGGGTGGAAGATCTTACATGCCGACTACGCCAAGGCTTCAGGACAATGCATCAACTATGAGAAGAGTAATCTCTTCTTCTTCAACACTCCAAATGACCTCCAACTCAGAATCCTCTCTATCCTCAGATGCAAGATGGTAACTCTTCTGGGGACCAACCTGGGCCTCCCCCTCACGGTCAAGGAAGTCACTCGCACCTTCTGGAACTCTATTTTGGAATAGATGCAGAAAAATCTTGCGAGATGGAAAGGGAAATTCCCCAGTAGTGTGGGGAAGCTCCAGCTTCTTGTAGCTTCTCTACAGGGAATTCCGGTGTACTTCCTTTCCATGTTTAAAATATCAGGGACCATGGGGGAAAAACTTGAGAAAATCCAAAGAACCTTCTTATAGACTGGCCTGGAAGAGAAAAAATGCCTTTCTCTGGTCAATTGGGATACCGTGTGCTTACCCAAATCAATGGGAGGTTTGGGTATAAGAAAGATTAATGCCCTCAATAAGGCGCTAATTTCCAAGATTGGGTGGACTCTGGCTAAAGGTGAGGCGAATTGGTGTAACATCATCAAAGAAAAGTACCTGGCCCGAGTGCACTTCTATTATAATTTGAGTACAACCGACCTTCCTGAAGGATCCAAGTTATGGAACAACATCCTGAAGAGCAGAGTGATGGTTAGAGAAGGCCTGAAATGGCAGCTGGGAGATAGTAGAAAGGTGAGATTCTAGGAAGACTTTTGGACGGAGGACAGGCCCTTGGTCAACACTCGCTTCCATCAAATTATGAACCACCTTAAAGGTTTCCTGGGGATTATATCACATATTATTTGGTACTAGGAAGATTTTGCTGGAAGGACATTGTACACTTCTTTAGCAATAGACCTAACCTAGTCCCCCTTGCTTAGGACCTACAACCCATATTGTCGGAAACTAGAATCCCCTGGCCCCAAATGAAGACAACTTCATCTGGAAAGAGACCCAATTAGGCTCATTCTCGGTCAAATCTACTTACAATTAGCTCCTTAAACCCACTGTGGATGTTGAATGCTGGAAGAAAGTTTGGAACCCTCAGCTAATCCCTTAAATCAATTTCTTCTGGTGGTCCCTCATGCATGGTAAAACCCTCACGCTGGATAACTTGAAGAAGAGGGGATTCCATCTCCCCAATAGATGTAGTCTGTGTAAAGCTGATGTGGAAACTATTGACCATCTTTTTGTCCTCTGCCCCTTTGCTATTCATCTTTGGTCTATCACTCTTCAGAAATGCAGTCTCTGTTGGGTCTTCTAGAAGGACATTAAATTTTTTGCTTTTGATTGGACCCCCCCTCCCATCACCCCCTCATCATTCAGCTATGGAAACAAATTCCGCCACACGTCCGCTAGGCCTTATGGAGAGAAAGAAACAACAGAATTTTCAGAGACACTGAGACCCCCCCAGACACTGTGGCACACATTTGCTTCAAGATGATCTCTGAAAACTTGGAAGTTACAAAATGGAAAATCCCCCCTTGTCCTCCTAATGAAGTTGAGAAAAAAATTGTTGAATGTTGGAAGCTCCCCCTGGTTTTGATAGCTTCAACAATAGTGCCAAGAACAAAAGAAGGATGACTAGATGGTCAACCCCTAGGTTACACTGATTTAAACTGAATTTTGATGGTTCAGCCCAAAACAATTATCAGATGGGAGGTGGAATCATCTAGGACCATTTGGGGAACATGGTTGTAGCCTACGCATGCAACCTAAGGAATAATACAGTCACTCAAGCTGAAGGAATGGCCCTCCTTTGGGGTCTGAAAATGGCTAACTCCATAGGAATTAAATAGCTAGAAATTGAAGGAGACTCTCAAATCATTGTGGACTCAGTTAAAGGGAACTCATCGGCAGGTTGGAGAGTGGGATCCATTCTGAGGGATATCAGGTGCCTCTTGGTCAAGTTGGAGGACTTCACCATCCGCTACATCTTTAAAGAAGGAAACGAAGCTGCCAATTCCATGGTGGTGGCGAGAAGACTGCAAAATGGCTTACGATGTTGGAGGGACCCCAGTCTATTGCCGGTCACCACAAAGGTAATCTTGGAAAAGGAAAAGGCCTTTACCCAGGAAGGGACCATCCTATCCACTCAATGATGAAGGAAACCTTCATTCAAATTTTAAATTGGCATGGGAATCGCACCAATTACTATCCTAGACAACCACGTATCAAAGGCAGGCTGAGTCACCACTACCACAAGGGATGGATTTATGATGAAAGTACAAACATCGGGAATGATTACTCCCTAATTATTACCTGGACGGAGCCAACTAGCGATGATAAAGGTGACAATGGGGACCTGTCAACTCACATTGGCTTGAATGAAGGCTCACACGTTCTGAGTAGATCTTCTGCTTTTGATATCTACTTGAACTTAAGGGATAATAATCACTCTGATTATTACGATCTTTTATTCCAAGTTCGACACAATTATTTTATCAGTTCTGCCTTAAGCTTGCTTCAGCTTTGCATTTTTTTTGAAAGTCACTCTTAATCTATTAAGCTGGAGGATTCAAGAATGGGGGGGACAGGCTTAGACTAGAACCCAATAAAGTGGATGAGTTCAAAGCTAAACTGGTGGCTTGGTTTGTCCACTCGGAAGGCAGCATTGACAAATTCATGGAGAGCATAAAGGGAAATGACGAAAGACTTTCCAGACAATTTGTGACTTCCTAGGAAGACCGAAGGGTGAACATGGGAAGAATCTCTTTCAAAATCAATGAAGAGGTTATATCTCAAGAGATGAGCCTTTCTATGGAGGGTAGAAAGTGGAAAAAATAGAGCCGTATTGTAGATTCTACCAGTCTTAACCAGTTCTTCTGCCAGGGTAAAAACCCTATCAAGAGGGCGGGAGGCTTCAACAGGGAGGAGCTCCCTCACTCGTGGGATGAGGTCTGCTATATTGTGATGAATTATTTTACATTGGAGGGAAGGTATGGCATTTTCTACTACTACCATCTCCCATTCCTTAACCATTTGAGGAATAAAGACCTCATTTCCATTCCGTTCTTTTTACTGCATTCTATGGATGCTAATATTAAAGACATAACCGAAGCTAAGAAAAAAGGGAAAAACTTTCCCATCTTGCATCAGGGCCTTATTCTCTACCTGGATAACTTTCACCTTGCCCTCTGCCCACCCCATTCCATCTCTGTGTAGAATGTCAGTCCCTCGACCCACCCTCCTACCATTAATGATTCAAGCCCTTGGCTCTTGGAAATTGGCTCCTCCAGCAAGAAAACCAAGAATCACTCCTCAGAGGAGGTCAAAACCCCCAAAAGAGTCAAAATCCAAGAGATTGACTCTGATTTGGATATTATTGAAGAAGCTAATACCCCCCGTCGTTCTAGCAAATTGGCCTCTAAACCCTCAGATAAATCGCTGAGAGACCCCTCCTCCTCGTACGACACTTGTAATTCCATTCTAACTGATAAAATGTCTCTGGGCCAACATAATTCGACTCCTCATTCTATGAGCTCCACCTAGGTTTCAGAAAGCCCCTTATCCTCCAAGAGTCTGGAGCCATCTAGTTTCCCCTCCTCAACCTTCAGGATGGAGAAAATGATGGTCGTAGAGGAGGCCAGTAGCGTGAAGGAGGAGGAATCCAACCTGGCAGAGCTTGAGAAAAAGATGGAGGCCCTCTCTAACAATGTGCAAGTGATCACTAGCAGAATGGAGGCGACAGAGTCCAAGATGCACGATGTTTCCAAGTTTGCTCTGAATGTTATGCGTTGCTCAGCTACTACGTTGTGCCTAATGCAGGAAAGCATGACCAAAGGGAAAGGCAAGGAGGACGACAACTACAAAGGCTTGTTCAAGTTCCTCACTAAGGAATGGGCTAGAAAGATTCTCCCTAAGAAGAGCCAAGGGAAAAAGAAATAACTTTCTGCATGTGGAGGTTTTCTGGTTTTTTGATTATTTTGTGTAGCCGTTCGGTGGATAAGGCTAGTTTATGCTTTTGTTTATAGTTCTCTGTTTATTGCCCTGCATGGCAAATGACTAATACTCTGCCTAGTATATTTTATCGCTGATAAACTCTCATAGTATGGTGTCTATTTTTGATAGAGGTAAAAGGCTGCTACTTTGCTGATTATATGTAGACAATGGTTCTGCCACTGTCCTTCTAATTCTTCCTATGGGTCAACCCCCTCATTTTTGGCTGCTTTTAATATCAAAAAATATGTCATATGCATATTTATATTATAAGTTCTATGTCTTAGAGTTCTATAAATATTATTTAGGATCATTAAAATTCAATTTGATCCCAAATAAATATTATACTCTAACACTCCCCCCGATATTTATAGGGGTTTATTTTGTCAATTATTATAATAAAAAAATTCCATAGTAACATAAGGCTTATTTAATAGATATAGATCAAGGACAAATTATATTCCAAGATAAAGATCATGTATTAAAAACTAAGTGATAAATTTATTCTCAAAAATTAAATCTCAAATTTCTCAATGATGCCCACAAAGAGGAATTGTGAAGTTTCTTATTGGAGCTTAGTGACAAGGTGTCATCAAACCTTGTACTTTGATAGATAATCATATTGTCAACCTGAGTGGTGTCTAAAGGTTGTGTGCAATAGGTAGGTTAATCCCTTATCCCAATACAATCCTTAATCCTAATCAACTTAACCAATTGGCATTTAGGAAGAAATTTATTACTAGAATAAGAATTTAAACTAGGAAATAAAGATATACTTATGCTAACATGAAACTTAAATTACCTATTTATTCATAAAAAAAATCTAAAATGTAGATATAACAATACACATTTTTTAAATTTGTAATTAAGGAAATAATATATCTAGCCTATTGGAAATAGTGTATGCTAACAATAACAACAAATGTGTAGTGTCATAAAGTGTAACCCCTTTATAGTTTCACACTTTTTTGGGGCCCTTGCTTTAACGTGCCTCCTTCTGGGTCATTTTGAGCCTATTATAGCCTTATCTCATCCAAATTGTTGTCATATACTCAAGAGGTGACTTGATCCTACATCTTGGGTTTGAATTTTCTACAACCACCTTAATTATGTCCTTTTATGAGTGCACCCAGCTCGTATCTATAGCCTAGTAGAACCCGTATCTATAGCTCGGTTCTATCCATTCCTCTCTTCTAAATACAAGAAATATCATTAGTATGTTACCTTTCATACGTACCTGTTTAGCTCCAAGAGGAACTATAACTATAGTTAAATAACTAATTTCATGTTGATTCCACGCAGGCAGGGCTACAACTCGTTAAAGCTCCAATTCAACTTCACTACAAAGAGAATCAAGGATTCAAGCTACAACAACTTATCTTCAAGTATGTTTTCATGAGTGAGTATGTTATGATTTATTTATGTGGAGAAGTTATCTAAAGAGGATTGCATCACCACTATTATCAAATCCCAAGGCAATATCATTTCATATTAGCATTTCAATTATGTTTTAGCCTCTTCCCTACTAGGGGTAAGCTCTCTTTTTCCTCATCATAGCTATAGTGGAGGTTTGACTTAGGGATGCCCCTACACAGTACAAACATTTTCTCTCTTTTATATGTGCAAGTTACAAATCCAACAATATCAAGTTACAAATTTGCATAGAGAAGATTAAGATGAACAGTTCCAAACTTCAAACAAGAGAAAATCATAGGCCTATGCCAATTTTCTCACTTGACTAATACTCAGGCTAAATTTGAGAGGGAATGATCTACAGTGCATCCTGATCCAGAATCTGAAGCCTCAAGCACCTTTGGGTCTAAGGCACCTAACACACTTGACCAATACTTTTAGCTCCACATTTTAGTAACAATTCTTTGCATCTCATTTCCAGATATGTACTTCTATGTTATATTTATGTTCTATTTATGTCTATTTATTATGTGGAATCTTGTTTAATTTGCACCATTTTACCTATTCATTACACATTGATATCAAATAAAATAAAATGTCCAAGGGGTTGAGCTTAGTTGGTTAAAGCATTGAGTTCTCAATGTGGAGACCCAAGTTCAACTCCCATGAGGGACACCTTTGTGTAGAATTCTAAGTTGTGACTCTTGGTCTTTCATTGGTTGTTTAAAGTGGATTTCTAAGTTGTGACCCTTGGTCTTCCAATTGTTGTTTCTAGTTTGGTGCTCGAATGGTATTTGTAATAAGTAATGTTCCCCTCCTTTGATGAGAAGCCAACACTTTAGAGCTTAGAACACAATCTTAAACAATCACATGCACAAATATTCTCACAAGATTCAAGAAGGTAAACTAGATTATATGCATGGATCTCCTTTTCAATATATAGAGGAAAGAATATTGACTATCTTTTACTTGAATTTCTAAAAAGATGCTTAACCAATAACATCATTTTGATCAATCTTGTCATTGAATATTTAATAGAAATCTCTTAAAACATAATATAAATAGTTCATATGTCATCTAATAAAAAAAGAGACCATTTTTAAAAAAGAATCCTATTGAGAATCTATTTCCACAACCATAATATGTTCAATGTTTCATGAAAATGATAGGCTGATGTTTTTATACATGCAGATGGGAGTGTGTGTGTAAATATAGGGGCATGTTACTTTCAACTAGTTTGACCAATATGGAGTGATCCTTCTAGTAATAGATGTAATTCTTCTATCTCCATTTCCCAAGCGTACATAAAAATGCATATTTTTTATAGTAACTTGTTAGCCATTAGGACCTTATGAGATTAAGCTTAAACCATAGTATAAATATTATATTTGGTCAAAGGAGCTAATAGTATCTTATGTAATTGATTAGTTTGGCTTGACAAAGCAATTTGTAGATAAGGGAGAAGAGTACTTTGTTCTAAGATTAACAAGGCAAAACATTTCCTTATCACATTCCACCGTGCTTAATGTATTACAATTCTTCCTACTAACTTTTGCCCAAATTAATCCCTTTTTCTAGCATACTCATAAAATTTATCAAATTGTTATCATATTTTACATGCACATTAGGGTCTATCCTCTTAGGATAACTAATGCACTCCTACTATTTTCTACTATCCTCTCCCATATTGTGAACTCCTAGTTAAATTATCTAGTAGTAACTTTTATTGATGTCTTTGGTTAGAGAATTAATGATATTTTGATTCACATTCTTCTCCAAAATTCCCTAAATTTTTAAATCACATCATCCACTACTTTGGCTCTTTAAAGAGAGCACTTGAAGTTGTGTGATGGTATAATTCTTCTTCTTTTAAGATAGCCAAGTAATGTAGTATATATTTCCTCATATGCATCTAAAGCTAGTGTAGCTAGCTCTCAAAGAGCATTTTGCATAGTGTTTCACAAGATTCGCCAAACATTTAAAAGGGGGGTGTAAATTCAATAGATCTAGCCACAATTTAATTAGGAAAATGGTTGAGATACTAATTAAATTTACTTGTTTGTTGTTCCGCCTTTAGAGTCAAAATTGGATCCACTGTCGATTAGGATGATGCATAGGATCCACTGTCAAAAGATCAATAAAAATTCTCAGGACCAACATGATGGGGCTACTTGGTCCTCCACTTTTTGGTCCTATAAAGGTTGAACCTATTTGTTGCAATCTTCAATCACAACACCTGGATAAATTTCCTACATACACAAAGAGAGAAACAAGGATTGTGGATAGGGGTTTTCCTTGGGTCAGACCCCAATTTAGGAATTAACCTTAAAATTGAAATGATAATTGAAATGGAAATATAATTAAATTGCAACAAGATGCTTTCCTTTTGAGGGAAATACTAGATCTAAAATTGAATGCCTATAATTGAAGTTGATGCCTTGATGAAGCTTGCTTGAATCCTCACACGAGGGTTTAGGATGACATGTAGAATGTCTTCATGGAAGTTTGATCGTGAATTCCATCTCGAATGCTTGAACTTTGACTTAATCTCTTCTTCAATTCTTGATGAATGCTTCATTCCTTATTGAGTTTTTATTTACTTTTGGTGGGTATGAGGATGGAGTTGTGTGTGGTGGGAGCCGTACGTGGGCTAGGGCATTGTAACCCTAGCTCATGAGTGGAGCCTGCATGCTGGTGCGGTGGCAGGAGGGAGGCATTTGTGGGTGTGGGTGTTGCTATGGGTGGGGTTAGCTATGGGGGTGGAAGGTGGTGCGGTGGCTACAGGTAGTGGGAGGTGTTGTGGGAGGCAGGGGCTTGGGGTTCCTATGGATTCAGAACCTATTCGTGGGGAAGGACAGTGGAGGTGTTGATCTGCACGGTGGGAAGAGTGTGCGTTCTTGCAAGGGGGTGTGGCATCCTTGCCCATTTCCTTTCAGGAGGTGAGCTCTCTGAGTGGTGCGATGTCTAGATCTGGTGGAGAGGCCTCAAAGGTGTCTCATGATATGGATTTTCGGGCTGCGGTGGGTTTTAAATCTCCACCTCAAAATGTAAAGACCTTTGATAATAACCTTTTTGCCTCACAATCCGGGGCTGGAAGTGTTGGGGGCTCTTGGATCTCGAAGATTAATGACTGCTTGGAGAGGTGTAGCAAGAGACCAAGGTTGAGTATTCCTCTGGAGATGATAGCGGAAGATGTTGATTAATTTTCAAAACATTCATTATACTGCAAGTTTTTGGGGATGAGGGTTTCTTTGCAGTTTTTGGAGAACTGGGCTCAGAGATCTTGGGCACCAGAAGGGGAAATGGAGATTATGTTACTGGAAAACAACTACTTCAAGGTTACCTTCAATTGCATGGAGGATCAGAGTAGGGTTTTTGAAGGAGGGTTGTATTTTTACAACCAGGTGAGGTTGTTCATCAAACCTTGGCATGTAGAGTTCAACTCTTTGAAGGAACTCCTGAATAGGGTCCCAGTGTGGGTCCATTTACTGCATTTTTTGATGGAATATTGTCAGGAGGATGTGCTTTGGATGCTCGCTTCAGTGCTTGGGAGGCCAGTTGGAGCCTCAACACAAAGCCTAGGGAGAAGGGTAATGACCTTTACCCGTATCTATGTTGAAATTGATCTTAGTAAGCCTCTGCCAGATGCTATAGGTATGTGCGCGGGTTCTTATTCCTGGGTTCAGCAGCTGGATTATGAGACTTTACCATTTCAATGTCATCTGTGTCATGAGTATGGTCATTTGTAGTGCAAGTGTCCTAGGTATAAACTGATGGTGTGCTAACCTGAACAGTTGGCGTGTAACATAGATGAGGATGACAAAGGAAAAGCCGCCATGATTGGGGAAGTGGTGGGTACTAATGGTTTTGTCCCAGTTAAGATAAAGAATAGGAATCGGGGACAAAAGAGGCCCCTACAGGAGAGACAGGAGGAGGATACCTTTAACAAGTTTGAAACCCTCAATGACCTCACCCAATAGGAGGTGAACCCTGGGCTGACTCCTTTGGATAGAGGTGCATCAGGGTTGGTCAATGATACTGTGAATTGGGACTCGACCTAGGCTCTGCATATTGGTGGGAGCCAGCAAATGGAGATGGATCTGCCAGTTGTGGCTCAGTTGGGAACCATTCCTAGTGCTGTAGTGGAGTTGGCTGGGGGGGATGTTTCTTCTTCAGCTTAAAAATTGAAATCTGCTGGGGCCAAAAGTAACAAGATGGGCTTACATTCGGGTCTCCATCAAAAAGACATTAAGAAAGAATCAACAGAGAAGAGTTTAAAGGTTGGCAGAAAAAAGGATTTGGAGAAGATCAAATTGATGGGGGAGAATTTGGTTGAGTCAAGGTCAGTTAAGACTTCAGATTCTCACTTTTCCAATCCCCCTAAACGATTGTTTTATCATGGAATGTGAGGGGCTTGAACAGTGGCCATAGACAAAAAGTTGTTCAGGAGTTGATAAGGAGTCATTCTCTTGATATCCTATTTTTGCAGGAGACAAAATTTTCTATGGAAAGTATGATGGATTTGGTGCCAAAGCTATGGGGGAGATGCCAATGTCAGTGTATTGGGGCTATGGGTTCCTTGGGAGGGGTGGCCTATCTTTGGAACCCTTTAAGGATTCACCCTGTCTGGTGGGTGGCCTCTAGATCTTTGTTATCCGAGGTTGTCTCTAGTCTTGAGACTGGGGAATATATCTTGTTTACTAACATCTATGCCCCCACTGATCTTCAGGGTAAGCAGAACTTATGGTCCCATATTTCTTGTATGCGAAGGTCGGTCCCTTTTCATCCTTGGATTATGGCAAGCGATTTCAATGCCATCCTCGAGTTGAGTGAGAAGAAGGGGGGTGTTATGCAGTTGGAACCTTCATCTTTCCTTTTTCAGGATAATATAGCATCGTTGCATCTTGTTGACATTAATCCTGGTAATGGTCTGTTCACCTAGAATAATAGGAGGGTAGGGGAGTATTGGATTGCGGAAAGGTTGGATCATTTTCTGGTTTCTAGTTTTTGGATTGGTGGGGAGTGGTCCAGAAGCTCTAAGATTCTTGACTGGAGGGGGTCTGACCACTGGCCCATCAAGATGGTTTCTTCTTCGGCTTGGGTCACTTTCTCCCCTTCTTTCAAATTCCAACTTATGTGGCTTCGGGATCCTGCTTTGTAGACTCTTATAGCAGAGTGGTGGAGGAAAGGGAGGCTTGCCTTTGGCACTGCTATCTACACCTTTGCCAAGCAGCTACAATTTGTTAAGTTTTAGCTTAAACAGTGTAACCGTTAGGGTTTCGGGAATATTTTTCATGCTAAGAAAGCTGCTCAGATAGTGTTGAATGGCATCACCAGCGACATCAAAGAGCATGGTTTGTCTGAAGCCTTGCTTAGGGAGGAAGACAGGGCTATCAAGGGTTTAGAGGAATGGGAGCTTAGGGAGGAAATATACTGGAAACAGAGAGCTCGTATTGATTGGCTTCAAGAGGGGGATAAGAACACTGCCTTCTTCTTCAACTTAGTGAAAGCAAGAAGACATGGAAATGCCATCCCTGTTCTGGTCAATGATAGAGGTGAGAAGCTTTTATCCTTGCAGGAGATCTCTAGGGAGTCTTTACATTATTTCTGGTTCCTCTTCAAGGAGGATTCTCAGGGGGAATCGGTGGAGGAGAATCAAGTTCTCGATTGCATCCCTTCTCTAGTTGTTGGCATTATGTGAACCAGTATGAGGACATGATGACATTGTATGTTGTCATTGATGTCAATATGCTGAAGAGGAGAGAACCGATATATGTGAGAACTGGTATATTACCAAGAACTGGTATAACACTATGAATCGACATTTGTGCCAAAGTGAAGCGGTGTGTTTGTTTAAGGTGAATCGACATGTGGTTATGGGAACTGGCACATGGAAGCTTTGTATGACTATCGGTTGGTAGTCTCAACTTCAAGGCTTCCGGTTGAAGTGCCTCAACCAGTGACTTTGTGTGATGAGTTAGCACTGTAATGAAGAACAGATCGTGTTGCCACGTCATCTTTGTGCACGTGAAGGATCTTGCATGAAGGAGATTGTTCCTATCTACCTCAGGAATGTGAGAAGTCTGTAAACAGTGATAACATGTGATGGATTATCAACCGCCATGAAATCGGTCGAAAATGAACGATGGAGAATGTCTTGAGATTGGTTCAAGACTGTTGCATTTAATGCAATGTGCTCAATGGTCAGGATTGAACCATTTAAATTGCTTAACCTAACAGGTTTAGGGTTTAGGGTTTAAGCTACCGACCTATCTATTTTCTATAAGGTTGATGTTGTGTTTCTTTCTGAGGTTGTTGGCAGAAGTTGTGTGTGTGTACCCAAGAGAAGAGATGCATGATTCTTGCCAGACCAGAAGAGAGAAGTGATACCTGCAGAGTGTAAGTGCAGAAGGTGAAGAGGAGCTAAAGCGGATCTGCATTGGCATTGAGTACTGTTACCAGATCATTGTAATACCTGTTGATCTCTAACCAACTCAATAGTTGGGAAATCCCTTAACAGGGTAGCTTTAACCAGCTTACTATAAATCATTTAACAGGGTGACTCAAAACCATTGAGTTCTTGAAATCCTCTAACAAGGTAACCTTTAACAGGGTTTAACCCTTAACCGGGTATTCTAGCCTTCCCTTAACCGGGTGATCCCTAACATGATCGGTTCCTAACAGAACCTGTTGTATTAATCTTTAACCGGACAAGGCTCCTAACAGAGAGGACTTCTAAAGAGTTCAAAAACAGCTTGTGGGTATTCATCCCCATCGTGGTTTTTCCTAGTTGGGTTTCCACGTGAAAAATTAGTGTGTCATGTGTGGTGTTATTCATGTGATGATTTGAGTAATTTGTGTCTGAAGGTAAATCATGTTGATATAGCTATTTATATATATCTTTTGATGATAGATTACTTGTTCATGCACTAGGGTGAAATAGAGATGAAGTATTAGATTGTATGAAAAGATTATGTGAACCAGTTTATGCTTGTCTCAGTTACTTTGGGTTTTGCTGGTTGTACTCTGTTTAAGACCGGTGTTACTGTTTGTCTGCCTAAGCACAATGTCTGCTGACAAACTGGTTTAGGATTTTTTTTTGTCTGTATTGATTCACCTCCCCTCTTAGTACCGGTTTGGTACTACCCATTCATCATTGAGTTATCAATTGGTATCAGAGAGTCCTCCAGGTTAACCGCTTGAGGTAAAGATCCCAGTCTAATGATGAAGAGGGAAGGTCCAAAGTTTAACAACGAAAATTTCAGTATATGGAAAGACAGAATGAAGATATACATCAGAAGCATGGGTGCTCAACACTGGAGCTATGTTGAGAATTCCTATGTTGCCCCTACCGGTACTCTCACCAATGACCAAAAGAGAGAGATGCAGGAGAATGGGCAAGTCATGGAAGCTCTAATTAGTAGTTTATCTGACATTGAGTTTATTGATTTCCAAGATAAGGTAAATCCCAAAGAGGTATGGGATACTCTTGAAAATATCTATGGCGGTGATGAGCATGTTAAACAAGCTAAAGAAGAAAGCCTTAGAGGGAAGTTTGAAGACATGCAGATGGTTGAAGGTGAGACCATTCAACAGTATGGAATAAGAATCAAAACTGTTGTTGGAGATATCAAGAGTGCAAGTGGTAGAATGGAAGATTCCACTGTGGTAAGCAAAGTCCTGAGATCCTTATTACCAGTCTATGCAATAAGGGTTGCTGCTATTCAAGAGTTGAGATCAATAGATAAGACTAAGGTATCTGTAGACTCCATCATTGCAAAGTTGATAGCCTATGAGCTAAATAGTTTTGATGGCAGTGTTCAAAAGACTGAATCAACTTTTAAAGCTTCTGCTATACCATCCAGAAAAGGAAAAGAAGCTAGCACTAGTGGTGAACCAAGACAAAGCAAAGAAATGGATGATGAGGAGATTCTGATGGCATTTGAAGCTCTTCTTGCCAGGAAACTTCCTAAAGGAACTGACAAATACAGAGGTAAGCTCCCTTTGAAATGCTTTTATTGTAACTGGATAGGACATATTGCTATAAACTGTCCTAATGGTGACAACAAGGAAAAACAGGAAAGTTTCAATAAATTCAAAGGAGGAAACCAGAGAAACTGTTTTGTGGCAGTTGATGAAGGTGTCACAGATGAGGAATCAGAAGATGAAGAAAATGAAGATATTGTGTTTGTTGCTGTCAAGGAAGATGTGTCAGACAAGAAGGCTCTTGTCTCCCACTTTGATAATTCCAATGAGTGGATTATTGATAGTGGCTATTCTCACCATATGACTGGTGACCAAAGCAAGTTTCTATCCTTGGAAGAGTATGATGGTGGTGTGGTTCGCTTTGGCAATGATGCACCATGTATGGTCAAAGGCAGAGGGTCCATCTCTTTGAATGGAAAGAGTAGTGCTGACAATGTGTATTGGGTTGATGGTCTCAAACACAACCTTCTGAGTGTTGCCCAACTGAATGATAGTGGTCTCACTCTGGAATTCAAGAATGGAGTGTGTAGAATCAAAGGAAAGAACAGTGAATTGGTGGCCACCGGCATGCAGACCAAAGGTAACCTATTTCAACTAAATGCAAATATAAGTACATGTCTTATGGCTAAATTTGATAATAGGTTGGATATGGCATAGGAGACTCTGCCATGTAAACTTTGATAATATTGTGAAGGCCAGTAAGATCAAGGTAGTTAGAGGGTTACCGGTGCTAAGCAAACCGTAAAATACCTTGTGCAAAGAGTGTCAACTAGGCAAAATGTCTTCCTCAACCTTTAAAGGTAAACCTTTCACGGCTGACAATTTGCTTGATCTTGTGCATACTGATTTGTGTGGTCCTATGAAAACTAGGAGTGTGCAGGGTGATAGATACTTCATGATTCTCACTGATGACTACTCAAGAATGATGTGGGTCACATTCTTGAAAGATAAGTCTGAAGCCTTTGTAAAGTTTAAAGCTTTCAGAGCATTAGTGGAGAAGGAAAGCGGTAAAAGGATCAAGTGCCTGAGAACTGATCAAGGAGGGGAATTCACTTTCGGTGAATTCAACAAGTACTGTGAAGAACATGGCATCAAGAGGCAATTGTCTGGCCCCCAGACTCCACAGCAGAATGGCCTAGCAGAGAGGAATAGCCGGACTATGGTTGAAGTAGCTAGAACTATGTTGATTTAAGGAAAGGTAGCTCACACCTTTTGGAGAGAAGCGGTGAGCACTACAGTCTACACAATGAACCGAGTACTCATTAAGAAAGGTAAGGATAAAACTCCTTATGAGTATTGGACCGGTAAGACACCTATGGTTAGCTACTATAGAGTGTTTGGTAGCAAATGTTACATCAAGAGGAGTGAACACTAGAGAAAATTTGATGTGAAATGTGATGAGGGAATAATCCTAGGGTATTCCACCAAGAGCAAAGCTCTAAAGTGTTTCAATAATAGGACTCAGAGAATTATGGAAAGCATCAATGTAAGAGTTGATGAAACCTCTGAGAAAACTGAGGAAACCGACAGTGAGCAAGCGGTAAATGAACTAGTTGTAACCTTCTGGGAACCGATTGTCAATCAACTAAATACCAGTAACAATGTTCCTACACTGGTAGATGTAGATGTTGATACTGATGGAGATGAGGACGAAGAAGAAAAGCAAGAGGAATCTATCAAGACCATTCCTCGGTATGTTAAGCTGAATCATGATCCTAAGCAGATCATAGGAGATAAGGATGCAGGAATCCTTACAAGAAGAAAGGTCAGAGAAAACTCATGTATGATCTTTGAATTTGAGCCTAAATCATTCAAAGAGACAGATAAAGATGAAGACTGGATCAAGGCAATGGAAGAGGAACTTGACCAGATAGAGAAAAATGGTACATGGTCTTTGTTACCCAGACCGGAGCATAAAAATGTCATTGGCACCAAATGGGTTTTCAGAAATAAGCTGAATGAGGATGGCACAGTGATTAGAAACAAAGCCAGACTGGTGTGCAAAGGATATGCCCAAGAAGAAGGAGAAGACTATGGAGAAACCTTTGCTCCTGTAGCCAGATTGGAAGGAGTTCGTATGCTTCTTGCATATGCAGCTTTTAAAGGATTCAAAGTATATCAAATGGATGTAAAATGTGCATTCCTAAATGGTATACTTGAAGGGGAGGTGTATATAGAGCAACCAGATGTGTTTTCCCTATCTGAAGACAGTGACATGGTATGTAGGCTACATAAAGCCTTATATGGTCTAAAGCAGGCACCTAGAGCATGGTATGAACGCCTGCATTCCCATATTGTGAAGATTGGATTTGAGAGAACAAGCAAAGATAGCAATATCCACTTGAAGTTTGAAGGAGATCAGATCCTGATCTGTGAGGTATTTTTTGATGACATTATCTTTGGTGGAGATGACAAGATGAGTCATGAGTTTGTAGATGAGATGAAGAAAGAGTTTGAGATGTCACTCATAGGGGAGATTAAGTTTTTCATTGGACTGCATATCCAATAGATGAAAGATGAATCTTTATCACTCAGTCCAAGTATGTCAAAGAGGTGTTGAAGACCTTTGGCATGGAAGATAGCAAACCGGTTGGTACACCGATGGTGATTAGTTGTAAACTATCCAAAGAGGATGACTCAGCATTGGTTGATGAGAAGGAATACCGATAAATGATTGGTAAGTTGCATTATGTAGTGCATAGCAGACCAGATATTGCACATGCAGTTGGCATTACTGCAAGGTTCCGGAAAAGCCCTAGAGAATCCCACTTGGTTGCAGTCAAGCAAATTCTTAGGTATTTGAAGGGAACCATTGATTATGGATTATGGTATCCATACAACAAGGATTTCAACTTGAAAGTATTCATAGATGCTGATTGGGCAGGTAATGTGGATGACCGGAAGAGCACAACCGGTGGTGCATTCTTTTTCAGTGGTAGACTGGTCTCATGGATGAGTAAGAAGCAGAGTTGTATCTCTCAGTCTACAGTGGAAGCAGAGTATGTTGCAGTTTTCATGAACTGCACTCAGACAATTTGGATGAAGCATGTATTGAATGGCTTCAAAGTTCTTGTATTTGAACTGGTAAGTATATTTTGTGACAATAATAGTGCAATTAACATCTCCAAGAATCCGGTTTTACATTCTAGAACCAAGCACTTTGAGCTTAAGTATCATTTCTTGAGGGAAAAGGTTCAGAACAAACAGATTGCATTGGAACACGTTTCTAGTAAGGAGCAGTTAGCAGACATATTCACCAAGCCTCTTCCAAAGGCTACATTTATGTACTTAAGAGGTGAATTAGGGGTGCTGCCCCTTCAGGAGGTAAAATAAAGGTATATGATCCACATCAGTCAAGTATTGCATAGTCAAAATTTTCTTCAGGATTGATGTGTTGAAGGATGCTACTCCTCAGGGGGAGCAGCATAATGGAATAGGGAAGCTTGTGCCTCCACTTTGACATTGTTGTCAAAGGGGGAGAAGAAGAGAAGCAGAGAAGATATCTGTAGAAATTAGGGGAGAAGATGTGAAGCAGAGAGATATCTTTGTATATTGCCATCAATGCCAAACGGGGAGATTGTTGGCATTATGTGAACCAGTATGAGGACATGATGACATTGTATGTTGTCATTGATGTCAATATGCTGAAGAGGAGAGAACCGGTATATGTGAGCACCGGTATGTTACCAAGAACCAGTATATGTGAGAACTGGTATAACACTGTGAACCGACATTTGTGCAAAAGTGAAGCGGTGTTTTTTTTTAAGGTGAACCAACATGTGGTTATGGGAACCGACACATTGAAGCTTTGTATGACTACCGGTTGGTAGTCTCAACATCAGGGTTTCCGGTTGAAGTGCCTCAAGCCTGTGTGGCTCAACTGGTGACTTTGTGTGATGAGTTAGTATTGTAATGAAGAACAGATCATGTTGCCACATCAGCTTTATGCGCGTGAAGGATCTTGCATGAAGGAGATTGTTCCTATCTACCTCGGGAATGTGCAAAGTCTGTAAACGGTGATAACATGTGATGGGTTATCAACCGCCATGAAATCGGTAGAAAATGAACGATGGAGAATGTCTTGAGATTGGTTCAAGACTGTTGCATTTAATGCAATGTGCTCAATGGTCAAGATTGAACCATTTGAATTGCTTAACCTAATAGGTTTAGGGTTTAGGGTTTAAGCTACCGACCTATCTGTTTTCTATAAGGTCGATGTTGTGTTTCTTTCTGAGGTTGTTGGCAAAAGTTGTGTGTGTATCCAAGAGAAGAGATATGTGATTCTTGCTAGACCAGAAGAGAGAAGTGATACCTACAGAGTGTAAGTGCAAAAGGTAAAGAGGAGCTAAAGTGGAACTGCATTGGCATTGAGTGCTGTTACCAGATCATTGTAATACCTATTGATCTCTAACCACCTCAACAATTGGGAAATCCCTTAATAGGGTAGCTTTAACCGGCTTACTGTAAATCCTTTAACAAGGTGACTCAAAACCATTGAGTTCTTGAAATCCTCTAACAAGGTAACCTTTAACAGGGTTTAACCCTTAACCGGGTATTCTAGCCATCCCTTAACCGGGTGATCCCTAACAGGATTGGTTCCTAACAGAACCTGTTGTATTAGTCTTTAACCAGACAAGGCTCCTAACATAGCAGACTTCTAAAGAGTTCAAAAACAGCTTGTGGGTATTCATCCCCATCGTGGTTTTTCCCAGTTGGGTTTCCACATGAAAAATTTGTGTCATGTGTGGTGTTATTCATGTGATGATTTGAGTAATTTGTGTCTGAAGGTAAATCATGTTGATCTAGCTATTTATATATATCTTTTTATGATAGATTACCTGTTCATGCACTAGGGTGAAACAGAAATGAAGTATTAGATTGTATGAAATGATTATGTGAACCGGTTTATGCTTGTCTTAGTTACTCTGGCTTTTATTAGTTGTACTCTGTTTAAGACCGGTGTTACTGTTTGTCTGCCTAAGCATAGTGTCTATTGACAAACCGGTTTAGGATTGTGTTTTTGTCTGTACTAATTCACCCCCCCTCTCAGTACTGGTTTGGTACTATCCGTTCATCATTGAGTTACCACTAGTTACTAGGGAGATGAATGAGCAACTTATGGGTCCCATTTTGCTAGAAGAACTAGAGAGGATTGTTTTTCACGTGAGAAAGGGAAAGGCTCTTGGACCGGATGGGTTCTCGGTTGAATTCTTTCAAGATTTCTAGGATATTATCAAATTGGATTTATGGGAAGTAGTTCAGGAGTTTTTGAGGAATAAGCAGATGCTTCAGGCTTTGAATGTGACTTTCATTGCACTTATCCCCAAGTGTGATGGGGTTGACCGGTTAGGCCAATTCTGACCTATCTCTCTCTACAATGTGATTTACAAGATCATCTCTAAGCTGATAGCAGATAGGTTGAAAAAGTGTCTAGAGGATGTTATCTTTGAGGAGAAGAGTGGGTTTGTGGAAGGGTGCCAAATCCTGGATGGGTTGGTCATTGCTATGGAGACCATTCACTCTATGGCAACTTACAAGGAAAAAGATATGTTTATTAAGCTAGATATGGCTAAGGCTTATGATAGAGTTCGTTGGTCCTTCCTCCAGAAGATTCTCAAGGCGTTTGGCTTTGCTAACAAATAAATCCAATGGGTTATGAGTTGTGTTACATCTACCTCTTGCTCAGTGCTAGTCAATGGAGATCATACTGAGTTGTTTGGTGCTTCTAGGGGTCTTCGCCAGGGGGACCCCCTATCCCCTTACCTATTCATTTTTTTGGCTGAGGGTCTGAGGAGGTTGATTAAGAAAATTGTGGGTCTGGGTTTTATTTAGGGATGGAGTTGGGGTAATGACTTGCAACCGCAGTCTCATTTGCAATTTGTTGATGACACGAACTTGATGGGACTTGCTCAGATCAGAGAGACCACTAATCTGAGAAAGGTTTTATGTGTTTATCTTGCAGCTTCGGGCCAACTGATCAATGAGGATAAATCTTCTATCCTCTTCTTCAACACTCTTGGTACTATTCAAAGGAGGATTGCTCTTATCTTGAGATTCCAAGTTGGCTCTTTGCCCTTGACTTATTTGGGTATTCCTATTTCTCATGGTAACCCTCCTAGGGAATCTTGGTACGGTATCTTGGATAAATTTCGCATGAAGGTTGATCACTGGACAAATAGATGGTTATCCTTTGCTGGGAGGGTTTAGCTAATTCAGTCGATGGTTCAGGCTCTTCTGATTTATCAATGTATGATTCAAGTGGCTCCTAAGTGGTTCTTGAAGGGATTGGACTCTCTGGCAAGGAAATTCTTATGGGCAGACAATCTTTCATCTTCCAAATGGAGTCTTGTTAATTAGGATTTGGTGTGTAGCCCAAAGTAGTCGGGGGGGCTTGGTTTAAGGTAGTCTATTTTATTTGGGGAGGCTCTGGCTTCTAAATTGTATTGGAGGTGGTGTGCTGAGTAGGATCGTGGCTGGGCTAGGATTTTGGCCTACAAATGTATGCATAGGATCCTGATGGAGGAAATTCCAAGATATCCACTTGAGGGAAAAGGCTCAACAATTTGGAGTACTCTTAAGAAGGGGGATTTTCTAATTGAGGAAGGTCTCTTTTGGATTTGCAGGAGGGGGGAAGAGGTCCTATTCTGGAATGACTCTTGGGATGGTTACCCCCCCACCTTGGACCAGTTTCCCAACCTTGGGAATCTTTGCCAGAGGTTTTTGGAGGCAGGGTGGTCTAGGGTGAGTGACTTAAAGGCTATGTATAGGTGTGGGCAGCTAGAGATGGAGCAGTGGAAGGCTCCTAATGAGTGGCCGGTTGCTGGGATGGAGGAAGAGTGTGCTGAGTTGCATGGTATTCTAGTGAATAGACACTGTAGTTCACTCAAGGGTATGGATGAACTTGCTTGGTTTCTGAATCCTAAGGGCATCTTTACTATGGCTAGTGGATATCGGGAACTGTTGAACCAAAGACTTGAGGGAAGAGAGGTGCTCTGGTGGAAACAGGTGTGGAATAATTTTTCTTGGCCAAAGTGTAACTGCTTCGCTTGGACTTTGTCTTTGAACAGATGCCTAACTTGGGACAATATTCGCAAGCAGGGATTTTTGGGGCCTTCCATTTGTGCCTTGTGTGGTAATGGGGATGAAGACTTCTCACACCTGCTCTTCAGATACCCCTTCTCTATGCTTATTTGGCACTATTGGTGGGGGGTGTGGAAGCATTCTTGTGTTCATGCGGATTCTCTGGTGGAGTTTTGGAGCAGTTTGGGCAGACCTCCTATCTTCTCTTCCTTCCTCCAGACTATCTAATACATTGGGCCCATGTTCATACTGTGGTAGATCTGGCTCAAGAGGAATAGGAGGATCTTTCGTGAGGTCAGACTGGTAGTTCAACAAGTGTGGAATAGAATCATTGTTATGCTTCGGGAGACGGTGGAAGCTAAATGTGAGGTGCATTTTCCTCTGAATAGAGATGAGGTGGATATTTTGAGTAGGTTGGGATTGTAGGAGTTGTCTCATGCCTCATCTTGTGTCAAGAGAGGTAGACGTACTATGATGAAGGTTCAAAGGGTGGGAAGATGGATGCTTCTTCAGGATGAGTTTATCAAGATTAATACCGATGGCTCTTCTAGGGGTAACCCATGCCCTATTGGGGTTGGTGGTGTTGGTAGGGATCATATAGGGGAGGTGGTCTTCTTCTTTTTGGCACATAAAGGGTGGCATTCTAATAATTTTATGGAGGGTTTTGCAATTCTCTATGCCTTAGAGTGTGCTTGGGAGTTGGGTAGAAGGAAGGTTATCTGTGAATTGGATTCACAAATTGTTGTGAACTTGTTGACAGAGCAGAAGGTGAGTGGGATTCATTGGCAGTTGACAGAGATTGTTCGTCAGATTCTTCATATTAGCTCATCAATGGAGCAGGTGTCTTTCATCCACATTCCTCGTGAGTGGAATAGAGTAGCAGATTGTTTGGCTAAGTGGGCCTCGGAACATGGTAGTGATTGGAAAGTTGAAGGTTGGGAGCATCTCTCCTTGGATTACTGTCAAGACTTGCAAAAGATTTTTGCTGAGGACATGGATGGGTATGAAACTGGCTGATCTTGGGTTGGGCTTGTGGTTCATTTCTGGGGCCTTGGAGCCCTGGTTCTCTTTGTAATTCTTGTGTCTATTTTTCAATAAAGTTTTTACCCCTTTATTTCAAAAATGATTCATTACATGCTCACTTGAATTGAATTCGCTAGAGTGTAATTGAGAGAGAGATTCAACTTAGGCTTAGACTTCAAATGAGAGGGGTAGTCCTCCTTCTATACTTAACCATCTAAAATAATTTGAATTTTTGGAGCAGGTTGACACAATACCTAAATTCCTACCCACTTGATGTGACCATTAATAGGACCAAATGTGGGTCTTGATTAGGAGGACCGAGGTGATGGGGCACCCTAGTCTTGTTAACCATAACTCAGATTTGAACAGGGAACAAAAGGTGAGTTGAAAATGTAGGTTTCAAAAAGGTGTGAGTAGAATCAAAGCAGACATCATGTACTGAAAGATAGAATGCCATGGTGAGGATGAAATTGTATATGGATATAATTTACGATGCTACATTTAGCCCCCACTTTAGCGGGTGTATGAGACTACACCCATACTCATGGTATAGTACAAAGTCGCATTGAAAAACTTTCACCAAGATACCAAAGAGACAAGACATACCAAGCCCCCAGGGACTTTAGGATCTTACTACCCTAACATCGAGATAAAAAGGACAACACATGAAGAGGAAAGAGCATGACTATGCTGGCCTAGTAAGATTTGTGCTTTCTATTAGTCATGAAAAAAAATTAATTTAAAATACCAAATTATATACACCTAAAAATGGTCTGAAGATAATTAATTAAATAAGCAATTATTTAATTAATCTCCCTCCCCAATTTAATTGAATTCACTAAGTAATTTGATTAAATTCCCCCTTTCATCTACTTATTAATAAATCTAAGGATTTATTTAATGGGTTCATTTCAATAATCCCCTTGGATTAATTAATTCAAATTAATTAATTCTTCCCCATCAAATTCATTTCTTCTAATCCTCGAATTAATTAAAACAAATCAATTTATGAGTTGATCAAATTAATTAGCCTTTTCATATTATTTGAATTTCTAAATTCAAATTACCCACATGTTTCCTAACTTTTAACCACCTAACCTAACCATTCCTAAACCTAACCCATTCCATCTAACCACATGTCCCCTTTCCTTGAATACTTTTCCCTCTCACGAGAAAAGCTTTGTGACACTTGTCACTAAGTGTTCCCTTTCATGCAACCTCTTCTAGAATCCTCTTGACACTTGTCACCATAGAGATGAAAAATGTTCCCTTTCATCCAACATCTTCTAAAAGCCTCTTGACGCTTGTCACCATAGAGATGACAAATGTTCCCTTTCATCCAACCTCTTATAGAAGCCTCTTGACACTTGTCACCATAGAGATGACATTTTCCCCTTTTATCCAACCCCTTCTCCTACCAACCTCGGATTGTTCCCTTTCATCCAACCTCTTTTCCAACCTCCTCCAATTTCACCATTGATATCTTCAGACTTAATCTTGACCGTTGATTCCTACCACCTCACCCCTGGCCTTGGAAATCCTATAAATAGACCCCATTTTGGAGCAATCCCGAATCCATCTCATTTGCATTCAAGCATTGTTTCTATAGGCATATAGCATTTTAGCATTGTTATCATGATCAATTTTAGCTTAAATCTAGCTTATTTCTACCTTAATTTGCTTATCATCTAGCTTAATCTCATCATTTCTAGTTTAAATGCATCATAATTATCATCTTAAATCCTCCATATAGGTGTCAAGTCACTAGAATTGCTAATCAGATATGAGAGAAAATTCATACTTGCATTTATTAGGAGGCGATAGATCAATTAGCCATGATTTCATATGTCTTTGTTTATATTTGCTAATCATGCTTGTAATGATCTATTGAGTGTTTTTGTTTTTGTTTATAGAAGGACACCATGCATTTGAATGTAAGAAGTCAGATGCTACCGAAAGAGCGGAAATGGTGGAGGAGAACCCCACTAGATCAGACAATAAGCTGGAAGATGAAGAACTGTTGATGGTAAGGAGAGATTTGTGTTATATCGAAGGAGATAAAGAACCCTTGCAGAGGAGGAACCTGTTCAAGACTAGATTTAAGGTATCCAGTAAGTGTTGTAAAGTTGTTATTGATAGTGGTAGTTCAGATAATCTTGTTTCAGAAGAGATGGTGAATAAGTTGAAATTGGAGAGATTGAAACACCCTAAGCCTTACCAGATAGCATGGATTCAGGATGAACATAAGTTATTAGTGAGTGAAGAATGTTTAGTAAAATTGAAAATTGGGAATTATCATGAGGAAATTTTATGTGATATTACGCCTATGGACATTCGTCATCTTTTGTTGGGAAGACCCTGGTAGTTTGATAAATAGGCAATACATGATGGGAGGAAGAATACATACACTATTGTGGCCAATGGGATGAAGCAAACCTTGTTGCCTTTGGAGGAACATTTGAAGAATGAAGTCTGTACAAATACCATAATTTGTCTAGTAGATGGAAGGAATTTCATGGATGGACTGAGACATGAGAATGTGTGTTTTTCCTTAATTCCTAAAAAGACTGAGAGACCGGAACTGAAAGGAGAACACTTGACAAAGACAAGAGATTTGCTGGCAGAATGTGAGGACATCATTTCAGATAATGTACCTGATGGATTGCCACCTATTAGAAGTATTAGTCATTGCATGGACTTAGTTTCCAGAGGCAGTTTTCCTAACAAAGTTGCACACCGGCTAACACCGACATAGAATGAAGAACTGAATAAACAAGTGCAGGAGCTATTGGAGAAAGGTTTGATCAGGGAAAGTCTGAGCCCTTGTGCAGTACCAACAGTATTAACACCTAAGAAGAATGGAGAATGGAGAATATGCACCGACTCAAGAGAAATAAACAAGATCACAGTGAAATATCAGTTTCCCTTACCTAGGATGGATGACATAATGGACTGTTTGAGTGGAGCAAATTACTTTACAAAGATAGATTTGAAGAGTGGATATCATTAGATCAATATCAGAGAAGGCGATGAATGGAAGACAACTTTCAAAACACATGAAGGATTATATGAATGGTTGGCGATGCCTTTTTGATTGATTAATGCAACGGGTACTTTCATGAGGCTGATGAATGAGGTCTTGAAGAAATTCTTGGGTAAGTTTTTTACTCTATACTTGGATGACATTCTAATTTTTAGTAAGACAAAAGAGGAGCATTTGTTACAGTTAAGACAAGTTTTACAGAGGTTGAGAGAAGAAAAGTTACTGATCAATATCAAGAAGTGCACTTTCATGAAGGATGAGCTAGTCTATTTGGGCTTTGTGATATCTAAGGATGGTTTGAAGATGGACCTTGAGAAAGTGAAAGCCATTGTTGAGTGGCCTACAACAGAAATCATTGGAGAGGTAAGATCATTTCATAGATTAGCTAGTTTTTACCAGAATTTTATCAGAAATTTCAGTTCAGTTTGTAACCTTATTACTGAGACCATGAGGGGAGATAGGAAGTTATTCAAGTGGACCACCAGAGCAAACATAATTTTTAAGTTATATTTAAACAAAAAGTGACTGAGCAGCCCGTGTTGGCTTTACCAGATTTCAATAAGGTATTTCAAATGGATTGTGATGTAAGTGGAACAACAATAGGAGTAGTTTTGAGTCAAGAAGGGAGAGCAATAGCCTATTTCAGTGAGAAATTGAATGATGACTAGAAGAGATTTTCAGTATATGATCAGGAATTTTATGCCATAATTCAAGCCTTGAAGAAATGGAGACATTACTTGTTGCCTAAGGAGTTTGTGTTGTATACAGATCATCAAGCTTTGCAATATTTAAACAATTAGAGTAAGTTGAATTAGAAACATATGAGATGGGTAGAGTTCTTGCAGAGTTACACATTTTTGTTGAAACATAGAAGTGGGAAATCTAACAAAGTTGTTGATGCATTAAGTAGGAGAAAGAATTTGCTAATAGAGATGAGAGTGACAGTATTAGGTTTTGAAGATTTGAAGACCTTGTACGATGAAGACTTGGATTTTGCAAAACCTTGGAAAGCATATAGAGAACTGATTATGGTTGATAGGAGCAAATGGTTGGATTACTTCATTTAGGATGGGATGTTATTTAAGGGAGTTCAGTTGTGCATACCTAAAAGTTCCATGAGAGAGAACCTAATAAAAGAGAAGCAGAGTGGAGGTTTAGGTGGACATTTTGGCATTGATAAAATAGTTGCATTGGTGAGTGAGCATTACTTTTGGCCCCAGATTCATAAGGATGTTAAGAGATATGTGCAGAATTGTAGAGTTTGTCAAGTTGCAAAAGGTAGTAATCAGAACGTGGGATTGTATAAACCTTTGACAGTATCGGTAAGACCTTGGGATGATATAAGCATGAATTTTGTACTTGGCTTACCTAAGACACTAAGAGGGAAATTATATATCTATGGTAGTGGATAGATTTTCAAAGATGGCTCATTTCATACCTTGTAAGAAGACATCAGATGCATTGCATATAATAGACCTATTTTTCAAGGAAGTGGTAAGATTGCATGGATTACCTAAGAGCATAGTTTCAAATAGAGACACCAAGTTTATTGGCTATTTTTGGAGAACACTTTGGAAGAAGATGAAGACAGATTTGAAGTTTAGTTCTACTTTTCATCCACAGACTGATGGACAGACAAAAGTAGTTAACCAGAGTTTGGGAAACTTGTTGAGACGTTTAGTGGGAGATAAAACTGGAAGTTAGGATTTGATCCTTGCACAAGTAGAGTTTGCCTATAACAATTCAGTGAATAGAAGTACCAGAAAAACACCTTTTGAGATTGTTACCAAAGTGCATCCTAAAGGAATAGTATAGCTAAGAGACATTAGTAGTAAAGATTGAAAGAGTTCAGAAGCAGAAGAATTTGCAGATCACATGGCAGCATTGCATATTCAGGTTAGACAACATTTAGAAGACATGAATAGCAAATACAAGTAGAATGAAAATGAGAAGAGGAGACATAAGGAATTTGAAGTTGGCGATGAAGTGATGGTCTATTTGAGAAAAGAGAGATTCCTAGTTCTGGAAATGCATATGAGATGGAGCTACCAGATAGTCTGAGTATTTCACCTATATTCAACATTACAGATCTTCATGAGTACCATGAACCAGAATTTAGTGAGGACAGTATTGCAGGTTTGGAAAAACAATTGCCCTAGAAATAATGAGATCAGATTGAAGAGATTTTGGATAGTAGGATTGAGTGTAGTACCTGAAGTAGTCAGTACAAATAATATCTTGTGAAGTGGAAGAACAGACCAGTGGAAGATTCGTATTAGATTTCTCAAGAAAAGGTAGACCGCCTTGGTTTCCCTCTGACCCCAGAAAAGTGAGAGGCTCACTTTTTATCAACCTCGGATGTCTAATTCAGGATCATCCCTGGTTCATAGCAATCTTGCATCAACCAACAACATTTTCTTTTCTGTTTTGTTTTATGTTTGCAGTTTTAGTTTTCCTTTCCGTGTGTCCCGATTTTGGCTCACCAGTTCTTGTGGAGTTGGATTCTACTTGAAGATTTGATCACCCTGCTTGCTTTCTAACCACATCTCATTTAGATCACTTTCAGACAAGATATCGCTACCGGTTTCCTTGATAGTTTCTTGTTACCGGTTGCCTGAGACCTATTCTAGTTATCTACCAGAACCCATTCCAAAGGTTGTGGAGCTGTGGATGTTGATCCCGATGTTTCTTGGTGTGGCCAACCTTCTACGTTTCATCCTTTGTATTTTTCAGAGGAATCTCTTGGTAGAGGCCGACCTTGTTCATTTTGCATTGTTCTCCGGGTTTTGATCCTTTTGGGCCGACCAAATCCTTTGGATCGATATATATATATATATATATTTGTAATCATGCTTTAGAATGTAATCAATCAATCAGAGAATCAGGGAATGTCAAATAGATAGACTGTGCCTAGAAGATAGATCTTTCGATACAAGGTCCCAGTGTGAGCTATTCCACCCGGCTTGTGTGTCGGTATGTTGTAACCCGGTTGTTACTGGTTGGATGTAATTAACTTTCATGCAATAAAACTATCTGTTATGCATTGCCTCCATCATATCTATGTGATTCCGTTGTGTTTACTATTGCTGACTGGTCTGGACTGATCTCCTCGAGGTCCCTCCACATCGGTGACTGCATCAGTTTTGTACCTATGATAAATAATGTATATCAAGAATAATTGTATTGAATTGACCTCATCTCCCAATGGAACTAGAAACACAATGGAAGGAGAGAACAATAGATAACAAACCAATTTTTTTTTGAACCAACCATGAGAAGAGACTAAAAAGGAGATCTTAATGCTTTGCGTCATCCCTAAATAGACAACACAATAGCACATTTATGAACAAGAGCACATGTGTGACATAACATAGATACACCATATAGAAGAATTGAGATATAAATAGAGGAATACCACAATGGATTCAACTTGTTTATTAACTTGCACCAATAGAGTAGCAAGGGTCATCCAAAGAGAACTTAACATAACACAAAAATGTATCAAGAAGCATATCATGGGAGAAGCACATTACAAACAAGCAAACACACAAAAGAGAATCCATGACAAGAATTAAGCTAGTCAAGCAAATCATCTACCTCCCAATATTTCTTAGTATCATTTAGGGATGGTGTACAAGATCCACATTAAGAATGATAGATGTAGCTATTCCAAGTTCCAAATTAGGACCATGTTGTAATGATGAAACACTTTGTTTGGCACTAGGAGCTAGGATTGATGCTTTTGAAAAATGTGAAGATAACTCAAGCATGAATAACCTTTGTTGGAATCCAATAACACTGAGAGGGGGGGGGGGTGAATTAGTGTTATACCAAAATGATTAATTTTAGCCTTATTAAAACATGCGTACACCAACCGGTATACCAGTACATACAGAATTGAAAGAAGTAAAGCAACCAATAAGGCAATCACATAAATGATAACCATAACACACAGATTTATATGTGGAAAATCTCAAAGAGGAAAAACCATGGTGGGATTTGTGACCCACAGTATCAATCCACTGGCCATATGAAGACATATTACAAAATATGAGGGGCCTACACTTGCAGGAAGGCTTACAGCCTAGAGCACACTACTCAATCACAAAAGGAGCCTCACTACCTACATAAAATTCCAAACTACAATTCGAAGAAGTGTTGAACTACTAAGATAACATCTTCTATGCCTGAATACAGTTCTGGTTTAAGCTCTGTCTATTCCGGTCTGAAACCCTAAACCCTTTACCGGAATAACCGTTACATGAATTTCCTCACATACATGATCTCTCTGATATATTTCGCATCATATTACATCACATATCCATAATATCCTATCTCATATGTCTATATCAAAATGATCTATCAAACTGACTTATATACCCTATACAAATTTACATGCCTTATGTTGGCTTACAAAGATATATGCAATATCAAATTACATGTCGGCCAGATAACATAAATGCATAAACATTAAAATCAATTGTTGATGTCGGATCCAAGATATGTCAGCCTCCAATACCAATAACCTTTACTAAACCATGTCGGCCTGCATTGTCGGTGACCAAAGAAATCCTTCTGTTCTATCGGTGTTGGTGCCGGTGTAGTATCTGTAAAGTGCCTGTCGGTACACAACTTATCCAAAACATGAAGCTAGAACACAATACCATGTTGCCATCAATGAAAACATAGTGAAACCAACCAATTGAGTGTCAATTGCCAACAACATTATAATCATCCATATCATTATCTAAATTAATCATAATAAGATCTTTAACACAAAAGTAAGTTGAACCATCATTTTTCTTGAATTTTTAACTTAGGTGATTTGAGTTGAACTTCCTCCCTAGGGTTAGGTGAAGGATAGATGAATAGGACCAAGTCAACATTTGGTGTCTTTGGGGAGGAAAGGGTATGGGAAGCAGGCTCACGAGCCTTAGCAAGATGTCTTCATTGGAATTCTCTTACACAATGATTTCTTTTAGTTCTAATCAAGACTTGTGATGGTTGAGGATCAATCAACATAGGCTTATTTTCTTCTCTTATAGGGGGAGGAATGGAAGAAAACCCAATAGGTTGAGAGATGCATTATGCTAAGTGCTTTCCTTCATAGGAACTATGAGGTGGGACTGTGGCATATATAGGAGGAATAGAAGTGTTTACGAGTGTAATTATGCACTCACCAATAGGTAGGTATAACATGAATTCACACACCACCTCTCCTAAAAACTAATCAATCTCAAGGATTGAAGACTCCGAGGTCTCTATAGTTGGGTCTATTGGACATTGCTACTGCTAGGATATGTTGTTGTCATTGATGTCAACATATTCCTGTGATTTATTGTTCCGACGCTTACAGATTGGTTTATTGGGATTTTGGTTTGGTGTATGGAGTATTTCTAGTATCATTATATTCTTTTGTATTGGTTTTTGTGATCTGAGAAGCTTAATTGATCATAGCATATGATCCTATTCACAGTTTGTTTTTCTGATCAATGCTTTGTAGAGTTCACTATTTCCTCCGGTATATTCCGGTGTGATCAGATCTTGAGCCGAGTCTTTGTGAGATTTTTTGGGATGGTCTTGTGCATCTTCATTATATATGGTTCATGATTTGGTGTTCCGCAAGTTATCTTTCTTCGTTATAGTTGTTGTTGTTTGAGTGTTCTTGAGTTTTAAACATTGACAAATGAAGATTTGATAAGTGGTGTTGGTGCAACTATTACTGATGATTCTAATGTGCTTGTTGGTGTTTCCTAATTGTGTCCTATTTGTTTTGATGATCTGCATTGATCATTGTGCAAGTTGTTGGTGTTTTTTTTGATCTGGTAATGTTCTTCAAGTTATGTGATATTTTTTATTGTGTAGCGTGTTGCTGTTGATCTTGGCGTGATTACTGGTGGAGATAAGCATTTGGAAATTTGAATTACATCCATTTTATGTCATGTATATCATTTTATTGGTCTGGTGGTTGATCCTTGTATCGTGTGATGTAATTTTGTAATTTTGAGTTGAGGGTTTAGCCAACCTTGTTGTCAAGGTTGATGAATTGTATAAATAGGTGATATTGTCATGTAACTTATGTGTCATGTTAACTTTGATTCAATGATTAAGATCAGTTATACACAATATGTTAGAGACCTACCTAATATTGTTAAGCCTGCTAATTTGGTATGTAAGGAATGTCAATTGGGTAAGAAAACAATATTTTCTTTCACAAGCAAACAATATACATCTAATGGATTGCTAGATCTTATGCATACTGACCTATGTGGACCTATAAATGTTAGAAGTGTGTAGGGAGAGATATTTTATATTGCTAATTTATGATTATTCCAGGATGATGTGGGTTGTTTTTTTGAAGGAGAAATCTGAAGCATTAGACAAGTTCAAGATATTCAAAGCAAAGGTTGAGAGGTGAAATGTCTGAGATTTGACAAGGGAGGAAAATTTTGTTCTGGTGAGTTTGATTCATTCTGTGAGAAGCATGGGATTAGAAGACAATTATCTGCTCCTAGAACCCCTCAATAGAATGGAGTTGTTGAAAGGAAGAACATGACTGTTTTGGATGTTGCAAGGACTATGCTGATTAAAGGGAATTTTCTAAAGATCTATCGGAGAGTGTTAATTTTAGGAAACAGACTGTAGTAAATTAGAAAATAATAATAGATAGACAAATTAATGCACACAAAGAACATCAAACTACCCTGGGAAAACCTCCCTCTTTGAGGTGAAAAACCCAACAACTAATCTCAGATCTTTATTATGCAATAATCAGAGGTAATTACAATATGCTTCAAAACTTGAAGCAATTAAGACTAGTAAGATATGCACATAAGAACAACATACACAATGATGCACTTATCTCTGAGAATAGAGTGGTTGTTGTCATAATTAGGTTCGTTGACTCAGAGATGAAGTTCGTAGCCTTAGAATGAAGATCATTATCACCAATGATAATTCACAGTCTTCAAATGATGTTCACTGACCACAAGAAGGTGTTCGATGTCTTTAATAAGGTGTTCATTGTCTTCAATAAGGAGATCACTGACCTTCCAATGATGATCATTGATAAAAAGAACAATTGCTGCACCTAGGGTAAGGTTCGTTGCCCTCAATGTTTGTTTGCTTGACCTTAAGAATAGTTCGCTAGCAATAGAAGATAATTCACTGCTCAATGATGGTTTGTTGTCCTTGAATTATGCTTCACAGATCACAAAAGTAGTTCGCTTGAGTGTGTGTGTTTATAATGGTAGTGACTTTGCATATATATATCTGCTACTAGCATCCCAAATCACTTAAGTCAGCCTTGTCAACTTTGGCACCAAGAGGAATAGGTCATAGTTGATTACAAGTTACATGTGAGAGATGATTACAAGTTACATATACCACAAGTTACATATGATGCCCAATTAGGGCCCAACTATTAATGTCTTCTAAGGCCGACAGGGCCTCATACACGCTAGGTGAGCTAGGTCAGCTCTAGAAGGGCTCTGACCTAGCTACATACATCAACACTCCCTCTTAGCTAGGGAGGAGACCTTCTCAAGATCTGAGATACATGGCTGGTCCCATGAAAAATGCAAATGAACACAACCACTATGGCTACTCCCATGGATGACATTCACCATAGCTACTCCCAAAGGGTGAACAAGCACAAGTGCTAAATCATAACATCCACCATGCCTACTCATAGAGAGTGGGTCCACCATACCTACTCGTAGGGGGTGGAAAAACACAAGTACATGGAATTTATTCCATGACATCCACCATTCCTACTTACAAAGGGTGGATCCACAATGCCTACTCGCAGAGAGTGGAAGAGAGATTTCACCTCAAACTTCTCCTAGAGAAGAGTGCATTACCACCATGCCTACTTGTAGAGGGTGGTTCCACCATGCCTACTCACAGAGGGCGAAACAAGGGCTTTCACCTCAAAATTCTCTCACAGAGAAGAATGCATTAACAAGGGATTGTACCTCAAATTTCTCCCTCATAGAGAAGAACTCATTAACAAGTAGAGAGTTTTTTAGTGGCGAATCTTCGCCAATTGGCGAATTCTGCGATTTTTTTTTTGAGGAAATGGCGAATAGTCTGGGGCAACATAGTGGTCAAATCACTTGGAATTTTGGGGTTAATGGTACACTGTATTATGGGTTCGCCATTGACCACACACCATTCGATGTGCATGCCCGTAATATTCACCTGGAATCACTTAGACGTGGGTATTAGATCACCCTCGTTATTTGCCAAAAATAGTAAAACGACCACGTACCCAGGACCTAATTCGCCAACGGTAAATTAAATGTTCATTGCACATGTGAGCCAAATTCACCAATATCAATTAAAACATTATAAGCATTCGAGGACCCATTTCGCCTTGCTTAAATCAAGATGCATTTTGAAACGCTTGCATAATTCGCCAAAAATGCAATCATGGATTGATATAAATACACACTTTCTTACAATTTGTTCATGTTTGATTAAAATTTGGGAGCTCTCGATTTGCATTCCCCAATTTGAGTTGGAACGTTGAAGTTCATTGTAGGGCAAAGGGCCAAAGTTAAAATCCTGCAACACAGGCCCAGGCATTCCTGATTCCTGATTCAGAGAATTAAGAAGGCATAAGATTCCTGATTCAGAGAATTAAGAAGGCATAAAGGTGAGTAATCATTTCTTCATACTTGATAGTATTAGTTTTAACTTTTAATTCATAGTGAGAGGTCAAGACTCAAGATGTCACAGTCAGACATGGGTGAGACTCCTTAGGGTGGTGAAGGGATTGAGATGTCAGACAAGGGTGAGACTGAGACTCCTCTGGGTGGTGAAGGGATTGGGATGTCAGACAAGGGTAAGACTCCTTAGGGCGGTGAAACTGAAGGGATTGGGAGGCCATCAAAATGCCCAAAAATTAAACTTAAAGATACTACCATAAAGTCTTACTTTGGAATTGGCAAAGTTTCTGGTCCATCAACTTCTACAGTTGGAGAATCCATTCACAGTAGCTCACCACCACCACAAGGTGGGATTGTCATTGAGTTAAATGCATCAAATGAGGATGACAATACCAACACGACAAAAGATGTTCTAAAGGATACACACAATGAGATAATTCACTCGGAATCAAATGCTACTACTGAAGATGATGTTGGTAGGAAGAAAAGAAAAAGGAAAGTAAAACTAGGGCAAGAGTGGGAGATGACAAGGAGTTTTAAGATTGATTGGGTAGCAAAGTACCCATTCATTGAACCAGTCCCAAACAATGATGAACAACCAACAAAATGCAGGTGTAAGATTTGTAGCTAGAAAACTAAAAGAGAGAAGAAGATGCAGCTAAAGCTTGACACCATAGAAAAGCATATTGGTAAGGTTTATGAAAAATAGATCATAGACGGAAAGGAAACACCAGTAGTAAGATGGAAATCAAAGGAAGAATGTCTTCATGTTAAGTATGTCACGGAATATGAAGAGCATAACCACAAAATGACATTGATTGGTAATAGTGGATTTGGAAATACAATCAAGGCTGGGCTTGAACATGCAGTGAAAGATGCAAACTTGACAAAGACTGTTCAGATGAGTGTTATTTTTCATATTCTGTCGAGAGGTCATCTTATGAAAGATTTCCCAGAATATAGTAATTTTTTTTTTTTGAATGTTTCTCACTATCCTATGTCACATTGGTCAATAAACACTTGATGGGAAATGGAAAACTGTCTCGCTAAGGTGGAAAAGCAAAATTTACAAGAGAGTGTAAAAAAATCAAAATTCATTTCATTATCCATAGATGAAGTTACTGTGGTAGATAACACTGCTTGGGTTTGTATGCATGTGTATATCGTAAAAGAACATGTCCACCGAGCTCATCTACTATGTGTTTGTATAATGAGGGGCAATTCAACATCTAAAAATTTATATTTGGAAGTTAAGAAAGCTTTGAATGAAATTTCTGGTATGGATGACTTGACAATTGCCAAGAAGTTGGTGTGTGTTGGAGCTGATGGAGATGCAGTAATGCAAGGTCAAAGGACTGGTCTTTGCGCAAGGTTACAAACTAGTATTGCACCATACATGGTTGGCATTCACTGCATGGCCCATCGAATGAATTTAGCATATAGAATTGTAAGCAATTTCCCTACAGTGTCAAAAGTTGAAGATCTGGTCCACGAGCTCCACTCATACTTCTGCCGAAGTCCTAAACATTTTGCAGAATTTTAGATTTTTTCTGAGGGAGTAACAATAGGAAACAAGCTTCTTAGGGATGTTGAGACCAGGTGGATCTCCTTGCATGGACCAACAGAATGAGTTCTAACAGAATATCAATCCTTGATCAGACTAATGTATGAGCAATGCCTCATAGTAGACAAAGCTCCTGATCTCTTACATAAGTTAAGTGATATAGAGACTCTATTAACTTTAGCTAGTCTTCTCCCCATGATGGATTCAATAAAAAAACTTGTTAAGAAAGCCCAATACAGAACTATGTATATCAATTAGTATAGTACTCTACGTAAAATGACATGCTTGGGCCTGGATGGTCTATATTTAGATCTAACAGGGCGAAGCCCAAATTTTTTTAGATGGTAGATAATTACAGATTTGAATCATGCTGAATTTTTTTTACATTTCAATACAAAAAATGAGTTATGTGTCTTTGTAAAAGGTTTTTAGATACCAATGCACCAATCTAAGACGGGAAAGCGAGGTAGAGCACTACCAGTTAAAAAGGAAGATTTTGACAGGATTGTTAAATCTGTTAGTGATAATTTGAAGTCTATTGCATATGAACTTTCAACTGAGATTCATGAAAGATTCCCTCGAGAAGAAATAATTGAAGCCATGGGTTGTGTGCATCCTCAATTTTGGCATTCAATTGGAGATAATCCAAATGACGCAAAGGTGTTTCATAAAAAACTAGAGGAATTGATATTGACATTTTCAAAAGATGCATATTGCAATGGACAACCAATAGAAGGAATTTTAAATTCAGATCATCTTAAAAAACAATGTAAACGCTTTGCATTGTCTATGAAACAACAGTTGGTTGACTTGGAGAATCCATTTGAACCTAGATCAATCACAAGGCTTTGGAAAAGGATAGATCAAAGTGAAGTATTGCATATTGCAATACCAGAATAATTGAAACTTGTTGATTTATGTCAAACAATGATATTGGGGTCAGTGGAAGATGAGAGAGTTTTCAATGCATTAGGGATTTTGAAATCAAAGATCAGAAACAAATTAGACAAAAATTTGGAAACTTGCTTGAGGTTGTTTGTAACTCAGTATAATGTTAGAGATTTTTCATATGATAGGGCACTGACAATCTGGAATTCCATGCGTGAAAGACGAGGGCTATGCAACACTTTAAAAGCTAGTGGTGCTAGTGCTGAGACAAAAGATGGATTGCAGACTCAGAGTCAACATGAAGACAAAGAAGTTTTTGAATACCCGACTCAGAATGAAGATGAACCTGTTAGTACTAGTCAGTTTTTGGATCTTGAGTCCATTTGGGATATAGAAGCCTCAGACCGAGTCATTGAAGTGAATTAGCAATTAGTTTATAGGTATTTATAATTATACTACAGTTCTTGAGTCATATTACAATTTGCAATACTATAGTTGTCATTGATGATTTTTGATATTGTATTCCTTGAATTTGTCAATCAAAACAGATACTTATTTCATATTTTTAATTATGAATTTGAATTATTAGTAAGCAATTAGAATTTATTTTCTGAATTATTAGTAAACAACTGAATTATTAGTAAATTGGTTCCACATTATGTTGAACATGAAAAGCAACAATTTGTGTCACAAGATCCATAAAATTATTCATTTTGCATAACTGTTACTGTTAGAACCTTTCTACTGTTCTACATTAAATGCTTAACATGATGTTCATGGAGATTGGGGTTTTGTGTTTGTTTTTTGTCTTAGTTGCCTAGTAAACTGAAGTTGTCATGCATTGAAAATCTGAGTTGTCCTCTCTTTATTTGTCCATGTCAACGTCAAGTGTGGTCAAACAGTTGGTCAGACAATGAGACATGTTTAATGTTTCATCTCTAACTCGCAGATAAATTTCATGTTTAATAATTTAAGTGGCGAGTTAGCGAGTGTTGGTTTGGGTTTAAATCGCGAGGTCTCTAGTTTTTTGTGTGTTAGCATTTTATGTTAGCGAGCTAGAGATTGAAAATGAAATTGCTTTGGTCGTGAGGTCTCGAATTGGTTTGATGCCATGCATTATAGCCGTGAGAGTTAGCGAGTAAGTCGTTAATGGTCTGTGTGCCATTGCTTGCACTTGTTTATGAAGGTAATTAACATAAAACATCAATTTTTGTTGGTACTCACTGGGTCGCTGCGATCAAGAGAAATAGTTTTGAGATTTTATGGTTATTGCTAGCTTGTAGGTCCTTTATCATCAAGTCAATTTAAGTTGCGAGCTTGCGAGTATTGGGAGATTTTAGTTGTCGCTACCTCGCAAGATGTTTTATACTTGACCATTTTATGTTGCGAGGTTGTGATTGGGTGTGATTTTATGTTATCGTAAGGTCGCGAGGTGTTCTTGGTTAAGTCATTTTAATTTTCAATCATGTGATGTGGTTGGCATCGTAGCTTAGTTGGTTTCATCACTTGCTCGCAGGTTTTGAAGTTGTTTAGCATTTTATGTTGCGATCTGGCGACAGGTAAGTTTTGGTCTAATTTTGTGGTCATCACATGCTCACGGGTTTGTAAGTCTTAAGTCAAAAAGTGTTGCGAGCATGCGATGGCAGTTAAGTGTCTTGTTGTCATAGGATTGCAAGGGTTTAAGTCAAGTTAAGTTTTGAGTTGTGAGCTTGCGATGAAATAAGTTGTTTTGTTAGATTTGCAGTGGTTGCCAACTCACAGGTAAAGAAAGAATATTACAAATGCTATTGCGAGGTTGTGACTGAAGGGCTTGATGAAGATCGATGACTGTCACTCACTCATGAGATTCTTTGAGGATTCATAAAAGGGGTTATGAGCTTGCAATTAAGAGGATTTGGTAGCATTGTCGTTAACTCGCTGTTTACTTTCCAAATTGTTATAATTGGTTACGAGTGTGCGATTAAAGATGGGGATTGACATCTGGACTTGTTTGTCGGGTTCTGTAAAAGTTTTGAATGGATATCGCCAATCAAATAGAAGGGCATGAATTCAAATTTAGCTTGAGTACTTCAACTTTGAATTAATGCCATAGTAGCTAGTTCATGCAGGTGTGGCAATTAATCAGACTTGAGAGAAGTGATGGCACCCAAATACCATAAATTGCATGATCGAGCTGAGATTTTGTATAATTGCATTAATACATTCTATCTTCGAGGTAATCCAGTGAATTGAGCTTTGCAACAACGTTGGAGAATTCAGAGTGTTGGATGTGGGAAAATTTCAGAAAATTGGTTAAGTTTTTCTCTTGTAGCTAAAATGAGCAAGGCGACGAGTGGAACTAGAGGTTCCAAGCCTAAGGCCACGACAAGTGGAGGACCTGGAGGTTCCAAGCCCAAGGCCACTGAGGAAAAGAAGAATACGAAATACAAAGAAGAATTTGTAGATTTGCTGCCAGGGACTTCCGTTGCTTTGAATACAAATGATTTGGCATGGAAATATTTATGGAGCCAATGTAGAAACCCGACCACGCTTCATATGACTAGTTCTTCTCTGTTTCATTATTTTTGGAATAATAGGGTTAAGGGTTGATAACTTAATGATGAACGAATAGTACCAAACTGGTACTAAGAGGGGGGGTGAATCAGTACAGGCAAAAAAAACAACCTTAAACCGGTTTGTCAACTAACACTTATGCACTAACAGACAAACATTAGCACTGGGCCTTCAACAGAGTTCAATCGGCAAAACCCAGTGTAACTGAGACGAGCAAAGATCGGTTGACACTTATCTTCTCATATAATCTAACTCTTCATTCCCATTTCACCCTAATGCATGAACAGGCAATCTACCATCAAAGATGTACATATTACAACAAGATCAACATGCATCACCACTTAATTGGAAAACAATCATAACATCACATGAAGAAAGCATCACACATGACACACATATTTTTCACATGGAAACCCAACTGGGAAAAACCACGGTGGGGATGAATACCCACAAGCTTGTTTTTGAACTCTTTGGAAGTCTGCTCTATTAGGAGCCTTGTCCGGTGAAAGACATATACAATAGGTTCTGTTAGGAACCGATCCTGTTAGGGATCACCCGGTTAAGGGATGGCTACAATACCTGATTAAGGTTTAAAACCTGTTAAGGGTACCTTGTTAGAGGATTTCAAGAACTCAATAGCTAAAGGATATCAATGACTGAGTAGCTTCGAGTTACCCTGTTAGAGGATTTTCAACAAGCCGGTTAAGGCTACCCTGTTAGGGGATTTCACAACTGTTGAAGTGGTTAAAGATCAATAGGTATATCAATGACCTGATAATAGCACTCAATGCTAATGCAGATCTGCTTAAGCTCCTCTTCACCTTCTGCACTTACACTCTACAGATATAACTTCTCTCCTCTGGTCTGACAAGAATCATGTATCTCTTCTCTTCGATACACACACACAACCTTTGCCAACAACCTCTGAAAGAATCACAACATCGACCTTATAGGACAACAGACAGGTTGGTAGCATAAACCCTAAACCCTAGACCTGTTAGGTTAAGGAATTCAAACGGTTCAATCCTGATCGTTGATCATACTGTATTGAATGCAACAGTCTTGATCCAATCTCAAGACATTCTCCATCATTCATTTTTCATTGATTTCATGGCGGCTAGTAACCCATCACATGTTATCACCGTTTACAGACTTTGCACATTCTCGAGGTAGATAGGAACACTCTTCTTTATGCAAGATCCTTCACGCGCACAAGGCTTACGTGGCAACACTATTTCTTCTTCATTATCATGCTAACTTCATCACATAAAGTCACCTTGAAGCACTCCAACTAGAAACCCTGAAGTTGAGACCACCAACCGGTAGTCATGCATTGCTTCCATGTGCCGGTTCCCATAACCTTATGCCGGTTCACCTTGAACAAGAACACCGCTTCACTTTGGTATAGATACTGGTACACAGTGTTATACCAGTTCTTACATATGCCGATTCTCACCTCTTCAGTGTATTGACATCAATGACAACATACAATGTCATTATGTCCACATACCAGTTCTCATACCGATTCACATAATGCCAACAAGGGTGTCTCGATGTCAAACCCTTAGGATTTAAATATGGCAAAGTTAATTGTGCCAGATGTGTATGTTGATGTGGATTTGATCAAAGAGTTTTCCAAACACTATTGCCCAGTATCTAGGGTAATTAGAAGAAAGAACTAGTTTGCCCTAGTTTCAATTAACAGAGCTAGCTTTGTTGAAGCTTTCCAAATTACTGGTGCTGCATGTAGAGATATAGATTTGGAGCGGATTGCAGAGGATTATGACAAATACAAAGGTGTTATCAAGAAGCATGCAATGCCTAGATACATGCCTAGGGTGAATAGGAAACTGGTTATAATTCTAGATAGTATCAAACCACCATTTGACATCACACCTTTCCACCATTATATGCATTATACAATCTATGGATTATGCAGAGTGTTGGGTTTTGATGGAGATTCAACAGTGTCAGCTAAATTACTGATGATGGCTATGGACATTCAACACCCATATGTTGACAAAGATTACAATTATGTGGGCTATGTGGTTGAACACATTCATAATTCTCTAGTTGAAATTCAGAGTGGTGCACCCAACCCTACATTCAAGCATTATTCATTGCTGATGCATTTAATCTTGTTCTATAATGTTGAGTTCATGGATAAATAATTGGATCTTTTCAAAGAAGAACTGGGTGTCTTAATGCTAATACAAAGATGGACCCAGGTTTGGGACAATAGTTCTCCCCATTCTTCTTTCCTTTTCTTTGAAAATTGGATTGTTTTGCCAATTATGGAAATGCTAGGAATAAATAGGAAAAGATTGTCAATTAATGTTAGGAGAGTTTTGAGACCTTACCAGTATGTTCCAAACTGGTCTATTTCACATAACTGGGGGGAATTTTTCTTTTTTGATAACTTTATTGTGATAAGAGTCTATGGGTATCCTCAGCCTCCCCATATTTTACCAAAATTTGTTCCAATTAGGATTGGTTTTATGGAGTTTATTTAGCAATTGACACTAATTGAAAAATAATACCTTGAGAAACACAGGAAGGGTTCTCTTCTTCTTAGGCTTTGGGTTATGTCTGATTTTACCATTGGTAGGAGCTCCTTTGATGAAGTAAAATTTTCCTTAAATAGTATAGGTTGGTTAATGTTGTGTCTAGATTCTGTGATCCTGATCAATTTATTAAACGTGCATTGCCAAAAATGACACCTTGGGCCACAATAAAGGACCATGAACCATTGGATGATGAAGACATGGTTAGAAGTTTGCTGAGAAAAGAGGAAGTACAAGAAAGGAGAAGAAAATGGAAAAAAATGAAGAGAGTTGAAGCAAAATTGAAGGTTGTTGACCCTAGTTTCTTAGGTTTTTACCCTGATAACCCGTACCTGGAGAAGATTAACAGAATGTTGAGTTTATATGAAACTCTGATGGACCAAATGCCTCAAATTCCAGAAGTGGCTACTCAGCAGCAAGACCCCCAAGATGGACAATCTTCACATGGCAAGAGGCCACTTAGTGTGTCTGCTGATGATGTAGAGAGTGGGGATGAAGTTCAATCTACCCGAGTGCCACCTGCAAAGAAACAAAAAACCAAAGAGGTCGGTACAATTGTGAGGAGAGACCCTGCTAGAGCAATTGTTACAGAACAAGGACACTACTTTTATGAAATAAGGACACATCTCAGAGAAGCAGGGCAAAATGAAGAACATGGATAAACAAATAAAGCCCTTGCTCAAGGCTTTGATGAGCATGTGATGTTGTCAAATGAGTTCATGAAAGATGATGAATTTATTAAGTTAGATGAATTTAAATTTTTTTTGACAAGGCTGAAACAAAATCAATTAAGACAAAATCTGATCATAGAGGAAGGAAATGTAGAAAAGAAAGAGGAAATCATGAAGGCAGTGCATGAATATGATCCTAACAGGGAGCAAATATCTGTGGAACAAGCAAGATAATTGATTAAGAGTACTGGTATGATTATGATGTCTGACTGAGATATCCAGTCTATTTTTATTATTGATCAGCTTAGGAAGCAAGAGGACCCAATATTTAAAACTGAATTTAAAATTGGAGATGTAATAAGAGGATCATAATTTAATCCTAAGTCAAAGACACTTGTTGCTTGGTTTTTGGCCCCTTCCACTCAAAATCCCCACCTTCTAAATATCCAAGTAGAAAAGAAAGCTGACAGAATGATCTGGAATTTGTAGAACACAACTGACACGGAGATTGCCTCATTTTTTACTCAAGTTTCTTTCATGAATTTATCAAAAATAGAGGATTTGTCAAGAATATACACATAAACATATAGCCAATTGATTACATTATCTAAAAAATATGAAGAGAAACTGATGAAGAAGGGTGCTCTGGAGGAAGAGTTAGTAGAGTTGAAAGAAAAAATTACAAATGAGCCCCCTCCAATACAGATTACAAAACAAGTACAAGAAATACCAGCTGATGTGACAACAAAAATGGAGGAATACATAGAGAAAATTGAAAATCTTGAAAAGGAACAAAATGTCAAGGCCATCTCTGTTGTGTCAGGAATTCTGAAACACATGATTAATGTATTGAAAGGAAAATTGATGGTAGTGCATGATTTGCACATTTCTTTGAAAGAGGCAAGTAATACATCCTCTGAGGCTGTTGCTTTTCTTGGACCTTTGTTCAATGTTTGGTCAGGAAGAAGTAGATTAATGGATAAGCTAGATACCGCAATGATGTATAGTAACGAGTTCCCTCCCAATATCAGCGACACTAAAGAAATGGTGGAGGTAATGAATGCAACTTATGCATTTTTCACATATAAATGAAAAATTGCAGACATTTGGGGAAGGTTATAGTAAATTCGTGCCTTCAATTTATGGTAGTAATGGAGATTTGAAATCATTTTCTGACTAGACCAATGAATTTGATTTGATTCTGGAGGAAGAAGAAATAATCAAGCATATAGATGAACAGGTTGATGCTGATTTCCTTAACGGTATGCTTGATTCACTATTCAAGGTTGAGGTTGACCATGCAAAGTCTATTGTTGAGACTAGGGTAGCTACAGATGCCAGATGGATAGATTCAGTTGCAAAGTTGGAAGAGGTAAAGGCATTTAGTCAGCCAACAGAAAAAGAGGTGGATAAGTGGCAAGCCATGCTAAAGCAAAAGAAGAAATGTCAGGTTTCTACCCAAGATTCCTCAAAGTAATTCTAAGGTTGTTGAATCCTCATCTATAAAAGGATTCCAAGATTAATTTGAGAGGGATGACCACTTTTTTTGTGATTTGTAGAGAGGGATGGCCAGTTGGCCACTTTTATTGATGTTGAAAACTCTGATATAGTTATAATAGTTCAATTGTTTAAGAATTTGATAAGAGCATAGCTGAATCACATTTTGAATTTACTTTATGATATCATTATGAATATAATATCAATATCATTTGTAGTTTGAGATCTTCACATAATTGTCTTTGTGTTGAATTTATGTTTTCACTGTGAATTGAATGGTCAAGGGTTTTTCAGTTTACATATGAATTTGGGTTGTGTATGTAATGACATATTCATTCCTATTTATCTACAAATGAATCTTATTGAAGTTTATTATCAGATTGTTTTTGAATTGTAAGTGACTCTATGCCCTAGGATAAGGCACTGGTCTGTTGTCTTGATGTTGACTTGGCAAAGTGACCTTCCAATTATAATAGTTGATTCATTGTGGGTGAATATGTTTTCTTGTTTGCCTTTGATTATGAAAGTGTGATTTGTCTATGACATCTATCATGGAATTGGATCCTCAAAAGATATTCCCTTTAATTGAGTTGCATGCATGTTTTACTAATTATGTTGTATTCCTATCTATTGTGGTGTTTGATACTTTCATTCTTAATACTCTTATGATTTTATATGCTATGGATGTTTATGTAATATATATGGAGGTATTCTATGACTATCATGTACATGCTTTCCCTCCATAAAGTTGGCATTTACTCATACCTATAATCTGCCCACCAATTACAATGAGGTGAATACTTAATATGATTCCAGACTAACATAAATTTTGCATTCCTAGGCATAATAGGAAGCATTAAATGAAAAATTACATACACCATAACAATGCAACAAATAAAAAAAGTTAAAACTCATGATTCTGATCATTTGAAAGAGATAGAATTATATACCAGAGAGAAATAGATCATAATTTAATTTGTATTGAATCAAATTACTACTTCCATCGACCATCACGAAATAACTTTATATATAACTCCTTCAAGAACCTATACAAAGCTTGACACTAAATGCTTTTCATTTTCTCTGTAAATGACTACACAACTTGCTCCCTTCACCTAGAGTCTAGAATCACTACTGGAACGAGAAAAGGAACCCCAAAGGCACCAGAATTTTGGATTCTCAGAATCCTCAAGAGACCCCCCCAAAAGGAACCCTTCTAATGGCCTTGATTTCCCTTTTTATAGAAGAAAAGGGAGCAACAAGCTTTAGGCCAAGAGACACATGTCAAAAGAACATTTACTCTCAGCAATTAGGCCTAAAAGGCCATATGCAAAATTCTGTTACAAAAATATTCTTTATCCATGCGCTGGTCGTGAATCAAAATTTTCAACTGAAAATTGGTAGAAGCAAAACTACTTGAGCCATGCCATTATCACCCTGATGCCTTTGAATGAAATTCGAGCTGTTACATTCTGCCCAACAGATCATTTCCCTTCTCGAAAAGGATACTGGGACCTCGCAAGAAGTAACTTAGTAAAGTCACCCCTTAAAAATAAAATAGAGGAGGAAGCCTTCATACCCTGGAACAGAGAAAATGGAAAGAGGAGCTTGAGCCTTCATGCCCATGATCAGGGAAAGTGGAAACAAGAGCTTTAGGGTGAATGTAATATGTTGGGGAGGGGTTGCAACTTCCATGTCATCACAAAGATGACTTACTGCCACTCCCCACCCAAACACATCCTTCTTTAATTCCTTTGCGGGCTCCTTCTTCAAACCCCCTACCATCCTGTGGCAGAGTAGAAGCAGAGGATGTGCCATGCTTGGCCTTTCTTGATAAGAAAAGGATTTCACACCCCCTCTAGCAATCCTTCTCACATTCACAACCCCTCTGACAATAAACAAAATCACACACGATAAAATAAAAAACACCCATCTGGTATCACAAAGCACACAAGAACTCCATGCACAATCCCGCTCAAACATCATCTTCCTTTCTGAGGAAAAAACCACTCTTAGAAAATGAAAAAGGTTTCTTTTCTCTTCTACCAGTTAAGTCACTACTCCATTGTATTAATAACCTTTTAACACTTCATTTGGTGATGCTCATTCACGTGAAAAATCATCATTTTGGTGCTTTTCAATATGACCCTAGACTCTTGAAGTCATGCCTATCAAATCCACTGCATCCTGATAAGGCTCATCTTATGTGAACGATTTTGTTCTGATTTTATTCCTCCTTGATTGTACAAATTCAGCTTCAGAATCCCTAATAAGCAACCTCTAATTTCTCAGAGAAATCCAATTATTTGTGATCTCCCATCTCTAACTTAGAAGCTATCCAATCCTTTTATGCCTTTGAAACTGCCATCCTCACTTGTCTAATCAACCTCGACTCAGGAGAAAGCTTCAAACTAGTCCCTCAGGAATGAGTCGACATCCAAGCCTTAAAAATTCCTCATACATATTAGCTTGCCACCACAATCGTCGCTAACTCTCATGTTTGTTTAATGTTAGCATGTTTAGGTCATGAACTAGCAACCAGATAGTTTGGGGTTAAGTTTTATGGTTATCGCCATCTCACGAGGTAAAATGTCTAAAGATGTGATCAAGCCACAAGCTGGCATCAAGTTGGTTTGGGTTTGCATCGCGAGGTCTCTATCTTTTTGGGTGTTAGCGTTTTATGTTAGTGAGCTAGAGATTGTTAATGAAATTGCGTTGGTTGTAAGGTCTCGAGTTGGTTTGATGTCATACATTGTAGCCATGAGTAACTCATTTCGTATAGTTGTCGCTAGCTCTCATGTTTGTTTAATGTTAGCATTTGTAGCTCGTGAGATAGCGACTAGACAATTTGTGGTTAAGTTTTATGGTTATCGCCAGCTCGTGAAGTTAAATATCTGAAGACCTAATCAAGCCGCAAGCTTGCGAGTGAAGTGTTAGCGGTTAAGAGATAAACAATTTTATGTTGGTGAGTATGTGACAAGGGTTAAAGTTACCACTATCTCCAAGTCACTGTGGTGACAAAGACTTGACATTTTGTGGTCAAGAATTGGCGAGTGGCGGTTCAGTTGCCCTCAGTCACTAGATCTCGAGGTTATGAAGGCTTAGCATTTTTAGCTTGTGAGCTAGAGATAGAGTCGTAAGGGCTTGTCGCTAGGTCGTGTGATTTTCTAATGGGAAGTCTTTCAGGTAGAGGGTTGATGACTGTGTGCCATGTGTTTTAATGACTTGATGGGGACTGCTGAGGTGCCAATATTTTTTTTTTATGTTTTGGAAAAATATTGAAATCGCCAATATTTTTTTTTTATGGTTTGAAAATAGCTTGAAATCGCCAATATTTTTTTTTTATGGTTTGAAAATAGCTTGAAATCACCAATATATTTTTTTAATGGTTTGAAATAGGTTGAAATTGCCATTATTTTTTTTTAATGGTTTGAAAATAGGTTGAAATCGCCAATGCAATTTTTTTTTGGTTTTAAAAACATTACAATTTGCCAGGATTTTTCACAAACTTTGAGTGATCATGGATGATTCGCCAATGGAGATTATTATTTTTTCTCCGTAAATCGCAAAATTTTGCCAATAAAATTAAAATTTTCCTCGGCAATTATATAGCTTTTGCCAGGTTTTTACACCTTGTCCGAGGGGGGGGGGTTTCTTAAAGTTTTCCCTGTTAACAAGGGATTGCACCTCAAACTTCTCTCTCACGAAGAACTCATGAACAAGGGTTTGCACCTCAAATTTCTCCCTCACAAAGAAGAACTCATTAATGAAGTCTTCATAATAACTTGGATCCCTCTGAAGCTGGAAAGTTAGGCTCCCTCTGAAGCTGAAATGTCAAGCTTCCTCTAAAGCTAAAATGTTAGGCTCCCTCTGAAGCTAAAAAATGACATTTCCTCCTTTCAGAACAAGAACCCTTCTAAGTTGACATTTTACCTTGGCTCAGGTCTCGAGGTATCCCTATGTCAACTTCCGTAGAAGAAGCTAGAGGAGTAGACCTGGATTTGCACTCTCGAGTAATGTGACCATACTTGTCACACCTAAAACATTGAATGTGAGATAAGTCCTTCTTTTTCGGAATAGGATTTGGACCTCTGTCTCTATCCCTCTTTCTTATTTTTCCTCTTTCCATATAAGTGTGTGTAGCAAGGACTTAATTTTCTACATCATAATGATTATGCTCAGTTCTTCTTGATATTAACCTTGACTCTTCTTGAATACAATTAGCACGAAGGTGATCAAATTTGGGAAATTTGGATATCCCACTTATACCTTGGATAAATGGCTCCCAAGAGTGAGGGAGGCTATTCAACGCTAGCATGACAAGATCCTTGTCCACAACTTCATCTCCAATGGTGCTAAGTTGATCTCTCAATTTTGCAATCTTCATGAAGAAGGTTATGACTGATTCTCCCTTTGCCATCTTGACTTGGTGAGGTTGTTGCCTCAATGCAAGTGCTCTACTTGTGTTGTTGATCTCATACATCCCTTCCAATGTTTTGAATGTATCTCTAGCTGAATACATCTTGGAGATGATAGGAACAAGATGATCCTTCATGGAGTCAATCGAGATCTTCTTGGCTTTGACTGCATTCTTCTTGAATTGGAGTTTGTCCTCTTGATCTTCAGGGTCAAGCTGATCTTTTCCTTCTACAAATTGAAGTACATAATTCTCTTCAAGTGCAATAAGAACTCTAGCCTTCCATGAGGTGAAGTTCAAAGCTCCGTCAAGCCTTTCTTCAACTTTTAAACCAGTCACCATCTTCAATGCTGGAAATGGCGAGAAGGAGGTAAAGTGCTGCTAACAATCTCTGATCACAATCAATTCTAACCTGGCTCTGATACCATGTTAATTTTAGGATCATACTGTAGCAAATTAAATAATTTAATAACAGATAGACAAATCAATGCACACAAAGAACATCAAACTACCTTGGGAAAACCTCCCTCTTGGAGGTGAAAAACCCAACAACTAATCTCAAATATTTATTATGCAATAATTAGAGGTAATTACAATATGCTTCAACACTTGAAGAAATTAAGATTAGTAATATATGCACATAAGAAAAACATACACAATGATGCAGTTATCTATAAGAATAGAGTGGTTGCTATCACAAGTAGGTTCGTTGACTCAGAGATGAAGTTCACAGCCTTAGAATGAAGATCATTGTCACCAATGATAATTCACAGTCTTCAAATGATGTTCGCTGACCACAAGAATGTGTTCACTATCTTCAATAAGGTGTTCACTGTCTTCAATAAGGTGTTCACTGTCTTCAATAAGGAGATCACTGACCTTCCAATGATGATTGCTGACAGAAAGAATAGTTGTTGCACCTAGGGTAAGGTTCACTGGCCTCAATGGTAGTTCACTTGACCTTAAGAATAGTTCACCAACAATAGAAGATAATTCACTACTCAATGATGGTTTTTTGTCCTTGAATAATGCTTTGCAGATCACAGAAGTAGTTCACTTGAGTGTGTGTATTTACAATGATATTTACTTTGCATATATATATATATGTGCCGCTAGCATCCCAAATCACTTAAGTCAACCTTGTCAACTTTGGCGCCAAGAGGAATAGGTCATAATTAATTACAAGTTACATGTGAGAGATGATTACAAGTTACATATATCACAAGTTACATATGACGCCCAATTAGGGCCCGACTATTATTGTCTTCTAAGGCCGACAGGGCCTCATACACACTAGGTGAGCTAGGTCAGCCCTAGAAGGGCTCCAACCTAGCTACATACTTCAACAAAGAGAAGCTATTAGCACTGTTGTTTACACATTCAACTGAGTTCATATTAGAGGTGATACCGGTAAGACTCCTTATGAGATATGGTTTGGTCATGTTCCTTCAGTGAGATATTTCAGAATATTTGGTAGCAAATGTTATATCAAGAGATATGATGACATAAGAAAGTTTGATGCAAGAAGTGATGAAGGAATTTTCTTGGGATATTCATCAAAGAGAAAATACTACCACTTCTACAATAAGAGACTGAGAAAGATAGTGGAAAGTGCAAATGTGAAGGTGGATGAAAGAAATCAGAGCTTGCAAATATGATGATGGTCAACATATTGATCTAAATCCTATTCAGACTGAAGAATTGAAGTAGAATGGTTTGGTAGAGACAATTAATCAGAATGTTGCTGCTGTCGATGAAGAGGTGCAGGAACCTGGAAATCAGAACAATCAGAAGACTTTGAGGTATGTAAGATTGAATCATTCAGAAAATCAAATTATTGGAGATAAAAAAAAGGTGTGATGGCAAGAAGAAAGTTAGCTACTGAAGAGGTATGTTTGATTTCTAAATTTGAACCTAAAGATGTTGTTGAGGCTTGCAAAGATGAAAATTGGATGAGATCTATGGAAGAAGAGTTAAATAAGATTGAAAATAATAACACATGGGAGCTTGTGCCTAAACCTAAAGATAACAATGTGATTGGTACTAAATGGGTATTCAGGAATAAATTGAATGAAGTCGGTGAAGTTGTCGAAAATAAAGCAAGATTGGTATGCAAAGGATATTCTCAAAAAGAAGGGATTGATTACAAGGATACTTTTTCTCTGGTAGCCAGACTTGAAGCTGTTAGACTTTTTCTTGCATATGCTACCTATAAAAATTTCAAAGTGTATCAGATGGATGTCAAGTAAGCTTTTTTGAATGGTGATCTTGAGGAAGAAGTCTACATTGAGCAACCTGGTGGATTTTCATTATCATATGATGGAGACATGGTATGTAAACTAAATAAAGCTCTTTATGGATTGAAACAAGCCCCTAGAGCTTGGTATGATGGATTGGATAAGTATTTGCTAAAATTAGGATTTAACAAAGGGACTGCTGACAACAATCTATATTTTAAGATTGAGAATGATAACATATTGATTGTTGAAGTCTTTGTTGATAATATTATCTTTGGAGGAGATGATGACTTGAGCATGGAGTTTGTCGATGATATGTAGAAAGAATTTGAGATGTCTATGATAGGAGAGAAGAAATTTTTCTTAGGTTTGTAAATTTCATAGACTGGAAAAAGTATTTTTATATCTCAAACTAAATACGTGAAGGAATTTCTAAAGAAGTTTGGGTTAGATGACTCCAAACCGGTTGGAACTCCTATGGCGGTTGGCTACAAATTGTCTAAGAATGATGAATCTCTGAAAGCTAATCAAAGTTTGTACATGTCTATGGTTGGTGGACTGCTATATCTTACTCATACTAGGCCGAACATTAAGCATGTTGTGTGTGTGGCTGATAGATATCAAGATGATCCGAAAGAGAATCATGTCACTACTGTAAAGAGAATATTTAGATACTTGAAGGGGATTGTGGATTATTGTTTGTGGTATTCGAGGAATGATGATTTTATGTTATGTGCTTACACTGATGCTAATTGGGCTAGTGATATTGATGACTAGAAGATTACCTCCGATGGTGCTTTCTTTTTAGGTAAGAAATTGGTTTCAAGGGCTAGTAAGAAATAAGATTCAGTGTCCTTAACTACTGTTGAAGTTGAGTACATTGTTGCTGGTGGTAGCTGCACTCAGGTAGTTTGGATGATGCAAATGTTGAAGGATATCAAAGTTATCTATGATGATCCTACTGTCATATACTGTGATAATTCTAGTGCTATTAACATGTTAGAGAATCCAGTGTAACATTCAAAAACTAAACATGTGTCAATCAAATATCATTACTTGAGAGAAAAAGTCAGTGAAGAGGAAGTGAAGCTAGAATATGTGTCTACAAAGGAACAAATTGTTTATATTTTCACTAAGCCTTTGCCTGCAGATACATTTGTTTATTTGAGAGACAAGTTAGGGGTATCCACCCCTCCTAATGAGAACTAGATGCATTGAGTTGCATCAATCTGTGGACTTCATAGTCTTATTTCTTTATCCAGATTGATGAGTTGGTGCTGCTCATCTGGCAGAGTAGTCTGTTGGATTGATTATCTATTTATGGGTAATAAAATCATGACTTGTTTATCTAAGGGGGAGAGTTTGGTTTTCTATTTTGAGATCTTTGGCATTGCTATCAAAGGGGGAGAGAAGCATGTGAAACACTGTCTTATCTGTTTGATCTTAGGGGGAGTCTACTGGAGATGTTTTTCTTTCTTTGCATTAATTGTTTTTCACATTCATATGTTGCCATCAATGCCAAAGGGGGAGATTGTTGGATATTGTTGCTGCTAGGATATGTTGATCTCATTGATGTCAACATATTCTTGTGATTTATTGCTTTAGTGCTTACAGATTGGTTTATTGGGATTTCAGTTTGGTGTATGGAGTATTTCTAGTATCATTATATTCTTCTATATTAGTTTTTGTGATCTAGGAAGCTGAATTGATCATAGCATATGATCTAGTTTGTGTTTTGTTTTTCTGATCAGTGCTTTGTAGAGTTCACTATTTCCTCTAGTATATTTCAGTGTGATTAGATCTTGAGCTGAGTCTTTGGGAGATTGTTTGGGATGGTCTTGTGTATCTTTATTACAGATGGTTCATTATTTTTTGCTCTGCAATTTATCTTTCTTCATGACAGTTGTTTTTGATTAAGGTAAAAATAGGTTTTGAAGGGCCCCTGAAACCCTTTACAAATGAAACTTAACAGATATAGCAATAAGAGACAAAAAGGAACAAACCAACGAAAAGCCAGCCAAAAACCATAGAGAACCGGCTAAAGCCCCTCAAAGACAACAAAACTAGCTAGACCCGAGAGAAGAAACTAATTGATTTTTTTCAGGGCATTAGCTAGGGTTTTGCTAATCCCATATAGGTCTTTGATATTTTCCCCAAGATTAGGGATATCCTTAGCATAAGCAACCACAACTTTCTTGACACTTGCCCTGGTCCTCTTTGCAGCACCACCTGGAGTAGCTTCACCACTGCCAATCTTGATAGTATCTTCATCCATGTCAAGGTCCACCATCGGTTTAGGAGAACTGGAATTATCAAAGACCTTAGCAACATCCTCCAATTTTTTAGTGACAACTGACATGATATTCGGGATAATGCCCAACAATTTTTTCATTGCCACATTCCCTTCTTCCAGTGATTTAACCTTCTCCTCCATATCCTACTTCCATTTTATCTGATCCCTATCATCATCCTTCCTCTCTTGTCTGTCTTTTTTCCATTTTTTCCAGGTTCTTCAAAAGTTCATAGGTCCATCTGTCATAATCTAGTCTAGCCTCAGTGAGTTTTTTGAGGTTATCCAAGAATAACCCTTTACCCGCACTTTCCTTATCCTCACTTAAACTGTCCTTAGTCATATCCTTCTCAGGTTCCTTATTCTCCTCCCTCTTAGAATTCACATATTTTTCCTCATTATCCTTGTATTCCACATCCTCCATAGGGTGGCTGTTGTCATTACCAGAGCAATCACTATGGATTGGGCTTTCATTATCTGACTCATTATCACCACCTTCTTCCTCAACACCCACCTCCTCATCTTTCCAGCTGTCTGCACCATCAGAATCATCTATATCCATTTCACTGCCTTCTTTTCCAGTTTCCTCTGTTTCGATCTTTTCTTCATGTGTTTTCGTCCCAGAGGCACTCTTACTTTTTTTTGCTAGAGGTCACCTTCTCCTTGCTCCTTGCTAGATTCGCCTCCCTCCAGCTTTCTCTTGCCTTTCCCTGGAGAGGTGGATAACCTCTTGTTTTCCAACATGGTGAGGGTTTTACAGTGCTCATAAATGAGCAGCAAAAGCCCGCAATGGAGAACTGGATTTGAGGGATTCTTACTGTGTTTATTGAGGGACCTTGAAAGGGACTTGAAAAGATAATAGAGTAGGGAAACCCTTTTGTCATGTCTGGAATGATTTAGTAGAACAAAGTGGTAAGTGTGGGCCCTAGAAAAATGGCCCTCAACAATGATATATTCCATTATGGCATTCAAAACCCACCACCAGATTTTCTTGATATTGGAGGCTTCATAGTATCCCCTTGTGGGTTTGCCAATTTTAGCCCTCTCTTTTTCCTTACGTGGGAACATATTTACCATGTTATTGGAGACTTTAAGGTCTCTAAAAAAATTAAGCCCTGAGTGGGGCATACCACTCATAGTAGCTATGAGTCCTGCGTCCAATTTGAACTTTACCCCATAGATTTTAAAGGACCCATTACACCAATTTTCAGAAATTTTGGAAACGGCGAGATTTACCCTACCTTTGTCATAATCCCCCAGCTTCTCCATAAAGCTTGTGAGGGACCAACATCTTCGTGACAGTTGTTGTTGTTTGAGTGTTTTTGAGTTTTCGACGTTGACACATGAAGATTTGATAAGTGATGTTGGTGCATCTGTTACTAATGATTATAATGTGCTTGTTGGTGTTTCTTAATTATGTCCTATTTGTTTTGATGATTCACATTGATCATTCTGCAAGTTGTTGATTTTGTTGATCCAGTGATGTTCTTCATGTTATGCAGTATTTCTGGTTGTGTAGCGTGTTGCGGTTGATCTTGGCATGATTAACAATAGAGATGAGCATTTGGAAATTTGAATTCGGTCCATGTTATGTCATGTATATCATTAGATTGGTCTGGTAGTTGATCCTTGTATTGTGTGATATAATTTTGTAATTGTGAGTTGAGGGTTTAGCTGACCTTGTTGTCAAGGTTGATGAATTGTATAAATAGGTGATATTGTCATGTAGCTTATGTGTCAAGGTTGTGTCTGCATTATTAGAGAGTAGTATATATGCGAATAAGGATTCATCTTTCAGTGTGATGTATTGAGAAAAGATTGGTGTTGCAAAGCAGATAATTGTGCTTAACCAGACCTATCATCAGGAATTTGGAGATGCTATTATTGTAGTTCATTCCTTTCAGATTATAGTATGAATCTTATTGTAAGTCAGTGAGACTTCCCTGAGGGCTGTAGCCTTCCAGGTCATTATATTTTGGGCAGTGAGCTTTAGGTAGTGTGCCTGAATGCATGTGCATTCTCCATTGTAATGTTTACACATATTGTTGCAGAGTATCATCATATTGTGGGTAGGTTCCCATCGTGGTTTTTCCCTTAATCTGGTTTTCGACATCAAAATCTTGGTGTTGTGTGTTGTGTTATCAATTTTCTTCTCTTTGTTATTGTTGTAGTTTATCAAATCTATATTTGTGATTAAGTTTGTGGATCCGGTGAAACCTGATTCACCCCCCCCCCTCTCAGTTTTTTTTTATTGTTGCTAATAGGGTCACGATGGTGTTGGGAAACTCGGTGGTTGACATAGCTATACTTGTTAAGGGGTCTGCTGATTCTAATATTTTTTGATTTATTTGCATAAGCTAAAAAACTAAAACTAAATCTAAAGTAACCGATGATAAAGAAATAACAAAAGAGAAAGGGAATGCAAGGAGATGATGAATATATGACATTTATTCCATCTGACAATATCAACTAAACCTGGAGGAAATTGGAACATTCACATACACCAACATGCAAATTATCAATTTAACATACTAATTAAGCTAGACTCAATGGAAAGAAAAACTAAACTACATTGACATCAACATCAATCACCATATACATGCGTAGATTAGAGCAATGCAAAGGCAACTCTCTCTAGATCTAGGAAGTCGAATCAAACAAAAGAGTATTAAACATTCATCACATGAAAGAAAACAACTGAAGTAAATAGGAAATTGTATTAAAGTTCATATATTTGCCTTCAAATGAGGATGTTTATTCAACAAATTTGTCACACTGAATGTCTGATTTTGCTTACATCAAGTTGCTTCCAGCTATGCTAACTTAAAAATGCAATGAAAAATATCTAGAATGACCTTCAACCAAGTTCCAAAAAATTTCCATCTCCTAGGCTACTTTTAATTCTAACTATGGCCTCCAATATTCAATCTTCAGACCCTTGAAATGGCCTGATTCATTACATTAATAGTGTCTTTCCTCCTATACTCTAGGAGTAAACTATGCCTAAGAATCAATTACAAAATGGTGGGAGTTGCAGTCAACATGCAAGTCGCTGCTTTTGAACTCCACTTAGCTATCACTTGTTGCATGTGAACCCCGAGTCTTCTTTAGAGGTGACTACACTCGTAGTCTCCACATGTACAATGTCCCTTGATGACAGTGCTGATGCATAACAGGTGTAGTCCAAGCCTTCCCTTAAAGCTATAGTTTTCAACAAGATTATGGTTTCCCTCTTTGTGGTAACAGGGATGAGAGGGGAGTTAACTTCTTATTTGTCACATGTTCTCCTTGTAACCATGATAGTTTCGTATGTAGTAGTCTATTGAAGTGGATGATGCAATTTCTTTCGAGCTTGATCTTGTTCTTGGCTTTCTTCCTTGGGGTGGTTAATATTTCCATAAGAATTCTTCAATCTACACAAGAGATTACATGTAATTAGTACCTTAGAAGGTTGATTAGAAAGTAATGGACTTCAAAATCTCGGGGTTTCAAGGTCAAAAGAAACCATTACGCATGATTTTGGGATCTTGGAGTTCCGGGATTTCAAAGCTTGAAACTCAACAAAGAGACCAATTCCGGGGTTTCAGGATCCCGAAATCTTGAGGTGGACTTGGCGAGAAAGACCAGGACTTTAGAATTCTGGAATCTTGAAATACTCAAGGAACAAAAGAGGCCAACTCTGGGACTCTAGGAACCCAAAGTTTTGAAGTTGGGGGAAAGAAGAAAGGCGAACTCTAGGATCCTAAAAACTTGGGGTTTCAGAGTTTGAAGCAAGCCAAAAGGGAAGTTTTGAGACTATGGGAACCCGAAGTTATGAAACAAAGAAAATGAAAACCCTAACTATCGATTTATAAACCAACTTATTTGTAGAAAAACCCTAATCTACCAAACATGAAAACACACGAAACAGAAAGACAACAAAGAAAAGAAACACAAACACAAAGCCGGGAATAGTAGAACTCACCCGATCAAGGAAAAAAGAAGGGACACAAAGCGCACCACAAATTTCAATTTTTTTCAATTTTTTACTTTACTGATGATTGCATTCTTTTTTAACTTTTCTCAAATTTCAAACAATGAAGTTTGATATTGGGTTGGGAACCACGGTGGACATCGTGAAGGAAACAATAATCTTTGGATTTTTCACCTTGAAAAGAGTTACCAAACCTAGTATAAACTAACCTATGAATTCTTAAGATGTGTATTTCATGATAGGTTTTCAACTGCTTCCTAGAAACTCAGAAATGTACCAAGTCATGATACATGCTAGAACCTTCAAGATTGAGAAGTATGAAATTAAACTAAAGTTTCTAAGGCAAGTGTTTGGTTGAGTATCCAAAAAATACCTGCAGCAAACTCCTAACTAAAGTCAATCTTGGTTATACTCCTTGTATATGGTGAAAATGGATAACAACAATAACGATATTGAAAGGCTAAATAGATTCAACCACAAAACCCTAGCCTAACAACAACAAAGATCCACCATAACATATGAAGATTACCTAAGACAATGCAAATCAAATGAAATCACAAAGATTATACCATCACATGTCCAATAGGGTTTGGATCTCCATTCTTCCTATCTCCATTGATCTTGCTTGATATATTTGCTCTCAGATTTTATATGCACAAGAGCTCAACAAAGAACGGAATGTGGTTGCAAGTAGGATCGCATATGCCAAGTAGTCAATTGATCAAGTAGTTAGGATGATTGATTAGATTGCATAGAACGATTAGGGTTTGATAATGAAGGAAGCATCTCCTTATACAAAAGACACAATAAGAAATGGAGGGATAAGATTGAGAGGTGTAAAAGGAGGTCGGCTATGATTAGAGGGTAGGTAAAAGAAATAATAAAATAATGAAAGGGTAGGTAGTGTATGAATTAAGAGATGAATGACATGTGTCATGGGTAGAAAAAGTTAATGAATTAATTAAATAAATAAAGATTTATTTAATTAATAGAAGAAGTGGGATCAATTAAATAAATAAGATATTTATTTAATTTAGGAAAAGGATAATTTAAATAAATAAATGTATTTATTTAAATGAGAAATAAGGCTAGAAGAGGATAAATGAATTAATTAAATAAATAAAGATTTATTTAATTAATAGAAGAATTAAGCTAAGATAATTAAATAAATAAAATATTTATTTAATTAGACTGGACAATTTTGGTTGTCTGCACTCCCTTATGCAACTCTCCAACTTTAAGCTTGGAACATGGAAGCCCCAAACAAAGAAAAGTGAAAGAAGCAAGACACAAGAGAGGAACAACCAACAAAATTCCACATGCAAGAGAATAACACAAAACAAAAAGAAAGAACAAGGGAAAGAGGGGGGAAATGAGAAACACAACCAAAACACAAGAAACACAACATCGACACTCAAGAAGACACTGACACACAAGAAAGAAAGAAAAGACTAAACAAGGAAACAACAAAAGAAAATAGAAAGAAAACTAAACTGCTCCTACCTAGCTAGCCTAAACTAACACTAAACCAACTTAAGACTTGATCTCAACAAAGCAGGACAACAAAAAGTTTGACCACTTCTTGACTAACTTTTTCATTATGTTCAGTAGTAACAACTTAGTTGGCCAAGTCGTAAGTCTAGAAAATTCATTTTTGTACTTAGAAATGTAAAATTTTAACAATTTTTCAATTCATTCTGAGAGCAAAAAGATTTACATATCACTAATTGTGGGTTCTCATCTTGACTGTGATCTACTTAGAAAAATGTCTTTATTTCCCTCGCATCATATTCAAACACAAAGATATCAACACATAGAGGAAAAAGGAAGGAAGACACTTGATTTGATTGCATTGTAGGAGCATGCTCCCACATAGTGACTTCATCAATATGAGGTCCTAGCTCAAGGTACAACTTGTTGTCTCTCTCACATTCATATATTTCAAGAAAAGCAACATATGTCAGTGACATGTTATGTTGATTGTCAACAAGATGAGCTTCAATTTCTAACACATCATTATCATGAATAGAAATCCTAAGCGGTGAACTAAGACATTCGACTACCATTGGACTATTTAATTCAAAGCCTTCTTCTAATAAACAAGAAATATGAGGTTATTTCTTATTTAGATTACCTTCTTTAGTATCCATCTTAAAATCTGCAGCAATATCTCACGCAAGTATAAAATCAAAACAACATACCTCCGGGCGTGAATATGAAAGATGAATTCTACATGAATCACGTACTGCAAAATCTTCTATATTACTGAAGTATCCTAGATTGTCCATTGTTGTACTTATCTCTTCTACAAGGTTCATCATTCTTTGTAGTTCCTCTTCTGTAGTGGGCTAAACACAATATTCACTTTTAGTTTGCAGTATTTGGAGATCCTCCTTTTCATGCACAATATCAATTCATCAATTCCCTGGATGAGATCAACAAAAGTAGAGATTAATGAATCAATATTTAGCATTTCATCATTCAATTTGAAATCTCTAGCAAATGACAAACAAGATCCTCCTATTAAAATTTTATTTAAATCAGATTAGATAGGCAATCCCTGATTTCCCATTAACGAGCTAGTGTAGAAAACTCTATTTTTAATTTTCTCTCATGGGTATGCTCTTGGTCCTCTTGCATTTCATCAAGATCGACCCTGTCATAAACACTTTTCCACAATAGAGAGTTAGTTTCATGCACATAAATAGTTTCATCAACACCTATCATAGTTCCCAATCCACCCTCATGGTTGATATAAATCTAATCTAGACATTCATCAAGAATTTTTTAATTTTGATCAACTTATCTATTTGTGTCAAGAGATTTACTTCCCAACTTGTCATCAACACATAAGAAAATATCTTCTACAATTTCATCTAAGAATACTTCTCCTTGATTCTCATTATTGCAATTCCATTCACTTGAATTCAAATTCAAGGGAAAGATGCATGTTGTCATCTCCTACATGGCTGATTTCAAACTTATTACTCTCATCAATACAAATGCAACCATCATTCACCTTTTCAACTTCATAATCTTTTACAAGATCAGTCCTATTACTCACAAAATCACTTAATGAGTCAACATTACTACCTTCCAAACCAATGGGACTATCATCTGTTAATGTAATCACACCAAGGTCAACCATCAACTTAGCTTCTTTGTTCAATGAATTCAAACACAAATCAACATTGTTATTACATAGTGAACTCAATTCATCATCTCTTTCATGTTCATCAATAAAGGCATAAACACCAACTTACCAACTTCATCCATACTTGTCTTAAATTCTTTATCATGCTGGCTCTCATCAAGAAAATTGCCTTCATGGGTGAGTGGTTGTGAATCCTCTTGTGCCTTGAGTACTAGGAGTTGTTCTCTCAACTCATTTGTCAATTCAAGGTCCCAGTGATCTTCGAGGGGAGTGAATACATCCTCAAATTCAATAATGTGTTTCAAATATCTATCCATTCGCTCAAGAAAAACACACAAATTAATCTCATAATGCTTCTTTGTGTAGTGTATTCTACACCCATTTACTAATGCAAAATCTATTAGGACCCAGAAGCAACTGAGAGAGGGGGAGGTGAATCAGTTGTCTATTAATTTCAACCAAATATAACTTAATCTAACTTGATGCATAATACCGGTAAACCAAACTTAATGCCGGTTGACAGTTTAACAGTTAATGACAATACTAGTGAAGGTTAATGGATGAAACAAAAATACAAATAACATCCACAACACATAACACATATATTTGTACATGGAAACCCTTTAAGGAGAAAAACCACTATGGGAAACCTTACCCACAATTGGATGATACTACTGCAGATAGTATGTGTGTACAAATGGGGTCTGCACATGCAGAAAGGCCAACTGCCTAGAGCTCACAGCTCAATCACAAAATGAGAGTCATACTGACTACAATTGGATGGTTAGATCCAATGATAATGTACTGCTCAAAGTAGCATCTTCATATGCTGGATTCAATACCGGTTAAGCTCTGATTGTCTTCTTCATACCTTCCTTGAATCTTCAAATAATGTTTGTGTGAGTAGCTATGCTTATATTCACATATAACTTATTACTTTCCTCTTACTCTACTCTTTTAATCTCACAAATGAGATTTTACATATATACCAAAACCTAAGACCAAATGTGTAGGTCAGCTCACTAAGAATATTACAATTAAATCAATTACAAATGAATCAATATGCGATGCATCATGTCGGCTTAATGCATTTATAATAATAACCAATCAATAAATCATCTCCATAACATGTCATGCTGATCTGGAATAGATAAAGCATGCCGGTCCATAACCTAGACCAATTTGTCGGTAACAACAAATATGCAAACTCAATTAAACCAATAACCAAATCACCAAAATCAAGTGTCCAAACCATGTCTTCGATATAACGAAGTGATCTCTAGATGATAACAAGTCATCCTCTGTGCCGGTGAATAATATAATCTGCCGGTGAACCAAATACCGGTGACTATGCATAAGTCACTGAACATGCTAGTGAACATAACCAAAGATCTCCAGAAGGATAGGTGTTGACAAGTGTTGACATCAATGACAAAACTAATGCAACACATCCATAATACCAACAATCTCCCCCTTTGGCATTGATGGCAGTACAAGATGGAAAAACCATCTAAGTGCCAAAGCAGAAATGCTAAGAACCAAGAACCAACAATCTCTCGAATCAATTACCAGAAATAAAAATACAAAATATCTATCCCCCAATGAGTAATCTCTTCCCAAAAGATAATGTGTTTTTCCATAGATATCTCTCCCCCTTTGACATCAAATGCCAAATCTATATAAAAACCAGATATAACCAGTTCATATAACTAATTACAAATACTAACTTATCCAGCTACTCCCCCTGAGAAGTAGCTCTCCTTCATCAAAGCCAGAAAATGATTTCTTTGTTAATTCCTGCCAGTTTGATGCCATTTTCCAACTGTCTAAGTCTCTACGGGTGAGGGTATTACACCAAGCTTCTCTCTGAGATATTCAAAAGTTTCCTTAGGCAAAGGCTTGGTAAAGATATCTGCAATCTTCTCTTTAGTATTCACATAAACCAATTTCACTTCTTTTGCTTCAACATTCTCTTTCAGAAAATTGAATTTGATAGAAACAAGTTTAGTTTTAGAGTGAAATACCAGATTCTTGGATATATCAATTGCTGCCATATTATCATAGTAAATAATTATAGGTTCTTTTCATTTTAGCTTTATGTCCTTCAACATTTGCTTAATCCATAATACCCAAGTACAATTAGTTGCTGTTGCAACATATTCTGATTCTGCTATTGATAATGATGTACAACTCTGTTTCTTACTCAACCATGAAATCAATCTGCTACCAAGAAAGAATGCTCCACCGGTGGTACTCTTTTTGTCATCTACATCTCCTGCCCAATTAGCATATGTGTATGCACATAAATCAAAATTTTCATATTTAGGATACCATAAGCCAAGATTTGTTATGCCTTGTAGATATTAGAAAATCCTTTTTATTGCTAATTCATGATTTTCTTTAGGATTACTCTAAAATCTTGAAACAATACATACTCCATTCATAATATCAGGTCTTGTTTGTGTCAAATACAGTAAACCTCCAATCATGGATTTATATCTTGTCGGATTAACAGGTGCTGTATCATCCTTCAATGATAGTTTGTCTGTTGTAGTCATAGGAGTACTTGCCGGTTTAGAGTTTTCCATACCAAAATTCTTTAGTAGCTCTTTCAAGTACTTTGATTGAAATATGAATAATACCTTTATCAGTCTATGAAATCTGCAATTTTATCTCCCCAATCATAGACATTTCAAATTCTTCCTGCATCTTATTAGAAAAGTCTTTACACAATCCATCTTCTCCTCCAAAAATTATATCATCAACAAAAACTTCAATAACCAAGATGTCATCATTAGTCACTTTGAAATATAAGTTGTTGTCAGCATTACCTTTAGTGTAACCAAGCTTCAAAAGATATTTGTCAAATCTAGCATACCGAGCTCTATATCTTTCCTTAACCATATAAAACTTTCCTTAACCTGCAAACTATATCTTTGTCATTTTTCAAGGAAAATCCACCAGGTTGTTCAATATAAACTTCCTCTTCAAGATCACCATTCAGAAATGCACATTTAACATCCATTTGATATACTTTATAGTTCTTGTGTGCTGCAAATGCTAGAAATAGTCTGCCTGCGTCAATTATAGCTACCGGTGCAAAGGTTTCATTGTAATCAATTCCCTCTTTCTGTGAATATCCCTTACACACTAATCTTGCTTTGTTTCTGATTACCTTACCATCTTCATTAAGTTTATTTATGAATACCCATTTAGTTCCTATTACATTTTTTGTTTTTAGGGCGGGGAACCAATGTCCACGTGTTATTCTTTTCAATTTGTTCCAATTCATCTTGCATAGCTTTAATCCAATGTTTATCTTCATATGCTTCAATAACTGATGCTGGTTCAATTTGGCAAAATTAAACATACCTCTTCATTTTTCAGTCTTCCTCTAGTCATAACTCCTTGATACTTATTCCCAATTATCTGACTTTCAGAGTGATTCAATCTTACATACCTGGGTGTATTCACTTGTTGCTTTTCTTTAGTCACTATGGAATTCTCTGATGATGCCAGTGTGACCAGATCAACAATCTATACCGGTGTATTCAGTGTAGGTTCATTTGTGATTATCTCAACTGCCGGTTCAGAGTCCATAGACCTTGAATTACCTCTAAACTGTTCATCAATCTTCACATTTTCACTCTCAATGATTTTCTGTAATCTTTTATTAAAACATCTATATGCTTTGCTCTTAGATGAATAACCAAGAAAAATTCCTTCATCACTTCTAGGATCAAATTTACCAATATAATCATCTCTCCTAATATAACATTTGCTTCCAAATATTCTGAAATATTTAAGAGTAGGAGTATTACCAAACCATAGTTCATGAGGGGTCTTACCGGTTTCACCTTTGATGTGAACTCTATTGAATGTGTAAACCGCTGTATTCACTGCTTCTCTCCAATACACATGAGGTAGGTTTGATTTTGATATCATGCTTCTAGTTGCATCCAGAATAGTTTAGTTCTTCCTTTCCACAACTCCATTTTGCTGGGGTATTCAAGGTGCTGATAACTATCTTCTAATTCCATTCACTTCACATAATGTATTAAATTCCTTAGATGTGAATTCACCTCCTTGATCTGATCTTAAACATTTAATTTTCTTACCAGTTTCATTTTCTACCATTACCTTGAATAGTTTGAATTTCCCAAAAGCTTATGATTTCTCCTCGAGAAAAGTAACCCAACACATTCTAGAATAATCATCAATGATTAGCATAAAACATCTATCTCCTTATAAACTTCTAGTTCTTGCCGGACCACATAGATCAGTATGAATTAAATCAAGAATATTATTGGATTTCTTTGGAATACTCTTAAAAGTTGTTCTAACTTTCTTTCCAAATTGACATTCCTTACATAACGGATTGTGAGGTTTTACAATCTTAGGTAAATCCCTTACTGCCTTAGTTGTATTGATCTTTACAATGCAGTCAAAATTCACATGACAAAGTCTCTTATGTCATAACCAACTTTCATAAATATGTGCAATCAAGAATGTCTTCTCATTGTTATTCAAGTGAAAGATATTACCTCTAGTTTGATTACCGGTTGCAATTTCCAAATCAGATCTATTCATGATTTTGCATTTATCATTCTTGAATTGTAACTGAAATCCCTTTTCAACTAATTGAGCAACACTCAAAAGATTATGTTTCAAACCTTCAACATAATAAATGTTGTCAGTATTGTGCTTACCATCAAAAGATATAGTGCCCTTTCCTCTGATCAAACAAGCTTTATCATCCCCAAATCTTACTAGACCTACATTGTATTCTTGAAAGGTTAAGAATTTACTTTTATCACCAGTCATATGATGTGAACATTTGGAATCAATGATCCATTCATCCCTTTCTTCAATTTTAGCTGTCAGGGCCTGCTCTACCAGTTGTATAATAGGTGCCAGTTGATCTTCTGTTATTGCAACAAAATCCCATCCATTATCTGCTGGTTCCTCATCAAAATCATCAATAACTCCTTCATCAGCATAGTAACATGATTTATCTCTATTCTTCTTAAATCTGTATCTCTGATATTCAAGCTTAGGCTTATATGTTCTTTTAGCTTCTTCTTTCAATCTTGCATGTCTATCAGAACACCTAGATACCATATGACCAATTTTATTGTAGTTAAAATATTTAAAGGGTGCTTTAATTTCATACTTACTTCCAACTGGACCTTTGGGTATTTTTCTTGCAAATAGTGCTTCAAGCTCTTCCAATTCTTCATTCTCTTTTCTGATGTCTTCAAGTTCTCTTGCATAAAGTGCTTTCCAATCAGATTTCTCAGATGATGATGATGATGTTGTAGATGATGATGATGTTTTGAAAGCTAAATCTATTTTAATTGTAGCAATAGGACCAAATTCCTCAAGTTCAAGAGCTGAAAGTTTTCCAACCAAGGTATCTCTAGATATTGATGTATTAGGCATTGTTCTCAATTCATTTATAGCAGTTACTTTCATTTTTTATTCCGGTGGAAATGCTCTTAAAACTTTGGAAACAATTTCATCTTCACTTAAGGATCCTCCACAACATTGTATACCCAAAACAATTTCATTAACTCTTTCCATAAAAGCAGAAATTCTTTCATCTTTTTCCATTTTCAGATTTTCATACTTGACCTGGAAGCATTCCAGTTTTGCAATTTTGATAGTGGTATCACCTTCATTCAATGTCTCCAATTTTTCCCAAATGGATTTAGCAGTAGATTAGTCTAATAATCCCATGATTTGCTGATCTGACAATACTCTCAAAAGTGATTCTCTTGCTTTGCAATCATACTCCTGATCTTTAGCCAAGTTTGGTGGATTAGATTGACTCTATGTAGGACCAACATAGCCATTCTTTGTAGCATCCCATATGTCTCTTCCAATGCAGTTTAGATGTGTCTCCATCTCGATCTTCCATATACCATAGTTAGTTCCATCAAGTTTTGGATTGTCCTTCCTGAAATAGTTAGTTGCCATAAAATCTCCTCAAGTTGTTAAACTTTTGCAAAAAGAGGACTTAGCTTTGATACCAATTTTTAGGACTCGGAGGCAATTGAGAGGGGGGGGGGTGTGAATCACTTGTCTATTAATTTCAACCAAATATAACTTAATCTAACTTGATGCATAATACCGGTAAACCAAACTTAATGTCGGTTGACAGTTTAATAGTTAATGACAATACCGGTGAAGGTTAATGGATGAAACATAAAGACAAATAACATCCACAACACATAACACAAATATTTGTACGTGGAGACCCTGTAAGGGGAAAAAAAATGGTGGGAAACCTTACCCACAATCAGATGATACTACTGCAGATAGTATGTGTGTACAAATAGGGTCTGCACATGTAGAAAAGCCAACTGCCTAGAGCTCATTGCTCAATCACAAAATGAGAGTCATACTGACTACAATTGGATGGTTAGATCCAATGATAATGTACTGCTCAAAGTAGCATCTTCATATGTTGGATTCAATACTGGTTAAGCTCTGATTGTCTTCTTCATACCTTCCTTGAATCTTCAAATGATGTCTACGTGTGTAGCTCTACTTATATTCGCATACAACTTATTACATTAATCTTACTCTACTCTTTTAAACTCTCAAATGAGATCTTACATATATACCAAAACCTAAGACTAAATGTGTAGGTCAGATCACTAAGAATATTACAATTAAATCAATTAAAAATGAATCAATATGCATGCATCATGTCAGCTTAATGAATTTATAATAATAACCAATCAATAAATCATCTCCATAACGTGCCGTACTGATCTGGAATAGATAACACATGTCAGTCCATAACCTAGACCAATTTGCCGGTAACAACAAATATACAAACTCGATTAGACCAATAACCAAATCACCAAAGCCAAGTGTCCAAACCATATCTTTGACATAACCAAGTGATCTCCAGATGATAACAAGTCATCCTCTGTGCCGGTGAACCAAATACCGGTGACTGTGCATAAGTCACTGAACATGCCGGTGAACATAACCAAAGATCTCCAGAAGGATAGTTGTTGACAAGTGTTGACATCAATGACAAAACTAATGCAACACATCCATAATACCAACAAAATCCACCAAATATTTAGAGACACCCAATTCTCTCAACCTTTCATTCAAATGTTTATGTGCATGTGTAGTATCCAACCATAAATTGAAATTTTGTAACTTTCATTATGTGGTTGATTGTCAAATAACTGACCTTGATAATGCTTATGAAAATATCCACTTGTTGATGCTTCATTGTGGAAATGTTGGGGTAGTGTTGTTGCAACTCCAACTTGATTGTAATCTACTGCTCTACTTCCTGAATCATGATAAAAAAGAGAAGTTGCAGTAGTTAGACTCTCAAAAGAGGATGGAATATTGCCATTCAGATTTTGAATTTGCATTCATTGGTCATGATTATTTTCATTCACTGAGTCGGTTGAATGTATGTTGAGTAGATTTAAAACATTGAGATTCTCTTGTGATCCTTTTTGGACAAGCATGGTGTATATTGAGTCAGAATCCCATGCATATCGATAATTCTCTATCACTCGGTCATTGAATTCACCGTAACAGTCATTTGGCGCATCAAAACCAGATTGTGATAGCATCAAGGCTATGATAATTTCCTATTTAACATCATTTAATTCACCCAAACTTCTCACTTTTGCTGCAAACATGGGACCAATACCCCAAAGATAGTGTTCTTCCAAACAATAAGTGCTGATAATCCTACTTGTAGACTAAAGTCTCTGATACATTAAAAGAAATCAATGATTAAATTGAGAAATAGTTTCAAAAAAAATTCTTTTAACCCTTGCAAACTAAATAAAAACATCTTCTATGCTCATTACTGGATCATTTTGACACAAAAAAGAAAATTCCAACTCCCACCATGAACAAATTAATACATGAGGAAGACTTATATACCAGTGTGATGCTAGACCTCGAAAAGTACCTGGGAACAAGCTACAAATGATATCATGTGACACATGATGAAGAAGTTCTACATAATTCTTGGAAGCACTTACGTGGTTTGAAGCACTCTGTCCAGTTTCAAGATAGAACATAGGAAGTCCATTATATGTATGATGATGAATTGGATGAACAACCCCAGGTATGCACCAAGGACTAGCCATTAGAGCCAAATTTTCCCGAGGACCAGCTCACCGTAACTTAAACAAATAACTCAAAAAATGTTTGGCCCACCTTCTAGTGCCACTTTTGTTGATGAGTATTTTGATGCACTAACCAATAAGTAGGTAGAACATGAATTCACACACCACCTCCCCTAAAAAGTAATCAATATCAAGGATTGAAGTCTCCAAGGTCTCTATAGTTGGGTCATGATGGTGTGGGTAACTTGGTGGTTGACATAGCTGTACCTGTTAAGGGGCCTTCTGATTCTAATATTTTTGATTTATTTGCATTAGTTAAAAAACTAAAACTAAATCTAAACTAACCAATGAGAAATAAATAGCAAAAGAGAAAGGGAATGCAAGGAGATGATGAACATATGAAATTCATTCCATATGACAATATCAACTAAACCTAGATGAAATTGGAACATTCATATACATCAACATGCAAATAAACAATTTAACATACTAACAAAGATAGATTCAATGGAAATAAAGACTAAATTGCATTGACATCAACATCAATCACCATATACATGCCCAGATTGGAGAAATGCAAAGGAATCTCTCTCCAGATTTAGGAAGTTCAATAAGACAAAAGAGTATTAAAAATTCATCACATGAAATAAAAAATTTGAAGTAAACAGGAAATAGAATTAAAGTTCATATATTCGCCTTTGAATGAGACAATTATTTTGCAGATTTGTCACACTGAATGTCTGATTTTCCTTACATTAGGTTGCTTCTAGCTATGCTAACATGAAAATGCAATGAAAAACATCTAGAATGACCTTTAGCCAACTTCTAGAAAATTTCCATCTCCTAGGCTACTTCTAATTCTAACTATGGCCTCCAATCTTCAATCTTCAGACCCTTGAAATGGCCCGATTCATTACATTTATAGTGTCTTGCCTCCTATACTGTAGGTGTAAACTATGCCTAAGAATCAGTTACAAAATGGTGGGAGTTGCAGTCGACATGCAAGTCACTTCTTTTGAACTCCACTTAGCTATCCCTTGTTGCATGTGAACCCCGAGTCTTCTCTAGAGGTGACTGTGCCCATAGTCTCCATGTTTACAATGTCCCTTGATGGCAGTGCTGATGCATAATAGGTGTAGTCCAAGCCTTCCCTCAAAACTACAGTTATCAACAAGATTATGGTTTCCCTCTTTGTGGTAACAACATGAGCTGGGAGTTAACTTCTTGTTTGTTGCTTGTTCTCCTTGTAACCACGGTAGTTTCATATGTAGTAGTCTACTGAAGTGGATGATGGGATTCCTTTTGAGCGTGATCTCATTCCTAGATTTCTTCCTTGGGATGACTGACATTTCATAAGAATTCTTCAATCTACAGAAGAGATTACACGTAATCAGTACCTTAGAAGGTTGATTAGAAAGTAATGGACTTCAGAATCTCGGGATTCTGGGGTCAAAAGAAACCTTTACGCATGATTTCAGTATCCTAGAGTTTTGGGCTTCTAAAGATTGAAACTCAACAAAAAGACCAATTTTGGGGTTCCAGGATCCCAGAATCTTGAGGTAGGATTGGCGAGAAAGACCATGACTTTAGGATTCTGAGGTTTTGGAATCCTGAAATACTCAAGGAACAACAGAGACCAACTCTGGGACTCCGGGAACCTGAAGTTTGGAAGTTGGGGGCAAGAAGAAAAACAAACTCTGGGATCCTAGAAACCCAGGGTTTCGAAGTTTGAAGAAGGCCAAAAGGGAAGTTTTGGGACTTAGAAACCCAAAGTTATGAAACAAGAAAAATGAAAACCCTAATTGCTGATTTTGAAATTGGCTTATTTGTAGAAAAACTCTAAGCTAGTAAACACGAAAACACACAAAACAAAAAGACAACAAAGCAAAGAAACACAAACACAAAGACGAGAAGAGGAGAACTCACTCGATCAATGAAAAAATAAGGGACACAAAGCACACCGCTAAGAAACTGACCAACACAGAAACCCAAGTATGTTTCGGGGTTTCGATATCTCAAGGTTTCAGAGGTCAAAAAGAGAAAGACCTCAGAAATTTGGAGTCCCAGAACTCCAAAGAAGGAACAAACAAAACAAAGAGAGACCTTGAGACTCCAAAATTGTGGGGCTCTAAGAAGCAAACAATTGATTTCGGGACTCTAGGGTTCCAGAGTTTTGAAATCAAATAGAAATCAATGAAGGGACACTTTGGGATTCCAGAGTTTTGAAGTGTCAAAGTGGAAAACAATGAAGACTTCAGGGTTTCAAAATCCTAAAACTCCAAAGTCAAACAAAGTAGAAGAAATAGAAGGAACAAGATGCACTTCGGGATCCCAGGAACCTGGGGTTCTGAAGTGTGAATGAAAGGAAAATAGGACAAAAACAAAGAGAAGCAAAAGGGGGGCCCGTAGCTAGAGGAGAAAAAAATTGGGTTGCGTTATGCAGGGCATAACAAGGAGGAGTAGGAAGAAGACTAGTTCTAGGATGAAGATGAGATATCAATGGGTGAAGGGTCTCTAAGTTTACTCAAGGCCATTATCATCTCATTTTTCCAATTTTGGTAATATAAGAAAAGGATGTTCTTTTGAAGCTTTAAGGGCTCAAGTCTTTTAGGCCAAAAGTAATCAAGAGTGAAATTTCCACACTCCATTGTGGGTTGGTAGAGGATATGATTAATCATTATAATAGTGCCATTATAATAGTACTCTTTCTAATTCTGAGTATATTGATGTTCATGGTTTAGAAACCGCTTATGAAGTTTGGGAAAAGTTGAAGGTGATTTATGGTGGAGATGAGCATGTGCAAAAAGATAAAGAAGAAAGCCTAAGAGGCAAGTTTGATGACATGAGGATGATGGAAGGTGAAAACATCGCCCTATACGGACAAAGAATAAAATAAGTAGTTGGAGGAATCAAAAGTGGCAAGTAAAATACATAGTGGCAAGTAAAATGCTTAGAACCTTACTACCTACTTATGCTATTAGAGTATTTGCTATCCAAGAATTGAGGTCAGTTAGCAAAGATAAAGTTACAGTTGATTCATTGATAGGAAAGCTTACTGATTTTAAATTGAATACCTTTGACAATAGTGTACCTAAAGTAGAACCTGCTTTCAAAGAATCAGTATCTAATGCACCAGTAAGAAAAGAAAAGGATGTCTATCATAACCATGAATATAGGTCAAGTCATCATGGCAGTGGTAATGAAGAAGTGGATAAGGAACATAACTTGATGGAAATTAAGGCTTTATTGGAAAAGAAACTTCCTAGAGGCATCGATAAGTACAAAGGCAAGCTTCCTCTTAAGTGCTTCTCATGTAATAAAATAGGACATATTGCTGCTAATTGTCCAAATAGTGATCATAAGGAAAAGTTTAGAAGATTTAAGGGAAAAGGTAAGAAACAATGTTATGTTGTAGTTGATGAAGGTGTTACCGATGAGGAATCAGAGGATGAAGATAATGAGGAAATTGTTTTTGTAGCAGTTAAGGAAGATCTATTTGAAAAGAAAGCTTTAGTCTCCCATATTGACAACAGTGATGAGTGGGTCATTGATAGTGGTTGCTCACATCATGTGACTGGTGACAAGACCAAGTTCATCTCACTTGAAGAATTTGATGGTGGAGTAGTGAGATTTGGCAACAATACACCATGCTTGGTAAAAGGTAAAGGTTAAATTTCTTTAAATGGAAAAAATTAATGTTGATGATGTGTATTGGGTTGAAGGATTGAAGTATAACTTGTTGAGTGTTGGTCAGCTAAATGATAAAGGTTATCATCTTGAGTTTAAGAATGGAGTGTGCAGGATTTTAGGAAATAAAGGAGAACTGATTGCTATCTTTAAACAAACAAAAGGTACCTTATTACATCTGAATACTAATGTTAACAGTTGTTTGGTTGCAAAAGTTAAGGACAATTGGTTATGGCATAGAAGATTTTATCATGTAAATTTTTATAATTTGGTTAAGGTCAGTAAGTCAAGTATGGTTAGAGGTATGCCACAACTAGTCAAACTAGATAATGTGATTTGTAAAGAGTGTCAGTTGGGTAAGATGACTACTTCCTCTTTGAAAAGAAAATCAGTTTCTTCTGAAATATTTTAGATTTGGTGCACATTGACTTATGTGGTCCTATGAGGACTAGGAGTTTTCATGGTGATAAATATTTCATGATATTTACTAATGATCATTCAAGAATGATGTGGGTTACATTTTTGAAGGAGAAGTCTGATTCTTTCAACAAGTTTAAGACATTCAAAGCCTTAGTGGAGAAAGAAACCGATAAGAACCTAAAGTGCCTGAGATTTGACCGGGGTGGAGAATTCACATTAACTAAATTTGTTAAATACTGTGATGAGAATGGAATCAAGAGACAACTATCTGCACAAAGGACACCACAACAGAATGGGATTGTAGAAAGGAGGAACCAGACCATAGTTTAAACTGCTAGAACAATATTGATACAAGGAGATGTACCTTAAATTTTTTGGAGAGAAGCAATCAACACTACAGTATACACAATGAATTGGGTATTGGTCAAGAAAGGTAGTGACAAAACTCCCTATGAATTATGGTATGGCCGTACTCCTAATATTAGTTACTTAAAAGTCTTTGGAAGTAGGTGTTACATAAAGAGAGATGAGTATACCAGAAAGTTTGATCCTAAGAGTAATGAAGGAACTTTCCTTGGTTATTCAACTAAGAACAAATCATTCAAGTGCTTTAGCAAAAGAACCAAGAAGATTATGGAAAGTGTTAATATGAAAATTGATGACTATTCTAATAGATCTGATGATACTAGCAAATCCAATGCAGTAGAAGAAAAAAAGATAGTGATTATTGAACTGGAAGTTCAAAATGATGCTGAGCAGAACAATGTGGAGGATACTACTCAATCAGAAGATTAAGAAGATGAAGAAGAACAAGAACAAGAACAAGAACAAGAACAAGAACAAGAACAAGAAGATACTTCTATACCGAAATCGTTTATATCTAGATATGTAAAGTTGAATCACTCTGTAGATCAGATAATTGGAGACAAGAATAATGGAGTACAAATAAGAAGAAATATCAGAGAAAGTGCTTGTCTGAGTTCCATAGTTGAACCTCAGACAGTGAGGGAAGCTCTCAAGGATGATTATTGGATAAAGGATATAAAGGAAGAGCTGGATCAAATAGAGAAGAACAACACTTGGTCACTTATCCCTAGATCAACTAATAAAAATGTGATTGGTACTAAGTGGGTGTTTAGAAACAAATTGAATGAAGATGGTGAAGTGATTAGGAACAAGGCTAGACTAGTTTGCAAAGGATATGCACAAGAAGAAGGTGAGGATTATGGAGAAACCTTTGCACTAGTTTCTAGACTTGAAGGAGTAAGAATGCTACTTGAATTTGCAACATTGAAAGGATTCAAGGTATACCAAATGGATGTAAAGTCTGTATTTTGAATGAAATTCTAAAATAAGAGGTTTACATTGAACAACTAGATGGGCTTGCATTGATTGAAGATAAGGACATGGTGTGCAAACTTCATAAAGCTTTATATGGATTAAGGCAAGCTCCAAGAGCATGGTATGAGAGACTCTATTCACACCTCATAAAGATTGGATTTCAAAGAACCAATGAGGACAACAAGATTTACTTGAAGATAGAAGGAGACAAGTTATTGATTGCATAAGTGTTTGTAGATGATATCATATTTGGAGGAGATGATGACATGGGTTTAACTTTTGCAAAAGAAATGAAAAAGGAATTTGAAATGTCTTTGATAGGAGAAATCAAAATTTTCATTGGTTTGCAGGTCCAAAAGATGTAAGGAGGAATCTTTATCAGCTAATCCAAATATGTGAAGGAGGTATTGAAAACCTTTGGATTGGAAGACTGTAAACCAGTTGGAACCCCTATGGTTATTGGTTGCAGATTATCCAAGGAAGATGATTAAGATCCAGTGGATAAAACTGAGTATAGATCCATGATTGGAAAACTACACTATATTATTCATAGCATACTAGACATTGCTCGTGCAGTTGGTATAGTGGATAGATTTCATAAAAAATCCTAAAGAGACTCATATGGTTGTAGTGAAGATAATTTTCAGGTATCTTAGAGGAACTATTGATTATGGATTATGGTATCCATACAAAGGAAACTTCTCTTTGAAGGTGTTCACACATGCTGATTGGGCATGTGATATAGATGACCGAAAGAGCACAACCAATGGTGTATTCTTTCTGGGAGGAAGGTTGGTATCTTGGACTAGTAAGAAACAAATTTGCATTTCTTAGTCTACAACAAAAGCAGAGTATGTGGCTGCATCTATGAACTATACTCAAGCAATATGGATGAGACATGTATTAGAAGGATTCAAGCAGACTATGAAAGAACCAATGGTCATATATTGTGATAATACAAGTGCAATAAGTATTTCAAAGAACCCGATATTGCATGCTAGAACAAAGTATATTGAACTAAACTATCATTTTCTGAGAGAAAGAGTGCAGGAAAAGAAAGTCAGGATGGAGCATGTGTCAAGTAAGGAGTAGTCGGCTTATATCTTCACTAAGCTATTGCCTAAAGCAACCTTTGAATATCTCAGAAGAAAGCTAGGAGTTATACCCCTACTGAAGGTCAACTAAGATGTTGTTGCAACATCAATCCAGTGGATTGATGAGAAATGGGTTACTCCTCAGGGGGAGTAGCAAAGATGAAGAAAACACTAGCAAAAAAAGATGAATTTGACACTTTGCACCTTTGGCATTTTTGTCAATGGGGGAGAAGAAAAGTGATAGGGGGAGAAGTAAGGAAAAGGAGGAGAAGAAAAGTAAAGGAGGAGAATAACAATGAAGAGTAGAAAGAGAAGAACTGATGAAGGAAGATCAAGTACAACAATCATAACAATTAGTGTTCTAGTTTTGCATGTTGAGCTTTTAGTATTGCTATTTTGGTGTTGCCATCAATGCCAAAGGGGGAGATGGTGTGCATAATTGATGAAGATAATGATGGGGAGATTATTGGCATATGAAGATGATCGGTAAAGTTGATGGATATTGTTGGCTAGATGATGATGATATAGTTGTAAGTTGTTTGATGACTTTATTTGTGTTGTCATTGATGGCAACTATGTTTGTTGAGTCATCTAAGTCATCTAGGCCTACCGGTATAGCCTAACCGGTAGAGGAATGTGTTAGACAACAAAACTGCTAAGTTGATGTAAACCGGTAAACAGGAACAGAGTGATGATCAAGTGACTGGTATAGACAATTGGTGAAGAGTTAGATGTTGTGGTTTTACAAGAGTTGAAGACAAGAACATGCACCTATGTTCCAAACCGCATCAGTAGATTCAGTGTATTGAGTGAGTTATGATTAACTGTCATGAACTCTATGAAGAAGAATGTATACCAGTAACAAATCTTTAACCGGTAATGATTTAAGGTTTGGCGGTGGATCTTATCATGATCATAACTCAGTGATGATGTGTCAGAATTTGTGTGTAATGATAAGATTGTATTTGAGCGTGTACAAGGATCGGATTTCTTGGGAAACAACAAAGTTATTAGCAAAATGTGACAAGGGTTTGATTGCTTATCAAATCAATGTGTGGTGATATGCGAAGATCATTCAACGGTGGAAATTGTCTAGAAATTTGTTGTAATGGTCTGTAATATAAATTCATTGTATTTTGAATGTAGTTAGGGTTATGTAGCTGACCTAACTAAAAAATGTATTTAGGGCTTGTTGGAGAAGAGATTGTGTGTCGGTGGTTTGAGAGAAGGTGTTGTCGAACCAGATTGAAGTGTTTGCATGTGTGTAGCAGAGTTGTTATGAAAAGGATATTTACTAGCAAGCAAGGAAGTGATGTGATTAGATCATTTTCCCTAATGTTCCTTAACAGTTACACCAGTTTGAAATCCCTTAACCGGGTAAATCCTAACAGATCTTATATTGTAAATCCCTTTACTAGGTGGCTCATTAACATGGGTTCAAAATCCTCTAACAACATTAATCCTAACAGGGTAGAGCTCCTAATAAGGCTGAGGCAAATCCCTTAACCGGGTGACTCCTAACAGGGTCTGCTCTTAACCAGGCTAGGCCTTTAATCGGGTGCATTGTGAAAGAGTGCAAATATTTTGTGGGTGCTAATTCCCACCATGGTTTTTCCAACCTGGGTTTCCATGTGAAAAATCTATGTGTTCTTATGGTGGTTGCATTGTTGATGTGTGCATTTGATATCTTTACATTGTTTGCATAATGATGAACACTTGAGTGAATGGTTTGGTAAATCTACTTATGAATATTGTTTGAATAGTTACGAGTATAGTTTTATGAAGTATTGCAGAATTGTTTTACTACCGATTCACCCCCCTCTCAGTAGTAACTGGATGCTCATAATAACAATGCAAGGCATAACAAGGAGTAGGAAGAATACCAGGTCTAGGATGAAGAAGAGATATATCAATGGGTGAAGGGTCTCTAAGTTTACTCAAGGCCATTATCATCTCATTTTTCCAATTTTGGTAATATAAGAAAGGGATGTTCTTTTTAGGCTTTAAGGGCTCAAGTCTTTTAGGCCAAAAGTAATCAAGAGTAAAATTTCCACACTCTGTTGTGGATTGGTAAAGGATATGATTAATCATTATAATAGTGTCATAATGAGGGAATTTCAAATATTTATGAATTGTATTAAAGGGATAGATTTCATGGAAGAGAGCCAAGGATGTTATAGCTTCACATGAAATTGATCCTATGTAGGAATAATATCAAAGGTGACATCTAAGCACTTAGTACCAATCTCAATGAGAATAGTAATATAACCAATAGTAGGGTAAGAAAAACCACCATACACCTTAACCATAATATCAAATTTATCATATGGTACTTAATGCAATTATTGAGTAAAAATATGTTCTCCAATAATCACATTCACCATACATATGGGATGAATGAACACCCCTCATGAGAGTTTGTCTTTAATCTTCATAGTGATATATAATGCACCTTCAAGTCAACAATAATCTTACTAGGATCGAAGTATGAGGCTTTTGCAAGGTTTGCCATCCTAGTAGTATTTTGACTCAAGTGCACTTAATCATAGAGTTACTCCCAAGACTGTCAACAATTTTGCTCTAGTTTTTGGCCCTTTTCTTAGCTTCAATGGAAACATAAATAAGAGCCAGACCAAGTAGCATGTCTCTATGTTTTTAGTATAATCTAAGTTGTTAGTTCTCTATTTTTCTCTTTATTTGAAAATAAATCTAGGGCTTAAATTATTCCACCTTCAGATGGCTTACCTTTTTTTACTTTGTAACTTAGGAGATAACTAATTATTATTTGCAAGGCAATACTCTATATGAATTGTGATTTTTTTTGTACTTCTTATTGCAAAAATAAATAAAATTAAAATAAATATATCATATGAAAGGTATATGGAATATTAATCTTTGACTGATTACAACATGGCTAGAAATTACACACAAGCTATTTTATAAGTGACATTCCTCAAAATTGCAACACAACTAGGAGTTTTGAATGAGTTAAGATTGTCACTAATGCTATTTCAATTGTTCAAATTGACAAGTGGTACTATAGTGTTGTAAATTATATCTCTTTATAATTTCACACTCACTTTGGACCCACTTTGGTGGTTGTGCCTAATGTGTACCTAATTCATGTTTGATTGGGCTTGGTTTTGGGACCATTTCAAAACTTGACCTTTTTTCTAGCTCAAACTGCTAGGACTATTGCACCCACAACCCCTATCCAAGTAGTTTGGCCACAAATTTTGAATTACGAATGTTGAATTTGTAAGTAGTGGGAAATTTCCCTTCAATGTCGACCTTCCTACAAAATGAAATCCGAAAAGGTGTAAGTTGCATATAAATACAAATCTCTCTCATTTCAAACTCTAACCTACATGATTCAATTCCTATTGAGCACAAGCAAGACAATTGAGTATAGATATGCAATTAAGGAGTCAAGTATTCATGTCTACATATTTGTTTCAGCAACTGTGATTAGTCACAATGTGTTCCTCGTTGAAGGCATGCATTAACATCATTCAAGCAACATCAAGCCTTATTTGAGACTTCAAGCCAAGGGTTTCATATCTAAGGTAATATTTTCCAATTCAAGCATTTCCATTATTGTTTTAGCCTTTGTCCTTTCTAAGGATAAACTCTCTTTTTATCAACCATTGTTGTAGTGGAGGTGGGAACACCAACACGGGATTTGACTTAGGCAAGCCCCTATTCAACACAACCATTTTTCCTTATTTTTGTGTGTGCAGGTTTGGATCCGACTGTAGAGAGTGCTATAGGTGTGCAGGGTAGACAATGATAGATGATCCTAGGTTTCAAACAAGTGAAAACACATGGACTAGGGCACCTTCCAACAGAGTCTGATGCTTTTCGGAAGAATTTCAAAGAGACAAACCTACAAGACCTAATTATGAATTTGGAACATTCTGTTGATACCGATACTTTGAGATTGGGGTGCCTTCCAACCTGTTTGACATTTTCAGCTCTATATTACAACTACATGTTCCTCTTTGTCTCCTCTTTTCAAATTTGAGTTATTGTGCTGGTTTTCTTTTCTTTATTTTGCTATTATTGCCAAAAGTCATCAATTTCTTATCATTTAGCTTAGATCTTAAACACACAATTCACAATCTCAAATCCAATGCATCAAAAAATCATAAAGAACAAGTGTTGAACTCTCCTATTAGGATTGTAGTTGAAACTATTTATGATTCCAATGTTATACAATGGAAATTTGAGATCTTAGTTTGCATTTGTTGGCTATAGACAATATTAGCAAAATGAGAATGTAATAGATTGGTGAAGATTTGGAGGTTTTGGTTAGGAGGAGATATAGACTTATTCCCTTTGTCATTTACATTATCTATGGATATAGTATTTTTATCAATAAAGTCTTGAATCTTATTCCTCAACTAGTAATATTTCTCAGTGTCATGACCTAGTTGATGATGATATTGACAAAAAGCTTTAAGATCATGGAAAGCTGGAAATGGTTTAGAATAGTCAATTGGTTTGATGGGAGGGAGTCACAACATATTAGCATTCATGAACCTCAACATTATACTATGCAAAGACTCAAAAAGAGGAGTTAATTCTTTTCTTAAGTATTTGGATAAAGGGGCCATACCTAGTGTTGTGGCTACCACTTGCTTGTTGATGTTATCATTTATCTTGATAAACCTTTGTTGTATTTGAACTTCATAAATGATTGTTGAGCACTCTCATTGTTATCAACCAGAGCCATTAAAGAAGATGATTCAAATTGACTCACTTGAAGTTGATAATTATGAAGCACTGCACATAATTGCGTAAAAGAAGTAAAATTAGAAAATAAAAGCTTATCTCTAATATCCTTTTGTAAATTATCAATAAAAAATCTTTGAACATCATGATCAGGCACAAGATAAGCAATTTTTGAATGAAAATGTTTATATATACCAATAAAATTAGCCACTTCGTCTTTAAATCCTTGCTTACAATGAATCAAATTAGTCAAAGTAATCCTAGGACCAATGTTATTTTGAAATTGTTGAATGAAAGTGTTAACCAATTATTGAAAATAAGTAATAGAATAAGGACACAAAGAACAATACCATTACAAAGCTATATCTCTAAAGGTTTATGTAAATAGTTTTGCCACGAGTCTTTGATCTCAAGAGAAATCACTACACAAGGTTTGAAATGTCTTCACATGGGTCAAGGGGTCACCTTTTCCATTATATAACTCCAATTGAGGAATTTTCATATGTTTAGAAAGAACCACACAAACAATCTTGTTGAATAGTGGGCTCGCTACATCAAATGTAGGACATTGAATTTGGATTGAGTTAAAGAAGCCAATTGGTGTTGTAAGGATGAAACAGTTTGAGCTAGGTTATTGATAGTTGCTTTAGTGGATGGATTGGAATTGGACATATTAGATTGTGATGGAAGAGTAATGTGTTGTAAGTAAGTGGAGGTTGATAATAATGAGGGGGAACATTTTGCTATATTGGGATGGGAGATGGTTTTGAAACAAATGGAAGACTCATAAAAGGAGGTATGTAAGCATATTGATTAATGGGATTGCCTCCATGACTAACATGTTTAGGATTAACATTTTATGTAGAAGTAGTCATGATAGAAGATGTATTTATGTGGGCACACTAGGAAAGATTTTAGGCATAGGAATGAAATGGTTAACTTGGCTAGTCGGTTGAGAGTAACCAAGGACTTTACAACTTTTGATTGGCATAATATTGGCATCAATGATATGAGAAAGGCTACACAAAACATATACACGTACCTTATCACTTTGAGCCATTCTTTTCAATCCTTCAATCAAGGGGATTGCCTTACTATCGGGCAATATTGTTGACCCATCCATTGTTGAAGATTTTCAAATTCATTATAAATATTCTCCGATTGGTTAATAGGAACCCTAGTTAGTGAGTCATCTTCATCATGAGAAGTATGAGGGGAATGAGTCTCCATGATGTGGGGTATATCATGTGTGGGATTAAAGTAAGCACCAACATTCACAAGGAATAGGGTAGTCAACTAGGGATCTATATCCTTAGTATTTAAACCTTGGGAGGCCCTATGTCTATAACTTCTTCTCACTAGAATATTGGATGGAGGACTAAGAGTAACAAAATTCATGCAAAAATAGGGAAATATTGAATTCAAAGGTTGTAAATGTAAACTATGGTTAAGCAATTCAATTTATTTATAAAATAATTGATTAACCAATGAATTAAACAATGTAAATTATGATACTAAACACTAGGTGCATCTAAATCTGAAAATAACATGTCATAACAATCGGATCTAATAATACAATTGAAATATTATCCAACCTACAAGTCAATTCTAGAAGAATTGATTAGGGTTTTAAGAATTTAACCTCTAAATTTATATAATTCAATTGCATATCAATCTTCTCCAATTAGTCAATAGTAAACCTAGTTAGCGAGTCATCTTCATCATGATAATTATGAGGGGAATGAGTCTCCATGATGTGGGGTATGTCATGTGTGGTACTAGAGGAAGCACCGACATTCACATGGAATAGGTTAGTCAACTAGGGATCCATATCCTTAGTATTTAAACCTTGGGAGGCTCTAATTTTGTAACTTCTTCTCATTGAAATATTGGATGTAGAACTAAGAGTAACAAAATTCATGCACAAAGAGGGAAATATTTAATGCAAAGGTTGGAAATGTAAACTATGATTAAGAAATTCAATTCCTTTATAAAATAACTAATATTAAACAATGTGAATTATGATATTGAACACTAGATGAATCTAAATTTGAATATAACATGTCATAACAATCATATCTAATAATACAATTAAAATATTATGGAGGATACAAGCCAATTTTAGAAGAATAAATTAGGGGTTTTATGAATTTAACCTCTAAATTTATGTAATTCAATTGCATATATGATCCATGAGTGCAAATTTGAATGTTTAAGTGCATACAAATCAGATTGGGGACAACAAATCATAAATACGCATAAGGCATGTCAGGTTCACCAAAATGTGAGGTAGTGGAAATTAGAGTTTCACCTATTAAAATAGTAAGACCATCAATTTCACAAGATCCACCAAACAGTTAAAAGGGGGGTGTAAATCCAATAGATCTAGCCACAATTCAATTAGGAAAAGGGCTAACATACTAATTAAATTTACTTGTTTGTTTTTTCTCCTTTTAGAGTTGAAATTAGATTTGAATTGTAAAGTTCTAAGGTAAAACAATAAACAATTGAAGTAAATTGTAATAACAAAGTGTTCTAGATTTTAGGAGAAGAGGAAGTGAATCAAAACATGTAGCTGAAAATATAGGCTGAGTTGTCGGAACTAGGGTGGTAGGGAAACCTAGTCTTGCAAATTATAGATGGGAAAGTGGGATGATTTCTAAATTAGGGAGACACACAAGATCCACTGTCAAAAGATCAAGGAAAATTATCAAGACTAGGTTCGTGGGGCTACCTGGTCCTCTACTTTTCGCTACTATAAAAGTTGATTTTTTTGTCGTTGTTTGTTTTGTCAAAATCTTTGATCGCAACACTTGAATCAATTTCCTACACACATAGAGATAGAAAAAGGGGTTGTGGATAGGGGTTTTCCTTGGGTCAAACCCCAATTTAGGAATTAACCTTGAAAATGAAATGAAAGTAGAATTTAATTGCAATAAGATGCTTTACTTTTGAGGAAAAAGCTAGATTTGAAATTGAATGCTTGGAATTGAAGTTGATACCTTGATGAAGCTTGCTTGAATCCTCACACAAGGGTTTAGGATGTCATGTAAAATGTCTTCATTGAAGTTTGATCATGGATGCCATCTTGAATGCTTAAGCTTGACTTAATCTCTCCTTCAATTCTTGACAAATGCTTGATTACTTGCTCACTTGAATTGAATTCTCTAGACTATAATTGAGAGAGAGATTCAACTTAGGATTAAACTTCAAATGAGAGGGGTAGGCATCCTTTTATACTTAATCACCCAAAAATTATTTAAATTTTTGGAGTAGGTTGACATGAGACCTAAATTCTCGCCCACTTGATGTGACCATTAATGGGACCAAATTTGGGTCCTAATTAGGAGGACTAGGATGGTGGGGGGGGGCCCTGATCCTATTAATTGGGACTCAAATTTGAATAGGGAAGATAAGGGGGGTTGAAAATGTAGGTTTTAGGAAGGTGTGAGAAAAAACAGAGCAAACATTAGGTACTGAAAGATAGAATGCTAAGGTGAGATCTAGGTGAGGATGAAATTATATGCGGATACTATTTACAATGCTACATAAAGCTAGATATGTAAGCCTTATTTTGGCACCATATTTCTTCTTTAAGGGACCATAGTTGATTTTAACTTTTAAATATTCATAAGAATGGTTTATACTCTTCTTCCCCATATTAAACATTATTTTATATACTAATGTAATAGATAATATAAGATCTTATTAATTATAATATGGTTTAGAGCAATGTATGTAATCCATCTTTTATTCTGATTTCACAAGATCCTAATGTTGATTATCCGGGCAACTGAGAGGGGGGGTGAATTAGTTGATAATAAAATTTTATTTTAACCTTAATACACAGATTCAAATAAATTAACAAAATTATCAAAGAAAGTGAAAGCGTATGCAAGAAACAGATCAGACACAAGAGACATCAAAATTTACGTGGAAAACCCAAAAAGGGAAAAACCACAAAGAATGCTAATTCTCAATAGATAAACACTGATTAAGGTGATTTTACAAAGGTTGGATCACTACCAAGGTTCTCACTACAGGTGGGATAACTGTCTCGAAAGGCTCACTATCAAGGTGCTCACTGCAGGTGGGCTCATTGCTGATGAAGAAAGAAAGATAAAGAGAATCCACCACAAAAACACAGTCTGCAATGTCGGAATTGCTTCCAGTAAAAATTCGCAGTACTATACTCACACAACAATTGGATTTATTTCAATCTTGCATGTCTTCAACACAAAAATCCATATCTCAAGTCATCAAATCATATTCCTATAAATACTGCCTCCGAAAATCAAAATTCTTAATGTCGGCTGAGACAAAGATCTAAAATAGGTTTCCACTTAACATTCCGGTGGTGGGAAGGAATGAGAAGTGGAGCATATCACACTAGTCTAAATCAAACATATCAACACGCTACTTACATTACCAAAGCCAGACCCAAAATACATCCTCATGTTATACAACCTCAATATCTAGTCCAAGTCCTCAAGCTCCAGACTAATCCGAACCCAAAGATACTACTGAGAAGAATCTTCCTATTATTATGAGGATCCAGTTACTACTAAGAGGGGGGGTGAATCAGTAGTAAAACAGTTATGCAATACTTCAAAAAATTGTATCGGTAACAACTCAAACAATCTGCTAAGCTCATTTACCAAACCATTCACTCAAGTGTTCATCATTATGAAAACCATGTAAAGATATAAAATGCTCAAATCAATAATGCATCCACCATATGAAAATAGAGAATTTTTACGTGGAAACCCAAATGGGAAAAACCATGGTGGGAATTTGCACCCACAAAATATTTGCACTTTTTCAGAATGTGCATGGTTAAAGGCCTAGCCCGGTTAAGAGCTTACAATATGCCTGGTTAAGAGAAAACCCTATTAGGAGTCACTCGCTCAAGGGATTTGCCTTAGCCTTATTAGGAGCTCTACCTTGTTAGAGGATTTTAAACTCAAGTTAATGAGCCACCCGATGAAGGGATTTACAATATAAGACTTGTTAGGATCTACCAGGTTAAGGGATTTCAAACTGCTATAATTGTTAGGGAACAACAGTACAAATGATCTGATCACAACACTTCCTTTCTTTCTAGTACAAATATTTTTTAGCACAACTCTACTACACACATGCAAACACTTCAATATGGTTTGATAACACCTTCTTCTCAAACTACCGACATAAAATATCTTCTCCAACTAGCCCTAAATACACTTTTTAGTTAAGTCAGCTACATAACCCTAACTACATTCAAAATATAATGAATTTACATTTAGCGCAACAAAACAGTCCACCAAAATACATTACACATCATTACAACAAATTTCTAGACAATTTCCACCATTGAATGATCATCACACATCACCGTAAATCGATTTGATAAGCAATCAAACCCTTGTCACATTCTACTAAGCACTTTGTTGTTTCCCAAGATATCCGCTCCTTATACGCACTCAAATACAATCCATCATTACACACGGATTCTGACATGTCATCACTAAGTTATGAACACGATAAGATCCACTACCAAACCTTAAATCATTATCGTTTAAAGATCTGTTACCGGTATACATTCTTCTTCATAGAGTTCATGACAGTCAATCATAACTTGCTCAATACACCGAATCTGTTGATGCGGTTTGGAACATAGGCGTGTGTTCCTATCTTCAATACTCCTGTAAAACCACAACATATAACTCTACTCCAATCGTCCATACCGGTCTCTTGATCATCGATCTTTTCTTGTTCACCTTGCTGTCAACCGGTTCCACTATCGGTTAGGCTATACCGGTAGGTCTAGATGACTTAGATGACTAAGAAAACATGGTTTCCATGAATGACAACACAAATAAATTCATCAAAAAACTTACAACTATATCATCATCATCAAGCCAACAATCTCCATCAACTTTATCGGTCATCTTCATCTCATCAATATCTCCATATACCAATAATCTTCCCATCATTATCTTCATCAGTTATGCCAACACTTCCAAGATACCAAACTTATCTACTGAAACTGAGAAACCTCCAAGTGCACAACATACCTCAATCAAACACTTTTGCTCATCATACCACATTTGGACCTAATTCAAACCAAAGGATTTGACATCAATGACAACACATAATGTAATGCTAACAATCTCCCCTTTTTTCATTGATGGAAACATCCATAAAAAACAACATGAAAAATGAAAGATCAAAACAATCATCTCTCTCTCCCCCATTGACAACAATGACAAAGGTGGACAAAACTCCCCCTGAAAAAATCATTCCTGCTCCCCTTGAGAGGAAGCACACCAACATCAGTCCAGAAAAGAACATGCATGTTTCTCACTGGACCAATGCACATCTAAAATGCACATTAGTTCAAAATAGTAAGGGGTAATACCACTAGCTTTTGTCGGAGATAATCAAAAGAATGTTTGCACAATGTATTAGTGAATATGTCTGCAATCTACTCTTTTGTAGGTACATACTCAAGTTTGGCCTCATTATCTAGAACTTTTTCCCTCAAGAAGTGATACCTGATAGATATATGCTTTGTTTTGGAATGTTGTACCAGATTATTTTAAATATTTATTGCACTAGTATTATCACACATGATTGGAATGAGATCATCAAACTTTACACCAATGTCCTTCAAGGTCTACTTCATCCATAAAATTTGAGTACAACAAGAATATGTTGTAATGTACTTTGCTTCTATTGTAGATAAAGACACAATATCTTTCTTCTTACTCGACCAAGCAACTAACCAAGAGCTAAGAAAGAATGATCCTCCACTTGTATTTTTTCTGTTGTCAACACTTCCGACGCAGTTTGCATCTATGTAAGTTGTGAGGGTAAAATTTGAGCTCTTGGGATATACCACAAACCAAATTCTTCTTTTCTTTAAGATATCTAAAAATCCTTTTCACTGCTATAAAATGTCATTCTTTTGGTTCTTGCTGAAATCTTGCTGCTAAACATATTGCATGTATGATATTCGATCTGGTAGCCATTAGATATAGCAGTCCTCCAATCATTGATCTGTACCAACTTGCATCTACCTTAGGAGATTTGTCATCTTTAGTTAACTTGCATTCGATAGTCATAGGTGTACATACCAGTTTGGAATTATCCAACCCAAACTTCTTCAACAATTCTTTGGCATACTTCGATTGAGAAATGAAAATTCTTTTATTATTTTGATTAACTTGCAATCCAAGGAAGAAGTTTAACTCACCAATTATGGACATTTCAAATTCTTTCAGCATCTCAACAACAAATCTTTTGCAAATGTCTCCATTTCCTCCAAACATTATACCATCAACATATACTACCACAATTAGAGTTTTACCTGAATCTATCTTGAAATAGAAGTTATTGTCCGCTGAACCCTTCTGAAATCCTTTAGTAGTTAGATACTTGTCTAATCTCCCATACCAAACTCTAGGAGCTTGTTTTTGTTAATACAAAACCTTTTTCAGTCTACAAACGTTGTTTGGATCATCTTTCAACTCGAATCCTTTCAGTTGTTCAATGTAAACCTCTTCTTTCAATTATCCATTAAGAAATGTTGATTTCACATCCATCTTATAAACTTTGAAATCCTTGAATGCTGCAAATTACAGGAACATCTAGATCACCTCCATTATTGCAATTAGGGTATAAGTTTCATCAAAGTCAATTCCTTTAATCTGAGTGTATCCTTTTCAAACCAACCTTGCCTTATTCCTTATAACCTTTCCATCTTCATCTAGCTTATTCTGGAATACCCATTTGGTTACAATCACATTCTTGTCTTCCAATCCGCTGACTAATTTTCATGTTTTATTTTTCTCAATCTGTTCTAGTTCCTCTTTCATTCCCTTCATCCAATTCTAATCATTACAAGCCTCTTCTATTATCTTTGGCTTAGTTTCAAATATCAAACACAACAAGACTTGTTCTTGTGCTACTTTTCTTCTTGTGATAACACCTTTTCTCTTATCTCCGATGATCTATTCTTCCGAGTGATTCTTTCTAACATACCTTGGAGCCTTGGATGTAGATGCTGGATTGTCTTGATCACTCTTTTCTTCACTCCTGCTTTCTTCTTTCTTTTCCTTTTCTCTAGACTCATCTGATTCATATCCCGTTGCTATTTTTGAATCCTTTGGAGTGTAATCAAATTTTACACTTGCACTTTCAATAATCTTATTCAATCTTTTATTGAAACAATGATATGCTTTGTTCTTGGTTGAATAACCCAAGAATATGCCTTCATTTACTTTGTTGTCAAAGTTTCAAAGATTATCCTCATCTCTTCGGATATAGCACTTGCTTCCAAAAACTTTGAAATATTTCACTATCGGAGTTCTGCCTTGCAAAAGTTCATAAGATATCTTACCATACTTCCTCCGATACAAAATTCTTTTGTGTATGTTGTATGAATTGTTTCTTTCTAATAAACTTCCAATAACTCTGCTCCTTTTATCATGGTTCTAGCCGCTTCTTGTATGGCCTGGTTCATTCTTTCAACTATATCGTTCTGCTAAGGTGTCCATGGAGTAGATATTTGTCTTTTAATGCCATGCTTCTCACATAAGTCATTGAACTCATCTGAGATGAATTCTCCTCCTCTATCAGACCTTAAACACTTGATTTTCCTGTCAACTTCATTTTCAAAAGTTTCTTTGAATATCTTGAACTTTTATAATGCTACAAATTTCTCTCTAAAAAATGCAACCCAAGTCATTCTAGAATAATCATAAATTAATAACATGAAATACCTCTCACCTTGTAGGCTCCTTGTCTGGGTTAGACCACAAAAATCTATGTGAACCAGGTCTAGCAATCTGGTGGACAAATACTCCTTTCCCCTTGTAAAGGGGAAAATTAGATTTGGCAATTTGCAACATAGGAGGGAGAAATCACCAATCAATTTTGCTTTGGAAAGCTTTATATTCAAAAGAGGGAATGGAATCCACTAGATTCAAGTCACAAATCAGATTAAGGATTGAATACTAAATGGATTGATTGATCTTTGTGGTGTTTTCCCCTCTTTTGTAACTTGAAATGCAGAAATAGGGAAAGTGCTAAAAAATGAAGGTAAAATTGAGAAAACAATGAGCTGTAGATGCAGGATTGAGTTGAGCACTTGGAATTGGGAAGTGTAAGTTGAGTCGGATCTGACCCTCAAAAAATCTCCTAAAAATCTAGGGACATGACACCACATTCCTCTGAACTTTCCGTGCATCGAAAATGGTTGGTTCGTCTCTATGAATGAAGCTTATTCTAAAGAGTACAACTCTATACCTGTTTCCTACACACACAAAAAAGGGAAAAAGGTTGGGAATAGGGGTTTGCCTAAGTCAAACCCTAGTTTGGAATCAACCTTTAATGGAATATTATAAATAATTGAAATAAATGATGGAAAGGTATACCTCAGATATGCAATGACTGATAATGATGCTTTGCTTCTTGAATGTAATCACATATGTTGTATGAAATGACATGAACCTGACAAAACCCTAACACACACATGCTTGCAAATGATTGATGTAATGTTTCTCCACAATGGATAATTGAAGAATATACAACCTTAAAGACCTCTAGGAATGCTTAATAATGAATACTTCAATGCTTGAACGCTTGATTGCTTGAATGTAGTGCTCCGAATTTTGCCCTCTATATAAAATGAGAGGGGAAGACCTTCTTATATACTTGCTCGTCGTCAAGTATGCTAATTTTCTAACATAGGCTGACATGAAGGAAGGTTTATCACTCATTTTAAAGATAGGGTAGAGGGTTTGAATTGGGCCCCAAATAGGGAGCACCATGGCATGGTGCCATGGTCCCAGTGAGGACCAAGGTGCCATGCCCTGGTCCTACCCCATATTTGGGCTAGGGGTAAGGTGCAATGTAAGGTATAATGAGACAACATGACATTTATTGCATGGTACAAGTGTAAATGAGTCTTGGTTGTGCATGAGGATGAGAACACTAAGGTGAGGGCTCCAAATATGGTCAAAATTGCAAAGGGTGCAATTTTAGGATGCTACATTTATCCCCCACTTTAGTAGGAGTATGACCTTACGCAAATAATCACTATAAAGTAGAAGAAAGAGAGATGAAGAAGAGATGAATGAGGAGAAAAATCACAAGGAGTATAAGATGTCACTAATTTCAAGGAACCAAGCCCCCAATATTAGGATCTTAACTCACTCAAACATATGCAAGGGAACACAAAGTACAAGACAAAAAAGAAAAAGAAAAACAAAGACACAAAAGGGAAACAAAGGCAAAGACACAAAAGGTAAAGACCAAAAATAAAACCTCAAGTCAACTAGCTGAAGAGACCTCGATATCAAAATGTCTTAACAACTAATATCATTCTTGAAAAATGCCATCTCATAATAATGAGCAATCACATAAAAGAGAAAAGCAAGTATCATCCATGAACTATCAATAGAAAAGCTACAAGTTCATGAGAGGAAGAAGAGAGAGAGCATGAATACACACTAGATGTGTTTATCCAGGTGATCCATGAGAAGAATGATGAGAGAGAAGAACATAGACAAATCACCCCTAGATGTTTGCACCTAGGTGATCTATGTTGGGGAGGAGATTAGGAATAGTCTAGCCCTATTCTGCTAGTTCCACTCATCCTCATGTGTGTGTGCAAGTGATGTCTAATTTCAAGTGTATAGCACCCCGTATAAGAGTTTGTTTCCTCTGGTTTTGAGTGTGCTTCAACTTTTTTAAGACATGTAATGTAAATGCAAATTAAAAGGGGAAACTATGTGTGCAAATGTGTATGCTAATGCCAAGGGGCAAATGTGCAAATTCGGGAACATCTTGTTTAAAAGTTTTGCTCTGGTTTCAAGAATGTGTAACCCCAATTGAAACCGATACATGCCTGGTTTTGAGGACATCCCATGTAAGAGTTTTTCTCTAGTTTTGGTGATGTGTTTCCCCATCTAAGACATAGATCAAATGATGCATCTGGTTTCAAGTGTGAAGTATCTCATGTGAGAGTTTTGCTCTAGTTTTGAGAATGAACACACATGAAAGAGTGGTATGCGAAAATATGGTACAAAGGGAGGTATTGTTCTTTGCCTTCTTACTCTATTACTTCATTTCAATAATTGGATAATGCTTTCATTCAATAATTTCACAATAATATTGGTCCTAAAATTACTTTGACTAATTTGATGTATTGTAAGCAAGGTGTTAAAGTAAAAATGACTAATTTTATTGGTAGATATAAGCATTTGATTCTCAAATTTATTTTCCTATGCCTAATCAAGATATTCAAATAATTTTCACTTCTAATTTGTATAAAGATATTAGAGATAAACTCCTTTTTTCTAAGTTTACTTCCTTTTACATAGTTGTGCACAATAATTCACAATTATCACCTTACCGCGAGTCAATTAGAATAATCATCTTCAATGGCTTTGAGTGATAAAAGTGAAAGTGCTCAAAAACCTTTTGTAAAGTTCAAACTGAATAAGGGATTCATCAAATTCAATGACAACAACAATACTCAAGTAGCAACCGCAACAACAGGTGTGCCTCCTTTGTCCAAATACTTTAGAAAAGAATTCACTCCTCTTAATGAATATTTGCATAGTATTATATCACAATTGTTACAAAGGAATGTGTTGATACTTCCCCCTATTAAACCAATTGATACAACCAAGTTTTTTCAAGCTTCTTATGATGCCAAAGCCTTTTTCTAATACCACTGTCAACCTGGTCATGACACCGAAAAGTGTTATTCCTTAAGGAGTAATATTCAAGACTTTATTGATAATAATACCATATCTATGGCTAGTGTGAATGATAAAGGAAACAAATCAGTATCTCCTCCTAATCAAAACCTTCAAATTTTCATTGATCCTTTACCTTCCCATTCCCCTAATGTGATTGAGACTAATCATCTTGCCTTCTCTCCTGATGATGTTGTCCTTGAATCTAATAATATAGTGAACCTTGTTGACAAAAATGAAACTCATAAGGACTTATGCATTACATTTGATCCTAGTGAGACTATTAAAGCACCCGATGGCCCACTTTACATAACTGTAAAAATCAAAGGCATACCTTCTTGAGGAGTGCTTATTGATCTAGCTTGCATGGTTAATGTGATAACCAAAGAATTTATTTATAGTTTACAATTTCATCAAGTGATATATTATAAAACTAATGTGATAGTTAAAGTTTTTGATGGCTTCTCTTTTCCTGATATTGGTTCTATCATAATTCCTATTGATGTTGGCGCTAAATGTTTAGATGTTGTCTTTGCTATTATTCCTACATCCGATCAATTTCATGTGAAGTTAGGACATCCTTGGCTCTCTTCCATGAAAGTGATTGCTTCTACTGTTCATAAGTGTTTAAAATTTCGTCATAATGTAAAAATCATAATTGTTAATCATAGCATATATCAATCTATGGTGAGACATCAAGATGTTTGTCTTTATTATTTTTGGTCTGAACAATTCCAACCTCTTCAACCTAGAAGTGATGCTCTCTTTAAATAATATCAAAAATGGAAAAATGAGATGATTTTATCCTTGAGTAAACCTAGAAATCTAACACTTAGCCTTCCTCTTGATGATCATCTACCTCTTCTTTAGGACAATATTATTATTCCTCCCAAGGAAAGAAATAATCTTCTTCCCAAAGAGGAACCCATTTATTCTCCTAAAGATAAGACTATCCTTCCTCCTAAGGAAAGAGATATTCTTTTTCCTAAGGAAGGATCCATTCATTCTCCTAAGGATGAGTTTATTCTTCCTCCCAAAGTTATAAATGGTCTTCCTCCTAAGCATCAATCTATTCCTCCTAAGGGTATAACTATTCCTCCTCCTCATAATGGACCTAGTCTCCTTCCTCCGCCTCCCATTCCTCCTCTATATGGTACGGTTCCACCTCCTACATCTTACAAAGGAAAGAGACCAACCTCTCCTATTGTTCAAACTAAGAGACCTTCTCCTATGAATAATTCCTTCACAAAAGAAAATAATCCTATACATGATGAACCTAAACCTTCACAACCTTCCACTAAAACCAAAAGAAACCGTTGTGTGAGAGAACGTCGATGGAGACATGTGAGAGCTCGCGAACTTTCTTCCCAAACCATTTCTTCTCCAAAGACACCCACTCTTGATATAATTCCATTTTCTCAACCTTCTCCTAACCAATATGTTCAACCTAATTCTCCAAGATGCAAAATGCTTAAGACAAATGATGGTTCAAGTTCTATTCCTATTAGAGCTCTTATTTTTTTTAATCTTGATTAATAAATTGGTGAGAATGTTATTAATGATTAAAATGTTGATCCTAATATTTCTGATGATTAATATGAATATGTTGATGGTGACAATGATTTATCCAGGATTTTTAAAAACATTAATCCTAGCTCCTAGTAAAAGAAAAAGTGGCTCATCATTAGAGCATGGTCCTTGTTTGGAACTTGTGATAGCTCCATCTACTATGCTTGATGTCACTCCTCTTGTGTGTTGTCCACCTTTTTGAAACAATGATTAGCAAGATCGAGGGGTAGATGACGTGCTTGATTATCTTCATTAGCACCATAGATTCTCTCTCTCTCTCTCTCTCTTCTCTTGCTTGTTTGTGATCTTCTATTTTTCTCTCCATTCTTCTATTTGTTGTCCCTAGTGTTGTCTACTTGAGGACAAGGCAAAGCATTGAGATATCTTTTGGTCTCTCCTATGTTGACTCAAAAGACACATGTGTTCCCTTCTTCCATGGTGGTTTCCTTTATTTGGAGGATGAGGATAATTCTATGCATATGTATACACATGACATACATTGATTATCATAAAAATAATACCGACTCCAAAGTTTAGTGAAACCACCTTGTGTTTTGTGATCATTATCCATTGATTTGCCCTCTCTTGGGGGCTAAATTATTGATAATGTGCTTGTATTTTTGGGTGTATGCCTTAAAGCAATTTCTCCTGATACAACATGCACAATCAGTTTAATGTGAGGGCATACACTCCACTCAATGATTCTCCCTCTTGCATATCTTGATACTTAAAGTTACTTAGCGAACTTTGTCTTTTTCTTTGTAATTTTTTCGTATTTTTCTTTTCATGACTCATAGTAAGAAACCTTACTAGTTTGTAGTTATGGTTCTCTCTCTCATCATCTTCCCTTTTACCTTATCATTGAAGTTGTAAGATCCTAATGTCCACTAGGTGCTTAGTGTATCATGCCTCCTTGATGACTTGGTGAAAGTTTTTCATTGTGAACCCTGTGTACTTACCGAGAGTATGACTGACTTCATACTCCCACTAAAGTGGGGGCTCAATGTAGCATCCTAAAATTTCACCCCTTTGCAATTTTGAGGTCACTTTAGGTCCTTACCTTAGTGTTTGTGCCCTTTGGCCTACTTGGGGCCTGATTATGCTCATGCCCCTTCCATATTGCATTATTTTTTGACATTTGGCATTCATTTCACACTTAACCCTTGCCCCAAAATAGGGCAGGACCAGGGCGTGGTGTCCTGGTCCTCAATAGGACCATGGTGCCACTCCATGGCCCTCCTCATTTTTGGGCCCCTTTTAACCCTTTTTTACATTTCAAATTTGAGCAGGAATTCCCTCTTTGTGTCAGCCCATGTTAGAAAATTAATCAGTTTTCTCAATAGGCAAGTATATAAAGAGGATTTATCCTCTCATTTGAACATATAACATATCTATTAAGCATTTGGAAATCACATGAGATCAAGAAATCAAGCATTCAAGAGAAATTTAGCATTTTCAATCTTCCTTCAAGCCTTGGAGTAGTGATAAAGTCAATATTCAAGCATTGAAGTGGAGATCTACATCATATTTCATGAAGCCCCAATTTTATGTGGAGGCAAGAAAAACTTCACAAGGAGGTATAACCATTCAAATTTCAGTCATGATTAAGCATCTCCCTCAAAAGGAGATCCTTTCCTTACAATCATTTCATTTATCTTTGTTGATATGTGGCGATTGATCATGCAAGTACTGTACACTTATTATAATTGACTTTGAGTGTTGCTCTAAAAATTGCTTGTTATATGCGACTGGAATGTAAAAGGCAATGTAATGGTGTTGTACTGATTTACTGGATAATAAAAAAAGATTAAAAAATTGTGTTCTATGGATGTAGCCCATCTTGGGTGAACCATATTAAATCTCTGTGTTATGCATTTTTATTCATCTTTTGTGTTTGTATCTGCATATAATTGTTAATTTGTATTTGCTCTGGATTTGCCTAAACGCTAACAATCTTGATTTCAATTTTATGGTTAATTCCAAAATCGAGGTTTGAACTAAGGCAAGCCCCTATTCCAAACCTATTTCCCTTTCTTTCTATGTACAGGAAACATGTACAAAGATGTATTTCTCAAAATAAGCTTCATTCACAGAGATGAATCAACCCTTTTCGACGCATGAAAATTTAAGAGGACTGTGGTGTCATGTCCTAGTCCCTAATTTTTAGGATCTTTTTTGAGGGTCAGATCCGACTCATCTTATACTGTGCAATTCTAGGTTCCCAACTTGATACCACATTTGTAGCTCACTGTTTTCTTAATTTTACCTTCAATTTTCAACACTTTACCTTAAATAAGCATTTCAACTTACAAAAGAGAGGAAAACCCCACAACAATTAATCAATCCATTCAATATTCAGTCCTTAATCTGATTTGTGACCGAATCTAATGGATTCTCTTCCCTCTTTTGAATGTAAGGGGGTTTCAAACAAAATTGATTTGGTGATTTCTCCCTTCTATGTTGCAAATTACCAAATCCAATTTTCACCTCTACATTTTCACGTCGGGTTTACCAAAATATGAAGGGGAAGATTAGATTTGGCAAGTTACAACATAGGAGGGAGAAATCATGAAATCGATTTCACTTGGGAAACCTTTACATTCAAAAGAGGGAAGGCAATCCACTAGATTTAGTCACATATCAGATAAAGGACTGAATACTGAATGGATTGATTTATCTTTATGGGGTTTTCCCTTCTTTTGTAAGTAGAAATGATGAAATAGGAAAAGTGTTGAAAAATGAAGGTAAAACAAAGAAAATAGTGAGTTATAGATGCGGGATCAAGCTGAGCACCTAGAATTGGCTAGTGTAAGCTGAGTCAAATCCAACCCTAAAAAAAGCTCCTAAAAATTTGGGACCAGGACGTGGCATAACAATCCTCTGAACTTTCCGTGCGTCGAAAAGGGTTGATTCGTCTCTATGAATGAAGCTTATTTTGAAGAGTACAACTCTGTACCTATTTCCTGCACACAAAAAAAAGGAAAAAAGGTTGGGAATAGGGGTTTTTCTAAGTCAAACCCTGGTTTGGAATCAACTTTGAATGGAATATTGCAAATACTTGAAATAAATGATGGAAAGTTATACCTCAAATTTGCAATGACTGAAAATGATGCTTTTCTTCCAAAATGTAATCACATATGTTGTATAAAATGGCATGAACTTGGCAAAACCCTAACACACATGCTTGCAAATGATTGACGTAATGTTTCTCTACAATGGATAAATGAAGAATATGCAACCTTGAAGACTTCTAGAAATGCTTGATAATGAATACTTCAATGCTTGAATGCTTGATTTCTTGAATGTAGTGCTCCCAATTTTACCCTCTATATAAAATGAGAGGGGAAGACCTCCTTATATACTTTCTCATCATAAATTATGCTAATTTTTTGATATAGGCCAACACATAGGAAGGTTCTCCCAGTGAAGACCAAGGTGCCATGCCCTACTCATAGCCCATATTTGGGCTAGGGGTAAGGTGAAATGCAAGGTATAATGAGATAACTTGACATTTATTGTATTATACAAGCATAAATGAGTCTCGGTTGAGCATGAGGATGAGGACACTAAGGTGAGGGCCCCAAATATGGTCAAAATTGCAAAGGGTGCAATTTTAGAATGCTACACCTTTGAGTGTGCTTCTATTTTTCTTTTCTATTTGACATTCCCTACAGATGTTGTTCTCCAGTTTAGTCAATTTGGGAAAGTCTCTTATTGCACTCCTTGGACTAATATGTACGAAGTTATCAAAGTTGATATGACACATCCTTCGCTGCCATAGCAAACTATCATCAAGTTGTGATATCACACAATGTTTTGTAGCTCCTTTTAACTGGTACATGTTCCCATTTATCCTTCATCCTGTTGCAATGACCGTTCCAAAATGCTTCCGAATCTCACATCCATTGTCCTAAAAAACAACATTGTATCCATTTTCACACATCTATCCAACACTCAAGAGATTATGATGCAAACCCTTCACATAGTAAACATTTTCAGTGTTATGCTTTCCATCAAAAGTAATTGAACCAATACCAACAATTTGTGCTATCTGATCATCTCCAAACCTAACTGAACCTCCATCATATTTTTCAAGTTTTATGAATTTACTTTTATCACTAGTCATATGCTTTGAACATTCACTGCCAATCAACCACTCATTCTTATCTCTTCTAGCATGAAATGCATTAGGAACAGTCTTAGAGATATCAAACTTAGGAACATCCTTTTCTACCAAAAATAAGCAATCACCATCCTCATAGTATGATTCATCTGAGATACCGAAATCATTCTTAACATAATATTCCTTCTTATTGAATTTTCCCTTATTTTCCTTAAATTTTTGTCTATTTCCCTTTTCTAGACATCTAGTTGCAATATGACCAATCTTACTACATCTAAAACATTTAAAGGGTGACATACCTTTGTATTTTCCAATGCCTTTCTTCAACTTTCTCACAAAGTTTTCTTCTATCTCATCTAGGCTCTCTTCATCATCCAAACTATCTTCAAATGCCTTGAGTGGAGTTTCTAACTTGTCTTTATCCTTTCCAAATTTCCTTAATTTGAATGTAGTTAGGGTGCCAAATAATTGCTCTTTAGTGAATTTCTTTGGATCATAAGTTTCTTCAATCGTTGAGATCTTGTCACTAAAGTTTACCGGTAATGTCATTAAGATTTTGTCAATCACATCTTCACCATTCAAGGTGCCTTCGAGTTCGCTGATCTCATTTAATGTGGTATCGACCTTCTCCAAATAGCTCGCAATATCTTCTCCTTCTTCCATCCTCAGGTTTTCGTATCTTCTCTTAGTTGTTAACCTCTTTGGTAGCTTGACTCTCTCATGCCCTTCATAGATGTATTTCAGCTTCTCCCAAACCTCATGAACATTATTCAAAGAGATAACCTTAGTTAATTCAATTTTTGATAATGCACCAAAGATAGCATATCTTGCCTTCTCATTTTATTCATAAGCTTGAATTTCATCCGGAGTGTTAAGACCATTCGCCAGTAGAACATACTTAGTCTCCACAACCTTTCAAGTATTGCATCCCAGAGAAACCAAATAACCTCTCATCTTCACTTTCCAAAAGTTATATTTAGATCCTTCAAAGATAGGAATGGATAACTTGTGTGCCATCAGATTAGGATCTACCTCAAGCAATTAAGCTCTATATCAAGGAACTATAGCTCTGCTACCAATTGTTGATTATTTGGTCAACTGAGGGAGGGGGGGTGAATCAATTGATAATAAAATTATTTTAACCTTAATACACAATCCGAACTAATTAACATAAATATCAAAGAAAGTGAAAGCGAATGCAAGAAACATATCAAACACAAGAAACACCAAAATTTGCATGGAAAACCCAAAAAGGGGAAAACCACTAAGAATGCTAATTAAGGTGATACTAGTTAAGGTGACATCAGTTAAGGTGACACTAGTTAAGGTGACATTGGTTAAGGTGATTTTTACAAAGGGTGGCTCATTTCCAAGGTGCTCACTGTAGGTAGGCTCACTGCCCTAAAAGGCTCACTATCGAGGTGCTCACTGCTAGTGGGCTCATTGCCCTTAAAGGCTCACTATCAATGAAGAAAGAAAGATAAAGAAAATCCACCATAAAAACATAGTCTACACCGTCAGAACTGATTTTGGTAATAATCTGCAATAGTATACTCACACAACAACTGGATTTCTTTCAATTTCACATGTCTTGAACACAAAAAGACATATCTCAACTCATAAAATCATATTCCTATAAATATTGTCTCTAAAAATCAAAATTTTCAATGTCGACTGAGACAAAGATCTCAAATAGGTCTCCACTACACATTCTGGTGCTGGGAAGGAATGAGAAGTGAACCATATCACACCGTTCCACATTGAACATATCAACATGCTACTTACATTACTATAGCCAGACCCAAAATACATCTCCACATTATACAACCTTGATATCTGGTCCAAGTCCTCGAGCTCTCATCTAATCTGAACCCAAAGATAATACTGAGAAACATCTTCTTGTTGCAATTAATGAACACTGAGAGGGGGGGGGGTGAATCAATGTTCTACAAATTACAAAGTTATTAACCTGATTCTTAAACCATCGAATGCATAAGAATGAAAGTAAAGTGCAGAAAATTAAACCAATCAACCACAATACCATAACACCAGAATTTTTATGTGGAAACCCAAAAAGGGAAAAACCATAGTGGGATTTGAACCCACAATATTATTATACTTTGATCAGGAGTATGGTAATATTACATGAAGGAGAATGCACATGCATTCAGACACACTGCCTAAAGCTCACTGCTCAATTACAAAAAGGGCTACAACCTAGAGGAAGGATCACTGCCTTGCAGGTGATTACAAATGATTACATTAATGTATGAACTGAAGAATAACATCTACATATGCGAAATAGAACTTTTGGTTAGGCTCAATTTGACTTCTTCAACTGTTTCATCTCTCTGGTTTGTTTTCCTACACTGTCATTTATCACACCACCAAAACCTTCAATCACATTCACCAAACTTCACACATTCACTCATATAGACTTCTTATTATCATGAATTCACCAAAATTCTCAACCAAATCAATCTTATATATCCACATCAACAAAATAAATCAATTCTCATGTCAGCTTCAAAAAACTACATAACACGCAACATGAAATGTGTAACCTTAAGCCGGCTCAATCCATCCATAAAACCATATGCAGATCAAAACAACATGAAAATAAGCTTCACACAACTCGGCCCAATCTCCTCGAACACACAACCAATCACCGAAATCAACCCAAAGAATCCACACCACATGTTACACCAAAATAGCTTTGTTCTTCTGGGATTACCAGATACTGGACCTTCAACCTCGCTTACGAATCGACACTAGATATCAGGATTACAAAAATAAGCTGCCTCGAACCTTGAATCATCTACCTCTATCATCGCAACCAAAATTATGCAACTAAAATCAAGATATGCACACTGTACTCATACTCTATCGATAACTGTGCTCCACCTTCCAGACTTATGCCTTATGAACAATATGACTTCTGGTAAATCAAATCTACATGCACCAGATATGATTTCTAGACTGAGTTGCCATGAATGACAACCCCTAATCATTTCTTATGCACCAATCTTCACCAGAACAATGTCTCTTGCCAACAATATCCCACTTTGGCAATGATGGCAACACTTTGAAAAATGAACTGTACATTCAAAGCTCAAAAAAATATTCAAAACCTCAAAAATGTCCAAGACTTTACAAACTCAAACAGCTCCCCCTAAGGGGTTTCACCATTTTTCACCTCGCTTTCTTCCCCTTTGATAGCAATGCCAAAGAGATGAATCCACCAAAATTTATATACATCAATATATACAATGACTTACAAAAGTTTGAAAATATTTGCAAAATTTGTCTTTAGGCTCAGCATGTGGTTATCCCAACCCTTCTTCAAACTCTCCAAAATAATGATCATACCACTGAAAAGATAGGCATGCATTTCTTCTCCTCTGCGATTTGTCAGAACACTCTTATTTAGAGCATTTGTTGCATCTTGCATACTAGTGACCAGTGAGTCTATCCAGGGAGTGATAAGGCTTCTTACTTCTCCCACTCTGCCTAAAACTATGTCCTTCTCCTGATTTAAACTCTTAATCTTATCCAAAATACTCACAACTTGACCTTCAAAATTGCTAGCTGAGACTGATTGTGGTGCATAAGACTGAGATATGCTAGCTAGCTACTCTTCACATTCTTTTATTTTCTTGTCAATGTCAATGGTAAACTTCAGAAAAACTAGACATGACTTGTATATTTGGCCACCTTCATCTAATGCATATTGTATATTCTTCATAGAAGTTATCAAACTTATCCTATCTCCCTCAGTCATCTTCAAAAATGTTTTTAGTCTCATAGCATTAAACTGAGACAAAACTCTATCATCTATTGCCTTCTCAAATATACAAAATAAGATTCTACAACATTCAACATACTTCTAATATTATTGGAGGGTGTATCAGTTATATCTGGTTTAAATGGACAAAATTTTCTTCTACACATTTGCTGCCAATGCTATCATTTCTTTATTTGCGGTATGAGACTTGAGTAAATTCTCACTGACTTTTACTTTTGCAAGCATTGCAAGCTTCAATGCTTGAATTAGAGATAGTGAAATCAGATCAATAGGCCCTTGAGAAAAATCATCTGAATCAGTGATAGCCTTTTTTCCTTTATCTGCCACAGTGTCTCTTGCCACTGTTACCGAACCTTGATCATCCTTCTTTTCTCCTTTCTCCTTCTCTATCACCTTTGCACTTGCATATTTACCAATATCAACTGTCTCCTTAGCTGCCTTCTCTGAAACAACTTCTATCACTAGAGGATCCTATTTAGCTTCATGGGAGTCATCAACCTTAGCAGTATCAGGATCATCTGCAACTAGGGTTTTCTCATTTGTCTATCCTGTCGAAGTGGTGTCCTCAGTTGTTTGATCTTTCTGCACATCAAGAGACTTTGTATGTACCCCAGAATGGAAGTTTCATGTGGTTTCTCTTCCATTTGGGTATCATCATGTGCCGGATTCACATCATATCTGTGATCTATCAAAAATTTTCTTAGAATTACTTCAGTCTCTTTGGTCACTTCATCTATCTTATTGAGCATGATTTTATTAACTCTCTTCTTGCTTCAGAATCTTTCTTTTGCAAGCTTCAATAATCTAACAACTTTAGTTTTAGAAATTACAGAAGATAAATTCACCAATACATATTCCTTTATTCTTTCATCTTCCAAACTGGTTGTATGCCTCATGGCATCCAAAATATCATACAATTCCTTTGAAATCATAGATGACAACTCAATCAAAGTTTTGCTATATACATTCATGTACTGTACAATTACTTTCTCTATTTCTCTCTGGTCACTATCATCATATTTTTCATAGTATATAGATACATTCTTCAAATTTCCTTCTTTTCCCACTTCATCAATTATTTCATTTAATGTCTTTGGGGGAACAACAACATAGGTACCTTGCAATTTGCCTGACTTTTGAGCTTCATCCAATTCAGAATTTTGTTTCTTGCTTGCTCTGGCTCTACCTAATGGCTCAACTTCAGCTCTTGGCTTCTTGGTTGGCTGGGCTCCATAGGATTGAGGCTTCTTCACTACCCTAGCATAGGTATCTATCTTCTTCACCTCTTTCACTACTTCATCAGACCCTATTTCTACATCCTCAACAATGGCTATGACATGCTCTCTTTGTGACTTCTCCTTTTTCCTCTTCTCACCTCCACCGGTTGACTTGGCTTGTGGCTTGGGTAGAGGGATAGGCTTCTGTAGACCGGAGCTAGGTGCTGACCGTGTTTGCCTTGGATTATCTTTCTTGGGAGGAGTGGAGACCGGTTTTTAATTCTTAGGCTTTATGATGCCCTCCTCCTTCAGTATATTTTTCTCCCTATCCCTTTGCACAACTTCTTTTGTTGTTCCCATTTGTTTCGCAAGCTCCTCAACTTCCTTTCTAACTTTCCTCTTCCATGCAGGTTTAGTGAATTTCTTATGTAGGCCAAGATAGTTCTCTTTGTAAGTACCGAACCTCTCTTCTTTTTCATCTACCGATTTACTCAACAGATTTTGAGCATATGCATCAAGTGTATTTACATTTATCTCATACCCCATGGGCATGATCCAAATGGTTCTAGGTTTTGTTGCCTCCATTTGGCATTGGTCTTTGTCTACCATGAAACATATTGTATCTTCATATTTTTGAACAATATCTTTTGGGATCCTCTCTCTACTTTTCATCATTGCCAGTAATGATTTGAAGTAACCCCACAAAGAATATTTATGTGCTACCACATCTCCTAATTCCTGCAAACCTTCTTTAATTTCAACTACCATCGGTTTATTAAGCCAACTGAACTTTTCCTATGCTGAGGATTTCATTCAAAAAGTAAAGTGCCAAACAAACAATCAGAGAACCAAACTTGAAAACATGTTTCTTATCTTGCTTAATATTCTTTAAATTGCTCATTAACTCACTGAGAAGTACTCCACATAGATCATATCTTTTACCCTCCTTAAGCATTTGATAGACTGCTAATATACTAGTACAAGATACTAAATTCTGTCTGTTGGACTGGTACACCTTATAACCTGTCACCATTGAAGCAAATCTAACATCATGTTCAATAATATCTTATTGTCATGGAGCGACTGTCATGTTGGGATCCTATAACCTCTGTCATAGTAGTGTTCTTAACATTTCTTAGATCGGGGATCTCACCAGTTGCACTGAAACAAGTTGCCTCCTGAATGGATTTCTTTGTGATCTTGTGAGGTCTATCTAGCCACATAAACTAATCATGGATTTGGCTCAAGACATACTTGACCCATTCGAGTTCATTGAACACCGAAAAGTGTACAAACTGGATAAAACCCTTGTCTTGTAGTGACTTGAATTCGGGCTTTAGATTCTCTGTTTCATCCATCATATGCTTGGTGTATAGTGATAACATGTCTGCATTTCTAAGCTCTTCAATATTACAGTGAATGTATGCCCTAATATCTTCATTGTGTAACATGCCATATGACATAGAGGAAAAAGCTCCTTCTCGATCATCTTTGATTGATTTGAATAGATGTTCCTTAAATACTGGCCTTGCCCTTTCGGTAGTCTCAGCTACCAATGGAGTTGCAATACCAGATTGTGATGCCATTTCAAAAGTAGGGTTATAAACAAGTAGCTCAAACATAGATAAATACCTTTTCAAATTCAACCGGATGTTAGGAATCACTGTCTAATCGCTTCAAGCTCAATTTACTCTGCTCAATCTTATTTTTCTTGGTCTTCTGCTCTTTCTCTTCGTTTACAATGTGAAGAATGAATAATAAAATGTCCCTTTTATCTATCAATAACCTAACTTTAAGTTGTAATAAATGCATAACCCTAAAAGCTTTTTGGATACCCTATTCTTTCAAGAATTCATCATGGGACTCTCAGATCACTATAGAATTTTCCGGATATCAACTAGACAACTAATCTCAATCATCTGCAACCATCCTCGACTGGTTACAGATCTCCGGAAGGGGGTTTTAAAGATCTACATGAAAAGATTCCCCCTAAGGCCAAAATGCCTTAGTTATCAAATGAGGTTCCAACACCAGAATCGAGTGTGGAGCCATTCTGAACATTTGAATCTTCCTTCTTAACCCACATCTTCTTATGATTCTCTTTGGGCTCTTCAACCTTTTCTTTGCCCTTCTCATCTAATTTGTTCTTGTCTATTGGAGCATTCTTGCTCACATTCTTGCTTCTGCAATATTTTGCTATGTGACCGGATTTGTTGCATGCATGACAAACAACATTTCCTTGCATAGGCCTAAAGTTCATCTAATTTGTTCTTATCTTGCATTGGTTAGAAATGTGTCCAAACATTGCACAAGCATAACATCTCTAATTTTGGAAATTATTCATTACCATTCTGCACATGTTTGACTTATGACCAAAGTTATTGCATATGAAACATTGACTGACAAAGGTAGGACCATTATTCATCACATTATTCATCATCCTATTTCTGCATTGATTTGCCATATGACCGAATTTTCCACAAACAAAACATTTACCATTGAATTTATAGGTATTAGGTTGTCTTATCAGAGGTTTCTTGTTCTTTTGATGATTGCTTTGTCCAGTATTGGATGCTTCTCCTTTCTCAAAGCCAAGTCCTTGCATGTCTTTCCCATGTCTCTGACTATCTAGCATCTCATCTAACTAGGTTGAGATAGTTTTGAATTTTTATTTGTACTCATTAGAAGTAGAAAGTTCATCTCTTTGAATTATGATCTACCTTTCAAGTTCTTGTCCATCATTATTGCATTGTACCAATTCAAGTTTCAAATCATCATTCTAATAGTTCAACATGCAACATTCATTAGATCTATCCTTCAATAAACGAGTCTTATTTTCTTCATTCTTCTTCTATTCTTCAATCTCCTTTGTCAGCTTCATCACAATAGATTGCATCTCATTGTTCAGGGTTGTATTATCTCTAGCAAGCTTCTCACATTCATTTATCTTGTCTTGTAGGGCTTGATTATCAAACCTTTGTTCTTCCTTCTCCTTTATTTTATCCACCAGTTATTTTCTCTTCTCTCTAGATGCACTCACTTGTTCTTTCAAATATTCAATGAAATCCTCAGCAACATCTAAACTTCTCCTCAGGCTATTCTTTTCTTTCATCGTTGCATCAAGATTTTCAAGTGCCACAGTAAGCTGCTTCTGCAAACGAGAGTCCATTGATTCAATATTCAGGATCTTCCTAAAGATGTTAGGCTTCTTCTGAGGAACTAAGATCTGATACCAATTGTTGTAATCAATGAACACTGAGAGGGGGGATGAATCAGTGTTCTACAATTTATAAATTTATTAACTCGATTCTTAAACCACCAGATGCATAAGAATGAAAGTAAAATGCAGAAACATAAACCAATCAACCACAATACCATAACACTATAATTTTTACGTGAAAAACCAAAAAGGGAAAAACCACGGTGGGTTACCCACAATATTATTATACTTTGATTAGGAGTATGATAATATTACATGAAGGAGAATTCACATACATTCAGGCACACTGCCTAGAGCTCATTGCTCAATTACAAAAAGGACTACAATCCGGAGGAAGGTTCACTACCTTACAGGAGATTACAAATGATTACAATAATGTATGAACTGAAGAATAACATCTACATATGCCAAATAGTTGTTCCAGTTAGGCTCAATTTGACTTTTGCAACTATTTTGTCTCTCTACTTTGTTTTCCTGCACTGTCATACAACGAACCACCAAAACCTTCAATCACATTCACCAAACTTCACACATTCGCTCATATAGACTTCTCATGCTCATGACATTCACCGAAGTGCTCAACCAAATCAATGTTATATATCCACATCAACAAAATAAAACAATTCTCATGTCGGCTTCCAAAATCTGAATAACATGCAACATTAAACATGTAACCTTAAGTCGGATCGGTGCGTCGACAAAACCATATGCAGACCAAAACAAGATGAAAATAAGATTCACACAAGTTGGCCCAATCTCCTCAAACACACAACCAATCACCAAAATCAACCCAAAGATTCTGCACCACACGTTACACCAAAATAGATCCGTTCTTTCAGGTTACTAGATACCAGAACTTCAACCTCGCTCACGAATTGACACCGGATATCGGGATTACAAAATAAGATGCCTTGAACCTTGAATCAGCTGCCTCTATCACTGCAACCAAAATTATGCAACTATTATCAAGATATGCACACTGTACTCATACTTTACCGGTGATTATGTTCCACCTTCCAAAATTATGCCTCATGAACAATATGACTTCTGAGAAATCAAATCTATATGCACCAGATATAATTTATGGATTGAATTACAATCAATGACAACCCCTAAGCATTTCTTATGCACCAATCTTCACCAGAACAATGTCTCTTTCCAAAACTTCTGAGATACCAAACTCATCCGATGAAACCGAGAAACCTCCAAGCACAGAAAATACCTTAATTAAACACTTATGCTCATCATACCACATCTGGATGTAATTCAAATGAAGGATTTGACATCAATGAAAATACATAGTGTAATGCTAATTTCTAACTAGTTTCTATGAAAAGATGGTGTTCTTGATTATGTAAGGTCAAAGTGGATAAAAGAAATTATTTTAACATTTGAAGACTTATTGCAATGAGGTTGAGATGGTTGAGAAGAATGTTCTTATTTGGCCTTTCGAGACTCACTCCTAGTTGCATGCACATAATTGGAAAAAGTGATCTCCTAAAAAATGAGACACCGCAACTCTAAAAGTAGACTCAACTGGATTCTTTCTTATAAATATGTTTATGTTGTGTTCTACTTTTATTTGTGATGTTTTTTATTTATACTTAAGGACAACAATCATGCAAAATCAACACAATGCTTCTAGTTAGGCATATTTTATGTGCGTACATATGTATACACACACATATACATAGATATATGTATACACACATATATACATATCTACATATATATGTATGTATGTATGTATGTATGTATTATATATATACACACACACACACACACACACATATACATATCTACATATATATGTATGTATGTATGTATGTATGTATTATAGTATGTATGTATTGTTAGGGTTTAGGCAGATCTAGAGCAAATACAAATTAACAATTATATGCAGATTTGAATATACAAAAGATGAAGAAAAATACAACACAAAATAAGATAGAGATTTAACGCGGTTCACCCAAGATGGGCTACATCCACATAACACATCCATTCAATCTTTTCTTATTATCTAGTAAATCAGTACAACACCATTACATTGCCTCATGCATTCCAACCGCTTATAACATGCAATTTTAGGGCAACATATAAATTCATCTAATAAAGAATAACCCTAACTCTAAAGCAATATTATCATAATATTTTCCTCGTACTAGTATTATTGTACTCAGACTCATATTCTCGTACACGTATGAGAATTTTGGGGGGAGCCTTTGGCTCCCTAGGATTCTTTGACTCCCAAATACTTCATCCCTTCAGGTTGACATGCCTACCTAATGAGTGTACAGTATTTGCATGATCAGTTGTCACATACCAACAATCTCCCACTTGGATATTGATCAAGCTCCACACCAAACAATCTCCCACTTGGAGACGGATCATGGATGACATCGCTGCACTGACAACTCCCACTGGATAAAAAACATGGAATTGGTTGCTCCTTTATTCATGATTTTTAGTCAAGAAGGCCAATAGAAGATGATGAGGAAATCAACTTCTCCCATTTGAGTGTCTTCGTTAACATATATGCAGGATTGTCACTTGTGTAAATCTTTTCAAACTATTACTGATCATCCTCCAAAATGGATCGTATGAAGTGGTACTTGAGCTGAATGTGTTTTGTCCTCGAATGAAGAGTAAATTCTTTGCAAGATGAATGACACTTTGGATATTAGGGTATAATGGGCTATCCTCCTGCATCTGGCCCAATTCCTTCATAAAATATTGTAGCCAAATCATCTCCTTGCTAGCTTCAGTAGCAGCCACATACTCAGCTTCAGTGGTTGAAAGTGCAACAAGATTTTGCAGTCTAGAAATCCAACTAACTGTAGTACCCCCTACAGTGAAAACATACCCTATAGTACTCCTCCTGGTATCAATATCACTTGTCAAATCAGAGTCAACATATCTTCATAGAGTAGCATTGGATCCTTTGAAACATAATGCCATGGTAGCAGTACCTCTCAAATACCTAAGAATCCATTTAACAACATTCCAATGTTCCATTCTTGAATTGCTCATATACCTGCTCACAACTCCCACTACATGTGCAATATCTGGCCGTGTGCATGCCATCACATACATCAAACTACCAACAAGTGATGGATATGGAATGTTAGACATTTTATTTACCTCTTCCTATGTCTTTGAACACATCACCTTAGTCAATTTGAAATGACTAGCCAAAGGTGTACTGACTACTTTTGCATCCCGCATGTTAAATCTTTTCAACACCTTCTTTATATACTCACTTTGGGACAAAGTTAATGTTCTACTATTCCTATCTTTTGAAATACTCATACCAAGGATTTTCTTAGCTACGTCGAAATCCTTCATAGAAAAGGACTTTGCTAATTTTTGTTTAAGTTCATTTATATGCTACATGTTGGGCCCAACAACAAGAATGTCATCAATATAAAGTAACAAGATAATATAATTTCCATTATCTAATCTCTTAAAATAAACACAATGATCAGAATAACATCTATGGTAACCTTGTTCAACCATGAAGCTATCAAATTTCAAATACCATTGTCGGGGTGCTTGCTTTAGGCCATACTGTCTCTTCTTCAACCTACACACTGACTCCTCCTTACCATTGACCTCATATCCTTGTGGTTGCTTCATGTATATTTCCTCCTCTGAATCCACATGGAGAAAAGCAGTTTTAACATCTAGTTATTCAAGATGTAAGTCTTATGTAGCCACGAGACTTAGAATAGTTCTAATTGAAGTCATTTTTATATCAGGAGAAAATATTTCATCAAAATCTATAACCTTTTTCTATGCAAAAAATTCTACCATGAGTTTGGCCTTATATATTTTTTGTCCTCCATCCTCCTCCTTTAGCCTAAAAACCCATTTATTTGGCAAGGCTCTTTTTCTTTTAGGTAATGGGACTAAGTCCCAAGTTTGATTTTGCATCAAAAAACCCATCTCCTCTTTCATGCCTAGCTCCCACTGTTGTTTGGTATCCACCTGCATTGCTTCTTCATATCCTTTTAGTTCACCAGAATCAATTAATAAAATAGAATACGAAGAAGGAGAAAATCTTTCGGGAGGTCTACTTAACCTCATAGAGCCTCTAACACTTGCAAGAGTTTGTGGGATATTTTCTTGTTCCTGAGCATTAGGTACCAATGGCATTTTATTTTCAAGAATCTCATCCAACACCACATATTCCTTTTTGACCTGTTCATGCTTATTTTCCTCCATCTGTTCTTTATAGATGACCTTCTCATTGAATATTACATCTCTACTTCTAATTATTTTCTGATTTTCAAAATCCCATAACCGATAACCAAAGTCATCCATTCCGTATCCAATGAAGGTACATTTTTGAGATTTAGCATCAATCTTGGTTCTACTTTCTTTATCAACAAGCACAAAAACTTCACAACCAAATGTTTTCAAAAAAGAATAATTTACCTTTTTACCATTCCATGCCTCCTCTTGAATGCTATCGTCCAAAGGGTTTTAAGGTCCTCTACTTATCAAATAAACAAAAGTACGTACAACATATACCCAAAAATGTAGGGGTAGTCCAACATGCAATCTCATCCTCCTAGCACACTCCATGATAGTCATAATCATTCTCTCAGTTACACCATTTTCTTGTGGGGTTCCTAGAATCATCTTCTACCTTTGGATTCCATTGAAAGAATAGTAATCTTCAAATGATTTTCTGCAATAATCACCTCCATTATCAGATCTAAGACACTTCAACCTTTTTCCTATCTCATTCTCAACCAAAGCTTTCCATTTCTTAAAAGATTCAAAAACGTCTGATTTCTATTTTAGGAAATACACCCATGTCTTCCTAGTTGCATCATCTATAAAAATAACATAATAACAAGAGCCACCAAGAGATGATACTTGAGCTGATCCCCATACATCTGAATACACAAGCTCTAATTTCTCTCTCTTCTTCTCTTTCCCAACCTTGAGAAATCTAACTCTTTTCTGTTTACCATAAACATAGTTTTCACAAAACTCTAAATCAATTTGTTTTAGTCTTGGCAACAAATTATTAGAGTGAAGGATTTTCATCCTTTCTCATTCATGTGCCCAAGAATATGGTGCCACAACTTTGAATCTGTCCTTGCAACATTTATTATAGCTGTCCTTGCAACAACTTTTTATGTAGCAACTAAGATAGGATAAGTATTACTAGTACACAAATACAATGTGCCTACATTTTCATCTTTAGCTACTACTAATGTGCCTTTAGTGACCTTCCATACATTGTCTATAAATGTAACTATGCAACCTTCACTACCTAATTGTCTTGCAAAAAATAAATTTCTTCTTAAATTATGAACATGCCTTACCTCCTGTAACAACCAGTCATTTCCATTCCACAACTTGATTTATATCTTTCCTTTTCCAACAATCTGATAGGGCTCATCATCACCCAAATATACCTATCCAAAATCACTTTGAACATAAATTAGAAAATATTTTCTATGAGGTGTGGCATGAAATGAATCCCCTGGATCTATTACCCAAGAATCATTAACATTATTTAAACATAAAATCAAGGCATCTTGTTAAGTATTACTTGCAACATTAGCTTCCTTACTGTCATCTTCATTTTTGTCTCCTTGTTTGTTCTTCCAAGACCAACAATCTTTCTTTAAATGTCTTGGATTTCCACAATACCAACAATCCTTTCTTCCTCTGAATTGAGAGTGTCCTTTCTTTGACTTCCCTTGTGACTTCTCACGCCCATGGCCTTTTCCTCTTTTCTTTGATCTTCCCTTATTCTTTATATTCAAAACATTACCCGATGATGTTGAAGTCTCACCTGTGTTTTTCCACTGCATTTCCTCGCTTAGGATAACACCAACAACATCATCAAATTTCAAAGTATTTGTACTAGAGACAGAGTTACTTACAACCATAACCAAGCTATTCCAAATTTCTAGGAAAGAACATAAAATTAAGAGAGCACTAACCTCTTCATCAAAATTAACTTTTACAAAAGTCAATTGGCTGGTAATTGTATTAAATTCATTTAAATGATCTACTAGAGATCCTCCTCCACTCATTTTCATATTAAGAAAATGCTTCATAAGAAATACCTTATTCAAAGCTGAGGGTTTCTCATACAATTTACCCAATGCCAGCATCAGTTTTGCAGTTGTTGTTGCTTTTGATATATTGAATTCTATGGACGGTGCAAGGCATAACCGAATGGTTCTTAGTGCCTTTCTATCCAAAATATCTCAATCTTCATCTGACATTGCAGTCAGTTTCTTTATCTTTCTTTCCAATGACCGCCACAAATTCTTTTAATATAGGTAATCCTCCATCTGTATTTTTCATAGCTGATAGTTCTAGTTGTTGAACTTTTCGACCTTGAATTTGGTTTCTTCCATTGCTCCCACTCAAATTTGAAAGTCCTTGCCAATTTATAGAAATACAAAACTCTTATACCAATTGTCAGGGTTTAGGCAAATCTGGAACAAATACAAATTAATAATTATATGTAGATTTTAATACACAAGAGATGAAGAAAAACACAACACAAAATAACATAGAGATTTGACGTGGTTCACCCAAGATGGGCTACATCCACAGAACATAACTATCAAATATTTTCTTATTATCCTGTAAATCATTACAACACCATTACAATGCCTTTTACATTCCAACCACTTATAACATGCAATTTTAGGGCAACATACAAAGTTGGCTAACAAAAAATAATGCTAACCCTAAAGGAATATTCTCGTAATATTTTCCTTGTATACGTAGTCTCGTACTCGTACTCGTATTCTCATACACGTACGAGATTTTTGGGGGAGCCTTCAGCTCCCAAATACTTCGGCCCTTTGGGCCGACACGTCCGCCCAACAAGTGTACGGTCTCATTAATCACACACTAATTATTCATCTTATTAATTAAGTAATTCTTTAGATATTTAATTAACTTAATATTTTTCTTCTCAATTGACTCAATCATCATCATCCACATTACTAATTATTCGAATTTCTATTCTCTAATCAATTAATCATTTAACCCCTATCTCAAATATTAATTAAACATTAATTATTTAATTAATTATGATTTATTTGTTATTTAAATAATCTTTATTATTTAATTAATTATATTTCTAATGTTTAAATAATTTTATTTAAATTAATTAATTAATTTATTCCTCCAATTCCCCAAATTCAAATGTCAATTAATTTCATCTAATTCCAAATCATCAAATTCACATTTCACCAAATCTAAATTTCGGTTAATTTCATGCGCATTTTAGCATTCGAAAGTCCAAATTCAAATCCAAATTAAAAATGAAAATCAAATTCAATTTCAAAACCCTACAACACATGCTGAAATCATAACTGATTGATCAAATCGGTTAACTAATTAGCTAACTCAGTTAACTCTCCAATCTCCCCTTTTCACTCCAAATCACTTTTTCTTACCAATCAATCAATCCACTTATCTCTCCAATCAATTCAATCTTCTAATCCATCTATTTAGTCAACTAGCCAGTCTATTCAGTCTACTGGTTAATCAATTGAGTTCACTCTCCAATCAACCCTGTTAATAGATCAATCTATTGAGTTAACAAATCAATCATGACTAGTTCACTGATCAATCAATCTCAGTTGACTATCAATCAAGACTTGAGTTCAAATCCTCACCCCATCTATGTTGAAAATATATATAAACATCATTTTGACAAATCAGTCTAGAATTACAGTCTTCAAAATATTTGTCTATCTTATGCAGGAATTTCAGTGCAACACTTGAGAGCCAATCAACCAATTATGGAGAAGAGCAATAGAAGCCTTGTTACATCAATTGATTTTAAATTGGTTTCCTTCATTATCCAATTGATTTAGCATTATTTCATTGTCATTTAAGAGTTAATTTTAATTAGATTTAGAGTTGTGATTCGTTCTTTTACATCCAATTATCTTTATGCTCAATTTACCCCTAAGAAACAATGGTGAACCCAACATGACTCAACTTTCTCATATGTTTTTCTCATAATTTGCAGGTTTGTATGGAACAAGAAAATATGATGCACAATTGTATTAACAAAAAAACACATTTGTTCATTTTGATGTGCAATTGTCATCATATTAGTTCACAATTGTAGTTATTCTGATTCACAATTGTTAATTATGATTCACAATTGTAGGAATACGTCAAAAATTCATTTTTGCTTGTTGTTTATGCTTTGCTGACATTTGCGCAGCTAACCCAGAAAAATCTTGCAATTCTGGAAAAATAATTTTTTATGCATAAAATGTTCCTAACCCAATGGCAGGAAGGGTGGCATTCAAAATTTCAGGTGCCAGAAGAAGAAAGGAGAATAGAAGACAACAAAAATCCTATCAGAGTTTTGTGAAGGAAGAAAGGAAGATCCGAGAAATTGAAGAAGAAGAAGCCATAACCTGATACCACCAGAATATACATAGATTCCTTGCTAAATTCGATTTCTTTGATGATATTGAAGTAATGGCCCGAGTCATCTGGAGTGATCTGCTTGCGAACTGATTTACCTCTTCTATCTTCTAGTCATCTGGAGTAATATGCTTGCAAACTGATTTACCTCTTCTATCTTCTATCTTTTTCATTTTGTGTTTAAGTAAATCACAATTGTTCAAATTTCTGTTTGCACTTGTGTAGACAAAAATTCGCAATTGTGTTATTAGAAATTTACAATTGTCTTGACAGGAGTTCACATTTGTAGTTAAACTAGTTTGCAATTGTGTGGTAGTTGATGCACAATTGTTAGGAGTGAAAAAAGCATTACTATTATGGTTTGTCATAATTCTTTGTCATAAATATGTTTTGTATTCACAAGACAAAGAAGTCAAAATTGTAATCAAAGAAAAGATTAGGTTGGAAAGCTCACCATGTGCTAACTATTCTCATGTTTTCTTTTAGGAGGTTGGACTTAGATTAGCCAAATCTTTCCTTCTGGTGCTTTTAAAAAGAACAAGCAAACAATTTGCTTTCTTATTTTTCCCCATCATTGCAATATCGGATTAAAAAAAACATCATGTCTTCTTGGAGCAATATCTCCATCTAGCTTAGACAATTTTGTAATGAAGGTTTAAAAAGAATCCTTGTCTTTTGTGTTTTTGAGGTGATAGGTATATGCTCTCCCCTTTTCTGGGTATCAAAAAGCTAGAACCAACTTTCTGTCAATTTTGCATTAGGATAACTCCTTTAGCAGGCCTACCCTCCCGAAAATCCCATAAGGCCGGTGAGAGGGGAATGACCTAAAGTGGTAACGGCTAACGCCAATTATTTTGAACCACTATAAAATAAACGTGTTTTCAATAAAAATTGTAAGCAATAGGTGCTGGAATGGCACAACGACGGTTAAATTTTCTGGATCTATGCCCACTTGAACGGAAGCCTAATTAAACACCTTAGAAATTAGAAGCCCAACTGAGTCAGTAACCAGATACTTTATTTTCACAATGCAAGGGTGGGGAAGAATCCAATGAGCCAATTGAGGAGCGATCCTCTTTGGTTTAATTTCTGGACAAAGGCAAAAAAATGGGTGCTCCTTAGGGTGTGACATGGTTGTTTGAGCTGACGGAGTATCAAGATGTGGGATGTGGTAATATTTGTGACTTTTTTACCTTAGGAGAGTCTGGTTGTTGTGCAATCTATTGACCAAATTACAACGAAAACAAAATGGGGTTTTGAAAAAGACTCCAACATTCATGGGGATTTGAAAAAGTTCCTTAAACAAGTATTCTTTCTATGTTATTATTATTTTTTGATGTGTCTATTGTGTCTTTGCTACATGATCAAACATTTCAAAAAGGAACATCAACCAAGTTTTTCATACCAACATCAACCAAAATTTTCTCAACGCAACAATCAAGAGTCAAAAATTCAAAAGAACAATCAAGTGTTTACGTCCAACAAGTTCAATAAATTTTGCCAACATTCAGGAATATGGAAGAAAATGTTGCTTCATGCGATTATAGTTCCTCACAAATATAGGGAATGCATAGTTTAAGTTTTTCATCCACATATTGCATAAATATTCAAAATTAGGAGAATAAAAGTCCATCATTTGCATTCAAATTAGGAGAATAAAAGTCCATCATTCGCACTCCTCTTAGGATAGAGTCCTTACATTACACATCTTAGTACCCAAATCAATTTGCGTAGTCTTCTTTTGTCATAGTCCTTTTCATCATAAAAGTCTTAAGAACACATCCTTTGCATGGGTCTAAAAGGAGATAGTAATTTTCTATTCGAACAACCCAATCTTGGACCAGACAATGATCAATTAGAGATAATTGATGGTTTGGACAACCTTTCTTGGGAAGTAAGAATTGATCTCCCACAATATGAAGAAGTAGAAGTTGTCATAGATAATGAAATCTGGAAATCTGTTTGCCTTGATACAAAGCTAACAAAAGAAATCAAGGAACAAAGAAAACAAGAAGAATTTTGACAATTTGTCGAAAAGATTATTGCAGATGTTCCTCACCAATAATCTTAGTAGGGTATCACCATTCATAGATTGCATACATAGTTAAGTCATAAATCTTGCATCCTTATCAATCTACCATTGGCATTTAGAAGATCATAGTAAGTCATAGAGTGTCAAGATCACATGACAGTAACAAGATCAAAGAAGGCAAAAAATCAGATGGATCTGAAAAATGACCCATACTATAACCCAACTTGGAACATGAACACACTTGGAAGCTCAACTTCTGATTCAAGAAATAGGGATTTGAAACCAAAAAATCCCAATAAATTACCAACAATAGAGGAACTGCAAACAAGGTTAACACAAGAGGAAATAGAGGCAGCTCAACAAGACCCTCAAGTCTTAATGTCAATCAATGCCCTTATCAACAACAATAAAGACAAGTATCTCTATCTCTTAATTGAAAATGGAGGAAAGCTACCTCCTGATTTTGACATCTCCACAATAATGCCACCAGGAGTAACATTGAACCTAAGTGTGACACAGATGTCTAATGCACCTACAACAACTTCTACATGAAGTGTTGTTCCAAGTACACAAATGGCTCCAACTCAGTTAAACACAACACAAGTAGCTACAAATTCTACAACAATATCAGGGGTTACTTCAACAAGGTTCCAATCAATGCCCATGTTCAATTCACAAGCCATTGGTACTCCACAAGAAACTAAATTAGTATCAACTGGATCTACAACTAGTAGCCAAGGGATACAACATGGACATAGCAATCCCTTTGGATCTACTCAGGCTAACACAATGCCTCAGTTTACCTACTTCACAAAACCTACTAGTGGTTTCCATACAGTGCAAAGTCAAGCTTCTTCAAAAACACTAATATAGACCACCTCTTCACCATATATTGCAAACATATATGCATCAGGCATACTCTTGACACAAACATAAGTTTTGGCTCGACAAGTCCAAAACTTACAAAAGCAAATGGTGAGCATGAAAGCGAGCAAGGACATGAAAAGATACAAATTGGAAGATCTCAAGCCTTATCCCTATGATAGATCTCTATATATGCCACCCTTTCCTCTGCACTTCAAGACACCTAAGTTTGTTAAATACAAAGGAAAGGGTGATCCAAGGGATCATATAAGAGAATATTTCACATCTTGCATAGAAGGGGCACACGAAGACACATATCTACTAAGACTATTTCCTGAAAGTATTGGAGGGCCCGCATTAGAATGGTTCTCACGTATAACTCCTAAAATTACTTCATGGAGAGAGATAGAAGAGTTGTTTATCTCAAACTTCTCTCATAATATAGACAATCCAGTGAGCCTGATAGATTTATGCACCACAAAGTAGAAAGAAACAATGACTTTTGCTACGTTCTTATAAAGATGGAGGGAATTGTATAGAAGGTATCCAAACAATATAATAGAGGCAGAACAAGTGGACATATTTAGTGAGAACCTCCTTCCATTAGTCAAATATCCTTTCCAAATGAAATGTTTTGATACATTCAAGGATATCACAAAAAAAGGTCTCAAATATGAGAAGGGATTGTTGGTATCATTAAAAATAGTAAAGATGCAGAAGTACCCAACAATGCAAGTGCAGATAAACCCAAATTTTGGTCAAGGAACAAGAACATTACAAATGATGGTGTGGTTGATGCAATAGTGGTCAATAGAGCTCAACCAACACTATCATTACAAGGATCAAACCAAAATGTGAATCAGTCACAAACAAATAATGCAACTACAACCACTACCAATGCATTTCAAGCTTATGTAGCTAGACCTCTGAGAAATATGACACCAAAAAGAAATTTTACACCTTTCGGAGAACCTATTGATGCTTCTCTAAAGAAGATGATTTCCAGAATCAGGACCATATGAACTAGGCCCATTCAAACCAACCTGGTGGGATGACAATAATTTTTGTGATTATCATCACTCCAAGGAACACAAAACATCTAGTTGTTACAAGCTCAAGAATCTCATCCAGGACCTGATAGATCAAAGTGATGTAACAATAGATACAAATAAATGATCAATAAACTAGGCACATATCATATATAAAGATCCTTTTGTGAAGCATAATAAAGAAGAAGCATCTACATCAAAAGGACAGGACAATACAACCAACTACACTAGGGTTGCATATGATTATACAATCAATACAATTAGAGAAGGGGAGGCAATGGTAGCAACCATCTCCATCGACCCTTTAAAAAAGATGTTTAGAACAACCAGGTTTGCATGGTGTTAGACAATTCTCCAGCAAATAGACGCAAAGATTTAGCCCTTGTACATTCACATCGAATTGACTGGGTGCAAGAGGACTCACCAAATCTAGATTGGTTCAAGAATGATGAAGCTATTGCAGAATTCCTTGGTGTTAGAGAAGGATTTCTTTATGGGGATCATAAGGAAGGATCTGCAATAGACTTGGAAAAAATAGCATACTTTGATGAGGCTAGCTCATCCTCGAATCCAGATGAATCAGAGGAGACAAAAACAATGACTAGAGGAAGACTAGATGATCTTCCCATTGATAGAGAAGAATTAGTACTTCTTATGGAGGAAATAGAAGAAGTCAACATTAGAGATTCAGAAAATATAAAAATATTCATCTAGCAAAATCTCTAATCCCTATGGAGAAAGAAAACTTCATCAACTTCTTCAAGCAAAGACCCATCAACTTTGCTGGGCTTATGCAGATATGCCAGGATTGGACCTCAAGTTGGTACTACATCACTTACCTCTGTTACTAAGAGTAAAGCCATACAAGCAAAAGTTGAGAAAAATGCATCCTCACATGGCATTACTAGTCATCAGACCTATTTATTATGCAGAGTGAATTTCCAATTTAGTACCAGTGACTAAACACTTTGGGGGCATCCATATTTGTATAGATTTCAGACGTCTTAATAAGGCTTTTCTTAAAGATAATTTGCCACTCCAAATATTGACATGATTGTAGATCTTACAATAGGGAATGAAATGCTATCACTTATGGATGGATTTTCTAGCTATAATCAGATCAAAATAGCACCTAAGGACCAAGCTAAAACAACGTTCACTTGTTCTGGGGGTATCTACTGATGGAATGTAATGCCCTTTGGTCTCAAAAATACATGAGCAATGTATCAAAGATCTATGACCATATTGTTTCATGATATGATACATGATTTTATGGAAGACTATGTCGATGATATCCTAGCAAAATCACAAACCAGAGCAAGTCATTTAGAAGTATTGGCAAAAATGTTCGACAGATTGGAACAATACAAGGTAAGGTTAAATCTAAAGAAGTGTGTGTTTGGTGTAACATCTGAAAAGTTGTTAGGGTTCACAGTATCAAATAGAGGGATAGAGGTAGATCCTGCAAAGGTAAAATCCATCCTAGAAATGCCAACACCAACAACACTTAAACAACTCAAAAGTCTACAAGGTTGGCTTCAATCCATTCAACGTTGCATAGCACAGTTGGTAGATAAGTGCCATCCATTTCAATACCTTTTAAAGAAAGGTGTTACATTCAAATGGTCAAAACAATGCCAAGAGACATTTCAAGCTCTGAAAGACTATCTATTGACAATGCCAGTTTTGATACCACTAGTCCATGGAAGACCATTACTCTTATATATATTAGCTATGAACTCAGCATTGGGTACCCTTTTAGCACAACATGATGATCAAGGGAAGGAACAAGTAGTATACTATATTAGTATAACCCTTGTAGGTTATGAATTGAATTACACTACTATTGAGAATGCATGCCTAGCAGTGGTCTTTACCTCCCAGAAGTTAAGACACTACATGATCAGTCACAAGATCCATATCATTGCAAAATTCGATCCACTCAAGTACCTTTTAAGTAGATCTGCACTGACTAAAAGGTTGGCCAAATGGGTAATGATCCTCAGTGAATTTGACATTGAATATGTTAATAGGAAATCCATCAAAGTGAAAATGATTGCAGACCAGTTGGTAGAAGCACCAATGAGAGACCACCATCCTATGTTGATAGACTTTCCAGACGAGTCTGTGTTTACAATCACAGTATCTAATGAATGGAAATTATTCTTTGATGGATCACATACAAACCATGGAGTAGGGGTGGGAATTCCTTATATCACGCCACAAGGTAATTATATTCCTAAGTTATTCAGAATAAGCTTCACATGCACAAATAACATAGCCAAGTATGAAGCCTTGGTTATAGGACTTTGGACAACAGTGCAATGGTGAGTCTCAACTCATTATAAATCAGGTCAATGATGAGTATGAAAACAAAGATGAGAAGCTAGCACCTTATAAGAAGTTGGTAGATGAATTAAAGCCATATTTCACCAACATCACATTTGAGCAAATCCCCAGGGTAAAAAACCGAGCTATAGATGCAATGACAACTATGGGATCTCTCCTTGACATGCCAAATAATGGAACTTAGTTTGAGTTTGTAGTGGAACAACTAATGGTACCTTCATATGAGATACCAACTTCAGAATATGTTCGTGCAATAGTAGGACCTAAATCTCCTTGGTATCAAGAGATATATGTATATTTATATGATCAATATATGCCACCTGACCTTTCATCTAATCGAAGTAAGAGTTTTATAAGACAAGCCTCTAGATACACACTCATTACAGATACACTATACGGAAGAGGTTTGGATACAACTCTACTTAGATGTCTCAATACTAATGAAGCACAAGTAGCTCTACAACAAGTTCACGATGATATTTGCAACACCCATATTAGTGGCCCAGATCTAGCTAAAAAACTATTGAGAATGGGTTATTACTAGCCGACAATGGAGAAAGATTCATACAAATATGTGTAAAGATGTAGAAAATGTTAGATCCATGGAGACCTAATCCATGCACCAACACAAGATCTTCAGCCAATAACATCACCATGTCTATTCTCACAATGGGGACTTGATTTAGTAGGGAAGATCAACCCTACTTCATCTGATAGACATAAGTTCACTTTCACTGCCACATAATATTTCACCAAATGGGTTGAAGTAATCCCTATGATCTATACTACATGCAAGCAAATAGCTAAGTTTATTGTGAACTACACTATCTGTCGACATGGAATACCAATGAGTATTGTGATGGATAATGGCATACCTTTCAAAAATTATGAAGTGGTAGAACTTTGTGAACAACTCCATATTCAACACCATTTTGCAACACCATATTATCCTCAGAGCAATGGTCAGGCCGAAGCAACAAACAAAACAATCTAAAAATTCTAAAAAAAAGTTATCAATGAAGCAGGATGGGATTGGCACATACAACTCAATCATGCTCTATGGGCTTACAGAACATGTGTACGCACAACAACAGGTGCCACACCGTACTCCTTGGTATATGGAACAAAAACCATTTTTCCTGTTGAAGTAGAACTACCATCATTGAGGATCTCTTTAAAGAATATCATATTCGATGAAGATCATAGAATTGCAAGGTTGCAAGAGTTGGAACTCCTGGATGAAAAGAGACAGACTGCCCTGAATCACTTACAAGGATACCAGAATAGAATGCGCATAAGCTACAATAAAAGAGTGAGACCATGTCACTTTGAAGTAGGAGACATCATCTTGAAGTAAAGCTAGAGAAAATTAGTGGAGCGAGAAAAGCCAAGAAAATTTGAAGCAAATTGGCAAGGCCCTTTTATCATAACACGAGTAGTTGGAAACAACACTTATCATTTAACAACAATGGAGGGAGATCCACTACCCGAACCCATGAACAACATACACCTACAAAGATATTACATCTAAGGGATGGGTTCATTTAAAAGTATTACATTTGCATATTTCTTTATTGCATTGCATCACATATCTCCATTTCAAAGTGCATCATAGTTGCATTTCATATTGCACATCATCTAGCTACATATCATTATTGCTTGCTCATATAGCTACATCAATAAGCAAGGCAATTGTTTGAATCATTCACTTGCCTGTACTGAAAGGAGTGAAGGTTGTCTCATTTCCTAGATACTTGCTCATGAAGTCTTTAGGAGGTCTTTAGTCATTTATCTTCAACATCACCTTGTGATTGAGCTTTATCCATGGTTGAGTAGAGGTTTCACTATTGAGCCTTGTTACCCAAAGTCTATCAATTTCTATATATCACACATTAATCAATAGCTCTAAGTCATTACAGATACCTAGTTGGTCATGTGGCTAGTGAAAAATCCAATATTCTACTTCAACGTCACTATAATTATCATGCCCAAGTAAGTTTCATTACTTACAAGTCAAGGCAAGAACAAAGAAAAAAAAAGAAAAGTTATGTGAAATATCCATCACAAGGTAAAATAGAACAAATATATAACTGAAATATCATACAAAAATGTACAATAAAGCTTGACTAAGGGAAGATGCGAATAACTCCATTAGGGCTATGGACGCCTGCTGACAATGGAGCAATATTTGATAGATTACAGTGTATAACCTCATCAGAGCCCTAAAAGCTTGCTAGCAGTGAGACTCTATCCATGATGCTTTAGAAGTTAGAATGTCTCATGTAGCTAGCCACATAGGATTCCAAGAGTCTTTAATTTTTATAAGAGTAAGAATGAACTCAAGTGCACACACATGGGCAAAAGGGGATCAAAGTTTCAAGAATTGATGGAGAATTTTTCTATGCCTCCATTCATAAATCTTGATTACATAGTGTGTTAAGATTGGATGATCTAAAGTCTTTTGAGAACGGTTTGAACTCCCATCTCTGAAATGTTTCACACCTTTAATTCAATAAGTGCATTTCAGCATGAAAGATGCATACACTCACCCTTGTTCGAATAGGAACCACATCTTCATCTTGCATCTTGCACTAGCATGACTCATATCCAAAATTCATTGTCTCCATATGCATCATCATGATATCATCATAGGTCTGCATACTTGGGGGCATAACTGAAAAAATCTTAAAAATTGTAAAGAGTCATGAAAAAAGCTTAAAAATCGGAAAATGGTCCTGAACAAAATCAATCAAAAACATTTAGATAAATCTTCAAAAATCCAAAAACATTTACAAAACACAAAAACTTAAAAAATTCAAATGAAGTCCTGAAAAAACCTTTAAAAAAAAATCAGAAAAAAGATCTTGAACAAATACCAAAAACAATCGAAAAACAACAAAATAAAAAACATTTGAAAATGATCCACAAAACCCTAAACATCGAAAAAACACTAAAACTCAAAAAAATCAACCAAAAACTTGCAATAAAATGTCTCATGAGAAACAAACACCCTAGCAGATATCTAGCAAATGCTTTGCACGAAGTTCAACAAAGGATATAACTATCTTATCAAAAATCTGCAACCAAACTTGATCAAGTCTTATTAATTGTTGATATCCACATCAACGAGATCACTGTCATGTCTTAGACAAAATCAAATATACTCTAAACTAGACAGATCAATCTTAAATGGGGTCCAAAACTTCTGAAACTAGACATTATCAACCATCACATCAAACAAATCAAATCAAAGGCACAATCAGTTTAGATGCTGAATTTTGTCTAATTTGGTTTTTATCTTTTATCAATTGGTGAAGATCATGTTTCTATGCTACTCAAGGATCTCCAAAAAGTGACTAGAGGAGCCGTGATGGGCATGATCCTTTACTTTGTTTGTTATTTTGTGGTGTGAACCAATGAAGTTCTGGGGCAATTGCTCTAGTGGGTGTCTATGATAGGAGCATTTAGCCTATGAATGCCACACATACCTCGAACCCTAGTGAAATTCCCAGAATGGAGGGTTCATTCCTTGTCTGCTACGTGTTTGTTTCTTGCAATGAGATATCTATACATCCTGATTCCTTATACCTTGATGTACTAAGCTCAATGATGATAATGTATTGCACTACGAATAAAGGCAAATAAGAGTATTCATCACCATCATTCGCTATCATCATCAATCATATCAATTCATTCCATCAAGATTGACTTGTGTATCATCATCAATCATATCAGTTCATTCCACCAAGATTGACTCGTGTATCATCATCAATCATATCATTTCATTTTCTCATTAACATATTCTACTCTCAATGAGTTCATTTCAATTTCTACTCACATCTTTGTAATTCCACCTCTAATCATTTCCTCATGTCAACTATTCTATCTATGAGTCAATTATTCCTCACCTTCATCATATATCATTATTCATCCAATTTTGATCTATCATTTGTCTTATACATGATTAGTCCTTCCTGAAACCAGGCATGATCATCTATCATTTGTCTTATACAGGATGTATCCTTCCTGAAACCAGACGTTTTGATCATTAATGTCTTATACACCTAGGATGTGTCCTTCCTGAAACCAAACTTTATCTTAATCAAATCAATCTGATCAATCTAATCAATCTCATCAATCCTATCAATCTTATCATCCAATCAATCTTCGAATCACTCCAATCATTTCTTCTATCCAATCAAACTCATTCCTGTCATCAAGTTAATTATTCTTCATTTTTTATCTAACATTCTTCTGCTTTTGAGAGATCATTTGTGCCTTCAATGCACAGCAATCTCTCGAGGGGGCATACTACCTCCATTATCGGGGTATACTAGAGCATAAATTTTTGTTTTCTTTGAAATGTCATTTCGACATTGTGTCAAAGAGGGGCAAATGTAGACACCTAAAAATGTCTCATTAATCACACACTAATTATTCATGTTATTAATAAATTAATTCTTTAATTATTTAATTAACTTAATATTATTTCTTCTCAATTGACTCAATCATCATCATCCACATTACTAATTATTCGAATTTCTATTCTCTAATCAATTAATCTTTTAACCCCTATCTCAAATATTAATTATTTAATTAATTGTGGTTTATTCCTTAATTAAATAATCTTTATTATTTAATTAATTCTATTTTTAATGTTTAAATAATTTTATTTAAATTATTTTAATTAATTAATTTATTCCTCCAATTCCCCAAATTCAAATTTCAATTAATTTCATCTAATTCCAAATCATCAAATTCACATTTCACCAAATCTAAAATTCGGTTAATTTCATGTGCATTTCAACATTCGAAAGTCCAAATTCAAATCCAAATTGAAAATGAAAATCAAATTCAATTTCAAAATCCTACAACACATGTTGAAATCATAACCGATTGATCAAATCGGTTAACTAATTAGTTAACTCAGTTAACTCTCTAATCTCCCCTTTCACTCCAAATCACTTTTTCTGACTAATCAATCAATCCACTTATCTCTCCAATAAATTTAGTCTTCTAATCTATCTATTTAGTCAACTAGCTAGTCTATTTAGTCTACTTGTTAATCAATTGAGTTCACTCTCCAATCAATCCTGTTAACAGATCAATCTATTGAGTTAACAAATAAATCATGACTAGTTCAATGATCAATCAATCTTAGTTGACTATCAATCGGGACTTGAGTTCAAATCTTCAACCCAGTTGTGTTGAAAATATATATAAACAACATAATTTTCACAAATCAGTCTAGAATCACAATCGTCAAAATAATTCTCTATCTTATGCAGGAATTTTAGTGCAACACCTGAGAGCCAATCAACAATTATGGAGAAGAGCAATGGAAGCCTTGTTACATTAATTGAGGGAGTTTAAATTAGTTTCCTTCATTATTCAATTGATTTAGCATTATTTCATTGTCATTTAGGAGTTAATTGTAATTGGATTTAGAGTTGTGATTCGCTCTGTTACATTTGATTATCTTTATGCTTAATTTACCCCTAAGAAATAGTGCTGACTTGGTGTGAATCTTCAAATGTATTCTTTGCCTTCCACGTGCAATGTTTTAGGTCAATGATGAATATACACACTACATCTTTAAGCCACCCTAACAGAGATTAATGATGATCTAATTGGTATATATAGATAGATATAGACAAATTAGTGGGAGATAGTGTGTGTGCGATGTGGAGATGATTTAGTAAGATATATGATGCGAATGTGATGCGAGTTTGATGTGGTACAGAGGTTCGGATATGTTACAGAGCAGAGATGAAAGATGAATCAGATGAGTATTAAGTTGTGAACTATTATCTGCATGTTGGTATATGTTATTACCTTCACAGTTCAAATTTATTACTTTCATTGTATTAGGACATATGTTTTATATGTTTCCCTGAAGAAGTGATCTTCAGTTGTTCAAGTCTCTCTTTAGTATCTTTCCCTAAGGTTGTGTACCTTATCTTGCAAGTCCAAAGTATTAAGCTCCCTGGCTTATGGCCTAAACCATTGTAAACACTTATTATAAATTGTGAGTTTGATTCTCACCATGGTTTTTCCCACATTGGGTTTTTTCGCATAAAAAAAATGGTGTTCTTGTGTGTATACATTTGTTGTTTTAGTTATTTATTCTCGTGCACATGTGATGAATGGTTGACATGGAATAAATGCTTTTAATCTGATCAAGTTTTAGTATATGGTGATTCCCCCCCTCTCAACATCTAATAGTGTTCAACACTCCCTATCATCCTCCAACATTCCTTGAAGATTCCATCATGATGAATAAATTTTGATGAAGACTTGATATTGCTGATTTATCCTTTTTTTTTGTAGATTTAGAACTTCACTTTAGGTAGAGCTTTCTCCTCATAAGAATTGAACTTCAATTCACTTCTTAATTAATTGCCAAATGAGGAAAGCCAACTTTCTTACATATGGATTTCCAACATTAAATTGATAAAAGACCAACTTAAAATGGTCATATTCTGAATTTGAGGATAGATCTAGAAATATCAAGGCTAACAATTTATCCTCCCAAAATTTTAGCCAAAAAGCATCAGACTATGTCCCCAAATTTTAAGGGGCACAAGACAATATGACCCTTATATTGGATCTATAATTTATATGAAAAATGATAATATTTAAGTGAGGGAAAAAGTACTTTGAAATTTAAAATGGGATAGAACCTAATTAAAATTAAAATGATATAAGATAAAGGGCACACTTAAAATGAGGGCCCAAATAAGAGCGTGTTGAGGTTTTAAAATAAGAAAGGACTCATATTCTTGATTTAAATATTAATTTAATGCATAAAAGAGTAGGAAACACTAAAATGAGTGGTAGGAGTTTGTGAAATCGAACTCATTAATTAAAGAAGTACAAAATTTATAACACTAAATTTAGCCCCCACTTTAGTATTCGTATGCCACTACGTGCATATGCAAGCTAAAGAACAAGAAAGTAAACACTCCCTTACAAAGAATATTCCTAAAGGAGTCAAATTAAGCCCCTAATTTAGTAATACCTACAATACAATGTTGGGAACTGGATTTTGCAAAACCACTTTGTTAGTGCAAATCAAAATCACCTGCTTACTAAGAGTGATGAAATTCAAAGGTAGTGTAATAGATGAAAATAGGGTTTCACAAGCTTAGCTATTTAAAGTAGGAAAATGACCTATCTCACATATAATTACATTAAGGAGGATGAAATGAATAGATCCAATCTCAATTCTATTAGGAAGAGGGTTGAATGTTGGTTGAAGTCCTATTTCCTTTTTGTTTGAGTTGAAAATATAATTGAAAAGATATAAATTGAATGTCAATTCTATAATGAAGAATTAAACTGAAATAACAGAATGTTCGAGACCTCACACAGAGCCACAAACAAAGATATGAGACGAGGAAGTGAATCAAAATTTGTAGCTAAAAATTCAGGCCGAATTGCCAGGACTAGGGTGGTGGGGTGCCTTGGTCCTACAACCACTAGACGAGCAACCAAGATGTTTTCTGGATCAAGGAGACACACAAGATCCATTGTTAGAATATTGGGTAAAATTATCAGGACCAAGGAAAAATTTAACCCTGGTCCTCCATGAGCACCTTGGCCACTCTACAACACCCTAGTCCTATCTAGAAATTTTGCAAAAGCCAGTTTAGTTTGTCTTTGTCTCCTCTATCCATTTCCTCTTTCACAGTTCCCAAATCTATCACCTGCACACCAAAAGAAATAAAATTGTGTTGTGGATAGGGGTTTGCCTAGGCAAACCCCTAGTTCAAAAATAACCCTAATTGAAATAGAACTTGAATTTGAATTGAATTGGAAAGCTTGCCTTTTAAGGGCAAGGCTAGATCTGAAATTGAAATGCGCTAATGTAGATGATTATACCTTTAGTAGGTGATGCAATGTTCTTAGGATAAGTCCTCTATATGTTGATGCAATAACAAGATAAATAAAATGAAATGTATCATGAAATCATCATTAAAACATAATATGAAGATTCCTTGATTTAGTTTGCTGCTCCTTGAATTAGATTTTCTCTTGAGGAAGAAGAATTGCTCTTGAATTGGATGATAATGTTAGCATGAGATAAGATGATGCAAATGAACTGAGAGGGGTGCCTTATAAAAGGATTTCATAATTAAAATCACCTTTAGGCCAAATTATATTTGATATATTTTTACATGGAGTGAGATTTGGATAGGGTAGGACCGTCTTATTATCCTCCCAAAATATGGGGAAAAAATTGCAAGAAAATGGTGGTAGGTCGCCTTGGTCCCAACGATTTTTTTTTTTACTTTTAAGGAATGTGAGATAACAAGGTTTTGATGCCGATTCTATCTCGGTGGCTCCAAACCATAATATATCGATATGAGAAATGTGTCTTGGAAGTAAAATTTGGGTAGGCTTAGGGATAAATTAAGATAAAATGATAAAGGGCACAAATAGAATCAAGGGCCCAAATAAGAGTGTGATGATGCAATAAAGTGGAACAAGACCCATAATATTAATTTAAATTTTAATTAATTACAATAAAGGTCCTATAATGCATAGAGGAAAGGGAAATACTAAAATAGGTATTAGGAGAGTGTGAAATTGGACACACAAGTAAAGGTGTACAATTTGTGACACTACATTTATCCCACTTTAGAGGAGTATGATCTTATAGTCATACTCTCTAGTAAAGTAGAAATGAAAAGATAGAGCATTTGATAGAAAGACAAACCAAGAGATACTGAGAGATGATCACGCCCCCAAGCACAAGATCCTATCAATACATGTAAGTAACCTTCGAGTATACACAAAAGCAAACAACGTTAGTACTGAAACAAAAATTTCCAAATGAACTAGTTGAAGAGACTACGATAATCAAAATGTCTCCACTGGTATATAATATCATTCTCAGAATGTTATTGCAAGAGTACAAGTGGACTTATACAAAGAACAAGGTCATGCATTAATTGAAAGTAGAAAAGATCATGATACAACACTAAAAAAATGTATTATGCTATGGGTTCATGGGAGAGAAATAAGGAACATAGATTCCATGGGCTAGCAAGATATGTTATGCTAGGTGATCCATGTAGGAATGAAGAGTCGGAATAGTCTAGCAAGTTGTGTTATTCCAGTTCCACTCATCTTGCTAAAATGTCATATGGTTTTAGGATTTAAGCATCTCATCTAAGACTTTGGTATGATTTCGAGCATGCAATAACCTGTATAAGACTTACAATCAAAAAATGGTGTGTTTGGTTTTGGGAATGAAAACATCTCATGTAAGACTTAGGTCTTGTTTAGAGCATGTACACCTCATATAAGACATACAAAAATATTATGTCTGTAATTAGGAATTAAGTATCTCGTATAAGAGTTAGGTCTAGTTTCAAGAATGTACAACCCATATAAGACATGCAATAAGGACAATCAAGCAATAAATTATACAAGGAAATCCACAACTGGAATTGAATATGCTACAAGGAGGCCATGGTGTATTTCCCCCTTAAGCTGTCAACATAATCTTATGTTGATGTGTTAAGGTAGATAGAAATAAGGAAACCCACCTTCATCACTAAGGAGATCTCTGTTAAGCAATAATGCATGCATTCCAAGCTAGGAAGAAACATCCTTGAATATGCTTCATTTTTTAATGCAAGGAAGAGATAATTGTAAAAGAGATATCTTGAAACAAGTGTAAAGGGATCCTTTTGAGAAATGCATGATTGAAAAAGGAGGAAGAGATATTTTCACAAAGATATACCTACCTTCAAGAGTAGAGGAGATCCTTAATAAATATGACATCTTGAAAAGGAGAAGGGGACAAGGAATACACACCTTCTCCAATGTTTAAGAAAAAGTGGATTCTTAGTGAAGGATTTCACACCTTCACTAAGGAGAGATTATTCATAAAAGACAAATAATTTCAAGGAAGATTAGGTCCTAAACAAGGAATAAACATGCACTCACATGAAGGATAATTCTATGCAAGAAATGCCATCAAATTATGAAAAGATGTATCTCAATAAAGAAAGAGTGAATCATTAGAAATAAAGAATGATTGAGAGGTTTTTCTTGCACCCCAAGTGTGGAGACAAAAACAAGAATGATATTATGTTGCTACTTAAGTATGATTGCACCTAAAATTGTACCACCGTGAATGAAAGTGAGCCTCTAGTAAGTAAGCTAGCAATGTCACATAGTGAAGAGCAACATAATAGGGACTCTAATGTTATGAGAATCCAACTTATTGTCATCAAGTATTTGAATGGTACCAGTTATAATAAGTTATTCAATTTTATCCACTAATTCATGACATTCATTAGTGGAATGGCCATGGATTTGATGATACTTGCAATAAGAAGGATTGTGTTGATTTTTCTTATGATTCTTTCTTTGATTTTTTAAAGGGAGCGTAATCAAGTTGGCTTCAAGAAGCTCATAAAAAATACTCTATTGTTGTGATGATAAGTTGTAAGAAGGCATAAATGTATTAGACAATGGGGGAGGGGATGCCGAAAAAGGAGGACTTTGGAAACCTAGATCTTCTTTGTAAAAGTGTGATGTAGATTTATCATGACCATCAAAACTTTGTTTTACACATCCTAAACCATGTCCATTATATCCATGTGTAGAATCATATATATGTGTTGAAATGTCTAGAGGAGAGGGTCACATTCTTAGTGTCAAAGTCTAAAATTCTTCCATCATAAACAAGATATGTGTTGGAAGGGGAGGTGAGAATTGATTTAAAATAAGCTTTAATAAGTTATGCACAAGGCTCCTTCAAGGCATTATTCTTATATCAAGGGATATTATACGCATTAAAGGAAGGTGTACAGTTTAATGTACCCCAATTCCTTGCTAAGGAAGCGTCATTGATGGGAGATTTCATCATTGAAGGAATCATAACATTATAGGTGGAATTCATACCACTTCATCATGAATAAAATAATAACGTTTAGGATCAACCTTGATTGTGTGAAGTTCATTGTTATATATGAATTTGATTGTGTGATGAAGAGTAGAGGGGAACTCTTTCATAGCATGAATCCATAGTCTACCTAGAAGAATGTAATATAATGTGGTCTAGAAGAAGGATGAAGAACTACCTTTTGAAAGGCTTCTGTAGACGTATAAAAATGACCATATTCCTAAATGAATATTTTATGTTCATTTCCCTATTTAATTAAATCCAATTTAATTAAATTATCCACATTCTTCTATTTAATTAAGTAAATCATTTGATTAAATTCACTATACCATTTAATGAATAAATCATTTTATTCAATTAAATCCCTCTAGCCACTTTTAATTAAATTCAAATTTAATTAAAAAGTTATCCTAAATTGAATAAATCAAATTTATTTAATTACAACCAAATTGAATGAAAATCAAATAATTCAATTAAATCCTATTATCCCCCCATCCACTTGCAAAATCTCAAACCCCTTCCTAATCCCTTCTAGAATCTTCTAATCGATTCTAATTAACCTAACCCTCCTCTAAACTTTGTCACATCCCTAAGCAAAGGGAGGTCACTTCTCAAATGGCCCAAAGTCTTGGATAACCATTGAAGGTTTTCAACCTTCAACCACCAAAACCCTTAAAGTCTTTGAAAACCATTGAAGGCTTCCAACCTTCAACCACTTAATCCCCAAAGTCTCCAATAACCATTAATGGTTAATTCAAACTCTCCCACATGGTTAAAACATTTGTTTTGACTCAACCTCTACCCAACCCAAAGGTCTCATCAGGCCATTAATGCTTTGACCATGATTATCTCTTAATCATTTGCACAAAGGTTTATTCTTGGATTAATTCCTAATCCAATGGATAATCCTAATTTAGACTTGACCCTTAGCCTTTAGATAACCATGAGGTCTTCTCAGGCCTTTAATGCCTCCAACCTCTTCTTTCAACCCAATCCTATGTTGACATTTGTCACTATTTTATTGGTGCAAATCGTGCACATGGATCCCCAACTTTCAAACTTGGCCCTTGATTGAAACTTTCAATCCTGACCATCCATTGCCCTGTTTGTGCTATAAATAGAGCTCTCATTCCTCCATTCTTAACAATCATCTTTCAAATTTGAAGCATCACACTTATGCTCAAATTCTTTCAAGCTTTCTCATTTTATATATGCTCCTCATTTAGCCTCTTTTAGATCATAAATTAGACTAATATGCATGCTTAGATTACTTTATTTTTTTATTTTAGTTCAATCATAGACTAAATATAGTATGCTAGGATAGTATTCATACTAATCTCGTCATCTTATCATTTAGTTTATTGCATTTTACTATCACACATAGCTTAACATTCATCTCATACTAAAATCGATTAAAAATCTCTCTCGTTCTCATATTTGCCATCCCTAAGCCATTTTGCTCAGTAATCTGAGAGCAAAACATTGGTTTGAGGGACATTGTGAGATAGAGAACCATGGGACCCTCCTTGGGAAGCTGAGTAACGCAACGTTACTCCATAGCTTGCATCAAGAAGTCCTGTGTGTGTGTGTGGATTAATATTTATCGTAATTTTTCACATATTTAGTTTTATTAACCCATTTTTCCCACATACATTTCTGGCGCCCACCGTGGGGCTCGCACCCCAATAACCTATCATTTTTTGAATTTGAAGACTTTTGCAGGTATGCGGGAAACAAGAATTAGCGCGTCAAAGACATATTTTAGCGCATCTGCCTAACAATTTAGTGCTTCTAGCCTACTGTTTAGCACGTGGGCTTTCTGTCTTAGCGCGTTCAAACTGTTCCTTAGCGCATAACACTATTGACAAATTTTCCTGTAGGTGTCGACGCCGGTGAAACACAGATTAGCTCTTATACCAGACATATTAGCGCATCCGCTCCATATTTTAGCGCATAAACCTCATATTCCAGCGCGTTGAAACAAATAGTTAGCGCATCAAGTTCAAAAATTTCCCTGCACAACAGACCGCAGGAAAATCAAACCACAAATTAGCGCATCTGACACACAGAGTAGCGCATCAGGGAAACAGAATAGCGCGCAGAAAATAAACAGTAGCGCATCCGCCGAGTATTTTAGCATGTACAGTTTGTTCTGTAGCGCATCATAAAAAAAAAAAAACAAAAAAAAAAACAAAGAGATTTTGTAACCGAATTCAAAAATTTAGACTTGTGGAAGTCCCCCGAAACAAACTAACAATTTTCTTGTTCTATTTATTTACAGGGATTTAACAGTTTCTTGCAGGTAAAGCGAGGAGATTTGTTTTCACAAGCAAAACGTTTTTCCTTTTATTGACCTCGAAAATCAAAATTTGCTTTGTTGACGATCTATTTTTCATAGATTAGACAAATATTGCTATGAAGGATTAAAAAGAACACCATGCTTGTTGGAGCAACATCTCCAATTAGAAGTTAGCAAATTATTGTCTTGGAAGTTAAAACGAACAAACTTATTTGCCTTGTCTCGAAAGTGGAAGGTATATGCTCTCCCCTTAACTGGGTGACCAAAAAGCCAAACCACTCTTAAGCTTTCTGTACTTCAAGCATTAAAACCTTTAGCAGGCCTGCCTTCCCGAGGAGTTGCACTCAACTCTTAAAGCTGTTTATGGCCGGTGTGAAGGGAACGACCTAAGTGGGGAATGACTTTGACGCCAAGAATTCCAACCCACTATAATCAAATGTGGAAAGTGACGAAAGTCCTTTTCAACGGTTGCGCGCAGCGATTAGCCTTCCCCCAGTATCCTTGAGATACGTAAAGCCTTTGTTCTAAAGGTTGGGAAGCCTCTTGAGGGAGTTTATCACTGACGACCGAACGAGAAGCTTGATTAAGAACCTTAGCATTAGAAACTTTGAGCTGAGTCAGTATCCAAACATTTGTAACATCATAGTGCAAGGGTGGGGAAGAATCCGCCCCCAAGATTACTCACCATATATCTCCCAAGATAACTACTCAACTGTGAAGCAATTCACTTTGGGTTAACTTCTGGCAAAAGGCAAAAAAAATGGGCGCCCTCTAAGGGGTGACACGGCTGTTTGAGCTGACGGAGTATCGAGACTAGTGGGCTATGATGTTGCTTATGACCCTTGAATAAAGAGTCTTTCTGAAGTGTTTATCTTGTATCCAATCTATTAAAACATTGGGGATTTGAACACATCCTCGACAGAACATACACTTTATGTTAGATTAAGTAAAATGATTGTACTTTGTGTGCCGTGCTTTCATTTTGTATTTCAGAAAATCATCCATCACACTTGAAAATTCTCTCAACAAAAGTCAAAAACATTGCAAAAACAACAAAAGAAAAAATAGAGCAGTTTAGCGCGTGAGAGCAACATCTTAGCGCGTCAAACAGTTAGTTTAGCGCATCCACAGAACAAAATAGCGCGTGCAACAAAAATAGTAACGCTTCAACTGCAAAGCAAAACAGAGAGCAATATTTTAGTGCGTGCAAAACATATTCTAGGACGTGGAAGCAAAACATTAGCACGTAGATATCCAAAGTTAGCGCATTAACAAAAACAAATAGCGCGTAGAAGTCACAGTGTAGTGCGTACTTTTCCCAAAAACTTCACAACAAATTTCAAAACAACATGTTTTAGCGCGTGAAACAAACAGCCTAGCGCGTAGAATTCCTGTTTTAGTGCATAAGCCAAACCAGTCAGCGCGTGTAAAACCTAGTCTAGCGCGTGCCTATTCCACAGTCAACAAAACAAAATTTTCCAGAATCAATCTGTTAGCGCGTAAACGGGGGCAGACTAGCGCGTATGAAAAACCTTTTAGCGCATCGGGGAAATTCAGTAGCGCGTTGAACATCTGTTTTAGCGCGTGAAAAAAGGGAGAAAAACAGAGAGTTGGAAAAACCAAAAATTTTGAAAATTTTAAAATATTTTAAAACACAGTTTTTCATCAAAACACGTCTTTTATCAAACCAGAGTGACAAAAATGAATCATTAAAACTATTTCTCAAGTCAAATTTGTGTCAAACAAGGTTGTCCCAATCCGAAAACGAATCGAGCAAAAGAGGACGTCTTTCATATCATAATCCGGAAACTTTTCATCATCAGTATCAATTCAATCCTTTAAAACATCTTACGGATTTTATCTCAAAAACACTTGTCTGAAAATTTCCAAATTGTCAAATCCAGTTTCCAAATCGAGAAACTCTTATCCATATCATTTGACACGCTTTATCGTGAAGAGATAGCTAAACCTTCACTCTGATAAAGTAAGATTTAAAATTTTTCAAAACAAGAATCAACTAAATCCAAACAAATCAAAGGAAATCATTGATCACTCATGCATGACTAATCCCCTCATTTTGAGAAGAAAGAACCTCTATCGCAACATCACGTTGAAGAAACAGCAACCAAGCTTTTCCAAATTCATCAAAAGAAATAAATTTTTATACATCAATCGTCAACTCTTCAAATCCGATCGGGTATTTCTTCATCACGTCAAACGTTATATCCAAAACAAATCCAACGAATTTGACAAAGAACCCCTGAAAACAAGAGCATACTATAAAAAGTCTGCTTTTAATCAAAAAATAAACCGCGGAGGAAAGATCAATCCAGCATTCCTGCCCAACGAGTGCATCACATATAACACATCTCGACCAGAACCACCAACGCCAGAGCAAAATATCAACGAGGACTTTATTCCCTTCATCACTGAAAGTTTCTATTGAAATGCCTGTCACTCGCTCTCAACGAAACAAACAAAGCGAGACACCCACGGAATCAAGTATGAATCGCAGATTATCAAATCCTTTTGAAGTTCCATCATCAGAAGATCCTGAAATTACTGACGCAATTCTTCAGGAATGCTAAGAAAATCTTTCATTCCAAAAACTCATCGAAAAACTCATGGAAAATGATAAAGAAAAATATCTACTCATGCTTACAAGCAAAGGCGTCAAACTTCCTGAAGATTTCGACGCAAACGTCTTTCAAACAGGGCCTCAACAATATACATATCAGGAACAGCAAAGGGAAGAAGAGACTCGCATACCTGAACAACATATTCCAGAACAACATATACCAGAAATGCGAGTACCTGTGTTCGAAACCCCCGAACAACACATACCATTTGCTACACCTTTTCAATTGAGAACAAATACGAGGGAAGAACTCTTCCCTCGGCAAGATAATGCGCCCTTAGTTGCTCTTACTCAACAAATGCAAATATTGCAGAGACAAATACATGATATGCAACAAGGGACAATAGTGCGGTACTCTATAAACGAAATCTGTCCTTATCCATTTGACAGAAGCTTAAACATGATACCTTTTCCTCCAAATTCGGACATTCCCAAATTTGATAAATATGATGGGAAAGGTGATCCTCGAGATCATGTTCGAGAATTTTGTACTATGAGTCTTGAATTTGCTCATAATGACACTTATCTGATGAGGTTATTCCCAAGAAGCCCAGGAGGACAAACAATGGAATGGTTATCCAAGATTACACCACCTGTTAGATCATTTGACGAATTGGTTAACAAGTTCATCACCCATTATTCTTACAACATCCAATATGCCATAACCATGCTAGATATCTGCAACACCAAACAAAAGAACAATGAAACATTCATGTTATTCCTTCAACGTTGGCGACGCATGGTATCAAGATACCCTCGAGATATTCCTGAAAAAGAGAAAATGGAAATCTTCATTGATAACTTGAATGGTGAAATGAGTTACAGACTCAAACTTCAATGCATACCTTCTTTTGACAAATTGATCGAAAATGGCATCCAAGTAGAGGAAGCTTGTGTCAAAAAGGGAACACTCAAGTTCTACAAAGAAGGAACAAATCAATCAAACTACAATAACCAAAACAACACTAATCTGGACAAAACTCGATTTTGGACTCGAAACAAAAATGAAGGCAACAGTGAATCATATGATCCTAAATCTAAACAGCCAGTGCTTGCCTTATCAGGAATTACTCAAAATACGAAAAACCCTAAAAATGCTACTCCCAGTGCTAACACATATGTCCCAAACAATGCTCAAGGACAACTCAATACCAACAACGCCAACGATAATCAAAACAAAAACCTAAATCCAGGGCCTAACAACAATTCACGCAATAACACCAATAACTTCCATAAACGTATCTTCACACCATTGGGCCAATCCTTAGAATCCGCATTCAGAGAGATGTTAGCAAACAAGGTTCTTTCTTTACCTCCAATCAACAATTATGAACCCCCAATCAAACCACCTTGGTGGAATGATTCACACTATTGTGATTTTCATCGAAACAAAGGTCATAGAACAAACGAGTGCATGAGATTGAAACACATAATCCAAGACATGATTGATCGAGGTGACTTAACAGTGGATGGTCTCAAAACAAATAATGATCATGAAGCATTCAAAGATCCTCTTCCAAATTATAACAAAGACGGAGCATCAACTTCAAATGATACACGCGGAGCTCTTATTAATCACATCTACAACAATACAATCAATCACATATCAGCTGAAGACCATCAAGTCAATGTTATAACCATTCGAGATAAACGTGATCATGAATCTGTCAATGGAACAACCCGGACTCAGAAATATGTCTTGAAGGGACATACTGCACCTCCAACTACCACACCAAAGATCCAATACGACTTAGTTAATCAATTGCGCAAGACTCCGGCTCAGATATCTATCCTGGAATTGTTGAAACTGTCTCCAAGACATAAAGACATATTGGAGCAAGCACTATTAGAAACAAATGTACCTCAAAATCTGGATACATACAGATTCCAAGCTATGGTGGCCCACATGACAGAATCTCATAACCTCACCTTCTCAGAGCATGATAATACTTCATTGAGTCATCCGCATAATACTCCTCTACATATTGAAGTCATTGTTTGCAAACACCGTGTCAAAAGAGTCTTAATAGATGGAGGAGCCGGACTTAATATATGTACTTTAAAGCTTATCCGTGCACTAGGCTTCTCAGAAGAATCTATTGATCCTTGTAAGAAGATTACCATAAAAGCATATGATGATGAGGAAAGGTCCTCTAAAGGAACAGTGATATTGGCTATTCAGGTAGGACCCGTACAAAAGGATACTATATGTCAAGTTTTAGATATTGATCTCACCTACAATATCTTATTAGGCCGACCCTGGATACATGAAATGCAAGCAATACCTTCTACATACCACCAGTGTGTCAAATTTCCTTATGATGGACAGGAAATCTCCATATCAGCTGATCACAATCCATTTCAACATTGCAATGCAATGGGGGCAGCCCAAGACAGTTTGGTTCCTTATAACAGAGAAAAGCAGTGGTCTTCAACATCTGATCCACCAATAGTAAAATCCAACTCCTTATGGGGAGATCTCAAACAGAAAATGCAAATCAAAGATCAAGGCATGGGCGAATACTCTATGGAGCCTTTATGTTTGACCAGATTGCCAACATCACCTAGATCCCATGGTTTACCTTCTAAATCAACACATCTGGAAACTCAGCCCATAACTAAATTTGACGGTACCTTCATCCAATTGGGGACTCTCGCACATGAATCAGAAGATAAGGATGTTCTTAACTGGATATACAAAGATGAAGAAGAAGCTAATAGAGCGGCCACTCTAGACATTGTTCTACCAACGCACCTGTATGGAAAAGGCTATTTGATCATGAAACAAATGGGATATGGTGGTAAAGGACCACTCTAGACATTGTTCTACCAACGCACCTGTATGGAAAAGGCTATTTGATCATGAAACAAATGGGATATGGTGGTAAAGGACCTATTGGGAAACACCGAGAAGGAGTTACTGAACCTATAGATCTTCCTTCACAACCTAGTAGAAATAAAGCAGGATTGGGTTCTAAATTCACTTTCCTATTGAAAAGGCCGCCACATACCAATGCAAAACCTCAATGGAAGGAAAAGAAGAAATACAAGGAAGAATCCTAGCAGGAAGCTCTCTTTGAATCAGCCGAAACAATCCGCAAGGCAAGAGAACGTCAAGATCAGAAGATACATCAGGGAAAGCTTTTGAATCATAAGAAGGCCATATTTGCAACAGTGGCTCATATTCACACATCGATGGCTCAAGACCAAATCATATCATCACACGAAACCATCATTCCTTCCAGGGGAAGTACAATCTATGAACAAATCCAGACTATAGAAGATGGATCGGATACAGAATCAACACAGAATATCAAAATAGTATCTATCATCAAGGATCTGTTTTCGCCATACAACATACCTGTTTACAGCACAGATAGAATTTGGGATGATTCCTATGAGACAGATTCAAATGAATATGAATGGGGTACCTACTCAAATACTACTACAAATATCCCAGATGATACTGATTTCATATCCATTTCTCAAGAAGAACATAATGCAGAAGATAGACCTCTTGAATTTGGACCACAACATATCTATGACGTTCAGGAAAGCGAACAGAAATATTACGAACAAGTCTATGTAGAAGATGATACCATCGAAGACCTCGATGAAACCCTAAACTTCTTTAAAAACAAGACCCATCACGATGATAATTCTATCCTAGCACTTACAGTAGCTGAACTTGACCCGCCCAATGATTCCTTACCACTTGTCTTCCCTGATCTCATTGACTGGACTGAACCTGAGACTCACGATATCCCAATTTTTCCAGATGACGAATCTATTATCCACTACCTATGTACCATAAATCCCGAAACAGGCTCTACCAGTGAACCGAATAACGACGTCTGTTCTTCAGGGAGTGCCAAGTCTCTCAGTCGCAAAAATGAATCAAATAATGAATCTAACGCTGAAAACCAGTCAATGGCAGCAATGGATCCCAAAAAAGTAAAAATAAAGGACGCATCTGAGGGTGAAAACCTTTTTAAGGCACCTAACGATGGGAGACTTGACACTCTTCCTGAACATTTTCATGAACGATCACCCATATTGATTGAGCCTACTCAATCAATCAACATTGGTACCACCGAAGCAGCCAGAAACATTCACCTTGCAGAATCTCTGATAGAGGAAGAAAGATCAGCATTCATCAGCTTCTTTAAAAGACAGCAAATTAACTTTGCCTGGTCATATGCTGATATGCCTGGAGTAGATCCACACCTAATCATGCATCACTTGTCCATCTCTGCGGGGGTCAAGCCAGTCAAGCAAAAACTACGAAAGATGAATCCACAGATAGCACTCATGGTCAAAATGGAATTAAAGAAATTATTAGATGTCGGATTCATCCGACCTATTGACTATGCAGAATGGATTTCTAACATTGTTCCAGTCTCCAAACCAGATGGTAGTATCAGAATATGCATCAACTTCAGAGATGTCAATAAGGCTTGCCCAAAAGATGACTTTCCTCTACCAAGTATTGATATAATTGTAGATCTCACAGCAGGCCATGCAATGCTCTCATTAATGGACGGTTTCTCAGGCTATAATCAAATCAAAATAGCTCCTAAAGATCAAGACAAAACAGCATTCACCTGTCCTTGGGGAACATACTGTTGGAATGTTATGCCTTTTGGCTTAAAGAATGCCGGAGCCACTTATCAAAGAGCAATGACAACAATATTCCATGATATGATGCACACATTCATGGAAGACCATGTGGACGATTTACTAGCAAAATCTTTCACCAGAGCTGAACATCTTGGCATCCTAACAAAGATCTTTGATCGATTGCAGAAATTCAAGGTCCGACCCAACCCTAAGAAGTGTGTTTTTGGGGTTACATCAGGCAAATTACTAGGTTACATCGTCTCTGCTAAAGGTATTGAAGTTGATCTAGCAAAGGTACAAGCCATCATGGATATGCCACCACCAAAGAATATCAGTCAACTTCGATCTCTCCAAGGATGACTTCAATCGATCAGGCGATTCATCGCTCAACTAGCAGATAAAAGTCTGCCATTTAACCACTTGCTACACAAAAATGTGCCATTCAAATGGGAGACTAAATGTGCAGAATCTTTTTACCAAATTAAACAGTACCTGATGAATCCACCAGTTCTCGTACCACCAATTGCAGGAAAGCCTCTTATATTGTATATCTCAACGATAGATGTTTCACTGGGGGCACTATTGGCACAAGAAGATCAACAAGGAAAGGAACACGCCATATATTACATCAGTAGAACATTGAATGGTTATGAACTCAATTATACATTCATTGAAAAGGCTTGCCTAACAGTTGTTTTTGTGTCTCAAAAGTTCTGACTTTATATGCTAGCACACACTATCAAGCTAGTAGCCAAAATTGATCCTCTCAAGTATCTACTCAGCAAGGCAGCTCTCACAGGCCGATTGGCTAAATGGGTTATGATTCTCAGTGAATTCGACATCCACTACACAGAAAGACGAGCCATCAAAGGACAAGCAATTGTAGATCAGCTGGCTGAAGCACCACTACTAGGAAAACAAACCATGGACATTGAATTTCCAGACAGGGACGTTTTTGCTCTCTCCTCCAAACAATGGACCCTATACTTTGATGGATCCTATACACAACATGGTTCAGGGGCCGGCATTCTATTCATCACCCCTGAAGGACACACTATGCCGAGATCATACAGACTTATGTTTCCATGTACAAATAATATGGCTGAATATGAAGCATTGGTCATAGGCATCAAAATGGCTGTCGAATGGAAAATCACAGAATTAAAGGTCTATGGAGACTCACAATTAATCATCAATCAGATCAACAACAACTATCAGACAAAGGATGACAAGCTACTACCCTACAAACGGATGGTGGATGACTTCAAACAGTATTTTGTGCACGTCACCTTTGAACAAATACCAAGGTTGAACAACAAAGCAGCCGATGCAATGGCTACGATCGCTTCATTACTACAAATTCCAGAACAACAGAGTCGTTATGAGTTCCTGGTAGAGAAACTGTTCTCCCCCGCCTATGACCACTCTGAATCCCATGTTATATATGCCTTAACCGGTTCAGATTCTCCGTTATATGGACCAATATACGACTATCTCAAGCATAATATCTTACCCATTGACCAATCCCGTTACCAAAAATGTAACTTTATCCGACAAGCTGCCCGTTACACCCTTACCACTGATACCTTATATCGTCGAGGTTTGGATGGTACTCTTCTTCGTTGTCTTGATCGTAATGATTCTGATTCAGCTTTACACGAGCTTCATGAAGGTATTTGTGGCACACATTCGAGTGGCACTACTCTTGCTAAAAAGCTTCTACGAATGGGATACTACTGGCCTACAATGGAGAAAGACTCATATCATTTCGCCAAGAAATGTCCTAAATGCCAAATCCATGGCAATCTGATACATGCACCAGCATAGGAACTGCAACCATTTACCACATCCTGGCCCTTTTGTCAGTGGGGATTGGACCTGGTAGGCAAAATACATCCTTCATCTTCAAATGGACACAAGTTCATCATAACTGCCACAGAATACTTTACCAAATGGATCGAAGCAGTTCCCATGACCACAGTGACTGGGAAACAAATTGCCTCCTTTATCCTAAATTATCTGATCTGCAGATATGGTATTCCAAGTTCAATCGTCACAGATAATGGATGACCTTTTAAAAACCAAGATGTGCAAGAACTATGTGAAAAATTCAAAATTCAACATCGGTTTTCTACACCATACTATCCACAAGGAAATGGTCAGGCAGAAGCATCTAACAAAATGATCCTAAAAATCCTCAAGAAAACAGTGAATGATGCAAGCAAAGATTGGCACGTACAACTCAATCCAGCACTTTGGGCCTACAGGACTAACATCCGCACACCTACCGGGGCAACACCATATTCCTTGGTATATGGATCAGAGGCTATTTTACCCTTGGAGGTAGAAATTCCATCTCTTAGAGTCTCTTTGAAAGGTTTGATTCCAGATGAAGAGTATCGAGTCAACCGATTGCAAGAACTGGAACTGTTAGATGAAAGATGCCAACATGCTTATACTCATCTCAAAGCATATCAGCAACGTTTGTGTAGGAGCTACAATCATAAGGTCATTCCTCGCAACTTCAAGGTTGGTGATCTAGTCCTAAAAGAAAATCCAAGAAACCAGCAAGATAGAGAAAAGAAAGGGAAATTTGAACCTAACTGGTTGGGTCCCTATGTCATCATTTCAGTCTATGGATCAGGTGCCTATCAGCTAACAAATTCTGAAGGAGATGTGCTTGATGATCCAACTAACAGCATCCATCTAAAGAAGTACTATACTTAAGGTAGCCTAGTGCACGGAAAAAGCCAAAAACAAACAAAAAAATCAAAAAAAAAAAAAATCCAGAAAAAGCAAAATATACAAAGTACAATAAAAACAAATGGTGAAAACCTGGTAAACAGGCGCCCTTGTGAAAGGCCGACTCCTTTATCTATCTCCATGCCATTTTATCCATCAAAACACTATCGGCCATCGCCCGACACTTAGCATCTATCCATCCAGGACATACTTAGTGTAGTCACTATCCTGAGTTATCCCTCTATATCATATTCATCTACCACATTCCACCAGGGCTTGGAAATCACTGTACATAATCATATCCAGAAGAACACTCATCTAGGGGCATTAAACTGTTCAAAAACTAAGCAAACATTCAAGACATGCCAACTATTGAAAAAACCTCAAACACAGGACATCCAACAAACACAACTGCACTTCATCGCAAAAACTAAAACCAAAAACAATACACAAGAAACTCAAGGATGGATGATTTTCTGAAGTACTAAATGTTGCATTATCACATTAAAGTCTTGATTATTTTGCATTTTGAACTTTTTAAGTAAATTGGAATCTTCTCATCTCATCAAAAGCTTCAAAGCCAGAGATCATGAGGAACTTCCAACATTTTCTTAGTCTTCTGTCTGGGAGGCGATCACTTGTGTTGTGTGAATATTTGCCTCGAGACGTGATCCATATCACTGAAGGCCTGATTCCATTTCACGCATATAAATGCTCTAATCTTGTATGTTTACGCAATACGCACTCAGGTCGTCCTGGTTCAATTATACCTTGATGCTTGTGCTATCTTGCAAAATTAAAACTCATGTAAATTTTACTCAGGTCATTATGGTTTAATTATACCATTATGCTTGTATAAATTTTCAACATATCCAAAAATCAATAAAAGCTCCATGATGATATTTACAAAGAAAGAAAATAAATGGTTATATCGGATGGCAAATACAGAATGAGAGATGCTCCAAAAATAATTAGTTGCATTTCATTTTACAATTAGTTGCATATCATTTTACAATTAGTTGCATCTCATTTTACATTTAGTCGCATATCATTATTATCTCATTTTGCATCATCATTCCATCATTTCACATCATATCATCTTACACATAGCAGCATATTAAAATCATACATCTCATTTTCAAGATACATCTCACAGCATATAAAAACATACATCCTGCATCACACATTACATCATATATATAAACATTACATCATCATATAAACGGAAGTAGCACACATAAAAATGCATCCATAAACACATCACATCGATAAAAAATGGTGCTCTATATATATATATATATCTCAAAAAATGATCAAAATCTACAAAATGTGTCAAAACTGTGTCCAGTACAAAGAATACACTGCTCAAAATACAATGGAGACCATGTCTCTCAAGTGTGACTATCCCCTGATGGAGATGGTCTAGCTCCTGATGCACTTGCTCCTGGATCTCCAGGAGGATCCTGTCTGACTCCCAATACACTCGCACCCGGATCTGTAGGAGGGTCCTGTCCCGCTGGCCCTGTCACTCCATAGCTCTCAGATCATGTCCCAGCAGTTCGAGATCGACTCGATCTCGACTGTGCAAAGCTCTCGACACGCCGCTCTCTAGGTACTGCCGCCTCATAGTGACGCCTATAATATGCAGCCTCCTGAACACTCCGTGTCAGCTCTCTAAGAGTGTCTCTCAAGGGACCACCCGCCACTGCTCTCTGTACGGTCGCTAAGGCCTCCTTTGCTCGACCCCGCCGCTCCATCTCGGTATCTCTCTCAGTGGTCAACTGAGAAATCTGCCGCTGATAAGTCAAAATCTGTGCCTGCAGCTGCTGCACAGTGATCTGTAGCGTCCGGATCTGCGCATCCTCTATGTGACCCGATACTCGAACCCACAGTGGTACCTGTGCTGGTGCCACTCCTCCCACTCGGCCTATCCTGGGTACAGGAGGTGGGAGTATATCTATCCTCCTCCTCTGTACTGGTCTCCCCACCTCCTCCTCTCCTCCCACTGTTGCTAGTACCTCTGTAACTCTCCCCTCTCTCCCGACTCCAATGGCCAATCCTCCTCGCCCCCTCTTAATCCGGCCCTGCCGTACCGCCCTCTGCACACCTCTGCCTCTCCTCCTCCCTCTATCTCCACCATCATCCCCATCATCCCCCTCATCTCCCCCATCTCCCTCCTCTCCATCTGAATCAAATGCCGACCTCATCTCCTCTGGATCTGAGATCCTAGCCACAGCCCGAGCAGCAAATAAACGAGCGAACTCGTCCGTCATGCCAGCATCCTGTATCTCTGGGGCGTAGTCCCAGATCTGTCCGGCCAATCTTGTAAACTCCTCAATGGCCACAACACTGTCAATGGTCGGCCCCCAATCGGCCACATCCTGCTGCCGCCGTGCGTATAAGCACGCCCCCTGTGGAATCCCCTGCTGCCTCCCGAACTGTCGCAAAACTCGGGTAACCAGAAACCGCTCAATAACGAATGGAGTCCTCCCAATCAGATACCTCGTCATGAAAATGAAAGGCATCTCCATCCCATCCTCTGCCCACACCTCGCAGTCTATATACGGTCTCCAAGTGACCGTATCTATATCGTCGAACACCCTCCTCCAGTGCTCTAGTTTGCCCAGCTTACGCTGGACAACTAGGCCCCTATAACCATAAGCATAAGCCGCCCCTACGGGCCTGTCCCTGTCTACCAGTGGCCTAGCTGCTGGAATGTGCTCCCAGCACCATACCTGTAAAAGGGTCACCCCTGCTGATAAACTCCCATATCCGAGGTATACTACCTCGTGTAGGCTCCTGTAAAGGTGGGCCAACATCGCCGACCCCCATGCAAATCTCCGGCCCTGTGTGACCATCTGCTCCAGAACCAGCCCCCATCCCACTGAAAATCCCTTTGACCTGCGATCAGGACAAAGGAATCCTCCAATGAATCCTGCCAGTACAGATGGCAGCGGTGCATAATCTAAGTCCAAGAACTCCTGCCAGGGGATCTCATAGCCGCAGACACTCTCATCATGGAATATCCGGCGTAGTGCATCTGTGCCGCCCTCCTCCATCTGCTCATACGGCAATATGGCTCCTACCACAGGAATATGCAGAATGCGATAGCAGTCCTCTAGTGTCACTGTCATCTCTCTCGTGGCAAAATGGAAGGTGTTCGTATCGCTGTGCCACCTCTCTGCCAAAGCTGTCAACAAACCCCGGTTCACAGTGAACCGCGGCATATCAAGAAGTGAGGTCAATCCACATCTATCAATAATGTCCAAGTCTGCCTGTGACAGACGTGGTATCAATGTCCATGGTCTCGGGAATCTCTCCCTCGACTGTGCAATACCCAATCGCTCCTGTCAAGAAACAAAACATATCCAATATCAGTTTCCACATCAATACAAAGATATCAAAATAAAACTTACATCAAAAACATGAAACAATTTGCTCATCTACATCAAGTTCAAAAACCTATCATTTCATATCAACTTGTAAAACAACTCAAGTTCTCAAAAACCATATCAAAACTTGTAAAACAACTCAAGTACCACAATCACATAAACTTGTAAAACAACTCAAGTTTTCCACCCATATCAGCTTGAAAAACAACTCAAGTTTCCAACCCATATCGGCTTGTAAAACAACTCAGGCTTTCATACACATTTGAACTCGAAACAGACAACGCAAATAATCATGTTCTGATCACCACAAACAGCTTGATATCTATACATAACTTGGAAAATTGCACATCAAAACAAGTTATACAAATAGTCATCTTGGATACATACATCAAAAACACGACAGGCACACAAAAACACAACTTTTCAAAATCTGCCCAAAACACAAAATTTTGATGGATGCGCTAAAACAAACCTGAAATGCGCTAAAACAGACCTGAAATGTGCTAAAACAGACCCACGCGCTAGGCTGCTTGTCCTACGCGCTAACCTATCTGCCTTATGCGCTAGATTCTATCTATGCGCTACCTTTTTCCACCTATGCGCTATCTAATTTAGCCTATGCGCTAGACTCTGTCTACACGCTACTATTTTTCTCCCATGCGCTACCAAAACTAACCTCTGCACTAGACTCTGTCTACACGCTAATCTATCCTCTCTAAGCGCTTCCCTTTTTATCCTATGCGCTAGGTTTGTCCTACGCGCTAAACCCCTTTGCTTAGGCGCTACCTTTTCAACCCCATGCGCTAGGTTATGCCCACGCGCTAAACTCCCTGTTTCATGCGACCTTCTGCGACTCCTATGCGCTAGGTTAGCCCTACGCGCTACCCTGTTCCTCAAACGCGCTACTAAACGAGATACCTGCGCTATTCTATGTGGACGCGCTAACACAGATTGCCTATGCGCTAACAAAATACTTTCAGACGCAACCCCTAAATTGATTTCTATGCGCTAATGTATACTTCGTATGCGCTACTCTCCATCCTAGACGTGCTAAAACGATTTGTCCGAACTTAAAAATTTAAAAAACAGCTAAAAACGACAAAACCAAAAATCAAAAAGAGGTCAAAAGGGTTGACTTACTAGTGGTCCACGTGCTGCTGGTCTCCGGTACCTCCGAACGCGCTCGAAACGGTGTCTGTGATAGGGAATAGGCATTTTCTCTCCAGAGCAAATTCTCTTTTCTTCAAAGTCAACAAGCACAAATGAGTTCAAATCAAGCCCTTTTCCCCTTTTATAGGAGGAAAATGAAATTAGGGTTAGCTAACTGGGCCTGTAATACGGTCGCGGTCTCCCCTATACCAAAACATTTGTAATTTATCGGGAGATGAATCAATTTACACACTTTTTACATGCACGAAATCCTACACATCATACGAACTTCATCAATTTAAATCAAAAATTTTCCAAAAAAATATTGATTCATCTCCCAAGGGGGCATCACATCAAACATCGAATCTGGGGCATCGCATCAAAACTGAGACACGACTGGCAAATCAAAAGAGCGACACAACAAAAATTGCATTTGATCATAAAAACACAAAAACAATCATTTTTCTTTGAATTAACATGTGCACACACGTCACTTCAAAGAGGGGCAAAATGTAGACGTATAAAAATGACCATATTCCTAAATGAATATTTTATGTTCATTTCCCTATTTAATTAAATCCAATTTAATTAAATTATCCACATTCTTCTATTTAATTAAGTAAATCATTTGATTAAATTCACTATACCATTTAATGAATAAATCATTTTATTCAATTAAATCCCTCTAGCCACTTTTAATTAAATTCAAATTTAATTAAAAAGTTATCCTAAATTGAATAAATCAAATTTATTTAATTACAACCAAATTGAATGAAAATCAAATAATTCAATTAAATCCTATTATCCCCCCATCCACTTGCAAAATCTCAAACCCCTTCCTAATCCCTTCTAGAATCTTCTAATCGATTCTAATTAACCTAACCCTCCTCTAAACTTTGTCACATCCCTAAGCAAAGGGAGGTCACTTCTCAAATGGCCCAAAGTCTTGGATAACCATTGAAGGTTTTCAACCTTCAACCACCAAAACCCTTAAAGTCTTTGAAAACCATTGAAGGCTTCCAACCTTCAACCACTTAATCCCCAAAGTCTCCAATAACCATTAATGGTTAATTCAAACTCTCCCACATGGTTAAAACATTTGTTTTGACTCAACCTCTACCCAACCCAAAGGTCTCATCAGGCCATTAATGCTTTGACCATGATTATCTCTTAATCATTTGCACAAAGGTTTATTCTTGGATTAATTCCTAATCCAATGGATAATCCTAATTTAGACTTGACCCTTAGCCTTTAGATAACCATGAGGTCTTCTCAGGCCTTTAATGCCTCCAACCTCTTCTTTCAACCCAATCCTATGTTGACATTTGTCACTATTTTATTGGTGCAAATCGTGCACATGGATCCCCAACTTTCAAACTTGGCCCTTGATTGAAACTTTCAATCCTGAACATCCATTGCCCTGTTTGTGCTATAAATAGAGCTCTCATTCCTCCATTCTTAACAATCATCTTTCAAATTTGAAGCATCACACTTATGCTCAAATTCTTTCAAGCTTTCTCATTTTATATATGCTCCTCATTTAGCCTCTTTTAGATCATAAATTAGACTAATATGCATGCTTAGATTACTTTATTTTTTTAATTTTAGTTCAATCATAGACTAAATATAGTATGCTAGGATAGTATTCATACTAATCTCGTCATCTTATCATTTAGTTTATTGCATTTTACTATCACACATAGCTTAACATTCATCTCATACTAAAATCGATTAAAAATCTCTCTCGTTCTCATATTTGCCATCCCTAAGCCATTTTGCTCAGTAATCTGAGAGCAAAACATTGGTTTGAGGGACATTGTGAGATAGAGAACCATGGGACCCTCCTTGGGAAGCTGAGTAACGCAACGTTACTCCATAGCTTGCATCAAGAAGTCCTGTGTGTGTGTGTGGATTAATATTTATCGTAATTTTTCACATATTTAGTTTTATTAACCCATTTTTCCCACATACAGCTTCTTAATCAACTTATTGTATGAAGGTGAAGTTTTAATCGTCCCAAATTGAAATCTTAGCTAAGGTTTCATGAAGCTTCTCATAAAGATTAGGTTCCTTATCAATACATTTCTTAGGATGAGGAAGGGAAGAGAGAGAAGCAAAAAGAAAATTGGGATCTTTCTTTTTGACACAAGCATTAAATGTGTGATGTATTTCAGAACCATATTTTTATTCTAGTTGAATTTCCATATCACCTCTTTCACATATGTATTTTAAAACTTTTAAGATATTGGGAGGTTTCTTGGGCTTAGGATTCTCATAGCTAGAAATATGAATGGTATTTACTTGATTAGGTTCTTTTTCCTTCAAGGATAAATATTTAGAAGGGAGAGCATCAAGGAAATTGCTAATGACTTCATCTTCTATCTCCAAGGTATCTTTATGGGTAAGACAAGATTTAGGAGAAGGATAAACATAACTCATTAATGCTTCATCTCTAGTGGGAAATTAATTGAAATTAAAATAGGAAATGGTATCAATAGGAAAGGTAGTTACAATATCATTGGCTTGCACCAAATGATCCTCATGGAGGAGGTACATTTTAGGAGAAAAATGAACATCATTCTTCAAAACTTCATCCTCAGGAGGGCGATCTTTGAAAGAAGTGTCCATAATCTCTTCTTGCACCAATGTGCCCTCATTGGTAGGGCCAAATTTGGGAGAGGGAAAATTGTAGCTATGGATAAAAGGAATAGCTAAATTGTCACCATATGCAGAAAAGGAAACATCATGATCATCTTGAATAAAACTTAAAATTGAATTAGCAAAAGAAGATAACAAATCCATATGCAATTATGATCAAACAAGATACTTATAAGCCATAAAAGATGCAACCAAAGAAATGCCAACTCAATGTATATAATGAAATTATACAAAATTAGGTTTGAAATGAAAAAAATGCAAGTGTAAGAAGAGTTGAGTTCACCAAAATGTAATAGATGGAAATAGGGTTTCACAAGCTTAACTATGTAAACTAAGAAAATAACCTATCTCACATATAATTACATTAAAAGGAGGACAAACTCAATAGATCCGACTTCAATTATATTTCCTTTTTTTGAGTTGAAAATGTAATTGAAAGGATGTAAATTGAATCTCAACCAAAACAATGATAACAAAATGTTCTAGACTTCACCCAGAGCCATAGATAGAGATATGAGAGGAGGAAAAAAATTAGAACCTGTAGCTAAAAATTTGGTCCAAATTGTCTGGACTAGGGTGGTAGGCTTCCCTAGTCCTACATTCTCTAGATGGGAAAGCATGATGTTTTTTGGATTAGGGAGATGCACAATATCCACTGTCAGAAGATTGGGAAAAATTCTTGGGACTAGGGAGAAATTTTTCCCTGGTCCTCCATGAGTACCCTGATCTCTCTGCAGTGCCCTAGACTTGAGAGGTCTCTAGAACTTCTACAAAAGCCAGTTCAGTTTGTCTTTGTCTCCTCTATCTATTTCCTCTTTTTCATTTCCTGAATCTATCACCTGCACACCAAAAGAAAGGAAATTGTGTTGTGGATAAGGGTTTGCCTTAGGTAAAATATCAAGTTCAAAATTGACTCTAATTGAAATGAAAATTGAACTTTAATTGAATCGAAAAAGCTTGCCTTTTGAGGGCATGGCTACATTTGAAATTGAAATGTTTGAATGTAGATGATTGTACCTTCAATAGGTGATGTAATGTTCTTAGGATATGTCCTCCATGTGTTGATGTAATAACATGATAAATCACATAAAATCTATCATGAAATCATAATTGAAACATAATATGAAGATGTATTGATGTAGTTTGTTGCTCCTTGAATCAAATTTGTTATTTGAGGAGAAGAATTGCTCTTGAATTGGATGATAACGTTAGCATGAGATAAGATGATGAAAACAAATTAAGAGGAGTGCCTTATATAGTTATTTCATAATTAAAATCACCTTTAGGCTGACTTAGATTTGATATATTTTGACACAAAACAAAATTTGGATAGGGTAGGACTACCTTATTATCCTCCCAAAATTTGGGGAAAAAAGTGTAGGACCATGGTGGTAGGTCGCCCTAGTCTCGACAATTTTTTTCTCGACTTTCAAGGAATGTGAGATAATGAGGTTCTAATGTCGATACCAGCTCAGTGGCTCAAACCATAATGTATAGATATGCAAAATATGTCTTGGAAATTAAAATTGGAGTAGGATTAGGGATAAATTAGGATAAAATGATAAAGGGTACATCTAGAATTAAGGGCCCAAATAAGAGTGATGATGTAATAAAGTGGAATAATACCCATAATATTAATTAATTATAATAAAGGTCCTATAATGCATAAAGGAAAGAGAAATACTAAAATAGGTGTTAGGAAAGTGTGAAATTGGACACACTAGTAAAGGTGTACAATTTACGACACTATAGGTAGATATATGCCCCTATTTTTGTTTTCTCATCAGGATGTAGAAATAGGGTATCATGTATACCATGCCAAATTGTGAAAGATAGGTGACAACAAATTATTTCAATTGGGATCTCAATGAAATAAAAACCACTTAAAGAGCATTTGGTAAGGAACATAAATGAATCACAGTTCTAATGAAACAAACAACATGTGAACCGAAGTTCTCTAGCTCAAATTATGATAAAATGATTGGAATATACTATATCTCAGTTTTAGAGAGAATGCACCCTTAAATAGTGAATAGTGCACCATTCATTTGTCTTATTCACTTATTGTCTCTAGTGAAAAGGGTTCCACACTACTTCAAGAGTCAATATTTCATGTAAGTGAGAGATTTAACTAACCAAGATTGAGACCTTGTGGTGAGATATGCAAAGGGTAGCCAAACACACGAGTTAGGACATCCTATGTTTTATGTTCAATTTTTTAGTTTGAGTTTTATTTTCTACATATCACCCTAGGTTATCATGTAGGTCCACCAAAATAGGTGCCATGGTCCCATTTGGGTGCCATAATCTCACTTGGGTGCCATGGTCCTAAATGGGCACCATGGTCAAATGGGTGTCATGGTCCTAGATGGGAACCATGGAACACAAATGGGATGCAACATGAAATTGATGAAGGAAAGATATAATTTGATGCACATATACTAATAAAATCTCATTTTCATGTTTGTAGGCTCCTCTTGGGATGCAACAACATGTTGGTAGCCATATTTACACATATCTATGGGGTTAAGCTAGGAATCTTCCTCTTGATGGACATACTCATCTTTGAGAGATATGCCACACTGATGAAGATGGCAAAATAGAACCTAGTAGAGATGTATGCAGAACAAGATCCAAAGACTCTAGAATCTCATATGAAGATAAATATGCCTCCTTCAAATGATGTTCGAAATCCTTCTTCTTAACAAGATGTTTGAGTTCATCAATATCCTTCTTGTAACAAGAGTGCTCTTCATGTCCTCTTGCAATATGAACAAGTAGACTTCTCCTTCTTCGATGAATCATCTTTTGAAGATGATCTACTATGTGTTTGATATGTATGTGGATTTTTTATTGATTTCTTTTGTTTCTTGTCAAAATGTTTGACTCTCTCTTTCTCTCTCTCCCTTAGGCTGACTAACCAACAAAGCTTGATTCTTTGATGGCTTAATGAGACCCATAGAAATAAGATTTTGTTGTTCATGTATTAACATCTTTCAAAAAGATGCAAATGAAGGCTTAACATAAGTCGATCCCATAGTTATCCAGTTAGTATGAAACTAGAAACAAAAGATGCATATTCAGGACCTAGTTTGTTTAGTGCATTGTAGACCAACTAAATGTCCTTTTTCTCAATACCACATTATTTACATTGTGCTCTCAAATCATTAACTTTAGTTATGAAATCCTGGATGTTGTCAAATTTTTTTGGATCAAGGCTCATCAAATCATTATCAATCTAATAGTATCTAACTTCATCAGTTGTACCATACAAAGTTTTTAGCTTTTCCCAAGCTTCATGTGAAGTTTTAAATTCTTCAATCTGAAACATAAGATCAAGGGAAACAAAGATACAAAGACATCCAAGAGCTTTAGTTTGTTCAAGTAACCATTTTATCTTTTCCTTAGCTTCTATAGGTTCAACTATCTTTTGCTCAACACATGGAGTGTACCCAAGTTGCATTAGTGCATTCCATGGATGTTGATACCAAGTTGCATAGTTATATGGTGTAAGCAAAGGAACCTTAGAATGATCCATGTGAAGGAAAAGAAGAGCATAAGTAAGTAGATTAGAAACACACAACAAGAGAGACCCCCCCTCTTTCACTCAATCAAAAATACGCCCAACAAAATTTGATTGTGGTACTTTATAAATCAGTGTATTTACAATGCTAGAGTAGTTTTCTAGAGTTTTAAAATGTCCAAATATGGACTAGAATAATGTTACTGTTACAACCCCAAAATGGCACCACCATATAGTGGTTAAAAAAATATCAACTTTCAAAAATAGAATTGCCTTGATTTGAGGTCATCTGTGAAAGTTACATACGTTTGAAGTTGAAAAATGAAGACTGTCCTTTTGATTTGATGAGAAAGCTTAATTTCTGAAAAACAGGGATCACATGAGAAAAAATGATTATTCCACTGCAAAGAACACACAATTTTGCCTCAAATAAAAAAAAAATTGCACCAAAATATTCCTCTGTATGATTAAGAATGGGCCTTCTAAAATCAGGTGCAAAAATGAAAATTGCAATGGAGAAGGGATCAACTTAAAAAACAAAACACCCTTTTCAAAAAATTCCACTAAATTTGGAAGTTTGCCAACTTTGAAGAAATTGCCAGCTAAATTAAAAAAGTCACCAAAATGTGAAATTCGCAGACCACTAAAACTGCCACTAAAGTTAGTGGTACTTCCATATTTGTTTGTTTGCGAGGCAATTTATATCATCACAAAATTAGTAAAAACACTTGTTAGCTTTAGAAGACTTCCAAATTAAATTTGCACTTTGGTGAAAATTGGAGTGCTTCTTACCAGATTTAGAACCTCCTATAAATTTGGTGGACCACCAAAACTACTGCTCAACAATTCTCCAAATATCACTAGAATACCAAAATCATTGCTTATAGGCACAAAGGACGATGTCGCAGAAGCTGGTACGATAGCTAAGGCAAGTACGACACATTGCACAGAAAATTTGCAAGTTTGAATTTTTAAAAAATTTAAAAAAACTTTTGAAACTTTTATAGGGGCCTTACCCCAACCCTTATCAAAGGGTCATGCGGGCTTTAAAGCATGCGTGGGGGCTGAGGGCTGTGGTGCCTTTGCACTACAATACCTTGTAGTACAAAGGGCTTGAGAGGGGTTGAGTACCCTATTGGGTACCTTCAAAAAAATAATTTTCTTTTTATTTTTTCAAAAAAAAATTACAATTTATTTTCAAAATGACTTTTAAAAATAAAATTCCTTTTTTTTATATTTAAAAAACTTGCTATATATTTTTTGAAATACAATTTTTTTCAAGTAGGAAAATAATTAATATATTTTTTTGAATTCATATAGTACTATGCAGGTGGGGCCAATGGCTCTGCCTGCTAATTTTTTTTGCCTTGAATTTGACTTTCTCAAAAATTGACAAATTGACAATCAATTTTAATGTTTTTGAGCTTTTTGGACACGAGGTGCAATTTGTTTGGCATCAAAATGCTTCGAGTGATCAGCTACCCTCCAGATTTGACTATGAAACCTCTGTTATGGACCTTCACAAAATTCACATTCGGTGTCTGATTTGGATGAAACAAAAGGCAAATTTGACTTTCTTAGCAGCTCTAAACTCAATGGTGAGCTTAAATTTTCTCCAAGAAGCTCCCAATATACCTACATTGAAAGGTAAGAGATAGGAACTCCCTTAGAAACTATAATTTCTTCAAGCGTTTCTGATTCTCAATGCAATCATTGGATGCAACATCATACTTTGCCTTCAAGAATAAAATGAATCTAGATTCCTAAAATGAATGCTAACCCACAACTCACAACTAGCTTTGATACCATGTTGGATTTAGCTATGAAGCCACCAAAGATCAAAATGAATGAAGAAAAGAAAGATAATAATCTAGAGATGATCAAAACTCAACACTCCCTTAGCACTAAACTAGACTCATAATCAACTGAGCCAATGATCTTAAGCATAGGGAGAGGTGAAGGTTGTTTATATAAGAAAATATGGGCATATAAAACCAAGAGGAATAATAACTCCCAACAACCCAAAATGGGAGGGAGTTTTACCTACTTGGTAGATGCCAAACACATGGTTATGCCAACTCAGGTAAGGACAAATAAATGGTTATGGGTGTAGTGCCTCTCCTTGACTTACCTATCCTTTCTGTGTATCGATAGACTATGTTGATATAACTTGTAGACTATCTTGTTGTGTTCTAGACAAATGTTTATGGTTTTACTCATGATTTGGATGCTTCATTATGGATGATAGACATATTATGTGTGCACTTTTCATTATGATTTTAAGTGGATGATGATACTTTCTTGATTACTCTATTGGATGGATTGTATGCATTGACATTCATATATGGACTATATAACTTATGATGTTATGATGGTACTAACCCCTACTTCATGAGTATGATTACTAGAGATAAGTGATGATACTATTGTGTGATTGTCTTCTAGTGTCTTCATGAAAGGGATGATACCTTATCACTCATTGCGAGCATGATAAGGTGTTGCGATTCTCTTTTCACTTGCCTATTTATTATGATGGGTATATGTTTTATATGTATCGCATTATGGTTGCAAGATTGCAGGTACCCGACATCAACTCCACCTGGCTTCATAGGTCTGAGTGTGTCCTATCCCAATGGCAAGTTGTTGGAGATGGCATGGGTTTCTTTCACTCACTCTAGTGTTGATGTTTCCCTTGTCGAGTCACTTGATTATGTGAGCATATGACTTCTATTTAATTTATGGAATAATGTTATTAATTAAGGTTTGGATTAATTTATCCTATAGTATGGTTATTGGTTATTTATTTGATTATTTTATTAATATATGATTATTTATTGTGAGAATTGTATTTAATCAATTGAGATTAATTTAATTGATTAATTTAAATATATTGTTTAACGGTTTATTTGTATTTATTTAATGATTTATTGATTTATTATTAATTTATGTTGATTTATTGTTGAATGATTTATTTCTTTATTGTTGCTTTGTTTTATTTAATTGATAATTTATTAATTGAGTTTTGATTTATAGATTTTAATAATTTATTTATTGTTTATTAATGATTTGATTTTATGTTTTATTGTGGAATCCTATTTATATGGCTTTATTCATTTATCTGATTTTTATTGGATAATGGATTACTATTTAATGTTTTTATACAACAATTATTTATCGATAATTAAATATATTATAAGTTTTACCTACCCTTGCATGTGATTGGTTGATTTTAAATTGGTAGGTAAATAATATTGGTGAATAATATATTTCTCAAAACTTTTAAAGATAGGTAAAATATATTGTTCTTTGGAATTTTCTGATTGGTCGGTTTTGCACTATAGTTTTGAGTTTAAATTTTATTTAAATTGCATTCTGTAAATGTTGTTGGGTTAATCATCTGACAGATTTTTGGAATTGGTTTACGATTTGGATTTGGATTGAAGATTGGATTAAAGGTTTGGATTGCTTGCAGATTGTTCTTCTTCAGATTTTCAACCCTTTTGGATTGTGATTGTAGGTTGGTTTATCCTACCTTTGAATTTTGATTTCTGGAAATGGAGTGTATTCTTCATGATTGAGAAATTTTTTGTTGGATTTTATTTTAATTCGTTTCAAGAAAATTGGATTTGGGAATTGAGGAATTGATTGATTTTGAAAAGGAATTTGGGAGAGGGAATTTGCAAATTTGCTAAGCTTGTTGGAAATGTGTTCTCTAAATTTTCTGAATATCTACAATTTCATTTCCTTGAGATTTTGAGGTATTGTTGGCTTATGGAGTTATCCTTGAGTTGCATTTTTTAATTTCCTTTGTTCTAGAGTTAGAATTGGTGATCTTTGTCTCCCTGTTGTTGTCAGGAGTTCTCATAACTCACTATGACTGCACATTTTGAAGTGCATACCCTTCTAAGAGAATGTAAAGGTTGTAATTGGATCTTGTGAGCCTTGTAATGGTGTCTTTATGTTGATTGCAATGATATCCTATCTCTCACTTTTGGTTATGCCTTCTGGGTGTCAGTTTAGGCAATATGGGAGAAGGTTCTTTGTGCAATTTTATTTCCTTGAGTCTTCAACCTTGTAATTTCATATCCCCTCTCTGATTTTTGGAGTTTCCAAACCTACTAGGTTGTTTTTGAGGGTCGTTTTTGACCCCTTTGTAGATCTAGGCAAGTGTCCTAACCATATGAGTCTTGTTTGCATGATTTTTGGCCTCTTTACCAAAAAAGCTATAGGAACTCCTAGGGGTGCTACCATATGAACTAGGGATGCTACCATATGACCCAAGAATGCCATTATGCATCCCAAGGGTTCTAGGGAATGTGTTAAGAGAGATAAAGTCTTGAAACTGAGAAATTGAGGAAAACACCCAAAACTATGCCAAATGCACCCAAAACACTATCACATGGTTCCAAAAAACTATGGTACATACCAAAAACACCATAGTACATACCAAAAGAATTGCACTACATTCCAAGGGCGCTGAGCTGCATTCCGGGAGAGCTAGACTACTCCGGAGGTCCTAGAAAGTCAGTTTTGAGCCCTATTTGATGTCTTTTTGGGTTTGTGATTTCTCTAGAGGCATGTGCAGATTGTGATGACACTTTAAGAGTTTTATTTGATGTATTTTTATCCTTCATGATGTTTCTTGTACTCCGATAATAGGATTCATGCCTTACCATTAAGGTGTTTCATATGTGATGTGTTGCTCCGACGAGAGGAAGAATACCTCGCTGTTGAGGGATTGATTGTATGACTCCCATGGGATGTGCTATGCCTAACTGTAGAGGATTTGATATGGACTTGGCTTCACTTTTGGATTGCATTCATGATTGGATTTTCCTTTGTGTTGATTTGGTGAAGGCTCTCTTCCATGTGTATGGCTTTATGTGCTCTATTATGGTTAGATTGTACTTAGCATGTTATGACTGTTTCTACATCATTTGTAAGCCTTCATGTTGTTGTATTATGTTCTTTGGATGTATGTTTCACCCTAAGGCCTAGGAGCATAGTTAGGGAGAGTGGGCTTCTATGAGTTTGCCAAGGTCATGAGGAATGGGCTGCTAGGATTCCTTGTGTTGTGGAGCCGGGGTCTAGACCATTTAGATAGCTCATTGGAGGCTATTTGTAATGATCAAGTGATAAAATAATAAATTAATCATAGGTGGGTTGGGTAGGAGTAACTCATCTTAATAAGATAAGAATTATGTATGTGTTTCCCATCTCATGAATGGATTGCTAGGGTAGCCGAAGTGAGGTGGCAAATCTAGTAACCGGATAGACCAAACTCCATTGATTTCCTCAAAGGTTGAGATGATTGCACATGTGTATCAAGGATGTTGGGACTAAGTTCTAGGATATCCTTGATAACATGTGATGAAACTCTTCCCTACATGTAAGTCCTAGTTCCTTAAACGTTGATTTGTTGTGAACCTCTAGAGGTCTTATGTTTATGATTGGATTTACCTTAGCTTTGTGTTGTGATGTGGTTCATCATTGTGGTTTTCATGTTGAGTCCCTTGGTTGTTAGGTGTCAACCTAGTTTTAGAGTGTGAGTTGGAACCCCATGTCATCTCCTACCATGGGGGGTGGTTCCTATTTGGTTCAACATGGTCAGGTGGTTGAATGCCTTCTTCCATTGGGATGCTTTTCATTAGATGCTCGAGTGCATGGATATGTATTCTTGGATTCTTCATTATGTGGATATTCTCTTGGAGCTGATTTCTATGTACTTGGAATAAGGAAACATTGTATAATGATGATTTGTATATGTAAAATAGATTATGTGCCTTTGTGTTATGTATCTTCATGTATTTGTAAATGAAATTGAAAATAGGACATGATGTAGTTTAGGAGAAGTATTCTTTGAACACTCTTTGATGTATTGGATAATCCTTATGTAATAAGAGTTTATGAGTTCTGTGTGGAAAAGAAATGAGCTAGCTTATATGTATTTGTGTTGCATTTGAATTTGTGAAATGGAATTGTGATGTGTAATCCTATGGAATGAATGATGGAAAGAATAGTAATTGTGGTTATAGATCTTATTTGAGTAAATAGGAGTTATCTAGATGAAATGGTTAGATAGGTCTATGATGCATTGTGACAAATGTAAGAATGAGTAATAGGAACATTTGGTTAGTGTTTCAAACGAACCTAAAAAAATATAATGTGGAAGAGTTATGCATATGTGTTATGTTTATCCTAGTTGCACGAATAGTAAATGATTAGTTGAATGATAGAATTATGTCAAGTAGTGACGTTGAGATACCTTAGGGAATGCATATATTGCATAATATTGGTTAGTGATATGTTAACGATTATATGATTTAATTCCGCTTGCGTAATATGGATCTATGGTTATGTTCATGTTGTTTTTTAATGTGTTCTTGTAAATAGTTAATGTTGCATTAACGTATGTTAGTGATAACATAGAAGTATTGAATGATTTAAAAAAAAAACTAATTCCATTTGTTAGTAGATTTTAGATTATTTATCTAGGGTATTTTGGTGGGAATTACAATGGGGAGGTGGGTAGTAAATCCAAAAGAGGGCATGACATGAACAACTACCCAAAGGTAGGAGTGAATGACACATGTGATTGTAGGATTATGCCATGTGTCCTCACACCAACCACTCTAATATAACCTAAGAAAGCTTAATAATGTGTAGGAAAAATAATTATTTCCTTACATAAGAGAAAATAAATACCTACACTAACAATGTCTTTAGGGAAATGGTCTCATTCATGCATACCCCACAGTTAGTGCATTCGAGTGCTAGGTCATAACATGTAGTGCAGGGGACACAAGGATATCTTTGATCCAATGAGAGTAAAGTTGGAGATTCTATGAGATAAGGTGGAGTGACAATGAACATTAGAGGAGTTGATAAAACATGAGCTCATGGAAGTCAGAGTAAAGGCGATGAGACTTGGAGGTCTTGTCAAGGGGATGGAGAGGAGGATCTCCTTTAGGATTCACCAATAATCCATGGCATCCCATAGACATTCCTCTATTCCACAACCACTGGTAAAAGTGGGTCCGGAAAAAGTGGGGAAGAATACTAAGAGTGTAATTTTCACCCTTACAACTATAACTAACTAAATATAAAAGTTGAAATAAATATTTAATGATTCATATATTTTACATCATATTAGAATATCATTCATTTTCACTCGACAAATATTCAAGAATGTATAAATGATATATTTTTATTTATTTTAATTTGAAAATGAGTTCCATCTTGAAATCCCTATTTATGTCTTTTGATGTGAACTTGAACTCACCAATATTTAGTTCCAAGTTATAATTTAAGTCTTTTTTACATCACAAATGGTCCTTCAACAATTTTTAAGTTGCTATTTACTAAGAAAAATATTAAAGCTATTTAATATTAGAGTTATGGAAATACAAACCCTTGTAAACATATAATTAAGAAAATATCTTCCAAATATAATATAACATGTGATATGGGAAATACATGAAAAGCTTAAGAATGAGATAATTTACAGTTGATATAGATGAAGATACCACCATTTTCAATTTTTGTTGGTATAGTCTTCAATATTATTTTAAAAATTAAATAATCAACATTAAATCTCATCTATTTAACATTGTTGTCAACAATACAAAGTCTTATAATTTTTTCCTTTTCTCTATATTTTTGAGTTTTCCATTTGTATCACATTTCCTATGATCTCCTTTTTTCTCTCTAAAAATTCTGAAATATCTTTTGAATCTGATTCAGCTTCCCCCATTATACATGGGGAAGAATACATAGAACTTTTACCCAGTGACTCTTGCATATATGATTTCTCTACATTATTTACAAAGCACAAAATACTCTCTGAGCAATACTCTACTGCATTTTTAGGGATAGTAGGCTTATATTTTAATAACTTGGCATACTCCTTTAAAGAATGGAACATGTAGTCATAAACATACTTCATTTTCAACTCATTCAACATGAAATCACTCCCTGCCTTACCAATTTCCTTTACCTGCAAAATGTCCAAAATATTTAAAATTTTGTTCAAATAAGTTAAATGAAGATGTTTTAAAAAAAATATGTATTTGATTACAACATTCTAATGATTTTTTTTTTTTAATAAATAAATAGATGAATATTTTGTACCACTCTAGTTTTGACTTATCATGAGAATAAATTGAATAAAATAAAAGATAGATTATCATTTTGAGCCAGTTTAATTATGAATTTTTTGTGGAGGAAATAGATAGGTTAAAGTTTCAAACCATTTTATGTGTGTGATTCATAGAGTTATTAAATAGATTGGTATTACACAACCCTATTTGTGTGACCTTTCAACAAAATAAATATCATATAAACACAAAATAAAATAATATTCTAATTCATTTTTTATGTTTAATCATCAAGAAAAATGGTGTATAAATAAAAAAAATTAAAATATACATGTAACATATCATAAAATGAAATTGCATAAAAAAAAGAATTGGGTCAAACATTGAGACTACTATTTGTGTTACCAATCATTAGGTTGATACCAAAGAATATGTAAGAAATTAGTAGAAATAAAAAAATTCTACGTATCAGACAATTATAAATGAAGAAATATGTAAGGAATTACACTCACCACTTTTGTGTTGTTGTTTCCCCAATTGACGATAAATTTGATGGATTCACACTTCTTATTTGGTTTTATTGGCCAATAGTGATGTTGTGGAATAAGGCCACGATTGAAGAAATCATGAAATTCTGGTGTTATAAGGAGTGTTGGAGAGTTACAAGCCAAAATATATTTGAGGCTCACTGACCAAGCATTCCCTTCTACGTATATCTTGTATCTTCAAACACAAAACAAATAAAAAGTGTTTCAATATTGTGCATTTTAAAACATTTTCTTTTAATTTATATTTACTCAATGACAACTAGACATAATTATCAAATAATTAAATTAACCAAATCTTGAGAATTATGTTTAAAACTAAATACCAAATAAACACTATTACAAAAATGTGGAGAAAGTGTAGGAACATAACCTTTTTATAAACATGGATATACTTCTATAGGTCATTTAGACCAATTTAATGTAAATAAGTTATATTTCTATCTGAATATACATATAAACCATAACTAGTATACAAAAGCTTAAATCAAGATACTTAAACATATATAAATAATTTTTTTTTTATAATTTAATAGAAAAAATTGATAGACAATTAATAGAGAAAGTATAAAAACAATCTTTAAAAAAACATAGATACACTTTAATAGGCCATATAAACCTATTTATTCTAAATATGTTAAAATTATCTCTTAATAAGATACATGTCATAACCAATATATTATATCTTAACCAAGGCAATTAGAAGAAGATACATAAATTTAATAGATAATTAGATAGTTATAATAAGAAACTTTATCATAAAATATGTTAGAAGTTATATCTTATTAATGAAGTTGGGTTTACTCTTAAGATTGGTCATACTTTCCTATATAAATTCTTTATTAAAAAAATTAGAGTTGATGTTTTGATTACTATTGAAATAAATAATAAATTTTACTTTTTAATTTTTTATATATCTAATAGTTCTTAGGAAAGAGCTTATACCTGTGAACACATTGGGTGGAAAGTTTGGAGTTTCTAAATCCTTCTTTGGACTCTTTGACCCAATCCTGTGTACACACATTTAAATTGAAGTTCATAAAAAATAATTTGAAAACTTTGTATGGTGAAAATGGATAGTAATAAGCATAAAGAAAGAAAAGAAACATTAAAAACTATTAGAAATGATTGAGACATTATTAAAGTATAATGCTGGCACATTTGTTATTTTTTATTGTCTATGTTTTAATTAAAAATTAATATATTAACCTATTTCAAATCTTAACAATAATAAATCCTTGTAATATATTTAAAAAATCAACTCTTCTTTATTATAAATAAGAATTTGATTTCTAATTTACACCATGATAAATAGAGATTTAAATTTAGAATAAGTTATATGATAATACAATACATCTTATATTTGAAAAAAAATGATATTATGAAATAAGAATATTATTGATAATTGAAACATATGCTTGTGAGATTTAATCTTTAATTCATTTACCTGTGTATATAGTTTTCCATTCCAATTGGGTGACTTCTTGCACTTCATCAGGTCCACTCTCTTGGGAGAAACCCAAGGATTGCCTTTCCAATAGGCTGTTGGATCTCTATTTTCCCACTTGATACGTTGGCTTCCATTTCGAATCTCTTGCACCAATCTATCCCATGGCGGTATTTGTAATTCTACCCTGCAAAGGTGTGCAAAATTTATTATTTATCCCAAGGTTAAATTATCTCAATTTTAAACCACCATTTTTCTAAGAAAATTTATTTTATATACTTATACTAATACTCCTTAATTATAGTATATCATACTTTTTGTGTTGCTACTCTTCTTGTTATTAATCATTGTTAATTAACTTGTTCATATAATTCATCATATTTTTATTTTTTTAATACTACATTGTAGGGAATATATTTGAAGTTTAGGCTTGGATTATTTATTTTATTACTCGAAACTAATCAATCACATTGATATTGAAAACACCCCTTGTCTAATGAGAGGACACTAAGCTACTTTCAAATAAAAACCCCTAGGTCTATGGTTTTTGTTTTCACAAATAATAAAAAAGATGATTTTACATATGAAACTCATTATTTTGTGAATTTTTATAAATGGTTTGTCTCTACTTATCATAAAAAAATTTCTCAAAATTTTCATCCCTTCATTTTAATCTAGTGACAAAAGAGGGGTCTTCTTTTAATCTTGTCCATCAACCCATGTCAATTTTCTATTGATATGATATAATTGTAAATTTTTGAGTTTAGATATTTTTTAATAAGATTGTATTCTTATTGAAAGGAGAAATTATGTGTGAAAACTCTAATTAAAATATTATTCTTTTTGTACACAATTTCAAAGCTTTTTACAATAAACTATATATTCTATTCAATATTTAGATATATTCTTCAACATGGATCGTCAATCTGTTAAAACTTTTTGCTCTCCAACTTCCTTGAATAATTCATTACCATATTTAGAGAACTTTTAAGTAAAGGATGTTCATTATAATATCTTTCATTTTAATTTCACCAATTCTAAATATAGAAAATCTTTAAGTATATTATATAGATGAGTTAATAATTTCAAGTTCTTGATCGTAATGTAGTTGTATATAAAAATGTATGAATTCAATGGAACATACTAATAATTATATAACAAATAGAAGCTAAAATATAAAGTTCATCTATAAGTAGTTACTCACATTTTAAATTACAAGAGACATTTTGAATTCAAAAGAAGGTACTTATGTCAACATTATATCAGTTTAAGAGTCTACAAAAGGTCTTAGATTTGATTTTTTAACCTAAATTAAAAATAAATATTAAAGCTCCAAATAAAAAAAAATCTAATATGAATAAGAAAATTCTAACAAGAAATCTACTTTGCAAATTTCTATATAGTTTTTCCTACTAAATTGATTTTTTTATTATAAATAGTATGATATAAGTTTAACAAGGTTATTGAAATCATTCTTATATTTTTTTTTATTGGTTTGAACTTTTACACTCGGACCAAGAAAATGGTTTGTTAGTATATTACATAACACTAAGGGACATGATAATGCTATTATTTTAGCTTTTATAGAAGAACTTCATAAAAGACCTTTAGTTTTCCATATGAATGAGGACTCTTTGGTTTGGGTTAAAAATGCTACAGGTTCCTATTCAGTTAAAGAGGGGTACAATTCTTTGGTTCAGGCCCCCTTGCCATCTTGTTGGCCTGCTAGGCTTTTCTGGCATCCTGCTTGTCTTCCAAAGGCAGGGGCTTTTGCTTGGTTGGCAGTCCAAGATAAAGTCCTTACTGGAATGTGGTTGGATAGACTTGGGATTACAACAGTTTTTCCTTGTGTTTTCTGTGATTATTGTATGGAATCGATGGATCACCTTTTCCTGCTATGTCTTTTTGCCTCTGAGTGTTGGTATTGGTTGTTTGATATGTTAGGATGGTCTTCTGTTCTTTGTCCAAATCTACTTTCACAATTTATGGCATGGCCCTTGTTGTTTCCCTCTTCGTTCTAGTCATCTCTTTGGGTTGTCGCTCCATCTCTGCTGATTTGGAATCTTTGGCTTGAAAGGAATTCAAGAATCTTCAAACATAAATCCTCATCTTTGAGAGTCATAATTGGTAAAATTCAAGCTTCCATTAGTGAAGTGGTGCTTGCTTTCATTCATAGAAATTTAGATCATCTCAGGTCCTTTTATCATTGGGATAATTGGGTCACTTGGCGATGGTCTTTACTTCATTTGATGCCTTCTCATGGGGTTATAATAGATGGAGTTTCTTCGACTCTTAAGCGCAAGATGGCTAAATGGAGTCCTCCTCCTTTTCCTTCATTCAAACTTCAGTTTGATGGGGCCTCTAAGGGTAATCTGGAGAGGTTTGGGGTTGGGGTAATTATTTTTTATCACTCCTCAAAGATCATCAAAGCAGTGGGTAAATATATTGGTCATGGCACTAATAATGTGGCTAAGTTTCAGGCCTTATCCTTTGGACTTGATCTTGCTCGTTCTTTAAACATTAAGGACATTGTTATTGAAGGTGATTCAATGTTGGTATTTCAGGTGATTGCTAGAAAAAAGTGTCTCTCTTGGCACTTGCAGTATTTTTTAGAGCACATTCTCCTTCAACTAAATGGCTTTTCCACTTTCTCTATTTCTCACTGTTTTAGAGAGATTAATGCTTTCGCGGATTTTCTTGCAAACAAGGTTGTTGTTGAGGGTGTTGATCATATAGAACTTGCCCCTTCTAATTTTCCTATCTCTTGCATGAAACTTCTCTGTTAACAGACCTTTCATTCATAAACTTCCTTCATTCCCTATTCTTGGTGTAGTTGTTCTTTCGTAAGTGCCTATAATGAGGGTGTTGGCCTTTGAGGCAATATCCTTGCTATTGACATTTATTGGGAGAATCTCCTCATTAAGGAGAGAGTTTGTTGTGGTTTCTTTTTTTGGATTTGCCATTTTGTCGACTGACCTCTCCCATCTCCTTGCTTTGTGGGGTGTTATACTTCCTTGTATGGCTATAGGGGGGATGGTGTTTGGCCTTATGACAACAATTCTGTTATAGTTATTTCTGGTAGTAGCTCCTTATTTTGTATAGAGGTTGGAGGGGCAATTTTATGCTCGACGGACACTTATTGACAGTTATTGGGTTTTGAGTTGATTATCATGTTTTGATTGTTGTTTTGAATACTATGGATACCCCTGTTGATGGATATCTTTGTTCTTCTTTTGTCACTTATAAGAGTGAGATTGTATGGGTTCTTGTGTAATTATTTTCCTTTATAGTCAGATGTGGGATATCTTATGATTGGCTGGCAGTTTTGGTATTTTTGGGCTTCTTGCTTGGCATTGTCCCGTGAAGCTTCATGCTGGGCTTATGGGTTTATCATCACGGTAGATGGATACCTTGGTTTCCTTTGGATATTTTGAGGATTTCTTTGGTATCGAATCTTCTATGTCAATCATTTAATTTTGTGGTTGGACTCTGTTAAAATACATTGGGTCTGATTTTCTATTTTTTTGGTAATCATTTCTCTTTGTGGTTAGATATGGGTAACTTTGCCATGAGCTTTCATTTCACATTATGTAGAGCTGGTCCTTCTATGGATTCATTTTGTTCTGCGGGTACCTTGCTGGTTAGGCAGTTGCTTTAATGATTGGGTCTGTTGTAAAGATATGAGGGAATTATTTTCATCTTTTCGTATGAGTTCTCTTGCTTGGCAGTTTCTCTCATGATGTTGAGATAATCATACAACGGTTATCCTTTTCTTTGTTATATTCTGAATGAGGGACAAGTTATTTGGTGGTGCAGATGGCTCCTTTTCTTGTTGTTGTTGTTATGGCTTTTGCTTTGGATTCTTTTATAGATAGGCCTCTCCCTAATTCCTGAGGGTTTTTTCCATCCTTCTCTGCTTATTATATGGATGGGCATATGTTTTGCTAACTATTCTTGTGATGTCAGGACTGCTTTTACTTGGTTCCCTTCTGGCTGTGGGTTTTGTTCTCTGCAGGGCCTTGGAGTCATGTGGTGCATAGACAGTTTGGTCTCTTTGGGGTGATGACACTATTTTTGTGGACATGGTGGTTTCATTTTGGGGTGCCATCTTCTTCATTGATTCCTATAAGCTTTTTCCAAGCTTCCTTTATATCTAATGTGATTGATATTGTAATCAGGGGTTGTATCTGGGTTGCTTATGGGCTTTTGTAATGGGTAGATAGGCTTTTGTTTTTTGAGCAATACTGAAGGGTTTTCTTACTGGTTCTTTCCCTTCAGTCTTCGTTGAACCAGATGCCATGTAAAAAATATAAAGATTTAATATAATTTCAGTGGTTCATCCACTTTTATCAAAAAAAAACAAAAAAACTAAGGGACATGTGACTAGGTTGGAGGATTATCAAATTCTCATTTATAAATCCTAAAGACACCCTTTTTTTTAATAAAGTTGTTCACAACCCGTGTTGTGGAAAAATTGAGCTTTATCACCCTCAAGATAATAATGTGTTAAATGTTGAGCTCATAACTCTAAACATTATATGGCTAAGCCAAATAATTATTAAATCTTATTTTTTTATATATAACCCCTATGACTCCTCTTATCCAAGTCAAGGCAACTTTTAATTCCATAGATACTTAGTAAGGCCTAGCATATATAAATATAGTGTTGTAATGAAATTGGAGAAGATATAGTTAAAATAATTAGGGTTGATAATCATAAATCATAAATTATCATAATTATGATTAACGAGAGATGTATTAATATAGGGACGAGGAACTAATCAAATTATGGTATGTGAGAATCAATAAAGAGAATATATAAAAAAATATAAGTGTGGTCTTATAATAATTTTTTTAACAATCATATTCATAATTTCTAACAATCACATTCATAATTTAGATTCAAATCACACTCATAATATAAGCATTAATAAAGTTTAATAATAGAAAATAATGTTCTATCAAATTAAAAATTGTTGATAAAAGTTACCTCTTATCATAGACTACACGTATAAACTTTCTCTATATAAAAAGTAGGTATGAATTTTAATCCGTATATTCAATATTAATATTAATAAAATAAACGTAATAACAAGTGGTCACTTGACTTTAATATCTCATTTATTTGAATAGTTATATCTTAATAAGTTACTTAGTTCTCTTCAAGAAACTCTCTTTTAGTATTCTTAATTCTATGGTTCTTCCAAGGAACTTCAATGTGTATAATAATTGAAAATATTTTATTTAATTTTTAATAGTAATTTTTATATTAAAAAATAAAATATGAATCAATTTATAAATTATATAAATTTTAAAATAGTGTACCTCTATAGAAAAAAAGAGAGTGAGTGTAGAGCTCTGTAATGAATTGTTTGGCTCTGCAGACAAGGAAAATCGTTTTGATGAGATTGGTATTAATGTGAAACAAGTTGGAAAGGAGAGTATTTTGGCAAAAGGGAATAAGGGTAGAGATAATTTTGTTGTGAAATCTTCATACAAGGATGCCCTAAATTCTGACTCCAGTGAACTCAAAATCCCTTTTTCTGTGCAGTTTGTAACAGAGATTGGAGGAGACATGTCTGTTGAGCCCACAATGGGAGGAGAGAGATTTGCAAGCATATTCAATATAGGAAACACCAAAGATGGAGAATTCTCTCAAAGTCCTCTCCATCTCCCAAAGTGAAGAAATGCTCGAAGCCTTAAGAACTGAAGAATCAAAGTTAAAAAATATTTCAGTTTGTTTGGATTCTAATTTGTTGTGCATTCTGGTTAATTATTTGATGACTAGATTGCCTTGGTTTGGGGGAAAAAAATGGGTATTCATGTCTCCTTTTGTAGAAAGATACAGAGGCGATTGATTGTTGTTTTCTTTACAAATAACTTGATATGCAAGACAAAGTGGTAAAAAGAGTACTGGAATGTTGGCCAATCCATGTTTTGATCTCTCCTATGGGCTTGAACAAAAAATTGTGAGGAAATTAAATTGTTAAGTCCAGCCCAAGTTTGATGGAAATAAATAATAATTCACTAGAGCTGTGGAATTTTTTACCTATTATTATGAAGCCTATAGGAACTGTCATGGAGGTGGAAGAATCTAGAGTTAGGGGAGAGGGACCATTAGATGTTAGGGATAACTTTGTCAACGTGTAGTCGTTACATGGAATATCGTAAGACTTTTGTTCTTTTTAAGAAATGTAAAATGGACATGCAACTCATCAAAATAACACGTCTACTACGAAGTGTCCAAAAAATGATTTTTTAAAGATTCGACCAAAACTTAATCTAAAAATGCCTAGTAATTGAAAAAATATATATCATTTCTTGTTAGTAAAATATCATATTTTTATTTAGAATATAACTTATATGCAACATAAATGGACGAAATACATATTAGTAACCATAAATATTTGTTATCTCTGACTTGTAAATCCAACATAAATGGATCAATAGTTGAACAAAAAAAATATTTGTTGTTATAGAAAATACTCATTATTATAAAAAATACAACTTATATCCAACACAAATGGACCAAAAGTTGAACACTAAAACTTGTTGAAAATCCTTCTCATTTCATAGAAAAATAGAAGGTATTTTTTGTGCTCACCTTTTATATTTGTGATGGGACAAATTATTAATATGAAATATTCCAATGAATATACATTGCTACCCCAAAAGTTGCACACATAGGAATACTATTTTTTCACTATGACAACAATACTTGCTTGAGCAAGTATCTTATTTTATTAAATGAGCATCTTACTTTTTAAATGACACACTTATAGTGGATAGCTATGATATTTTATTTCAAACAAAAAACTATTTATTTCACTTGTTAATGAATGTATATTTGTACTTTTTATATAACATTTACACGTTCTAATGTGTTCAACTATAAGTCTATTTTGACCAACATTTGGTTATTTTTTTATTTATATATGGACTATTTATTTATAATATATAGTATAAATTTGTGGTAAGATTGGATATTATGAGCACAATTGCTATAACAACTATTGGGCCTGTTCAACTACTGGTCCCTCTCCTCTACCCCGCCTCACCTTAATGCAAGAGTTTTGATTTCTCTATTACCAGGGGTTGAAATCCCTCATATTCTTAATATTCATATTGATAAAAACACTGTGAAATATGAATTGGAACTGCGTGGATCTCCTAATGCTTGTTTCCTTTTTAAAAGGAACAGACACCTCATAAAAGATTGTCCTAAAATGTGGCCTAATCCCACAAGTGATTAAGCCCTCTCCTTCCTATCCTAACAATACCAAACTTACTCAAGAGGATAACTCAAATCAAGTTAAAGAACCTATTAATGGGGATAACACAAAGTCCCAACATATGGATGTGAACCACTCTAAGATTGACCCACCTAATGTTGAAATAGATTGTAATGAAAAAGCATCTTTATAAGACTCCCTTTTTATGGGGGGGGATTGAAGTTATTAGAGCTCAGACTACAACTATTCTTAAACCTAACTCAGATATGACATCTAATAGAAAAAAGAACCCCAATGCCTTGGTCCAAAAAAGATTCAACAACTAGCCTTGAAAATAATGAAAGAGAGGGTAGATAAAATCAGAAAAGTAGCTAAATCAGCTAACCAGGGTTTGGTAGAATAAACACTTACTAGTGACCACTTCATGATTCTATTAAAAGAAGACATCACCATTGTGTACAAATTTGATATGCAGTTTGATCACTTCTTCCTCCATGGACGTAACAATTTGAATAAGAAAGAGATTGAATTGTTGAACAAGTTCCTAGAGGATAAGAAGATCAAGAAGCCCAATCTTGAAGAGATAGACAAGAGAAAGAAGGCGGACTTCCAGTTTGAGCCTATATAGACAGATTTGAACTTGATTGTGCCTCCACTGGGTACATTTGAGTGTGATTAAGCAAAGCACAATAATAATATTATTGGTGCATGGTATTAAATATCTAACAGTGTTTTACATTTTTTGTCTCTCATTAGATGCTAGTGTTTGAAATAGGTATCTGTTTTTTTGGATGGTATCACCTAGTTTATTCATTTAAAACTTAGTGGAGCAACCACTCCTCATAATGTATTTTGATTTGCTACACTACTTTCAATAGAAAAAAAATGATATAAACTTTAAGAAATTTTAGTATAATTTTAATAATATTAAAAAATATATCTTTGTATTAGAGATAGTTTATAAATATCAATGTGAGATTAATATAAGCTCTTGCAAGTAGTAAAATTAGAGACTAACACAATCTTCTTGTGAGTAAACACTTTAGAAATTACTTATGGAAGACCAAAATGAATTAAAAGAGTACACCTTATCACCTAGTAACATCATTATATGATTAGAATATGAAACCACATGGTAACAATTTCATGCTTGTGTTCTTATTTCTTAAGTATGTTGGTTGTACTTGTGAATTCCTATAATTTCACCCCCATATCCTGGAATGTGTGGGAAAAAATAGTGTTTAGGATTTAATTTCTACAACCACTTAATCATTTATAAGAAGTTTCAAGATTACCTTAATTATGGTAATATCAATTGTTGTACTTCCAAGCATTTGAAATAACATATCTATACTAAGGATACTCAAGTTTCTTTTAAGGTAGTGGATCCCTTCGAATATTTTTACAATTTTGAATATGTTGGATCTATTACACCAACAAGTCAATTTGTTGCAACACAACATACTAAAATGGTTTATGATGGAGAAAGAAATAATTAGCATGAGATTGGAATTTTTGCACAAATAAGTCAATGGGGAACAACCCCAAACCTAAATCAAGAGTCAATTCAACAAGGACCATTGTAACCATTTAGAGGATATATGTGAAATTAAAGAGGAATTAAATTATTTGAACATAAAAGTTCTTTAAATTGATAGTCTAAACTAAGATACCTTGAATGAAATATTGAAGAAGGTAATCCAACTTAGTTGGATTATGATCGAGAACTCTACCACCAACACTACTATACTCTAGGATAATATATTGAAAAGGAAGGGGAGTCTTAAAGAAAGTTGGGCCTTGTAAAAGAACTAGAAGCCAAAAGCGGAAGAACAAGATTGTCTTGACTAAGATGGACATGGATTTGGTTGATGAACATTTCAAGTTCCTAAGAGAGGAGTGAGAAGTTGTTGATCACTAAATGATCTCTCTTCTTAATAACATGCTTTCTTGTTGTCCTCTTGTTATCTTTTTGTTGTTATTATAGTGTCTCTTGTTGTTAGTTTATAACCTTGTTACAAGCAAGCTCTTTCTTCAGTTTCATTGTACGTATACTTTATTTATGAATTGTTGGGTTTCATCATTGGATCTATTATAGTTTTTGTACAAGTATATATGCCCTTTCAAAACCCCACATTAACATATATAAGTATTTAAATATTGAAATTATATATTTTAAATCATGTGAAGTGTAATATTTTTAAAATAGAATATAATATAAAATATATAAATTATATTCAAATATTCTAAATATAATTAAATACCATTTAATCACTAATTTCACCCCTTGATATTATTGAAGTTATTCCTATTGATATAATTACTTTATTAATACTTGTTCAACAAAAAAATATCACCCTAAATTCGAATACTTAATGCAAAAGAAAATATAGATTATTTATCAACTTAAAAGTTTGAATAAATCATTTAAATATTTTTCATATTAACATATTTTCACTACATATTGAGTCTCAACTATATGCCAAATTTTTTTTTTTTAAATTATTTAAAACTATTTTTCTCATATATACCCAAAAGTCTGAGTCCAAAAAAGAAAAAGAAGCAGCCAAATTTCTCTAGAATATAAGGCTTATGTTAACAAATTTATAAATAAATTATAATCAAACCCAACACATATATCAAATTTATTATACGCTAATTAATTCTTAATCACACGCTAATTAATATATATCCTTGAGAAGGGATTCTCAACCATTATATGCGAGTTTACAATATAAAAAGTGATCTAAACAATTGAATTTCATATCCTTCATTGAAAAATAAGGCATAGCATCATTCGTTAAACTTATAAGCTCTACCTTGGTTTGTGCAAACTTGGCTCTATTTTTGGTATGGTTTTTAGTCAAAATAAAGGATAATAGTCTTTTACAATATATTGCTGCCAATATATCTATCTATATTCTTTATAATAGTAAATACCTCATTATGAACTAATGTGCTATGATATTGCCTAAGCAAAGGCAACTCCAAGATCACAATGGAGGGCTTGGACCGTGTCTCCTTGAGACAAAGCTTTTGGCTAGATGCAGAGTGACAATGGTGCAAGTATCATGATTCCACTTTTAGGATATGGAGTTTTGGTTTTGCTAGTTATGCATGACTTGTACGTTTGCTAGAAGGTTCTCGATCCTTTTTCTGAGGATCATTTCTAGTGGGTAATTTCTTGATAGGACGATCTCCTCTCCCTCACTAATGTGCTATGATATTTGCCTAAGCAATGAAATCTTCAAGATGTCAATCAGGCATTTGACATGGTCTCCTTGAGACAAGACCTCTACCTACATGTAAAGTAATAATGAGGTAAGCATCATGATTCCACCTCTAGGATAATAACTTTTGATTTTGCTAGCTATGCGTGACTTGCAGGTTAGCTAGAAGGTCCTCGATCCTCTTTCTGAGGAGCCTTCCCAATAGATAGTTTCTCGATAAGATGATCTCCTCCTACCTTACTTTGTGTCATACCAAGCATTTAACAACATTATTTCTTGACATGAATGCTAACCCTTAATTCCACATTTAATCATGTGTTTTATTAGATCATACATTCAACCAACCACTTTTTATTATAAACCTTCTATTGTATGCTCTTTATATTTGTACAGTTATATCCATAAACATGTTTTCAATAAAATCAAGCTATATAACTTTCATATAAATCAACTTAATTTGAATTTTTAAAAACTAAAATGATGTATAAAACAAACTAGATTTACTAACTAGTGCTTTAAAGTATATTTTCATGCCAAATAAAAACTAAAAGCATACAACAACAAAAAAAAGAGTGAGCATGTGAGATAGAGGAAAACTCACCACCCCCAGAAGGACCAATCGGGAAAAGCAATATCATATGTATAACTGCTCCCGCAGTAATGAAACAATGGCGGAGGCTGAGCGTTTTTGTAGTCATCCTTACGAATAACAGGCTTATCGTTGCAATTAAACATGAGATCAAAATCAGGTACCATTCCTGGATACTTCTTCAACATTTGAGCAAATCCCCAGATAGTAAACAAATCCCTCGTCTGAAAACAGTGATGATAACTCTCCACAAACAATCTTCCATTAATAACAATAACTCTGAAGGATGCCTTGCTTTTAGCCTTCTCAACAGCTTCCAACGTTATTCCTCCCTTTTCCCACGGCTTCAGATCTTGCCGAATGAACTTAAAATAAAAGGGACAGCTTTCTGAGTTATTACCAGGGGATTGAATTTTATTGTTTGGGAATGTGAATTTAGGTAAAAGGGAGGATATTTGGGCGGCTTTGCAGGAGCAGTCAATGCTTTGTTTGGCTTTGGTTATCTGTTGCCAGACTGTGGCGGATTCTTTGTTGTTGTTCGGGTTGAATTCTGGTCGGTACAGATTGCTTGCCGCAATTGAATTCTCCTTCCATAGCTCCTCTGACTGAAAGAAAGTCGTGCAATTTCAATACATTAGACTTCCAAATTATTGTAATTCAGATCCCCAAAGAAAAAGTGTAGTAAACATGGGTTACCCAACAAAACTCTATATAAATTTAGAGTTAATATCTTTTAGATTAAGGGTTAAAAGATCAAGGATATTCATTCCAAGAGACTTTTACAATTCATGATATCAAGAGAACGTTGTTTTTGGATTCAATTGTGTTTATGATTTTTGCATCAACGTTTCTGATCACATTTTATGATCTATCAACAGGATGAAAAAATCCCTTTGACTCTATTCATCTGGATCATGGAGTGTGATCCAAAACGTTGATGTAAAAATTGTGGACACAATTTAATCTAGAAACGGTTTCACTTAATATTCATTCTGTCAAAGTCATTTGGGATGTCATATCTTGCTCAACAAGATTAGATGCTGAAGAGCTAATTTAAATTTATTCAACTTCACTAACAGATCAAACACCCATTTTCAAACGTGCATATTACCTTTTGATAATTAGACTGCGCTGAGACCACTAATAACACTAATAATTTGTGGGCCCTATTTCAATGGATTTCATTTGGTTACCCACAAATATTTGCCTTCTGGAAAGATGGCAGAATATCCAGCCTTAAGAGAGAGATGTCGATTTTTTAAAACTAATCAAGATCCATTCTTTAAAACTTAGCAGGTTTTATCTACTAAGAAATCAGAAATTCATTTTTCATAAGTAATTCAATTAAATCTATCCCTTAATTCCAATGGATTCTTACAATTCTTGACGTATCCTGGTAAAATCCCTTTGTTTTCACACTTCTTAATGTTTATCATACAAGAAAAGTTCAAAAGATTTATTAAGTTAATCTGTTTTAACAACTTCATAAACATATTAAAAAAAATTGTTGTGAAAGTTCTCCATTACGGTAAAGTGGGATTTCAAAAGGGCCCATAACCTCATATATAATATATTCGATTTCTGAATTATTTCCTACTTGATGGGTAATACTATCAGATTCTTCTCTTTACTTTACATAAAGTAAGAAAACCTTTAAAACTTTCGCTTTTATCTTTTCATCAAAAGAAAATCTTTTCAACCATGATCAAAACCTCTACTTTTCAATCCAGAAAACTTCTACTAATTGCATAAATCTTTGAAAAATCTAAAAACCAACCAAAAAAACATTAAATTCACTCCAAAAATTTTCAGATCTCTGAAACAAAAAACAATAAAAAAGAGGCTAAATTCATACCCAACGCTTGAAGATGACAACAAATGTCAATGCAAACAGCAGAGCCAGAAAGCAGGTAACTGCTGATCCTTTCAAAACATTCATTCTCGTAGGATTTCCACAGCTTTTCGGAGAGAATACAGTAAAATAATTGCAGCTCCTGCGTGTGCTCAATTCGATGAAACTTTTAAAGCAGTTGCCGTGCTGATAAAGGTAAAACCCCACCAGAAATTGCGAAAAGATCCCGTGAGAGTTCTTCCTTAGCTCTAAGAACAATTAATTATGTATGTCACGAAGTCTTCGGGAAAAAAACTCGAGATTCATGCCAAATCTTTGTACGATCTTTCTGTTAGGTGTGACTTCTCTTTTAGTTCTGCTAGAGAGAAATGCACAAAGCACAAGTTTTTCCACTCGGGGGGCTTTGGGCTATAATTATGGATCTATTGGCGCTCACTGTGTAATGACTTGGATTATGCAGATCAAAACGTGTACTGGTTTGAGGCACTGATTTGAGGTTTTTAGCCGTAGACGTATCAATTTAATCTTTGACCAGGAAATTTGTGCCGACTTTTCAACATTGGTTATTTAAAGCAGGTCAAGCTATTTGTGGAATTATTAACACATGGATGCAGGTCAAGCTATTTGTGGAATTATTAACACATGGATGGCGCATGAGTTGATTTAATTGAGGAGATCAATTTCATTTACTAGTACAAGTCTTCAAAGTTCTACAAATCAATTTCATTTAAATCATCTTATTAGATTTTTAATTGAGGAGATCAATTTCATTTACTAGTACAAGTCTTCAAAGTTCCACAAATCAATTTCATTCAAATCATCTTATTAGATTTTTTCTATTTCATTTACTAGTACAAGTCTTCAAAGTTCCACAAATCAATTTCATTCAAATCATCTTACCAGATTTTTTCTTTCTCCTTTTTTCTTTTTCACACTTAAAATAAAATAATTCATTTTTTATAAAGAAAATAAAACTTCTTTGAATTTTTTTATTTTCATCTCATCCTTTGAAATTTCTTCTACCCTTACCAATTAACACCATAGTCTTTTACACACTTTTCCTGTCTTTCGCAAGTTGGCTTCCTCTTCCAATAGAAACTTCATCGTCTCCTCATTATTTATTAAGTTAATAATTCATTATTATCCCATTTGAATTGAAATGGTAGTTTTTCAATTTCATTGAACCAAAAAAAAATCTTTGTGGCAGTCAAATCAAAAACTTCTTCTTCCTCCATAATTGACTACACCTACAAATTAGAAACTTCTTCTTCCCTCAGACGTTGACTTCATCTTCTAATAAAAACATTAGCTATTTAATGCAGGTCAAGCTACTTGTGGAAATATTAGTATATGGTGGCAGGAGTTGATTTAATTAATGTGGTCATTTTCATTTACTTTTTTCTTTCTCAATAAATATTCAAAAAATACATGTACTAGTCCTAAAAGTCTCACCAATCAATTCCATTCAAACCATCTTATAAGATATTTTTTGAGGGAATATAATTAACTTATTTTCTTTTAACGAATCAGTATTATTTGTATTATCTTGAATATAGAAAATAAATTGTACGGAAAAATATGGATAGTAAAATTAATATTAGGACGTGTATTGTAAGGCCAAGCATTAAATAACATATCTCAATTTAGATTTAGTATTGAAGTCATTGGATAACAATAATTATGGATTTAGTAGTGGGAGGAGGAGGTAGGTCATGTTCAAGCAAGCACTCCTTGGAACTTTTCAATCTTTGTTGAGAATATTAGCTAGTTAGTTAGTGGTCACACACTGCTTGACTTTTATATTGCCATATTTCAATGGTGTTAAATCAAATGTAATTGCATATTGATGTGTTTCATTCAATCATAAAAGATTAGATTTTTTATATTTTGATTGCACTTGTATTCTCAACTAGGATATTAGTTGATGAAACTTACATTGTTCTTATAAATATGTAACAATCCCTTTGAGCCATAATATTTTTGTAGTTACCTTGAAAGCTACCATATATTCTACTTCTACAAAAACCAAAGCTATAATTGACTTCTTCTTAAACTTCCAAGAAATGACAACTAACCCTAGTTGCACATCAAGAAACATGAAGTATATTTTCCACCTTTCAAGTCACACATGTATAATTAGAATGTGAATATCTAACTAATGTGGAATTTATTTTCTTATAGTATATTGGGTTGCAAAATTGTTGCTCCACAGTACTGGAACACAAATTTACCTTTAATTATAGGGGGTATCATCAAGGAGGCAAAAAAGGGGTCCATGAACAGACTGAGGGGGGTAAGGGCTAGTGAACGAGAGTGAGTAGCCTTTCCTACGCTTTGGGCTCAACTTAAATGGGTAAGTGCACCAAGATGGTGAACAAAAAGGGGGGTATATAAGTGGTCACCTTTTATATGAAATCAACTAAACCTAAAATGAGAGGAGAAATTTGAGATCCGTGCACTCAAAATTTGAAGATACCAAAAGAACAAGAGTTGTCTAGTACTCTAAATCTAGTTTCTAAATAATTATTTTTTTAAAAAAATGGATAAGGTTAATGTAATACCTCTCTAATCCTCACATGATAAAGTAGGTATTATGACACTCAACCCGCACTTAAATGTAGATGATGTAAGTATTGAAATGGTAATCTATGTAGATAAATATATCTGTTAGATCTAGTGGTCATTATGATGATAACGTTTCTGCTAATATAGTTAACTATTGAAAGTAGCGGAGCTATGTTTCTATGGATGATAGATGGAAAGTGATGATATCACATCATATGAATCCCCTTCCAATGAATTTAATATTTTGGTTACCTTTATGTCATAAGTATGCTTAGGTACAATATGAAAATATCTTGATTGTGCTAATTAGGAGGTGGTTATTTAATGACAATGTGTTAATGTTGAAATGTGTTATTGACCAATGGATTTCATTATATTATTCTTGCTATGCGATCTCTTTTGGGGAATGAACTATGATCTAGAGTGATCTAGAGTAATACCTTATGTGTTTGTTTCCTGATTATATTTCTTTGGATTTTTGTTGTCTTTAGTGGTATGATATCTGTTAGAAGTAGATATACTCGGTTTATTTATTGAAGATTGTTTATGCATAATGGATCTAGGTTTTAGGACATGTCTATGTTATGATGAACTATACTTTTAAGGAGGTTTATTGGTGGGATTAGGGTTTATGGCTACAATTGTAACTTCCTAGTCATTTTGATATGAAGAGGGCCTAACAATGATATTAGGGTGTAGTGTTAATGATTTCTTGATGTTTATATATGAGATGAAGTATTGTGATTACGATGGAATATGGAGTACTAATGTATGTTCTAGGTGATTCTATTGGAGGATTGATTAAGATTACTAATATTATTGTTAGATATGCATATGGATACACACGTTTTAGAGGTGTTTTATGCTTTGGGTGATGCAAGTATAAGGTGTAGCATCGTAAATTGTAATAAGTCCAATTTACACCTCATGTTTGTGCTCCTACTTTAGCATGTCCTATCCTCTTCCCCTCTCTAGGTTTGGTTTGACCCTATTATCCAACTTTGATGTCATGTACACCCTTTGGTGGGTCCTACTATGGGATACCCTCCCCTGTGGCTTCTTATTCTAATTCTATTTGTAGAAGGACCAGGGCGTGGGACACTTTGGTTTGGATCAGGGTGCCCCAAAATGCCTTGGGCCCTCTCAAATGGGTCCCAATTTGTAATGGGGTAGGATCTACATCTCCTCGATAGCATTTGATTCCTAGGGCTACACATGACCATTGGAGGTTGGCCTAATTAGTAATTTACCTAGGGAACCCTATGTAAAGACATCCTATCAAATCATTTTGACATCAATGATATACCCTAATATCCGTATACCCATGAAGCATTCATCATCAAGCATTTTTAGAGATTCAAGGTTGCATTTCATTCTTGAAACATTGTGGAGCAAAGCTGCATCAATCTTCATGCAAGCATGTGTGTGTGATTAGGGTTTTTTATGTCCATGTGTTTGTCATGCCATTACATTCAACATTTATGATTACATTCAAAGAGAATTGCATCATCATCAAAAATTGTAGATCTGAGGTATATCTCCTTAACATTTATATCAGTAAATTTGCATTATTTCATTCAAGGTTAATTCCTAAACTGAGGTTTGACATCTGGGAAAACCCCTATCTACAAAATCTCTCATTCTCTTTTTGTGTGTAGGATACATGTTCAAGAGTTGTACTTGGGGATTTCAATAGAGCCAATAGTGACGAACATGTCAGCTTTCAATGAGAAAAATTTGGAGGACCAGGCAAGATCTGTCCTACCTAGTCCCAAAAAATCAGGCTAGACTTCAGGGAACTGGTTCTAAACATCTTATTTTTCCTAGATCTTATTTGGTGGCTCTGTGGGACATTTGTAGCTTATTGTTTCTATCAATTTACCTCAATAATCCTTCATTTTACCCTAATTTCATAATTTACAATCTATTTCAATCTAGAAAGAGGGAACCAAACCCTAACCAGTGAATATAATTAGAATTTCAACCCTTTCCTTATTTGTATTGAGGTTAGATATATTAGGTTCATCCCTCTTTCAATGTATTGGCTAATTTGGTTAATTAGTGGTCTTATCTTAATTTGGTGAAACCCTAATTCAAATTTAAAATTCAAATTTGCAATCTTAGTTTTAATTTAGAATTGAATTACATAAATTTAGAGGTTAAATTCACAAAAAACCCTAATTTATTACTCTAAAATCGACTTATGTGTTGCATAATTTTCAACTACATTTTCATGGTTATGACATGCTATTTTCATTTTTTTTTTGATCAGTAATTGCTTTTGACTGGAGCTATGAACTAGTGAGGCCACACTTTTGAGGGGCCTCATCCTTAGTTGTTATGGTGTTCATACACCCTTATGTCTCCATGATGCCTTCCTCAACCTTATATCTCCTAGACCAACAATGTAGAACCGTGAGCAGGGTAGCCCAACAGGGACCATGAACCAACAGAGGTGAAAGACCCACGTGGGTCTGATACAACATCGCAAGGCATGAAAGACTTGTGTGGGTCTGACAGTAGTCCACGAGAAACACACACCAATGAGAAACTGGATCCGCGAGAAGCACACACCTACGAGGAACGGGGTCTACGAGTACACTAGCCCAACAGGAGTCAAGCACGGTCAATCAGTCCATGCGTCCACCAAGATCCCCTGTACGTCTTCCAAGATCAATCGTCATCAATTTCACCTACCAAGGTGGGACCAAACCGGTATATGAACATATCGCTTTGGTCCAAGCGGGGATTTGAACCTTGGTTGTACCATAAACAATGCAACCATCTAACTGTTACACTAACAGGTGATCCCCATGTTATTTTCAAATTTAGATACATTCATTTCATAGTTTTATTTAAAAAGAAAAATATAAAAAAAAAATCTTGTTTTATGCATTTTGTGTGTTTACATGTTTTATTACATTAGATCATTTCATCGCAATAGTTAGCATTTCTTTACAAAAATGTTTTGATTAAGTAAAAGCAGGTATTTGAAAGGTACCCGAACCTTGTACAAGCCAGGGGATCAGAAGAACATGAAAGAAACGTGCCTGATCACTTCAAAAGACAGAAAGATCCCACCCGAACAAAAAGGGGATCAACATACATAACATAAAAAACCAGAAACAGACAGCTAAAGGACAACACAACGACAGCAGAAAGACAAGACCTAGAACCCCTGCAGAAACAGAGACAGAGACCTAAATACTTTTCATGATATCCTCGGCATGGACAACCATTTGTTTCATGTTGTTCGCTGAGGTCTTTAATTCCTCCAGCTCACGACCTTTGATGTCGCCCTTGCTCCTTGTATTGGCTTTGGTCCTCTTTTCATGACCTTTCTTGTCCAGTTGATCCTTGTTACCATCCTTCTCTGCATTGTTCTCAAATCTATTGATCAGGATGTTCATGTTATCCACCGAAGCTTTGAGGATCTGAAAATTTTTGTTCTACAATCTTCTTAACATTGAGTTCCATTCTATCAATTCTGCTACCCAGATTGTTCATTTTATTTTCCATTCCTTTAATGTCCTTGTTATCTTCCATCTCTTTGACCTTTTTTTCCGTAGCTATGATTTTACCCACCATACTTTCAATTGCTTCCGCATTGTTACGTACAACAACCAGTTCCTTAACATGATCCACTAGGGGTTTATCACCAATCATTATTCTTGTAATAGCCATCATATTAGTCTTCAAACTATTAATATCCTTCACCATGGTTCTAATGTATCACAAAAATCTTTTATAGTATCATGATCATCGATACCACTTTTATCCCCTTTATCCTCCTTTTGCAGACTTATGGTGTTCAAACCCTCAATGTTGCCCATCATCGGGTTTTCCTCCCCTTCTTTATCCTGACCCTCATCCTTCTTGTTCTCCTCAACTTCCTCCTCAGAATCTACCAGAACATGGCTGATGTCTTTATTATTTCCCTTTTTAGTGTTCTTCCTCTGAATCTGCTTTCCAATTGCTTTCCCTTTCTTTTTTTTAATAATTTTTTTCTCAAAGGATTCAGTTTACTTTGAAATGTCTGAATCCACCACAATCATTTTCCTCTTAGCCTTATTCCTCCCTTTTTTACTAGTCTCTTCTGAATCTCCCTCAGTCTCTGAGTCAAAGTTGAATCCACTGGCTTCACTCTCTGTAGTCTCATCTCTTGCATTTTTGCCTTTGATAGGCTTTTCAATGCATTTCCCCTTAAGCATTTTATAAACCAGAACCACAAGCCCCTGGTGGAGGGCATGGTCACCTTTGGGATCTTTCTGAACCTCCTTGATAATATGGTCCATAGAACATGCTAGGTAATAAGGCAAGCTCACCTTTTCCCCATGGCGGAAATGGTTGAGCAGGAAAAAGTGATGACCATAGGCTCTAGTAAACCTACCATCCAAAGTAATGTAGGCGATAGAAGCAAATAAAATAAACCTCCATGGCCTACATATCCTCTTTGGGGAATGGTAGGAATTGTCGATTTTCACCATCTTTCTCCTCTCATCATCCGTGACTGGGAACTTGTCTGCTAATTTATTAGATATGTTGCGGGGTGAACTCACAAAGCTGGTTCCCACTTTTTGGTACATCCTGATTTTTGCTGAAATCATACATTTTAAAAAAAATATAATGATTTAAGCTTTAAGAGGTCCCATTTGAAGTAATTAATTGAAGAGATTTAGATCAAAGGCTCTTAGATCAAAATTTCTTGGATAGAACCTCTCTACTTCTAAATCATACTTGCAATGGAGTCTCCTTTGCATCTATCAAATGCTGATAAAAAATCAATTTTACATTAGCTTTTGAGGGGTCAAATGAATTCATTTCAAAGTTTTGTTTTCTTAAGTATTTAGTCCTTATTATAAGCTTTCCAAATAGTATAATTTTTAGTATATTTAATTTCATTAATATATTTTTATTTTATTTTTTATGAATGTAGGTTTTTCACCGAACATGAACTTCCTTGTTCAATGCATTGGGAAAAATAGTAAAATAATTCAAAAAAATTCTGAAAAATATCTATGCACTAGGTATTGATGTCTTCTTTCTAACAAAAAAAATAAAACTGAATTTTGATATATATAGAACAAGTTATGTGTTCAAATGTACAATTATATCTAAATTATAATTAGTCGGACTTCAAAACTTAATAAAATAAAAAATATTCAACATATCACTATCAAATCAACTGCATGCCCTGGGTATTGATGTTACAAACCAAATTTTAAAAGAGATAAGTTTTTATCATTTATAGAAAAAAATTTATACGTTTCGGGATGCTAATCACTCTAAAAAAATGTTGTTTGCTGAAAAAAAATACTTTTGAGGGAGATGGAAAAATCAATTAAATTTTATTCAAAAAAAATTGAAAAAACGATATTTAGAATCTACAAAAAGGATGTTACAAATCACTAGTTTACATCATCTTCAAATTATTAACGGTTTAAAAGTTATAAGTGTTGGAAAGTGAAGATTTTTTGCAAAATGTTCATCTAAGTGTCAAAGTTGGTCAAAAAGTGGGAACCAATGTTGTGAGTTCACCCTGCGGTCCCTATAAAATTTCATGCCCTCAATGATCATCCCCGTAGTCTCAGCAATGACCTCCTCATCAACATTCATCATCTGGGACCCGACCAAGATTTTGCCATTTTTCCAGTTCTTGATGAAATAGTTGGTAATTGTGGGATCTTTCCCACTTAGCCTCTCCATGAACACATTCAGACCCCCTTGCTGAAGGATATCCCACACTTCGTTGTTCTTTCTCCAGTCTGAGAAAGAGGTGGGTTCGAATATTTTCTTATTACCTCCCATTTTTTCTACATTTTCCTTAAAATTCCTTCTCTCAGCTTCAAAACCTCTTCTCTGGTTTCTATGGATGCCTTGTAAGAACGCCCAGAATCCATGCCAGACAATTATGAGAAGATGCCTATATAAATGGTCATTACCTCCGCAATAACCCTGCATCGATAAAAGTTGAAGAGGCATTAGAAACTATGATTAAAATTACCACGTTGCCTAGCCTGGTTGCGGTCCAGATTAAGCAGGGATTTCATTTCACTTGCGATCTCACTCTCACCATAATTAGTAATGATGTCTTCCGATTGGCACGCCAGGTTGGCAACCCAATCAGCGCAGGAGTTGGCTTCCCTATACACATGTGTAAAAACACGCATTTCAAATTCCTCACTGATTTTCTTAGTCACTTTAATAGCATTGCTAATTGACCAAGAAGGCGGGAATTTCATATTTAAACAGTAGATTATGTTCAATGAATCTCCTTCACACCAGACTCTAGTGCATTTGGCTTCCTTAGCAAGGATCATCCCATGGTAAGCCGCCATAGCTTCAACTACATGGTCTGTCTGATTTCCTATGGGGATGCTTTTTATGTTTTTGCATGTTCCCCATTCGTCCCTAAGGACCACTCCACATCCTGCGACACCCGGATTACCCTTTGAAGCACCGTCAAAGTTAATTTTCATCCACCCGTTGGGCGGGCTGACCCATATCACACTCTCTAGGATTGATCTGAAAGTGCTCTCGACCCTTTAATCTCCACTTATTGTAGATAAATTGATCATCCTTGTCTTGAGGATTATCAATGCCTCCTATGATATTCATATTTTCCACTATATTTCTTTTTATTTTCTCAAACACAATTTTAGCCTTAGAAACCTTCTCTCTGAAAACTCTATCATTTCTCTCTTTCCATATACCCCAGCACATATGAGGAAAGGCAAGTTTCCACAATAAAGTAGTAGATTTATTCCTTGAAGGATGATGCCAAGAGTTGAAAACCTCTTGAATCGACTCTAGGAATCCCCAACTGATTTTGAAGTGGTCCAGACATCTTCCCCAAAGATTAGCAGAGAAAGAGCAATGAAAGAGCATATGATTAATGGTCTCCTCATTCTGCTTACATAAAGTACAAATATTAGGCATACTCATACCTCTTTTTCTGATATTCTCAATTGTTAGAATTTTATCTTGAAGGGTTGTCCAGAAAAAAATGTTAATCTTAGGGGTGAGGCCTTTCACCCAGGCCTTAGCCCAACATGGGCTTTCCATGTTAGAGTACTGATGATAATAAAGAGAAGCCATAGTGAAAGTGCCACTAGCTGTAAGTTTCCAAATTAATTGGTCTTCCTCTTCAACCCTTACCATAGAGTTCATAACTTTGTTCAGACTTCCCAAGGACTGGTCCACCTGAGATAAATCCTTCCACTGTCCATCTTCCCAGTAATCACCCACCATAGATCAAAATATTTCCTTGCATTGGTTCTGAAATCTACTCCACTCAAGATTTTCAGTCAAAGGGAACTCCAACAACCATATACTTGTAATGTTAGATTACTCTTTACAAGACCATTGTGCCTTTGATAATCCATTTACTTGTAATTACTATCCTTTTGAAGAAGTATATATTAGGGAATAACTTGAGGAGGCTCTTGATCGTTTCCTTTATCCTATGCCCTCACCTTCGAAACCATCCTTTTGCCAAAGGATAATCAATATAATGTGTAAGACATTTAGTACTGATGACATTGAGATGTTGGATGAAACTCTTGATAAGTTCACCCTTACCTCTAAATCATCCTCTAAATCTCTAAAAACTTACAAGGATATTATCATGTATGACAATTCACTTTATGAACCTTTACCTTCTATCAATCCTATTTAGGAAGAAGCTTTTGTGATAAAAAATGTTGATGTGGTGGACAATCCTTTTTATCAAGCTTTACCTTCTAGAGATGAGGCCCTAGTGAACCATGATAATTCCTCTCCTAAATATTATCTTGTTTGTGAGGATAATTTGGTGCAAGAAGAGATTATTAACACTTCTTTTACAACTCTTCTTCTTAAGGATGAAGTTTTAAAATTTGATGTTGATCTTTCTCCTAAAAATGGCCTCTCCCTTGAGAGTATCTTAGAGCAAAATGATGATATCATAAAAAACTTCCTTAATGTTACCTTACCTTCCATACATGGTACTTCTCCTAGAGAAAAAGTGTTGATGGACATTGATTTATCCTCTCCCAAATTTGTTCCTACCAATGAGGGAACATAGATGCAAGAAGAGATTATGAACACTTATTTCAAAACTCATCCTTCTAAGGATGAAGCATTGAAGAATGATGTTCATCTTTCTCCTAAAATGTACCTCCCCCATGAGGATCATTTGGTGCAAGTGGATGATATTGTCATTACCTTTCCTTGTGATACCATACCCTCTTTTCATTTCAATGAATTTCCCACTAGAGATGAAGCATTAATGATTTATGTTTGTCCTTCTCCTAAATCTCGCCTTACCCATAAAGATACCTTGGATCAAAAGGATGAAATCATTAGCAATTTCCTTAATGTTTGATCCCTTATAAAGATGTATCCTTGGAGAACAAACAATCTAATCAAGTAAATACCATTCATGTTTCTAGTTTTAAGAAGCCTAAGCCCAAATTTCCCAATATCCTAAAAGTTGCAAAATACTTATGTGAAAGAGGTGATATGGAAAGGCAAATAGAACAAAAATATGGCTATGAAATACATCACACATTTAATGCTTGTTCCAAAAAGAAAGATACCAATGTTCTTCTCACTTCCCTTCCTTCCCCTCCTCATCCTAAGAAACATGTCGATAAGGAACGTAATCTTGTTTAGAAAATCCATGATATCTTAGCTAAGATTTCCCTTTGGGATTTAATTTAAACTTCACCTTCACATCATAGGTTGATCCAAGAAGCCTTACAAAGGGTGGTTCCTAATCCTTCTTCTAAACCAAATGATATTACATTCTCACAAGATGAATTGCCTTCTATAGAGGTTAAAAATAGAGATGATTCCCTTATGATTACTTCTTGTATTTATGAACACAAGATAAGAGGTACTTTAATTGATAATGGGTCAACACAGTTTACATTTGTTATGTTGACTTATTAGATAAGATAAATTGGGATTATTCTTCTATTCAACCCGGTCCTCTTTATGTTCATGGTTTTGATAATGTTCCTAGAGATTTGCTTGGTATTGTCATATCACCTGTCCAAGTAGGACCTACAACTCCACCTACTCCTATTCATGGCATACACAACCATCTTAATTATAACCTTCTAGGTAGGCCATGGATTCATTCTATGAAAGTAGTCCCTTCTACTCTTCATCACACAATTAAATTCATATATAACAATGAACTTCACATAATAATGGTTGATCCTATTCCTTATCATTTCATTTATGATGAAGTGGGATGCATTTCCCCCTTTAATACTATTATTCCTTCAACAACACAATCTTCTATTAGTGATGCTTCCTTAGCAAGTAATTGGGGTACAATAGACTTTACACCCTCCTTCAATGGGTATGAGATCCCTCAATATAATAATGAAGCCCTGAAGGAACCTTTTGTGTCTTTTATCTAAGCTTCTTCTAAATCGATTCCCATCTCTCCTTCCAACACGTCTTCATAATGACAAAGGATCTTTAGATTTTGATAATAAGAATGAACCCTCTCCTCTAGACATTTGAAAATCTACACATAGATATAATGAGCATCATTTAAGATGTGTGCAACAAATTTTTGATGGTCATGAGAAATCGACATCACACTTTTCCAAAGAGGGTATAGGTTTCCAAAGTCCTCCTTTGTCAACATCCCCTCCCCTATTGTATAGTGAATACATGTATTCTCATTCTAATTTTGCATTACAATAATATAATGTTTTGTCTGACCTCCTTCACGCCAATTTAATTTCTCTTCTCTAGCCTAAATGAAGAAGGAAACATAGACAACATATTGAAAATCCTACTTTTCGCAAGTATCATCAAATCCATGACCATTCTACTAATGAATGTCAAGCTTTGCAAACTAAAATACAACAATATATTTATTTAAGTATCATCAAAGTAACATGTGCCAATGAATGGCATATTTCTTATGATCGTTTCAAATAACATTCAAATTCCTATTATGTTGCTCCTCACTTGTGACATTGTTAGCTTACCTATTGGGGGCTCATTGTCATTCATGGTGGTACAAATTTTAGGTGCAATCATACTTAGTGAGCAACATGGTAGTATTTTTATTCTTGTCTCTATGCTTGGGAGGCAAGAATAATTTTCTCTCTCTTCCCTCTTTCTAAGGATTTACCTTTTTCTTTTATGAGTTGTATTTTTCATAACATGATGTCCTTTCTTGCATAGAATTATCCTTCATGCGAGTACATGCATGTTCCTTGTTTAGGGCCTATTCTTTTCTTCAAATGGTACCTCTTATGAATAATTTCTCTTTGGAGGTTGTGTAATCCCTCTCATTGTCCCCATTCTTGGGGTGAATTGATCTTTCCTACCCTTTCTAAGTGTAGTGTTGTAAATTATCATCGGACCAATTTACATCTCATGTTTGTGCCTTTACTTTAGCGTGTCCTATACTCATCACCTATCTAGGTCTGTTTTGTGCCCAATCTCCAGTTTTGATGCCATGTACATCCATTGATGGATTCGTTGGTGGGGTACTCTTCTCCCTAGGGCTTTATTGTGGTCCCTTTTTGAGAAGGACCATGGTGCCTAATGCCATTGTTCCTCTTAGTGGGGCTTAATTTTGAAATGGGGTAGGGGTCTTATCTCTCCAACAGGAATTCATCTTTGTGGCTTCACATGGCCATTGGAGGTTAGCTTAATTGGTAAATGGCCTAAATACCTATATATAAAGAATTTGATCAACCCAATTTCATCCAACCATCATAAGTATTCATCTACATTTGACCTAAAGTATCCATGCGTCTGTGAAGCACTCATCAAACATTTTCAAAGATCTTCAAGGCTGCATGTTCTTCATTCAACCATTGTGGAGAAAAATTACATCATTTATATGCAAGTATGTGTGTGAGATTACGGTTTTGTCATGTTCATTCCATTTCATACAACATATGTGATTACATTCAAATAACAAAGCATCATCATCAACAATTACAAATCTAAGGTATATCTTTCCAGTATTTATTTTAGTATTTGCACTTATTCATTCAAGGTTTATTCCTAAACGGGGGTTTGACTTAGGCAAACCCCTATTCACAACAATTTTCCCTTCTTCACTGTGTGTAGGAACAGGTACTGAGTTGCGTTTTAGAGGATCAACATAATTCATAGAGATGAACAGGCTCCCTTTTAGACAACAAAAAGTTAGGAGGACCATGGCGACCACCACCACGATCTTGACAATTTAGGTTGAATTTTAGGGAGCAGATCTGAATCATATTCCTTTGATCAAATCTAGGTTTGTGGCTCTGTGGGATGATTGTAGCTCATTGTTTATGCCCAATCTCTTCAATATCCATACATTTACCCTAATTTTAGCATCCTCAACAATTCAATACAATTCAATCTCAAGGGAAGGAAGAGCCCCATTCAAAACGGCTTGGAATTTAATCAAAATATTAATCTTAGAGAGGTTAGATCTATTAAATTCCTATATTCCCTTAATGTAATGGTAATTAAGCAAAATTAGTGGTTTTACTACACTTAGTGGTGGACACCCTAAAAAATTTCACCATTACATTTTGGTGAATCTGACTCCTTACACCTTATTTTTTGATTCATGTTCTCAAATATGATTGTTTATGCATTTTCAAATTCAATTTTACATTTACAAGTTTAATTTTCAATTGAACTATATAAATTTAGAGGTTAAATTCACACAAACCCTAATTTATAATTCTACAATTAAACTTGAGGGTTGTCTAATTTGGATTAATTGTCTCAGATCTGATTTGTGAGCATTTTAATTTTCAATTTTACATTCATAGATATTATTTTTAATCAAATTACATAAATTTAGAGGTTAAATTCATAAAAACCCTAATTTATTTTGGTTAAATTGGTTTGTGGGTTGCATAATTTGTCACTTTTATTTTCAGATATGAATTTAGACATTCATAATTGTACTTAATAGATTTGATTTATTTTCTATTTCACATATAATTACATTGCTTTTCACTTATATTGATCGTAATCATGTGTCAAATAATGGTTTCTTTCACTTCACTTTGCTTCTTTTCCTTCATAGCACTTTGGCATATTGCATTTTATAATTTTCAAATTGCTTCCTATCAATCAATTAAATCTCAAAGCTTTTATCCATGATGCATGTTGTTTTATGGTGATATTTTTAGGAAATTGCATTACATATCTAGAACATATAAAAGATTTTGTAGATCATAATCCTAGAGATCCTAATGAAAAACCTAACACTTGTACCTCTCCTAGGGTATCTAATGTGAATGAAGAAAGAGATAATACTCCTATCAATGATCTCTCTAATGGAGAGCAAGTATTGAAGAGAAACATGGCACCATATCTTCTCATACACATACCCTAGCACAAGGGGGGCAAGGTCAAAATATTGGTTTTTCAATCTCTCTAAATCCCCCTTATTCTCCCAGAGCCTGTCTTAACCATCAAAACATTAGTAGAGAAGATGATGTTATGCATTTCATTCATGATATACCTCTCCACATAATATTAAGAAAATATGAGGCCTTAGATGATAAGGATCTTCCTTCTCAACCTATCAAAGAGGATATGCATGATGATAGAAAGGTACACAAGATGTTCCTTCATCTACTTTTCCCTTTGTTCCTTCTAAATATACTTACACTACAAATTTTAAAGAGATTCATTATAATATTCCCCCTTCTTCTCAATTAAAAATCTCTTATAAGGGTGGCTATAACATATTATCAAAACAATGTTTTAGATGACAAGGACTTGGAAAATTTGAACAAGGAATTAGAGTCCCTATAAACCATCCTACACAAACTAGTACTGAAGGGCTCAAAAATTATCATGATTCACCTATAGATGATCTCCTTAAAAATTCAAAACTTTAAGGAGTACCTTGAAAGACATAGAAGTTATCGTCTACCTAAAGGTGCTTCTTCCTCAAACACTCATTTTTGTTCATATCATCAAACCCATGACCATCATGCTAATGATTGTCCAAATTTTTAAAAAAGTATGCAACAACTAGTTGATAATGGAATAGTTAAAATCATAGATGACAATCCATCTTATTCTAACAAACCTTGCCCTACATCACAAGAGACAGGGCCTAATCTCATTGATGACCAAGAGAAATTGGCTACTAGAATCTTTTGAGGATTGAAGTATGATAAGAATGTTGTTTTACCTTTCATAAAATTTAGCAATAAGCATAAGGAAGGTAATGAACATTGTCTTTTTCATTGTAGTTATTCTCATTCTCTTGGAAAATGTAAATAATTCGAAACATTTGTTCAAGACCAATACGATAGAGCTCGCATAGCTCTTACAACCAATCTTGCACTCTTTCTTGTTGAAGAGGTAGTGCCTTAACACTCCATTCACCCTCCATGTTGCTCCTAACCCTATGACACTAGTAGTTAACTTAATTGGGGGCTCTTTGTCATAAGAGGCCATGCTTTTTCAATAACAATCATCTTGGGGCAACAACATAATTCATTTTTTTCCTTTTTGCTTGGGGGGCAAGAATCTTATCCTATTTCTTGTCTCTATCTAAAGTTTCACTATTTCCTTTAGCGGTTGCATTTTTCATACTTTGATGTCCTTTCTTGCATGGAATGGTATGTCTCTTATGATTAATCTCTCCTTAGGAGAGTTTGTGATCCTTCATTCTATTTCTTTCTTCCTCTCTTTGAAGATTACCTATTCTTTAGAGTTGCATTTTTCATATATTGATGTCTTTTCTTGCATGAAATATTTCTTCATGTAAGTACATTGTGCATTTTCTTATGTATAATCTCTCCTTAGAGGTTGTGTAATCTTTCTCATTTTCCCTTGGGGGGCATTGATCTTTCCTATCCTTTCTAAGGATCCACTTTTTCCTTTGTTGAGTGGTGTTTGCTTATGATTTGATGTCATTCTGAAGAGGGGGGAAACCTATGCTAATGGTTAGTTGCATAAATCACATAAAAAACAAATAAAAACATTCAAATAAACAAATTAGCCATTATACCCTAGTTCTCTTCTCTTCCTCTAATTGAGCTTGGTGAAGTGGATGCGCCCTATGTTCCACTTGATTTGATTTGCTCTTAAAAGGGTGATGTGCAGGGATTGCTCTCCACTACACAACAAGATACAACTTGGGATTCAAAGGATGATTGTGGATGATATGGATTGGCTAAGTGTGGCAATATTTTGGCATTATATGGATGCAATGGATGGATTTGGAGCTCAAGGTAGCAGCATAACAATGCTCAAATGATGGATGATTTGTGAGGAGAGGAGACTCAAATTTATAGATTGGAGGAGGCCAAAATGGAGGGCCAAGATTGATTCAAAATGGAAGGCTGGGATTGAAAGGAGGTGGAGGAAGATTGAGAGGAAAATGTATGGGATCCAAGAGATATGCATAAAGGCATTTATTGTCTCCACACCCCACAAGTGCACGGGGAAGAGTTCCCCAAGTGCATTAAGAAGAGAAAATGAATATAAAATTCTTTGGGGGAAGGGAGAAGGAATTTAAAAATTCAGAAATAGAAGATTGTGTGGGAAGACTAAATGAGAAAATGAATTAAAAATTCCTTGGAAAGAAAGGGCATGGGGATTTGCAAGGATTTGAAATTCCTTGGAAAAGACAAAGTTGGTTCATTTAAGGTTTTGAGGGTGAGAGAAGAAATCCAGTTATGGCAAAGAGTTGGGTCATCCCTAATCAATATGATTAGGAATGTGCAAATGATTAGGGGAATAGATTAGGTGAGTTAATGGAGGATTATAGTGCAAGTGGGAAGTTATGAGGATGTGACGTGAGGAGAGATAATGAGTGGAAGAATTTAAAATTGAGGAAAAAGATAAGTATCATTAGAAGGTGATTAATTAGGCTAGATGATAGGATTAGAAAAAATAATGATCAACTTGGTTAATTGAAATTAATTAACTAATAAAGGAATCACGTGATCAACTTAGTTAATTGAAATTAATTAACTAATAAAGGTTTAGAAGAAATAATGATTGAGATGAATTTCGAAGAATGGGGAAATAATTGATTCTGATAAATCAATTATTGGACTATAGTGATAAGATTAATTAAATTTGATTTAATCAATCTTAAGAGGAAGGGGATCAACACAATTAAATTAATTATGTAAAAGACTTAAACTAATTAAATGTTGATTTAATTAATTTTAGATATGTAGTGTCTCATCGTGACTCATACTCCTTGTACATTTATAGACCCTATTGACGTAGTTTAGTTTACTTTATGGTAATATTTGATGGTAATACACTATGTGCTAACTCTAGTTATATTTCATATACTTAAAATAATATTTTTTATTGATGATCATGGTATGATGGATTTACACTAATGGTCTCTATATGCACTTACTATGTTAAATGAATTATATGGATTATGGATTTGATGTTGCTATGATTACACTAATCCTATTTCATGATTACATTTGATGAGAAGCTTATGAGATGTGTTTGACCATTGTATATTTGTCTTTGTGATAGAGACGATGTCACATCACTCATTAAGAGCGAGATATGTCATCACGACTCTATGACTTGCTTGCTATATATGTATAAATGTTGTATTGTTGTTTCATGGTTGCAAGATCTTGCAGGTACCAGACATCTACTCCACCTGGCTCCACAGGTATGAGCGTGTCTTTAATCCGAATGGTATATGTGGTTTGGAGATGACATGATTTCCCTTCACATACTCTAGGTCTAAGTTGTTCACTATGAGTCGTCGACGTCTTGGCATAATTTGCCATGTCAGTTAGTAAGCTTGATCTTCTTGGTGTTGTGAGTATGTTGGTAATTGTTGATTTATTCAATTATATTTAGGCTAATTATTTGATCTTTGATGTGTGGTACTAGAGATAATAATGTTTAATTTAATATTTTAACTTATTGGTTAAGAGAATTTAATTATTTGATAATTAATGTTTATTTAGTTTATGATGTTTAATTATTTATTTAATATTTATTATTTAATCTTTATTGAGATTTGATCATTTATTTGATATTTAATTATTTATTTATTTATTCATTTAATGTTTATGGTTTAATTATTTATTTGGTATTTAATGTTTATTTATTTATTATTGATTTATTCTTTAGTTGGTATTTATTTATTTATTATTTATTGTTTAATAGTTCTTTTACATTTTTAATGTTGATTAATATTTATTGGTGGCTTTTAATTTATTTATTGAGCCTTGGTTAGTTTTTATTTATTTATTTAGTTGGCTTTTATTTTATTAGCCTTGGCAATTTGCATTTAATTATTTATTTGGTTTCTATTATTAGCCCATATTATTTAATAGGGCATGGATATCATTGTTTGTGCATTGGTAATTAATACTTTTAATATTTTATTACATTTCTCTTGTTACTTGGTAAATAATATTTTATATAATTTTAGCTATTTCTCTTGTTACAAGAGTAAATGAATTTATTATATTTTTTAACTATTGTTAATTACTATTGTTCACCTTGCACTTTCTCTTTGATCCCTTTACCACAATTTTTATAATGAAACCATATTGGAATTTCACAAAGTTCACAAACTCACAAACTTTATGACATGAAAAAAAAATTTTGAATAAGGGAAAACAGGTTTTAAGGGGACTAGAAACCCCATACAAACAGGTTTTGAAGGGACCAGAAACCTAATAGATTTTATTGGGATCTAGAACCCAACAAAGCAGGCTGCACAAAAATATTAACAATGAAAAACCACAGCCAAAAAACCAGCACAATTGACTCTACAACTTCCAACTAAAGCAAAATGATGCTGCTAAAAAGAATAGACATAGAAAACCAGCAAGCCTACCAGAAAAAGAAAGGGTAGAAACCCCAAAGAGACAAGTTGTCTGGGAAACTACAAGCAACCCACAACAAACAGAGCACAACTACCCACAAGGGTAAATACAACCTCCTCACTTAGGATTTCCCTTTAGGACCCTTCATGTGGGATCGAAGGGTCATGTCAAAAGAAGGCAAGGACCTCATAGACTGTTTACATGAAATTTTGTTAGTTTTTCAAAAATTTCACAAAATATCAAGCTTTGTGACATTTTAAATCTAATGTCTTAACATGTTTTCCTTGATGGCGTTTCAGGGGATTCAAAACTCACAAACTTACTAAACTTTTAAACTTAAACACTAAGGGAAAAAACTTAGAGAAATTTGGATTTTGAAACTTGTGCGAATAATCTAAGTATGAGGGGGAGAAACACAACACTAAGAGACATTTTTAAATATAAAACCTATTGCAAACACCAGATAAGCAATGGGCCAAAATAAGGAAAGGGCAACAAAAAGACACGGGACTCAAGAAAAATTTGGCACAATAGATTTGAGTCCCAACAAAATATTTGATCCAATAGTTATAAGTTCCCTTTAGATACCAAAGAACTCATGTTGTTGCTAACCAATCATTTTCTCTAGGTTAATGCATGAATTTAGATAGGAATCCAACAACAAAAGAAATGCTTGGTCATTTTTGTTGCATAAATTAGGCTTTCAGAAAGCTATTGGTATTTGGTTGCATAAAAAAAATACTACAAAATAATCCAATTTTAATTTCAATATTTGCTCCATAGTGGTTCTAAGTGGTTTATTGTTGCACATTCTAAATTTTCTCAACCTTTTTTGGGGTGATGAAAATATACTTGGGTTTCATCACATCAATATTCAAATAGTAATGAAGTTGTCAAAAGTTAGTCATTTTAAACCCTTTCGTTGATTCTTTCATTTCAAAGTTGTAATATGTTTTTCATTATTCTCAATTAGAAAGAAATCATCCACATAAACAACTAGATATGCATTTGTGTTATCAACCTTTTTGACAAAAAGAGTCACCTCATCAAATTCAAATGCTTGCACTTTAACTTCAAGAGTTGTGTAATGTTTTTTTCTTACAAAAAGCTTGGGGCTTGCTTGAACCAATACAATGGTTTGATAAGGTTTCACACTTATTGTTCTTGACCTTTGAATGAATATCCTTCTAGTTGGTTCATATAAACTATTTCCTTGAGATTATTATGTTGGTATCTTTCCTTGTATATCCCAAATTATAAAAAAAAATTCTTGTTGTTGTGTCCTCCTTTATTGTCTTGGCCCTTTTTTCCATCATCTTTTCTTGTTGGTGTAAATAAATATTCATTATGGATATTATTACACTTTACTTAAGTTAACTTAGGATAATGCATCTCTTCGTAGTTTGGATTTGAGACACTTAAGGAAGTGTGCACATAGGGATAGAGCTTGTAGGAGAAATTCCACCTTTTGTGGTCTTGTTTTGTTGTTACACTCCACATTCGGTGGGTCATCCACCTCTTGTGGAATATTATATTATTTCTCCTACCTACCCCTAGTATTTCTTACCTACCCTTGTTTCTCATTGAGCCACATGTCATGATTGTGTGCTCATACATCCATATGGCCTTGCCTATATAAGAAGGCCTATATTCTTTGTATTGGTGAATCCAGTTGATCATTTTCATATTGATGAGAATACAGTTTTCTCTTGTCATTCTTTTGTCTCTATTTTAATACTTTTCATTGTGCCCTTGATCTTGGCAAAATCTCACATGGTATCAGAGCCATTGGGGCTTCATTGATTGGTTTTTGGAGACATCGTGGAAGGCTTCTATTTTTGGATCTGAGGAACTACGCTTTTTGGAGGCATCTTGGAGCGTTTTCGACCTCACCATTGCGTCCGGGAGGCCGTTTCCATAAAAATCGAGTATAAATTCGACCTATTTTGACAAAAATCGATTTTTGGGTGTGGAGAAAATTTTTTGCCCAATTTTCGGATTTTTTTCAAAAAAAAAAAAAAAATTGTTTTTTTTCTGAAAATTATTTTCTAGTTTGAAAAAAAAATTTGAAAAAAAATAAAATTAAAAATTAAAAATTATTTTTGGGATCCGTACCTTCTGCCTAGTCAGCAGCGCCCAGTCAGCGCCTAGTCAGCGTTTTCTTTGGAAATTTTTAGACCCCTCTCCGTTGAGCAGTTTGGATTTTTGGGTCAACTTTGGAGGCCCATAACTTGCTCAATTTTGCTCCTTTTTGGGTGCAATTTTTTTTAATTTGGGCTAAGTTTTCGTGCTCTTTGTAGTGGTGTGGTTATTTTCTAGTTTTGGTGCACAGGGTTTTCGGAATTTTCAGATTCTCTCAACTGTACCTGTCAAATCCTCAATTCTGCAACTTCAAAGGCCTCGTTTGAGCTCATACGACGTCCTTTTCAGGTGTCCTTTTTTTTAAAGTGCATGTTTTTTAATCTACTTTCATAATCTATGATCAGATTTCAAAGATTTTAAGTACAAATTGTACTTTCAAATATTGGTCTTATTTGGCCTATTTGGCACTTGTAAATTGCTTGGATCTTAGTTTAGATCTCTTGCATTATTAGTTTGAGTCTCTTTTGGCCTTATTGAGGCAGTTGTAAAATTGAAATCAGAAGTCCACTTTACCATTTTTTGCAAGTGGCCCATTGTACATGCAGTAAGTATAAAGTGACAAATCATCACTTTTGGGGGGGTTCTTTGATTGAGTGAATTTTGGGGGGTGTCTTGTGTGATTGTACCTCTCTTTCCTTGTGCTCTTTCATTTTTGTTGCAATGAGTCTTCATAAATTTCCACCTTTAACTCCACATAATTATGCATCATGGAAAATTAAAGTATGGAGCAAATTAATGGAAAAAGGTCTCATGCATTACATAGATGGAACAATAGCAGCACCACCTGATCCTAAGGCTGATCCTAATGCTCAGTTAGAATGGCTCACTAAGAATTGCATGGCTCTTGGAACTTTGTGCAAGTATGTATCAGATGACCTCATCTTTCATATTGAAAAGTGTACTACAATCAAAGATGCTTGGGATATGTTTTAGAAATTGTATGGTCAAGTTGATGAAATCAGAGGTTATAAGATTGACAATGAGCTCACCAACTTGGATCCCAAGAGTTTTGATACAATCCAAGATTATGTCACCAAAGCAAATGAGCTAAGAGCAAAGCTTAAGGATTGTGGAAATGACAAAAAGGATGCTCAGTTGATATTCAACTTGTTGGACAAGCTTGCACCAGAATATGTAGCATTTGTGTCTAGCTTCCAAACTCATCGTTTGACAGTGGGGAGTTCCTATGTTTGCCTTCATTTGATGTTTTCACAGAAATGTTGATATTGGAACAATCTAAGTTGTTGAACATGGGGTTTCTCAAGTCTTCAAAGTCCAAGGCTTTGGTGGCTAATCAAGGGAATCAAGGAAGTCAAGGCAAAGATTCCAACAAGAAGAAGAAGCAATCTAAGTCATAGCCACAATAGGAAAAAAGACAATCATCCTCTCCATCACAAGGCGATTTTTCATCCTCTTCCAAGAAGGGGACACCACCTAAGAAGGATAAGACAACTTGTGTATATTGCAAGAAGTATGGTCATGATGAGCATCGATGCCACACAAAGCAAGTTGATGAGTTAACTAATCTTCTTAAGAAAAACAACATCAACTTGCCATCCGCCTACACAAAGACGGATTCATCTCCTTCCTCTTCCTCACAGTCTAAGGGAAAAGGGCAAGCATTTGTGGCTACAACAAGTTCTTCACAACAGTGGATACTTGACTCAGGTGCCTCATATCACATGGGTTCTACAAAGAAGCAGTTTTCTTCATTGGAGCCATCTAAGGTACCTCACATTTACATAGGTGATGATACGCAAGTAAAGGTTGAAGGGAAAGGTTCAATTGACATGGATGATGGAACATTTGAGAATGTTCTCTATGTTCCTAACTTGTCTACCAACCTTCTCTCTATCTACCAAATCACTCACTATGGGAATGGGAAAAAGGTTGAGTTTACACCAGATTCAGTTGTGGTAAAGGAACTTGATGATGATGCCTTGGTAGCAGTGGGACAAGTCAATGACAACTCAAGGCTTTATTCATTCTCCCACTCTGTGCCAAGTTCACCTTCTAGGGCCTTGCTTACTCATTCAAATTCTGAAAGTAAGCTATGGCATGAGCTGTTTGGTCACCTCAACTACTGCTATCTTCAACAGCTCAGCACTAAAGACATGGTCACAGGTCTACCTCGAATCAGTTTTTCAGAGGGTGTATGTTCAGGTTGTTCCATGGGCAAGTATCCGGAGGAGAAGTTTGATAAAGGGAAAGCTTGGAGAGCTTTGGAAGTTCTTCAACTTGTTCACAACGATGTAGCAGGCCCATTTCCAGCACCTTCATTTAGTAAGGCCCGCTATGTCCTCGCCTTTATTGATGACTACTCCCGCTTCACTTGGGTTTACTTTCTTATTCATAAGAGTGAAGTATTTGACAGATTTCAGGACTTCAAGATTCATGTGGAGAAGCAATCTGGGAAAGTGGTGAAGATTCTTCGTATAGATAATGGAAGGGAATATGTGAACAAAAGACTTGAAGATTTTTGTACATTTGAGGGGATTGATCTTCAGGATTCTGTTGCATACACTCCACAGTAGAACGGAGTTGCAGAACGCAAGAATAGAACTCTCAAAGAAATGGCTAGCTGTATGATTCATGCACGTTCTCTTGATCTTGCCTTTTGGGCCGAGGCTATCAGTTGTGCCACACGCATCCAGAATCGGGTTCCTCACAAAGCTTTACAAGGTATTACTCCTTTTGAAGCTTGGGCTAGTAGGAAACCGATTGTGAGACATTTCAGAGTCTTTGGATGTCCAGCATGGGCTCGCATACCTCCACAGAAACGCAAGACATTGGAACCTCAGAGTCGGCCTTGTATATTTGTTGGATATCCTAAGGGTGTTAAGGCATATAGATTGATGGATCCTGAGACACATGAGGTGTTCATTAAGACGAGTGTTCACTTTGAGGAAAGCTCTCCTAGCTTAGCCTCTCTACCTCCTCCACCTTCCTCCATTGTGGATAGTGATGCTAGTGATTCAGATGATGAGACTCCTTCAACTCTGACTCGCAGGGTTACACCTCCGCAGGGTCCACTTGTAGTTGAGGAGCCTCGCTCTCCACCTCCACCTAGACCTCGTTGGGCTCGACAGACACTTGAGTCAACAGGTTCTCTTGTTGGGGATCCTTCAGATACACGGAGAACTCAATCACAATATCAGGATCTACCACATGCATTCATTGCTACCGCTTCCGATCCACAAACATTTCGGGAAGCATCAGGGGTTCCTGAGTGGGACCAAGCTATGGAGGAAGAGTATAGTTCCTTGATGAGGAACAACACATGGGATTTAGTCCATCTCTCTAAGGGGAGAAAGATGGTTCGATGTAAGTGGATCTATCGGACCAAGTTTGCAGCGGATGGTAGTGTGGATAAGTACAAGGCTCGACTTGTTGTGAAAGGTTTCTCCCAGGTAGTAGGTGTTGACTATACTGAGACCTTTGCGCCCATAGCCAAGATGAACTCCATTCGCTTGACACTTGCTATTGTTGCAGCTCATGGTTGGGTTATACATCAGATGGATGTGAAGAGTGCTTTTCTTCATGGTGATCTTGATGAGGAGATTTATATGGAGCAGCCACAGGGTTTCATCCAGGATACTTCCTTGGTTTGCAGACTAAGGAAATCTCTCTATGGCCTTAAGCAGGCCCCTAGGGCTTGGTATGCCAAGATGGATTCCTTTCTTCTCTCTGCAGGGTTCACCAGGTGTCATTCTGATCCGAATGTCTACATTTTGCGACAGGATGACTCTCACTTGATACTTGTGCTCTATGTTGATGATTTGATCATTACAGGGAGTACCACATCCATCATTAGCAGGGTCAAATCTGCTTTGCATGACAGATTTGCTATGACTGACTTGGGTCTTTTGCACTACTTTCTCGGGATAGAGATTTCACAGTCACCTTCCAGGATTACACTATCAGAGCCCAAGTATGTTGTTGATCTACTTGCACGCTTTCATATGGTTGATTGTAAGCCTGCACTGACTCCCTTTCTTTCCGGAGTCAAGCTTGAGGCTCAGTGTTCTTCTCCACCAGTTGATGCCACTTTGTATCGTCAGCTTGTGGGTAGTCTCATCTACTTGACTTATACACGCCCTGATATTTCATTTGCAGTTGGCATGGTTTCCCGCTTCATGCAGAAACCACATGAGCTTCATTGGAAAGCCACCAAACGCATCCTTCATTACATCCAAGGTACACATCACTATGGGATTCACTATGCAGCAGGCACAGGACTTCGCTTGGTTGGTTACACAGACTCCGATTAGGCTGGCGATCTTGATGATTGAAAGTCTACTTCCGGTTACATTTTTCACCTTGGTTCCGGCCCCATTTGTTGGCAAAGCAAGAAGCAACATGCTATTGCTCTCTCTTCGATTGAGGTTGAGTATCGAGGCGTTGTTAACACAGCAACTAAGACCATTTGGGTCCAGCAGATTCTCACAGAGTTTGGATTCACCACTCCACGACCGACAGTTCTACATTGCAACAATCAGAGTGCTATTGCAATCTCGAAGAACCTAGTCCAGCACCAGCGGACCAAACACATCGAGATTCATATGCACTATATCTGAGAGCTCATTCAGGAGCAAGTCATTGATTTGCAGTATTGTCCTACAACGGAGCAGGTTGGTGACATATTCACCAAACCTTTCACTGAGAGTAAGTTCCAGTAGTTGCGAGCTCTTTTGGGGGTGCAGGATGTGTCATTAGGGGGGGTCAGCTGACTTCTCCTTCCTCTCTTATGGGGGGGACTTTTTCCTCTTTGAGGTTTTGTCCATCTTCTTTGAGAGTCTTTTGTACATTCATCTCTCTTTTGGGGGGGAGTTTTTTCCCACTAGGTTTTCTCCCTTTTTTCGTTTGTGAGAGATTGCATTGCATAGTTTTTCTTGCATTTGCATATTGTACATGGGTACCTATCATGGCCTAGTAGCCGGGACCCATCTTGCATTGTTGACTTAAGTCTTCATTCCCCTAAGTTGCACTTAAGAGGGGGTGTTGGTGTAAATAAATATTCATTATGGATATTATTACACTTAAGTTAACTTAGGATAATGCATCTCTTCGTAGTTTGGATTTGAGACACTTAGGGAAGTGTGCAAATAGGGATAGAGCTTGTAGGAGAAATTCCACCTTTTGTGGTCTTGTTTTGTTGTTACACTCCACATTCGGTGGGTCATCCACCTCTTGTGGAATATTATATTATTTCTCCTACCTACCCCTAGTATTTTTTACCTACCCTTGTTTCTCATTGAGCCACATGTCATGATTGTGTGTTCATACATCCATATGGCCTTGTCTATATAAGAAGGCCTATATTCATTGTATTGGTGAATCCAATTGATCATTTTCATATTGATGAGAATACAGTTTGTTCTTGTCATTCTTTTGTCTCTATTTTAATACTTTTCATTGTGCCCTTGATCTTGGCAAAATCTCACATTTCTACTTAACCAAATAAATCTTCAATGGATCCTCTTAGTCAAATTGTACTTAAATTTTTTACTCTGCCTTTCCTCATATTTTTTCCTATCTAAAATCCATGTGTGGGGGTCTTTAAATCATTTTTTTGTCTTTGGTAAAGTTTTTGGGTTTCCCCTTACATTCATATTTGCATTGATTTCCTATGACCCCATATTTTCCTATTTTTGGGTTTTCAAGTTTCCTTTTGTTTTTTTGTCTTTCTATTCTTCTCTGCTCCCTAAAGTTTTAGGAATTTGTTTGTTTCCTTCTTGGGCTTCAATAGCTCTCACATTAATAGGTTCGAGAAAATGGTTCTTAATCTACCTCCCTTCTAACAATTTGTGCTTGTGCATGAAAAAACTATGAGCTTCCTATGCTATCATACAACCAATGGTTGATTACTACAAACACCACCACCCCATCAAACCTTAGCTTTGTAACATGCATACAAGAATCAACATAAATGATTTCTTCACCTTTGAATGAACATTAAATATCATTTGGTTCACAATACAATCAATGATGAGAATGAAGGGCTATAGTTAGTGAGGGAGTGATGAGTTATAGATAGATATAGAAAGGGATAATGATGTGGGAACATTGGTGGATATGATCATGGTTAAGATTATAATGAGAGATAAATTTTCACCTTGTATTTTATTGAATGGTTTAAAAATGAAACGCGTGACTTGTTTAAGGGGTCGTTGAATACGAGTGAAATTACGTTCAAAGCAAGATTGAATTACGATCAAGATCTTGTGCATGAATAAAAAGTTTAATACATTTTTTAATTGATTTAAGCTTTGTGGGTACTCATTAGAATTTCAAAATGTTCACTTAATGATCAATATTTACATAATACATCTTTTCACATTCATTTTTACTGTAGACACCTTAAATTGTCCTGTCTAATTAAATAAATATCTTTATTTATTTAATTATTTTAGCCTAATTCTTCTATTAATTAAATAAATCTTTATTTATTTAATTAATTCATTTATCCTCTTCTAGCCTTATTTCTCATTTAAATAAATACATTTATTTATTTAAATAGCCCTTTTCCTAAATTGAATAAATATTTTATTTATTTAATTGATCCCACTTCTTCTATTAATTAAATAAATATTTATTTATTTAATTAATTCATTAGCCTTTTCTACCCATGACACATGGCATTCATCTCTTAATTCCTACACTACCTACTCTATTATTATTTTCTCTACCTACCCTCTAATCCTAGCCGACCATTTATCTTTTACACCTCTCAATCTTATCCCTCCATTTCTTATAGTGTCTTCCATATAAAGAGATGTTTCTTTTATTATCAACCCCCAACGACGCGTTTGAATTTTTACATGCGATCAAGCCTACTTGCAACCGCATTTCCATTCTGTGTTGAGCTCTTGTGCACACATAAAATCTGAGAGCAAATATATCAAGTAAGATCAATGGAGATAGGAAGAATGGAGATCCAAACCCTATTGGACATGTGATGGTATAATCTATGTGATTTTATTTGATTTGCATTATCTTAGGTAATCTTCATATGTTATGGTGGATCTTGGTTGTTGTTAGGCTAGGGTTTTGTGGTTGAATTCATTTAGTCTTTCAATATTGTTGTTTCCATTTTTACCATAAACATTTTGGCACGCCCTGTGGGACATGGATTTTTGTTAGATCTATGTATTTTTTGCAGGTTTTTGTAACCATATATTGTTGTTTTGTAAAACAATTTGGAGAATAACCTTGTGCAGCTAGGGTTTTGGACACAAAATTAAGATCTTGGAGAGATCTCATCCGATTTCACAAATGGCTTGGAATTTTTGCATCAAATTTTGTTTGCAGGTTTGGGATAGTATCAAGAGATTGCAATCCAAAATTCGGATTTTTTGGATCATATTCGAATTTTCTATGAATTTATTATGAATTTTTATAAAAAATTAATTTTGAGAGAAATGAGCGAATTTTTTGAATTTTCTTACATTTTTGGAAATATCTCTGATTTATACACATGATCTGTTCTTTGTGATTTTAATTTTGATGCAAAATATTTCCTAAAAAATTGGATCTTTAAAAATTAGGGTTTTTCATTATTTTGATCAGATCTCACAAACGGATTTGAATTTTGGCATCAAATTTGTGTTGCAAGTCAAGAAAATTATTAGAGGTTCTCAGTAAAAAAATCAGATTTTTTTAAGCATATTTGAATTTTCTATGATTTTTGTATGCATTTCCATTAAAAAAAAAAAATTGAGAGAAAATGAGCGAATTTTTCGGATTTGTTTACAGATTTGGAAATTTCTTATAATTATACACATGATCTGTTATTTGTGATTTTAATTTTAATGCAAAATAATTCCTAAAAAATGGATCTTTAAAAGTTAGGGTTTTCCATTATTTTGATCATATCTCACAAACTACTTGGAATTTCTGCAAGAATGTTTTTATGCGGGTTGGGAATGCCATCAAAAGTTTCTAGTAAAATTTTTTAGATTTTTGGGATCAATTTTGCATTTTCTATGAATATTTTATGATTTTTCATAAAAATTTAATTTTTGGAGCAAATTAGCAATTTTTTTGGATTTTCTTACATTTCTGGAAATGTCTTGAAATTTTACAGGTGGTATGTTTTTTATGATGCAAAATGTCTCATGGAAAATCAGATCTTTGAATCTATCAAAAAAATGCATTGTCGAAGGCCCCTTTTCACAAAGTCTTTTGGATCTAAAATTTACCTAACTTGTGTACTTGCAAGAGGGGTATTATTGCAAAACTACTAACAAATCTTTGTTGCATAATTTTGGCAAGATTTTTTTATCTTTATTGTGTGCCTTGTTTTCATAGATTACCAAACACTTCAATTGGTGCACTAAAATTGAACCAGTGTCTTCTGTGTCTTGAACAATAGACTCTTTTTGTTTAATCTCTAGAGGGCATGTCTCCCCATGTGGTCATTAGGACTACTAGTGAGGAGAGAACGACCCAAGTGGTAACGAGAACCCACATCTTCCGAACCACTATAAATAATTGTATCCATGGTGAAAGCCATGGGTAACGTGTGCTGATTAGTTCATTCCGACACTATGTCTCCCCATAACCCTGTTTGATCAAATTTATTTGATCAGTTGTAGGTTGTAACCCCTACTGAATGAGATCCTTCTGTATTTAGAAAGCTGAAAGTGTCACATGTATGGTCACATGAGCGGATGCCCATACTATCACCTTTTTGTTTTAGAAAACCAAAATCCTTCTAGTTGTTGGGGCAAGAGGTCGGACCTCTAGAGCGGCCCACACACATACAGTTCTTAGTAAAGATACAAAGTTCGCGATAGGGAGTTTTCGTGGGTATTGATGCTTGGCTACCCTGAAGAAGTGAGTGTTGAAGGTGGAGCCAGTGGGGTCAAGCATCTAAGTATTCGCTCTGAATAGCATAGCCTCGGGGGAAACCCCATGTGGGATAAACAACTATTGTCCTGGCCAGCCATAAGAATTGTGTTTGTCTTCTTTTGAACATTCAAACATTCAAGACGAAACATCATAACATTGTGTCTTTTGTGTCTTCAAGTGTATGCAAAACATTTTTACATCAAACAACACATTTTTTATTGAGTCATTTTGAGTCTAAACATTTGCAAACATTGAGTCCTCATCAACATTGTGTCATCTTGTCACGAAAAATAGTCAAAAAAATTCTGATTTGGTCACAACAAACAACTTCACAAATTGAAAAAATTTACAGTCCAACAAACAAGAACAATCAGTTTCAGAATTCTTGAGCTTCCTAAGTTATTTCTCTAGATTTTCATCTAGCATTCAACCTACCTTTGGGTCTCACAAAGTTCATCATTGCTTTACACCTTGCATTGTCAACACACTACATATAACAACATTTTCCTAAGTGGTTCCTCATCAAGGTCTATCAACTTTGGGTCTCATTTGATCTTACTTAGAGTCAAGGTCAACTTACTTCATCAAGAGAAACTATCATCTCTTTGGAAGCCACGCCTACTCTACTACATACATACTTGGTCTTACACTTTGGACATTGCAAGTACACCTCAGATTCATTTACATTTCATCCAACTATTGGTCTTCCATACTTTTCCATTTTCATCTAGTCTCACGCATCTTGGTCAATACCTAGTTCATGGTTGAAATTCGTTCCCAAAAATCTAGGAGAGAAGCTAAAGAGGCTCAAGAGTCCGCAAACATGAGTGCCTATGAGTATGATAATGATGTCTTTTTCAATTCTGATCATACTACATTATCTGACATGGATGCTTATAGAAACATTCCAAATGTTGAGAACATGGACACTACAAACAACAATGATACGCACAATGACAATATGGACAACTTTTTCGTACATTCAACAGAAGTGGAAGACTCCATTATGGATCCCTGTTTTAATTAATTGGTTGAGGAAATAATGAGGAGAGATAGACAATATTTCTTACAAGTGATGGCACAAAGTGGAGCCAAGATTCCTCATGATTTTGACATGTCTCAAATAATAGAACATCGACCTTTGCAAGAACCTCAACTCAACATGGATCAAAGGAGACCTAATAGTGGAGGTAATAGAGGACCACGTTTCGTGCCTGAGTCTCCATCATCTTTGTTTCAAAAACCTGAGGTCCCACATACACATGGTCAAACATATGATACTCACCTTTGCAGACCATTATGAAAATCCTATGCAGAAAAATATACTCAATCACATGCCAATGCTAAGGACCAACCACCAAAGCAATTGGATATCCAAAGGCATGTTCAAAATTTGGACACAAGGAAACCTCACGTCAAATTTGGGGGCAACACATTAGAACAAACTCATGACATGCCTGTAGAGTATGGTATACATGGACAAAACAGATATTTCATTCCTCGTCATGACTTTATACCAAGTGGTCCTTATACACAACATCACTATAGACCTCCTCCATATGAACATGTGTATGATCAGTATCATCCATATATGCAACATGCTCCTCCTCCACCCGGTGCCTTAGGCATAGAGTATGGTCCAAGAAGTCGGTCTCCACCTAAGAACAATTTGGAACAACAAATTAAGGACTTGCAAAAGAAAATGGAGGATATAAATACACCGAAACTAGCTTACACAATGAGAGACATATGTCCCTATCCATTTGACAAAAGCATTCCAATGCCTCCATTTCCTACACACTTTGTGACACCTAAGTTTGATAAGTACAAAGGAAAAGGGGATCCTAAGGCACATATAAGACATTTTTTCATAGTTTGCATTGAGGTAGCAGCAGAAGAGACATATTTGATGAGATTATTCCCACAAAACTTAGGTGATCAAGCTATGGAATGGTTCTCCCAACTCCCACCTGGAATTAAGTCATGGGGTGACTTAGCAGAGGCATTTATCCAACATTTTTCATACAACATAGAGACAGACATATCAGCCACTACTTTGTGCATCACCAAGCAAAAGGATGGAGAATCTTTTTCATCATTTTTACAAAGATGGAGAAATCTAGCCAGCAAATGCTCTTGTGAAATTCCACAAAAATAAATGGTAGAGATGTTCACTCGCAATGTCCACGGAGAAATTGGTTATGATCAAAGGAAATCTTGCTTGTCCACTTTCAAGGACGTCATTGAAAAAGGCTTAGCAACAGAGAAGGTCCTAATTGAGCAAGACATCATCAAAATATTCAAAGAAAACAAAGAGAACTTTAAAGGAAAAGACAAGCCAAGATTTTGGAATAAAAACAAGAACACAGTGAATGATGGTGTTGTTGATGCCAATACAGTACGACCCAAAATCATTTTTTCTGGATCAAGCTTTACAAACAATCAAGTGAATACTCAAACAACTTCAAAACCACGAAGGAAATACACCCCATTGGGAGAACCACTTGAGTCAGCTTTCAAGAAGCTAGTGGCAAACAAAATAATAACAATTCCAGATATGCCTCCATATGAGCCGAAGGTCAAACCAAATTGGTGGATGATGATGAGTACTGTGAGTATCACAAGAGCAAGGGACATAAAACAAGAAATTGTCATCGGTTGAAGAATATTATACAAGATCTTATTGATAGATGTGTCATTGAGATTGAAGGACATTCATCCAATCAAGAACATGAGATGTTTAAAGAACCATTCCCTAAACATGACAAGGGAAAAGCTAAAGCCACAGATGAGTAGACCAACTATACTAGAGCATCCTATAACTATGATTCAACTGTCAATCACATTTCGATGGACAATTATGTCTCTACCATTATCATCAAAGAGAAAACACCTAAAAATTCTACCCAAAGACCCAAGGTTGTCCTAAAAGGCATTGGATCTTCTTCCGAACCTACCTCTGAATGTAATGTTACAACTTGTTGAGGTAAATTCACTTTGCAAGGTTCTCCAGCTAAAAACACCGCTTCCTCATCAACCAAACCTGAGTATGACCTTGTAGAATAGTTAGGGAAGACACTCGCGCTTATCTCCATCCTTGAGCTCTTATGCATATCCCCCGCACATAAGGTCATTCTTGACAAAACTTTGAGAGACACTATTGTCCCCACTGATCTGAATGTGGACAAGTTTCAAGCCATGGTGGGATACCTTTCCATTCCACACTCTCTTACATTCACAAAAGCTGACGAATCCTCTGTGAGCCAACCACATAATGCAGCTTTACACATTGAAGCCTTCCTACACAAACATCAAATAAAACAAGTCCTGATAGATGGAGGAGTTGGCCTCAATATATGTACTTTGAATACAATAATACAATTGGGATATTCAGACAAAGTTGTGAATGCTACAAACAAAATTACCATCAAGGCATATGATGATGAAGAGCGTTCATCCAAAGGCACAGTCACCTTGCCTCTCAGAGTTGGGCCAGTTACGAAGGATGTGGTTTGTCAAGTCCTAGACCTGGATCTCACATACAACATATTGCTAGGACGCCCATGGATTCATGAGATGAGGGTAGTCCCATCTACATACCACCAATGTATTAAGTTTCCTCGCAATGGAGTTGAAGTAACAGTTTATGGTGATCCTAATCCATTTATATATTGCAACAATCTATGACCTAGATCAGAAATAACAATTCCAGTTAATAGAGAAGCAACTCCATCCTCAGCATATGTGGATCCAAAATCCTTGAAACCTTCGACATCAAAGCAAGCAGAGCTCAAAGAAAAATTCAAGATTAAAGACATGGGATGTGGTAAGTATATCTTTCATGTTGATCAACTCCCACTATATCCTAACACATTTAGTCGACAAGAAAAACCTACAAAAAATTTGCAATATCAAGGAATTGGGTGTGAACCACCTAGTGTTGTGGCTACTAAGTCTGAATGCAAATCTCCACTAGTGGTGCAAGCAACTCTTGATATCAATAGTCCTAAGAGAGGTTCCAATGAAGAATATATTGAGCGTATCGCCAACCCTCTTGAGAACTCACATAGCCTTACCATTTCATCTGCTCATTCCATTTCCACTCCTCTCCCAAACTTGGATCAACAAGAATCACAAAAGCCCTTACTCATTGGAGATCAAAAATCAAGCTTTGAAAAAAAAAATCTAAAAGTAAAAAATAAAGAAGAGTCCTTAAGTCCAAATCAAAATCAAAAGTTATTGGACTCTGCAAAAATCAAGGTCAAGGATAAAAATCCTACGAAATAAAAAGAACAAGAGTTGATCTCCCATAATATCAAAATAATTGGGGGCAAAAGTTCTACAATTTTTAATAAAAAAGAATACTTGTTGATCCTAAGTCTCTATCATGCTATCCTACTTTCACTTCTTTTCGCAATCATAAGCCTTCATCACTCATCCACTTGTTCCACACATTTATCCTGGCGGTACATCATGGGCCTTTAATGGAGCTTCCTCAAAGGACTTTGTTATTAGGGATGTCGAAACTTCTCTAGGTGATACGCATGCATGCCTGTGTAGTCCACATGCTAGTAATTCTATCTCAGTTCCTTTATCAAGGAAGACAGACACTCAAGCTACACATCCTTCAGTCAAGAAACAACACATCTACAATCATAAGGTAAAGCCTCTCACATTTGAGGTAGGTGACTTAGTTCTCAGAAAAAATCCTAAGAATCAATGAGACAGAGAGAAGAAGGGAAAGTTCAAACCGAATTGGCTTGGTCCTTACATCATCACAGCAGTCTATGGGTTCGGTGCATACCAGCTTTCAGCACCAGAGGGCGAACCTTTGGAGAATCCTATCAACAGCATGCACCTTCGTAGGTTTTACACATAGCTCTTCAGAGTATCCTAATTCAAAAATTAAAAAAAAAATCAAAAATACAAAAAATACAAAAAAAAAATCATTATTTCATGAAAACCTAGCAAACATGCACCTTGTGACACAAAAAAAATTGAAAAAATTGACAAAAGTAAAGAGAAATAAATTCGTCCAACGATGAAAACCACTTCGGTGGTGCCCCGGGCAAGTACCATGGTGAAAACTGGGTCACCGATGCCATGTGTAGAGACATTGCTCCTCCCTCCTTCAGGATTCTATTTCATCCTCTCACTTTGCACACACTCACAACCTCTTCATCCATAATAAACTTTACACATTCCCATCATGGCTTGTTATTGATCTACCTAAGATTGGTTAGCCATTCATAATAATCCCTCCTTTTCACCCCTTTCCATCCATAATAAATCAGCTCCTATTTGTGGCTAAGGCAAATCCTATGTCTAGTGATGGGTGTGGAGCTGAGCACATCACATGTTTCGAGGAGTATAGTTTCTTCCAACTTTCTTCAGTCTATTCGCGCACAATCCACAATAAAGCAACATTTGCATCGTCAATCCGCAATAAAGTTTCGTCTTCTCCGCAATAAAGTATCAGTTGCATGGATTCAGTCAGTTTCAGATGAGACACCACAGCAACAATGGGCTTCAACAAATCAAATCTTTCAACAGACTCAGACAACATTATGTTTAGTGTTATCTATCCTTTTGTGAAAGTAAACATTGTGACCACAATCAAATAAGACTTATACAAGTGACAAGAGACACTAAACTTGAGGACTACAGTGGATGTTGGTGTCGAGTTTTTTTTTTTAATCTTTTGGTGACATGTCTTTTAGCTTTTCCAAGATGTCTCTGACTAGAGATTCTATCTCCAATATGTCTTTGACTAGAAAGACTAGGATGGGGTATTGTCACCTGTTTTCTTTGTTATTTGTGGATTGTCTCTTAGTAATGCTATGACTTGTCCAAGGATATGAGGACACTGTGAGTCTAGTGTGAACTAGGGAATTCCTTGTTTGCGATTGTCTGATCTCCATGCAAATAGGTACAATGACTTTCTCGATCGAACATATACCTTGATTGTCATAACCTATTTGCCATAATAAAGCTCAATGATGATAATAGCACAATAAGCTCTTTCACTTCCATATCTTCTCTCTTCCATCCCCCTTTCTTGATTGACCTCCATCATCCTTCTCGAGTCTGTGTAGTTCGTTATCACATGACTGAGTATAATGACACACCAAAAACATTTGCATTTCATGTAGTTTGCACCTGCATTAACACATGCTAGAATTTCATACATACATGTAGATATCACAATTGCATCACATCCTGCACACAACACATATTAACACATTTTACATTTTCATCATGTAAATAGTTATTGCATTATCATATTCATTTACATTTCATACATTCACATTTGCATTTGCATAAACATATAAAACATAAAAGAACAAAAATATTGTATTGCATCATGTACATATTCGCATCCATATCATAAGCATCATATAGCAACATGCATCACATAGAAGCAACATCACATAGGTACACATGCATATAGTTGTCGCAAGGATGAATAGTCTCATATATATATCAAAATCATAAGTGTCATGATACCATGATGTCAAAATACATATGGCTACAATCATCCGAAGGTGTCATCATACAAAATGGTACAAAACTGATACATAGGGAGCCCTCTAAGGCTATGATGAACTCCCTCCCTCGGAGCCGGCTGACCTCGACGAAGTCTGAGCCCTAAAAGGACCTGCCCTAGGATCATCTCTTCTGCCCCCTCTATCTGGTGGTGGTGGAGGACCCATGACCCCACCGCTAGACGCCTGTCTCCTGTCTCTCCCTCCAGTGGTCGTCGCAGTCCACGATGGTTTCCAGAAGCTCCTAGTCCTCTGATCTGGTGGCACCACTCCATAGTATAGGTCTCTCCAGTAGGCTATCTCCTCCCTTGCCGCAGAACATAGGCGTATCTGGCCCCTGTGTCCTTTGTTTCCTGCCTACCTGCCCTCAGTGTTGTCTCAGCCTCCGTATAGCGCTGAATAGCCTGATCTCTCTCCCGCTCAGTGTCCCTCAACTGTCTCTTGAGCCTAGCTGTATCCCTCTCCAGATCCTGGATCTCATCTGCCTATCCTTGGCAGATCTCCCTCAAAGATAGTAGCTCATCCTCCTCCTCTCTCCCCTCACCCTATCCCTGTGGCTGCTATTGTCCTTGTCCCCGTCTAGGAACCTGTACCTGTCTAGGAACCTGTGTTGCTGGCACCTGTAATAGCAATCCACCTCTGTCCCTCACTACATGAGTCTGCCTCTCCTCTCCACCCTCTCTCCTCGGAGCCACTCTTCTCTCTACCACTGCACCCCGCCTCCGTCATCGGCCTCTACCTCCACCATCTCCACTATCATCTCCATCACCTCCATCATCTCCATCTATCGGCTCCCCTGGATCCGTTAGCCGTGGAAATGGATGCTTTGCCCAATATGTAGTGTACTCTGCATCCATCCTTGCATCCTCTACATCTTCCCATATGTCCCAAGGCATGAGAACCATCTCCTGTAGCTGTGTCACAACCAGATCATAAAACAATAATGGCCCTAAATGCACCTGATCCCTCACTGTTCATGCATACATCCCTAAAACCCGTGGCATCCGTTGTATCATGTTGAATTGTCTGCATACCCTGTCAATCAACTGCCTCTCAATAATATATGGTGTCTAACCGATCAAATACCTACTCCTGAATACATATAGCAGCTCCACTGTGTCATCCTCCCACTCCTCATAGTCTAAGTAAGACCTCCATATCACACTATCTATCTCATCGATAACCCTGCGCCAGTACTCCAGTCTCCCAATCCGTCGCTGAGATGTAATCATATCATACAAGTGTACATAGCTACGCCCATGTCCCCTGCCTCTAAAGTGTATCAGACGTGTACCGACAGATGCTCATATGCCCATACCTGCAACAGTGTCACTCCGCATCTCAATCCTGTTAGATTCGTGATACACAAACTGATGCAGCACATAGTACAAGTGTGTCAGCAGACACAGTCCCCATGCAAACCTGGTGTGCTTTGTCACCAATGTCTCTAGAGTCCTCCCCCATCCCACAGCCAACCCTCGTGTTGCCCTATCCGGACAGAGGAACCCACTAATCACTCATGCCAGTACTGTCGGTAGTGTCAATCCTGTCTATGGCATGGTATCCCAAGCCACATGTCTTGCCCTCATCTCTAGTCCTGGATTCTGGAACACTTGTCTCAATGCATCCATGTCTCCATCTCGATCATAAGGAACCAACTCCCCAACGATCGGTATCCTCAGTATCTTGTATACATCCTCCAAGGTGACTGTCATCTCACCCATTGACAAATGAAAAGTGCATGTCTTTGAGTGTCATCTCTCGGCTAATGCAGTCAGCAACCCCATGTTCGCCTGAAACTTAGGCACATGCATGATATATCGCAAGCCCATAGCCTGAACTGCTACTCTATTCTCAAATGTCAACTCTGCTCGTAAACTCTAAATCAATAAGAATTTCTCTCGTGACTTTAACATAGGTAGGTCCTCCTGCAGTCAAGCAAATCAACTGTGTCAATCCTTGTGGTACTCCCTGTTCATCACAAAGTGTTGTTTTTTATCTTAGTGCTTATATCTATCATATGGCACTCTATCCTAGTGGTACTCCCTGTTCATCACAAAGTGTTGCTTCCTATCTTAGTGGTACTCCCTATTCATCACAAAGTGTTGCTTCCTATTCTAGTAGCATTCGTTGTTCATCACAAAGTGTTGCTTTGATCCTATTCTTTAGGGCACCTACTTGAGTGTATCTTCTTGAGTAGCTTATCCAATTGACAACATATGTTCTATCACAGAATTGTCAATTCCAACCTAATTCAATTGACAATGTATGTTCTATCACATAATTGTCAATTTCTTTGGTACTCATTGTTCATCACAAAGTGCCTCGTTTTATCCCATCCTAGAGCTTCTGCTTGAGTGTATCCTCTTGAGTAATTTCCTGATTGACAACGTATGTTCAATCACAGAATTGTCAATCCTAGCCCTATCCGCTACCCTAGTCTTCCCTAGAGGACCTGTTTGAGTGTATCCTCTCAGCAGCTTATCCAATCGACAATGTATGTTTATCACAGAACTGTTGATTCGACCTTGAAGACATAAATGTGCATTCATGACGCAAACGCTCTTGCATACTTCACAAACGTGTCTATCCTGCATAAACGCACTTGAAATACACAGACGCGCTCGCATTGAACACGAACGCTACTGAAATCGTACACGCACTTGGCACAAACACAGGCATGCCTAGCCTACCCAGACGCACCTAGCACCAACACGGACGCGCCTTACCGTTTTTACCCCGCTTGACATTTTTCTAGACCTACCTAGAGCGCATTTATTACACTACTTGGCATGCATTTAGGACAATAATTAATGCAACAATGTACAAGGAGGTTTTGTGGTACTCAGCGGCTCTCCTGCATCTGCTGGCCTCTGATATCGACGAACGCGATCGAATCTGTGCACCAATGTCATCGTTGTTGCCTGCTCTCTCTGCACTCTGATCTTTAAGGTGTGTGGATGACAATGATGATGTTTTCCCTCGTAATCTATCTTATAGACTACCCTAGCCCTAGTTTCTCGAGTCGGTCTTCTTTATCCCGTGGCTCTGTCACTCTATTCTATCTGGTCAGACCATTCTCGCCTTTCTTTCTTATTGAGAGATTGTCTGCGATTTTTTCAGACATTTTCATCCAATCTCTCGAGAAGGCATATCATTCCCACTTTGGGGCAACTTTGTATCAATTCATCTAATCTTCTTTGAAACAATGCGACAAGCTGCATTGTCTCAAAGAGGAGCAAAATGTAGACACCTAAAATTGTCCTATCTTTATTTATTTAATTATTTTAGCCTAATTCTTCTATTAATTAACAAATCTTTATTTATTTAATTAATTCATTTATCCTCTTCTAGCCTTATTTCACATTTAAATAAATACATTTATTTATTGAAATAGCCTTTTTCTTAAATTAAATAAATATTTTATTTATTTAATTGATCAGTCCTCTATTAATTAAATAAATCTTTATTTATTTAATTAATTCATTAGCCTTTTCTACTCATGACACGTCATTCATCTCTTAATTTCTACACTACCTACCCTATTATTATTTTCTTATTTTCTCTACTTACCCTCTAATCCTAGTCGACCATTTATCTTTTACACCTCTCAATCTTATCCCTCCATTTCTTATAGTGTCTTCTCTATAAGGTGATGATTCCTTCATTATCAACCCCCAACGACACTTTCAAATTTTCACATGCGATCAAGCCTACTTGCAACCACATTTTCGTTCTTTGTTGAGCTCTTGTGCACACATAAAATCTGAGAGCAAATATATCAAGCAAGATCAATGGAGATAGGAAGAATGGAGATCCAAACCCTATTGGACATGTGATGGTATAATCTTTGTGATTTTATTTGATTTGCATTGTTTTAAGTAATCTTCATATGTTATGGTGGATCTTTATTGTTGTTAAGCTAAGGTTTTGTGGTTGAATTCATTTAGTCTTTCAATATTGTTGTTTCCATTTTTACCATAAACAGTTACTATCCAAAAATAAAAAAGCAATAGCTTTAATCTCTTAATTCACATATTAAAGTATGTTGAAATTTTAACAAAAAATGATGTATTATTTAAGAGCTTCAAAGGTTTTATTGGAGTTGTTACTAAATACTGAAATAAATAAATTATAGAACATAATCATATAATACCATTTGACCATACAAATATTTGCTAAACATTTACCACAAATTTACATTGAAAAATTGCTATCTCAAAGAACATAAAACTAGAAGCTCTACAAACATTCTTAAAATAAGTTCAATACTAAAAAGAAGTCTCTTGAGCCTAAATTCTACAAATCTCCTACAATGTCAAGATAGAAGATTCTCCATAATCCATTGTACTTTGATCATATTTCGAGCATCCATCTTTACTTTCTCTACCATTGATTTTCATATGTACTACTTTTTTTCCTTGAAATTTTTTCATAAAAATGTAATCTTCTAATATAAACATCATTCTTTTAACTTTTCCAATTTCTACTTCTCTTTACACTTCATATGTTGTTCTTGCACTTTAATTGAGCATTTAGATGTAAAAAACTACCATGGTTCCCAAAGCAAACTCCTCACTTTTCTTTTCTAAGGATCCAATATAGAGCCTAACCCTAATGCCTTTTACTAATGGAACATTTGAACTATTGCAACCCAACAAAAACATCTAATCATAAATCCTTCAATATACATAGATTGCAATCATGAACCTCTAAGAGATAGTGATATAATTCTCTTCACCAATTTACCATGGGATGATCCAATTAGGTTAGATCCATTGCAATCATTGACAAGTGAAAAAATTGTTTGTAAAGAAATCTAAGTGCATACCAAGACAAAATATAATTGAATGAATTGTATGAAATTAATAAGTTATATGGCTTTGTACTTCACTATGTAACATAATAGGTAAATATGCAAAGACTAAAATTGATTAGTATTGATTAACCACAGTTTTTTTGGGGTTCAGTTATTGAAAACAACATAGCAAAGCTAGAGAAGAATCACTCACTACGACACTGCTCATTTAGCCAGTTAAAGCAATTCTTATAGTTTTTGACAAATACAAAAAAGTAGAGACATTCTTATACCAGTTAAGAAATAAGACATCACCAAATACAAAAAAAAATACAAAAAATACAAGAAAAGAAGAAAACAAGACATATTTCTTTGTTTTATTCTAAAATAGTAATGTAAATGAATAATAGGGTAAGAGAGGAATCATTTATTGAAGATAAAATTATATCTTCATTAATGAATTCATACTATGTTTTTTTTATAGATGAATTTTACTTTCTAAAGATAATTTTTCCATTCTAAAGACACACATTATAGCAAAGTGCATAAGTAATAAATTTTATTTTATTGTCTAATATAATAAATCTCAATCACATGTGTTGGGAAAGTGTAAGTGTAAACTCAAAAAATAAAAGAAATGGAATAACACATAAGACATTGATTTATGTGATAAAACCTTGATAAAACATCAAGGAAACATCCAAGGTATTGGTATTCTTTTTGTTAAGAGAAAACAATTACAATCCATAGCTATTGCTATCATAATTGCTCTTGCCATTTTACAATTCACAGTGCTATTTACAATAACATTAGAATTGCTATTACAATCTACAATTCACAACTCTTACATTAACTTTTGAAAAAAAAAAATTATTCGATAACTCTTACATTACTATTCTTTTTATTAAATTTCTCCACCTCAAACCTTGCATTCAAAACCTTCATCATTTGATATTGCAAAATCAACACCAAATCCTAACACAGTTGTTGCAAAAATAATTGCTTCGATACCATTTGTTGGGAAAGAGAAAACATAACACCAAATTCTAACACAATAAAATCAACACCAAATCCTAACACAGTTGCTGCAACAATTAATCGCTTTGATACCACTTGTTGGAAAAGCGGAAGCATAAACCCCAAAAATTAAATATTGCAGCACAAATTAATTACAAAGAAATAACAAAAAGAATAAAATGAAATAATAGAACAACACATAAGAAACTGATTTGTGTGGTAAAAAGGAAACATCCACAAGGCAATGTATCAGTATTTCGTTGAACTAGAGGCAGTGTGCACTAAGACCTAAAGGTTGGATGTAGTTGTGAACAAATCACTGAAGGAGGTAGATTGCAATAACATTTGTGAATGTTGTAGGAGGGTTTTATAAACAGATCTTTGAATGAGAGTTAGTTTAAATGTGTAAAACCTAAGGATTTTCAAAAAAAAAAAAAATCATGTTGTTGAGGCTTTGTCAGACCTTGAGTATGAAAAAAAGAAAGAGATAAGCACATTATCTACAAATGTTTGAGTTTAACTCCTGAAACATTTCAAATTACCTTAGGTGTCTAATGCAAGAGCATCCAAGAGATTCAAAATTGAATTTGGCATATTCAACTGCAAATTTGAAATATTCATTCTTGGGACGTAGATTCTTGGAGTTACAACTCACAAATTCACTCCTAAAAGATAATTGTTCAAATGGGCACCCAAGAATGAGAGATTGAGTAGTTTCTATTTTGGGGGACTATTGAGTGGAGTTAATGGCATAGTGGATTATTATTCTTAGGATGGAGGTGGGTGGAAGTGACAAAGCATCTAGAAGCTTTGAAAACAATTTCTATCCCTTGTTTGGGCATAGCTTTTTGAGGGTTACCAAAAACAGGTTTTGGTAACTATGGTGGTTAAAGGCAAATTTCAACATTCATTTTAAAATTCTTATTTTTCAAATTTTTAAAAAAGTTTGAGGGGAAGAAGAAATTTGTCTTTGAATGGATGGCAGATTGAAGATGGACAAATATGATCCTAGGCTAAACCATATTGAAGAAATTGCAAGTTGAAGGTTAAAAAGTGGTTTTTGTAGAAGGATGCATGAGGGGTAGAAGTGTTTTGGATTGTAATTTCTTCTAGTTATTGTGACTAATTTTATCAGTTTTGTATCTAATTTTGGAGTGTCATTTGAAGCTTATAAGGCTGCCATGCAATGTATTTGCAGATTTACTATGTAATTTGTTGATGTAATTTGTTGATACCCTTGATGTAGGGTGCTCCTATTGGCCCAGTTTGTTATTGCGTCAAAAGACCGATCTATCAACACCCAATACAAACTGTAGAGATATGGATCGCACAGGAGGCAGTTACTCCCTTGTCACAAATCCCGAGGGGAGCATTGACCATTTTGCCAACAATCTCCCCCTCAACGTTACCCGAAGAGATTCGAATCCATGGCCCAACGCTCTCATACCATTTTTTGGCCCAATTTGTCGTTGCGTCAAAAAACCGATCTATCAACACCCAATACAAACTGTAGAGATATGAATCGCATGAGGCAGTTAGTCCCTTGTCACGAATCCCGAGGGGAGCACTGACCATTTTGCCAACAGCTCCCCTATCTAACCACAACATTCAAATGCAATTCAGAAATGCAAAGAAATGCAGGACAAGTCTGCAAAAACAAATCTCTTATTTACTATCTAAATGATCCTGAAATCGAGCTATACAAAGAAACTTTGATATAAGATTGAATTGTAGCCTCATAGGCATACATAGAAATCTGATTTAAAATCAGTCATTAGACAGAAAAGAACTAATAAGAAAAAAATAACAATTTCCTTCTTATTGGTCTTCTGCTACAAAACAGGCTTTCCAAACCTGCAACTTGCAAAAGACTTCTACCAATTCAAGATCTCCATTTGAAAAGAAAAATGAGATGGAAAACAATTTTGATTTTCTAAACCAAGGGTATAATACCTCCTAAAATCCCATGCCCAAAATGAGAAATTGTAGTTTTTAACTTAGAAAATTACAAATAATGTCAATTTCGACTGCACTTGGCTCACCACCACCCACGCCAAGATTGGGAAGATTCCAAGAAAGCTCCATGAAGACTTTCCTTCCTACCTCCACTTATTGGTCTTCTGCTACAAAATCACTAACCCTTGGCCGCCCATTTTGAATGAGATGCATTTCAAGCAAGATCCCTATGTCATGCCAAAGACCTGCCTCTAAGATTTCTTAAGCTAAAGAATCACACTTAGAATTATAGAATGAAGCTATCAACAAAACACCAAGAAGAAAATACGGAACATGCGATCACCACATCCAGGTTTGAAAGATGCAGCTGAGAGAATATTTTATTGAATATGTGCTGCCATACTATACTAGCTGGAGAAAGAATGTTAAAAAGGGCAATTTTGTAGTAGCAAATACTAGAAGTTTTTACATTAGAGAACAAATGAGATAATAGATAATACAGACATAAAAACTGAATATGCTTCAAAGAAAGTACTATACCATAGTTGTTATATGGTTCTCCTCCAAAGGTGTTTTATAAGATAAATTCCATTAGTAAGTGATAATTCTAAACAAAACTCCAATGATGAAAATGGCACATGTTACTTCAAAGTACAAGCTTCACTTGTTACATTAAAATACAACAGTAACATACTCTTTACCAAAATGCAACTCCCATAGTCCTTGAACTATCAAAAGGATAGGCACCAAAGGAAAATATCTGAGACCGTTATATGACTTATCTTAGTTGGATCTTAAATATTATTAGTCAATAGTGAAGACCATTACAAACGAAATATTCAATAGAATATTGTTAAATTATACATGAAAGTAATATTCTTTAACAAATTGGTAATTTCTATGGTCCTTGAAGTGTCAAATGGGCAGACCTTAAAGTTAATGATATGTGAAAAAATGAAACAGGTGATAAGGACAACGTTTTGCAAAAAATGAAAAAATATAGAGAAGGAAGCCAAGACAGATCAACTATGAACAACTTGTTTTCAATTTGTTGAAAAAAGAAAGTTTAGTGGTAAACGATAGAATAAAACAGACGAGAACCAAAACAACAGAGTTAGAAATGAGGAGAATTGAAGCATGTCAAGAGTGACTTACCCGGATGACATGTTTGTTGTTTTAAATTTTCCGTCAAAAACAAAAAATGCTTTCCTGAAGAAACAAAATTAAATTTACAGTCAGAATGGATCTAGGGAATTAGTTCAGTTCTTAAATTTTATAAAGAACATTCTTATTAAACTGCAAAGCATACACAGAGTAAAAATCAGCAGGCCGACTACACAGTAACTTCTCATTTGAAAAACCGACGGCATTATAACTGTCTCTTTGAAAGGATTCAAAATTGCTTCCTTTTACTTCTGAAAATCTGATCTCTTCTTCTAAATGCATATAAGAGAACAAGACAGATCCCTAGAGGAGTAAGGGCAACACCCCATGGGAGAGGTGGATCCTTGAAACAAACAAGTGAAGCCTCTAATTCTGATGCTGCTTGGTAAAAAAGAGTGTGAATGGCATACAGATCATGATCTGATGACCTGATGAAATATAGAGCTGAATTGAAATCAAAGTGAGATATTGCAGATACTGCCTTATCCAGCTTGTATTCTAACATATTCCATCTCTGTGTAAATTCAATGTGTCTCTTGTGCCCAAGAAGCTTCTTCTCCCCTCCATGGTCAATAACATATCTAAGCACATCAATTGCACTTGAAATTGTTGAATTCAAAGTAGTCAAGAGGATATTCCTCGGTGCCGCATCTTTCTGAACAAATGACAGTGACATGCTCTCTGAGAAGGGCCCAAATGGTGTCTGGCCTACACTCCAAGTATAATCTACCAGAGTATGGTTATGCCTTGGACTCCAGGTCAAATGTGTTGGTGCCACACCCCACAGACTTTGCAAAAGGGCACCAACAATTGGCCTCTCCAAATTCCGGGCCTGGGTTATAACATGACGGCCATTGCAATTGTAATCACTCACAGACTGAGAAGATCTGGATCTCACTGCAACCACCATATCTCTGAATGCGATTGCCTGGTGGAAACGGTCCAGCATAAGAGGTCTATCATGGCCAAGATCAAGTACATAGACTGGCAGGGTTTTTCCATAATTATCATCAGAGCCAATGCCAGCTATTGTGGCCAGGTCATCATGGGCCTGTTTCAGGGATTGATGCAGAGCTTTGGAATCCAAATACTCGCTAACAAGCAGAGTATAGTTATCAAACAAAAACCTTGAAGTAAAAGACCTCGTGGACCGAAACACGGCAGCAACACAGGCAGGACAAGCTGAGAATTGAACACTGTACTTCTTGAATTTCAGTTTCTGCTCATCAAGTAGAACGCCTCTGGAAGCCTCTGCTAGGAAGGTGTCCTCAATGGCTCCCCAATCCAGCCCCCGCCTGTTAAACACGGTTTTTAAGCATTTTACAAATCTTGGAAAATCTTTAACAGCATATAACTCTGAATTTTTCATATTGTCTAAAACTAATATTAAACTTTTCTCAAAAAACTAATGTATTTTATTAAAAAAATTGGCATTTTTTTCTGGAATGAAGTTGGAACTCTAGATTTCTTAATGCCTTAAACAGAATTCTGAGAAGTTTTTATATAGAGTAGTTTCAATTCAAAATTCCTCAATGTAATATACAGAAACTTCGTAAATTCTTAAAGAAGAAAACTAAAATTGAATAATAAATTTTCAGTGTATTTCATTCAGATATTTGAAAAAGCATTAAAGAAGGAAATTAAATTGTAAATTTCTCGACAGACATTTAACAAATTCTAAAAGAAATAAGAATTGAATCCTAAAATTCTTATTGCATTTCATTCAGAAATCTAGAACATAATTTCAAATATTAAAGAAGAAAATTGAATCCTAAATTTCTTAATGTATTTCATTCAGAAATTTGACACTTTGTTAGTTGAATGAAATTGAATCCTGAATTTCTTAATGTGTTCCACAAAAAAACTTATCAAATTTTAAAGAGAGAACCCTAATTTTCTCAATCATGGTAGTAATTCTTGATTTTCCTTCAACTATTTTATGCTTGATACTAAAAATTGAGAGAAATCTTAAAGAAAATAAATATGTTTCCATTGCAAGCTTGTGGCATCAACGAGTGAATGAATGAATGATTTTATTGATGTCAAAGAGACTGAACAGTTATGAAACCAGAAAAAACACCAACACTAAACCTCTTGAATATAATTTTTCATGTCTGAAATCTCTTGTTATGAATCTTGACCAAGAAACTCATCGCAGAATCACAGCAATAAAAAAGTGTATCCCAGCAACAAACAGAAAAAACATAAACACTGTTGTGTAGATATTGAAGTACCAAAACTGAAGTTACGAAAAAGCCCCTAAAATCATTCATACTTGTCAATTTCTCGCTCATCATGGATATGAATAAACTGCACGAGCAACTCAGGTTCATAGTAGACGGGAATCCGCAGCGCGGGCATGAAGAGAAAGCCAACGGCGGACCAGATGAGAGACGAAAGATCTGCCAAAAAGTCCTTTTGCGTTTTGGTAGTCGAATGCATAGCTGCTAAGGGATGAAACTCGCCGCGTGGCAGCAGGCCCTCTCCAGAAAGGGCAGGGCCGTAGTCTACAGGACCTGCCTTGAGATCCACCCAAAGGTAACGCGCTCTGCCCATCCACAGCGTCCCCAGGCACTTTGAGAAACCAGGCGACGAATCTTTGGCCGAATAGGAATACGCATACTGTTTCTCCTGCCCCTTGAGATTCAAAAGGTAGATAACGTATGCGGCCTCTGAAGAAGACTCCATGTCGCTGCGAATTATGTCGTCCACGGCTGCGTAGGGTACGGAGTGGAGATTCGATCGCATGACCGCTGAGGAGGGTTCCATGTTAGCGCGAATGGCATCGCTCAGGCGGTCGGTGAGCCCCCTCGCGGGCAGCTTTGTCACTTCAAGGGAAAGCTTGCTGCGGACCATCAGGTCATGAGGTTCCGCATCGGAACCCCCGATAACGTGGACTTGCGAGTCTGAGTGAATGGCTGAGATGTAGGTGTTGATGTGCTTCTGCAGCTGCCATGGCTCGTCATTTTCAAAGCCCACCAGTTTGACATGGATGGGGAGAAGGACGGATAAGGAGCTCAGGAAGCCGATGCGATCTCGAGTGTTGAAGTGGGCTGCGTGAGCGAGGGATTTTCTGATAGAGGCCGGGAGGCTCAGGAATGTGTCGTTCAAGACCTCGGGATCGACCTTGCGTCGTTGGGAAATAGCTGCGTCCAGGCCATATATAGACGGCGCCGCTGCTGCTGTTATTGCTGCCTTTGTTGAGATAAGGAGGGTTAGTAGCAGGGCCACCCAAACCCTGGCCGAAGCCGACATTGCCGAGGGCGTCTCACAGATTAGATCTGAACAGAAAAGCAGAGAACATTACAGAGATTTGAACTCGTGATCATCGCACCAGAATGGATTTCTTCGATGCTTCCAGCTCCAATTTTTTGCCCACATTTTTTAAGTTAGCAAAGGGAAGTGCTTTGCCTCCATACCCGAGGAAAATTTAGAAGAGGTCGGTTTTTGTTTTTTATTTTCATTTTTTATCACGACCAGACTTTACCCATTTGTCTTTTAATAAATATACCTTCTTATATATATGTGGAATTTAAATAAATTAAAAGTGATGCTTATTTTGAATTTTGTATGTTATGTGTTCATTGTCTTAATTAGTGTACACCATTATACATTGCTTTAGTGTTGGTTTGGGAAGCATATTTGAGGTTAATTATGGTTCATCTATCTTTTAGTTTGTGTGTTTCATGAAAGAAATATTTTTTCATTTGATTTGTTTGCATGTTGAAGATAGAGATCTTCATTGTTTTTAAAGGTTTGGGAGCTTAAAGTTGAGGAGATTGAGAAGTAATCAGAGTGATGTGTTTAGAGATGCAAGATCAAAGATTTGTATTCTGACATATTATTTTGGAGGGTTGGATTGTTGATTTTAAAGGGGAGACTACCAAAATTTCCCCAATATTAGATTGAATATTACATTTCATATTGTTAGATTGGGATAATTGTTGGGATGTCTTTTGTATTGAAGGGTTGGATTGTTGATTCTAAAGGTGAGACTATGTTGAAATTTCCCCGAGATTACATGGAATGTTGGATTTCATATTGTAAGGTGGGTATGAGTGTTGGGATGTCTGTTGTGTGTGGAAGGGTTGGATTGTTGATTCTAAAGGGAAGAATATGTTGAAATTCCCTTAGGATTGCATGGAATGTTATATTTCATATTGTAAGATTGGGATGAGCATCAAGATGTCTTTTATATATGGAAGATGAGGAAATGAGGTGTTGAAATGTGTGTAAGATTAGTCTTGAAATATGATGTAGAACATGTTATGATATGAACAATAAAATCATATTTTTTCTCTATGCAAGTGTCACTATTTTGGTTCAAAACTCAACAAGACTAAAGTTATAAGTTCATGAATTTGTTATGATTTTAGATCAATAAACTAGTGTCTTTTAGAGAGTATTGGGTTTAATATAAGTCAGCAATATGTGTATTTGAATGCCCATAAAATGCATCTCTAAAAGTTAGCTTGTTGGGCTTGATGTTGAGATCAATTCTTGGTGTTTTTGGTAGGTTTGAGTTGGGTTTTGTTTTAGCTGTGAAAGTGTGTTTTGATATACAATTAGGGTAGGTTTTTCTCTCATGTGTTGAGTTTAGTAGTGGTGTTGCAAGGATAAGACTATCCTTCATTGGGTCCATTATCTTTTGACTATATCAAATAATATCATAGTGAGTTAGATTATGCAATTCAAAGGGTGCGTATTGCCCAATTGGGCATGTGACATACTCTTAGATAGAGGGTCTAAAAAAAATACAATTTACTTGAAAAATAGATACAAAAAATTTAAAACACAATGCAAGAGTATTGAACAAAAGATTAGTTCTTATAGAAGGAGATTGTGCAAAATAATAGATTTTATATAGATATTATTTGTGATAGAAGTTACAATAAATCCATGTGCAATTGATATGATTGTATCAAAAAAATACATTCTAACACTTGCAATACTTACTAATATTTGATACCTAACACATCTATCTTTCATTCTTCTAAGATTTCATTCAATTATTGATGCAAACTAGCTTCATGGCTACAATCACATGCTATAAAACTAACATAGATAAGCATCTAATCATGCAAGTTAAAACAAAACCATGCCTTTGCAAGTAAACTCCAATAGAATACCATGTTCTTGCAATTCACACACATGACTATAATAGTACTAAAATGGTACAAACTAGTGAGGAAGAATCGTGCTTAGGTTACATTAAAAAAAATAAAAAAACAATGTGTTTTCTATGCATGATCAAATAGCTATAACAAAATTAATACAAAATATAAGAAGACTTTGAACAAAATATAAATAGCTTTTGAACAATCAAATACAATCACATAGAAAAACATGTTTACTACCTCCTACACATTCAACTAAGATTATTTCCCAAATTATTGTCACTCCACAACTCACCCCAAAACTAATATTATGAATCCAAATAGAAAAACCTAAACAAAAATCCACTACAACTACCAATAACAACAATTACAACCAATAATTACATAAGATCTCAACAAGATGAAATGGGAAGGTAGTGAGAGGCTTTTCATAAAAGGGCAACTACATCATCCTCCCCACCTTTTAAATTTTTTGAACCTCCTAATTCAAAATATTATAATTTGGTAAAGTTCATCAAATGTTGTTGCCACTAGTATGAGGGTGTAGACCTTCCAATAGTACATTCTTTAAATTTATTGAGATTCCTTTCCATAATCCAAGCCACCATTAACACTTCCAGCCCATTCTCTTCTAGGGTCATGATCCCAATGTTGGTTCTGTTAGGTCCCGGAGACAACTGAGAGGGGGGGGGGGAGGGGGGGTGAATCAGTTGTTAAATAAATTTAAACCAAAAAACATTTAACCAACTTAATGCTTAATATCGGTAAACCAGTTAAGTATGTCGGTAGACAGTTATAACAGTTAATTGCTATACCTGTAAGGATTAGTGCATGAAACATAAACACAAAGTCATCCACAACACATAACACCAATATTTGTACGTGGGAACCCAGTAAGGGGAAAAACCACGGTGGGAAACCTTACCCAAAATCAGATGATACTACTGCAGATACTAAGTGTACATAAATGGGGTTTGCACATGCAGAAAGGCCAATAGCCTAAAGCTCACTACTCAATCACAAAATGGGAGTCACACTAACTACAGTTGGATGGTTAAATCCAATAAGAATGTATTACACAAAATAACATCTTCATATGTTGGATTCAGTATCGGTGTAATGTTGATATGCTTCCACAAAAACCTAGCTTCACCTTCAAATGATGTCTGTGTGTATAGCTCTGCTTAATCTCGCATATACCTTCACACAATCCTTTTTCGCATTCCACATTTGATCTTACAAATAAGATCTTACATTTATACCATAACCTAAGACCAATTTTAGTAGGTCGGCTCTACAAGATATTACATAAAAATATTTTACAAACAATATAATATCCGATGCAATAACTGATTGAACATGTCGGCTTAATGCATTTACAACAATAATTAATCATCTCCATAGCGTGCCATGTTGATCTAGAAAAGATAAACCTGTCGATGTAACCCAAGACCTATTTGTCGGCAACAACAAATATGCAACTATGAATATACCAATGAACAAAACTCCAGGATAAGATGTCCAAATGATGTCTTTGACATTACCAAGTGTTTTCCATGTCATTCCAAGTGCCGGTGATCATTATATCTTGCCGGTGTACCAGATACCAGTAATTGTGCAATAGTTACTTGCTTGTCGGTGAATGCTACTGGATCTCCAAAGTGCTAGTGTTTTAGTAGGTGTTGACATCAATGACAAAACCATACCAAAATACCAACAATCTCCCCCTTTGGCATTGATGGCAACACAAAATGGAAAAACCATCAAAGTGCCAAAACAGAAATGCCAAATACCAAAAACCAACAATCTCCAAAAAGATCATAAACAGAAAGTAATAATCTCTCCTAAACAACAATCTCTCCCCTTGGGAGCAACATGTGTTTTCCAAAGTTTTTCCATACCAATCTCTCCCCAAAAGATAATAAAGATAATATGTTTTTCCATAGATATCTCTCCCCCTTTGACATCAAATGCCAAAGTTACAATAAAACCAAGTTCATATACAAAATACCAATCAATTTAGTATACCAACTACTCCCCCTGAGAAGTAGCTTCCCATCAAAGGCCGGAATAAAGATTTCTCTGTTAATTCTATCGGTTGATGACAATCATCAACTGTCTAAGTCTCTACCGGTGGTGGTATGACTCCAAGCTGATCTCTAAGATATTCAAAAGTCTCCTTAGGCAAAGGTTTAGTGAAAATATCTGCAATATGCTCTGTAGTATTCACATAAACCAGTTTTATCTTCTTTGCTTCAACTTTTTCCCTTAGAAAATTCAGTTTGATAGAAACATGTTTTGTTTTAGAATGTAATATCGAATTCTTAGATATATCAATTGCTGCAGTGTTATCACAATAGATAGTAATAGGTTCCTTGCATTTTACCTTTATGTCTTTCAACATTTGCTTAAGCCATAGTACCTATGTACAGTTAGTTGTTGTTGCAACATATTCTGATTTTGTTGTTGATAAAGATGTACAACTTTGTTTCTTACTCAAACAAGAAACTAATTTGTTTCCAAGAAAGGATGCTCCACCGGTGGTGCTTTTTCTATCATCCACATCTCCTGCCCAATTTGCATCTGTGTATGCACATAATTCAAAGTTTTCATCTCTAGGATACCATAATCCAAGATTTATAGTGCCTTGTAAGTACTGGAAAATCCTTTTTACTGATGATTCATGATTTTCTCTAGGATTACTTTGAAATCTTGAAACAATACATACTGCATTCATAATATCATGTCTGGTTTGTGTCAAATACAATAAACCTCCTATCATAGATTTGTATCTAGTTGGATTAACAGGTGTAGATTCATCCCTTTGTGATAATTTGTCATTTGTTGTCATAGGTGTGCTTACCGGTTTAGAGTTTTCCATCCCAAATTTCTTTAGCAACTCTTTTAAGTATTTGGATTGACTCAAGAATATACCTTTATCAGTCTGTGAAATCTGCAATCCTAAAAAGAAATGTATTTCTCCAATCATAGACATTTCAAATTCTTGCTGCATTTTAATAGAAAATTCCTTACATAATCCATCTTCTCCTCCAAAGATTATATCATCAACAAATACTTCTATAATCAAGATGTCATCATTAGTTACTTTATAATATAAATTGTTGTCTACATTTCCTTTAGTAAAACCAATCTTTAAAAGATACTTATCCAATCTTACATACTAAGCTCTTGGAGCTTGTTTTAGTCCATACAGAGCTTTCCTTAACCTGCAAACCATATCATTGTCATCTGTCAAAGAAAATCCACTAGGTTGTTCAATATATACTTCCTCTTCAAGATCTCCATTCAAAAATGCACATTTAATATCCATTTGATAAACTTTGTAGTTCTTGTGTGCTGCAAAAGCCAAAAATAATCCGACTGCCTCAATTCTAGCTACTGGTGTAAAGGTTTCATTGTAATCAACTCCTTCCTTCTGAGAATATCCCTTACACACTAGTCTTGCTTTATTTCTGATAACCTTACCATCTTCATTAAGTTTGTTTCTAAATACCCATTTGGTTCCAATTACATTTTTATCTTTAGGCCGGGGAACTAATGTCCAAGTGTTGTTTTTCTCAATTTGTTCTAATTATTCTTCCATAGCTTTAATCCAAAATTTATCTTCACATGCCTCATTAACAGATGATGGTTCAATTTGAGAAATAAGACATACCTCTTCATTTGCCAATCTTCCTCTTGTCATAACTCCTTTAAACTTGTTTCCAATTATCTAATCTTCAGAATGATTCAGTCTTACATAACAGGGTGTTTTAGTTTGTTGTTGTTCCTCAATTACTGTGGAATCCTCAAATGATACCGGGGTAATTGGATCTTCATTCTGTACCAGTGGATTCAATGTAGGTTCATTTGTCAAAATTTTTGTTGTCGGTTTAGAGTCTATATACCTTGAAGTTCCTCTAAATTGTTCATCAATATTTACATTTCTACTCTCAACAATTTTCTGCAATCTCTTGTTAAAACATCTATATGCTTTGCTCTTAGATGAATAACCAAGAAATATTCCTTCATCACTTCTAGGATCAAATTTGCCAATATACTCATCTCTTTTGATATAACATTTACTTCCAAAAATTATGAAATACTTAAGAGTAGGAGTATTACCAAACCATAGTTCATGAGGGGTCTTACTGGTTTCACCTTTGATGTGAACTTTGTTAAATGTATAGACCGTTGTACTAACTGCTTCTCTCCAATATACATGTGGTAGGTTTGCTTCTGATAACATACTTCTTGCTGCATCCAAGATAGTTTTGTTTTTCCTTCAACAACTCCATTCTGCTATGGTGTCCGAGGTGCTGATAGCTGTCTTTTGATTCCATTCACTTCACAGAATGTATTAAATTCCTTAGATGTAAATTCACCTCCTTGATCTGATCTTAAACATTTGATTTTCTTACCAGTTTCATTTTCTACCATTGTTTTGAACAGTTTTAACTTTCCAAGTGCTTCTGATTTTTCTCTAAGAAAAGTAACCCAACACATTCTAAAATAGTCATCAATGATTAGCATGAAATATCTATCACCTTGTAAGCTTTTAGTTTTAGCTGGACCACATCAATCAATGTGAATCAAATCAAGAGCATTATTTGATTTTTCTGGAATACTTTTGAAACTATCTCTAACTTGTTTTCCAAATTGACATTCCTTACATACTGTATTCTAAGGTTTGACAATTTTGGGTAAATCTCTAACTGCCTTAGTAGTACTGATCTTTACCATGCAATCAAAGTTTATATGACATAGTCTCTTATGCCATAACCAACTTTCATCTATATGTGCAATTAAGCGTGTCTTTTCATTGTTATTCAAATGAAAGATATTACCTCTAGTCTGATTACCGGTTGCAATTTCCAAACCAGTTCTATTCATGATTTTGCATTTTGCATTTTTAAATTGTAACTGAAATCCTTTCTCAACTAATTGACCAACACTCAAAATATTATGCTTTAATCCTTCAACATAGTAGACATTGTCAGTGTTATGCTTACCATCAAGAGATATTGTACCCTTACCTTTGATTGAACAAGCTTTGTCATCTCCAAATCTCACTAAGCCTCCATTCTATTCTTGAAAGTTCAAGAATTTACCTTTGTCTCTTGTCATATGATATGAGCATCCTAAATCAATGATTCATTCATCCTTTACTTCAATTTTAGCTGCCAGGGCCTGTACTACCGGTTGAGCAGTAGGTGTCGGTTGATCTTCTGTTATAGCAACAAAATCCCATCCATTGTCTATCGGATCCTCATCAGAATCATCAGTCACACCTTCATCAACAATGTAACAAGATTTGTCTTTATTCTTCTTAAATCTGTATCTCTGATATTCAGGGTTAGGCTTGTATGTTCTTCTAGCTTCTTCTATTAGTCTAGCATGTCTATCAGGGCATCTTGAAGCCATATGACCAATCTTATTGTAGTTAAAACATTTAAAGGGTGCTTTACCTTCATACTTACTTCCAACTGGACCTTTAGGCTTTTTCCTTGCAAATAGTGCTTCAAGTTCTTCAAGTTCTTCATTTTCTTTCCTACTTTCTTCAAGTTCTCTTGCATAAAAGGTTTTCCAATCAGATTTGTCAAATGATGGAGTAGATGATGTTGATGCTTTAAAGGCCAAATCTGTCTTTATAGTAGCAACAGGACCAAATTCTTCAATTTCAAAAGCTGAAAGTTTCCCAATCAATGTATCCCTAGTAATTGATGTATTAGGCATTGTTCTTAACTCATTTATAGCAGTGACTTTCATTTTATATGCCGGTGGCAATCCTCTTAAAACTTTTGAAACAATTTCATCCTCACTTAAGTTTCCTCCATAACATTTAATACCCAAAACAATTTAATTTACTCTTTCCATAAAAGAAGAAATCCTTTCATCTTCTTCCATTTTCAGATGTTCATACCTGACTCGAAAGCTTTCAAGTTTTCCAATTTTGACTGTGGAATCTCTTTCATTCAGTGTTTCCAAATGATCTCAAATAGCTTTAGCAGTAGGCCTATCTGATAGTCCCATGATTTGTTGGTCTGATAATGCGCTCAAAAGTGCTTCTCTTGCTTTGCAATCATTTTCCTCATCTTTTGTCAAGTTAGCTGGACTGGGCTGACCTTGTACAATAGCAGTATAACCATTATTTGTAACTTCCGAGATGTCTTTTCCAATGCAATTTAGATGTGTGTCCATTCTGATCTTCCATATGCCATAGTTGGTTCCATCAAGTTTAGGACTGTCCTTCCTGAAATAATTAGTAGACATTGGATCTCCTCAAGCTGTTAAACTTCTGCAAAAGAAGACTAAGCTCTAATACCAATTGTTAGGTCCCAGAGACAACTGAGAGGGGGGGGGGGGGGGGGGGGTGGTGAATCAGTTGTCTAATAAATTTAAACCAAAAACAATTTAACCAACTTAATGCTTAATACCGGTAAACCAATTAAGTATGTTGGTAGACAGTTATAATAGTTAATTGATATACCGGTAAGGATTAGTGCATGAAACATAAACACAAAGTCATCCATAACACATAACACCAATATTTGTACGTGGAAACCCAGTAAGGGGAAAAACCACGGTGGGAAACCTTACCCACAATCAGATGATACTACTGCAGATAGTAAGTGTACATAAATTGGGTCTGCACATGTAGAAAGGCCAATAGCCTAGAGCTCACTACTCAATCACAAAATGGGAGTCACACTAACTACAGTTGGATGGTTAAATCCAATAAGAATGTACTGCACAAAATAGAATCTTCATATGTTGGATTCAATACCGGTGTAATGCTGATATGCTTCCACAAAAACCGAGCTTCACCTTCAAATGATGTCTGTGTGTATAGCTCTGCTTAATCTCGCATATACCTTCACACAATCCTTTTTCGCATTCCACATTTGATCTTACATTTATATCATAACCTAGGACCAATTTTAGTAGGTCGGCTCTACAAGATATTACAATACAAAAATATTTTACAAACAATATAATATCCGATGCAATAACTGATTGAACATGTCGGCTTAATGCATTTACAACAATAATTAATCATCTCCATAGCGTGCCATGTTGATCTAGAAAAGATAAACCTGTTGGTGTAACACTAGACCTATTTGTCGGCAACAACAAATATGCAACTATGAATATACCAATGAACAAAACTCCAGGATAAGATATCCAAACGATGTCTTTGACATTACCAAGTGTTTTCCATGTCATTCCAAGTGTTGATGATCATTATATCTTGCTAGTGTACCAGATACCAGTAACTGTGCAATAGTTACTTGCTTGTCGGTGAATGCTGTTGGATCTCTAAAGTGCTAGTGTTTTAGTAGGTGTTGACATCAATGACAAAACCATACCAAAATACCAACAATCTCCCCCTTTGGCATTGATGGCAACACAAGATGGAAAAACCATCAAAGTGCCAAAACAGAAATGCCAAATACCAAAAACCAACAATCTCCAAAAAAATCATAAACAGTATGTAATAATCTCTCCTAAACAACAATCTCTCCCCCTGGGAGCAACATGTGTTTTCCAAAGTTTTTCCATACCAATCTCTCCCCAAAAGATAATAAAGATAATATGCTTTTCCATAGATATCTCCCCCCCTTTGACATCAAATGCCAAAGTTACAATAAAACCAAGTTCATATACAAAATACCAATCAATTTAGTATACCAACTACTCCCCCTGAGAAGTAGCTTCCCATCAAAGGTCAGAATAAACATTTCTCTGTTAATTATGTCGGTTGATGACAATCATCAACTGTCTAAGTCTCTACCGGTGGTGGTATGACTCCAAGCTGATCTCTAAGATATTCAAAAGTCTCCTTAGGCAAAGGTTTAGTGAAAATATCTGCAATATGCTCTTTAGTATTCACATAAACCAGTTTTATCTCCTTTGCTTCAACTTTTTCTCTTAGAAAATTCAGTTTGATAGAAACATGTTTTGTTTTCGAATGTAATACCGGATTCTTAGATATATCAATTGCTGCAGTGTTATCACAATAGATAGTAATAGGTTCCTTGCATTTTACCTTTATGTCTTTCAACATTTGCTTAAGCCATAGTACCTGTGTACAGTTAGTTGTTGTTGCAACATATTCTAATTCTGTTGTTGATAAAGATGTACAACTTTGTTTCTTATTCAACCAAGAAACTAATTGGTTTCCAAGAAAGAATGCTCCGTCGGTGGTGCTTTTTCTATCATCCACATCTCCTGCCCAATTTGCATCTGTGTATGCACATAATTCAAAGTTTTCATCTCTAGGATACCATAATCCAAGATTTATAGTGCCTTGTAAGTACTGGAAAATCCTTTTTACTGTTGATTTATGATTTTCTCTAGGATTACTTTGAAATCTTGAAACAATACATACTGCATTCATAATATCATGTCTGGTTTGTGTCAAATACAGTAAACCTCCTATCATAGATTTGTATCTAGTTGGATTATCAGGTGTAGATTCATCCCTTTGTGATAATTTGTCATTTGTTGTCATAGGTGTGCTTACCGGTTTAGAGTTTTCCATCCCAAATTTCTTTAGCAACTCTTTTAAGTATTTGGATTGACTCAAGAATATACCTTTATCAGTCTGTGAAATCTGCAATCCTAAAAAGAAATTTATTTCTTCAATCATAGACATTGCAAATTCTTGCTGCATTTTAATAGAAAATTCCTTACATAATCCATCTTCTCCTCCAAAGATTATATCATCAACAAATACTTCTATAATCAAGATGTCATCATTAGTTACTTTATAATATAAATTGTTGTCTACATTTCCTTTAGTAAAACCAATCTTTAAAAGATACTTATCCAATCTTGCATACCAAGTCCTTGGAGCTTGTTTTAGTCCATACAGAGCTTTCCTTAACCTGCAAACCATATCATTGTCATCTGTCAAAAGAAAATCCACTAGGTTGTTCAATATATACTTCCTCTTCAAGATCTCCATTCAAAAATGCACATTTAATATCCATTTGATAAACTTTGTAGTTCTTGTGTGCTGCAAAAGCCAAAAATAATCTGACTGCCTCAATTCTAGCTACCGGTGTAAAGGTTTCATTGTAATCAACTCCTTCCTTCTGAGAATATCCCTTACAAACTAGTCTTGCTTTATTTCTGATAACCTTACCATCTTCATTAAGTTTGTTTCTAAATACCCATTTGGTTCCAATTACATTTTTATCTTTAGGCCAAGGAACTAATGTCCAAGTGTTGTTTTTCTCAATTTGTTCTAATTCTTCTTCCATAGCTTTAATCCAAAATTTATCTTCACATGCCTCATTAATAGATGATTGTTCAATTTGAGAAATAAGACATACCTCTTCATTTGCCAATCTTCCTCTTGTCATAACTCCTTTAAACTTGTTTCCAATTATCTGATCTTCAGAATGATTCAGTCTTACATACCGAGGTGTCTTAGTTTGTTGTTGTTCCTCAATTACTGTGGAATCCTCAGATGATACCTGGGTAATTGGATCTTCATTCTGTATCAGTGGATTCAATGTAGGTTCATTTTTCAAAATTTTTGTTGCCGGTTTAGACTCTATATACCTTGAAGTTCCTCTGAATTTTTCATCAATCTTTACATTTGTACTCTCAACAATTTTCAGCAATCTCTTGTTAAAACATCTATATGCTTTGCTCTTAGATGAATAACCAAGAAATATTCCTTCATCACTTCTAGGATCAAATTTGGCAATATACTCATCTGTTCTGATATAACATTTACTTCCAAAAATTCTGAAATACTTAAGAGTAGGTGTATTACAAAACCATAGTTCATGAGGGGTCTTACCGGTTTCACCTTTGATGTGAACTTTGTTAAATGTATAGATCGTTGTACTGAATGCTTCTCTCCAATATACGTGTGGTAGGTTTGCTTCTGATAACATACTTCTTGCTGCATCCAAGCTAGTTTTGTTTTTCCTTTCAACAACTTCATTCTGTTGTGGTGTCCGAAGTGCTGATAGTTGTCTTCTAATTCCATTCACTTCACAGAATGTATTAAATTCCTTAGATGTGAATTCACCTCCTTGATCTGATCTTAAACATTTGATTTTCTTACCGGTTTGATTTTCTACCATTGCTTTGAACAGTTTTAACTTTCCAAGTGCTTCTGATTTTTCTCTAAGAAAAGTAACGCAACACATTCTAGAATAGTCATCAATGATTAGCATGAAATATCTATCACTTTGTAAGCTTTTAGTTCTAGCTGGACCACATAAATCAATGTCAATCAAATCAAGAGCATTATTTGATTTTTCTGGAATATTTTTGAAACTATCTCTAACTTGTTTTCCAAATTGACATTCCTTACATACTGTATTCTAAGGTTTGACAATTTTGGGTAAATCTCTAACTGCCTTAGTAGTACTGATCTTTACCATGCAATCAAAGTTTACATGACAGAGTCTCTTATGCCATAACCAACTTTCATCTATATGTGCAATTAAGCGTGTCTTTTCATTGTTATTCAAATGAAAGATATTACCTCTAGTCTGATTACCGGTTGCAATTTCCAAACCAGTTCTATACATGATTTTGCATTTTCCATTTTTAAATTGTAACTGAAATCCTTTCTCAACTAATTGACCAACACTCAAAATATTATGCTTTAATCCTTCAACATAGTAGACATTGTTAGTGTTATGCTTACCATCAAGAGATATTGTACCCTTACCTTTGATTGAACAAGCTTTGTCATCTCCAAATCTCACTAAGCCTCCATTGTATTCTTGAAAGTTCAAGAATTTACCTTTGTCTCTTGTCATATGATGTGAGCATCCTAAATCAATGATCCATTCATCCTTTACTTCAACTTTAGCTGCCAGGGCCTGTACTACTGGTTGAGCAGTAGGTGTCGTTTGATCATCTGTTATAGCAACAAAAACCCATCCATTGTCTATTAGATCCTCATCAGAATCATTAGTCACACCTTCATTAGCAATGTAACAAGATTTGTCTTTATTCTTCTTAAATCTATATCTCTGATATTCAGGGTTAGGCTTGTATGTTCTTCTAGCTTCTTCTCTTAGTCTAGCATGTCTATCAGGGCATCTTGAAGCCATATGACCAATCTTATTGCAGTTAAAACATTTAAAGGGTGCTTTACCTTCATACTTACTTCCAACTGGACCTTTAGGCATTTTCCTTGCAAATAGTGCTTCAAGTTCTTCTAGTTCTTTTTTTTTCCTACTTTCTTCAAGTTCTCTTGCATAAAGGCTTTCCAATCAGATTTGTCAAATGATGGAGCAGATGATGTTGATGCTTTAAAGGCCAAATCTACCTTTATAGTAGCAACAAGACCAAATTCTTCAATTTCAAAAGCTGAAAGTTTCCCAATCAATGTATCCCTAGTAATTGATGTATTAGGCATTGTTCTTAACTCATTTATAGCAGTGACTTTCATTTTATATGCTGATGGCAATCCTCTTAAAACTTTTGAAACAATTTCATCCTCACTTAAGGTTCCTCCATAACATTTAATACCCAAAACAATTTCATTTACTCTTTCCATAAAAGCTGAAATCATTTCATCTTCTTCCATTTTTCAGATGTTCATACCTGACTCGGAAGCTTTCAAGTTTTGCAATTTTGACTGTGGAATCTCCTTCATTCAATGTTTCCAAATGATCCCAAATAGCTTTAGTAGTAGACCTATCTGATAGTCCCATGATTTGTTGATCTGATAATGCGCTCAAAAGTGCTTCTCTTGCTTTGCAATCATTTTTCTTATCTTTTGTCAAGTTAGCTGGACTTGGCTGACCTTGTACAACAACAGTATAACCATTCTTTGTAACTTCCCAGATGTCTTTTCCAATGCAATTTAGATGTGTCTCCATTCTGATCTTCTGTATGCCATAGTTGGTTCCATCAAGTTTAGGACCGTCCTTCTGAAATAATTAGTAGACATTGGATCTCCTCAAGCTGTTAAACTTCTGCAAAAGAAGACTAAGCTCTGATACCAATTGTTAGGTCCCGGAGACAACTGAGAGAGGGGGGGGGGGGTGAATTAGTTATCAAATAAATTTAAACCAAAAACAATTTAACCAACTCAATGCTTGATACCGGTAAACCAGTTAAGTATGTTGGTAGACAGTTATAACAGTTAATTGCTATACCGGTAAGGATTAGTGCATGAAACATAAACACAAAGTCATCCATAACACATAACACCAATATTTGTACATGAAACCCAGTAAGGGGAAAAACCACGGTGGGAAACCTTACCCACAATTAGATGATACTATTGTAGATAGGAAGTGTACATAAATGGGGTTTGCACATGCAGAAAGGCCAATAGCCTAGAGCTCACTACTCAATCACAAAATTAGAGTCACATTGACTACAGTTGGATGGTTAAATCCAATAAGAATGTACTGCACAAAATAACATCTTCATATGTTGGATTCAGTACCGGTGTAATGCTGATATGCTTCCACAAAAACATAGCTTCACCTTCAAATGATGTCTGCGTGTATAGCTCTGCTTATTCACACAATCCTTTTTCGCATTCCACATTTGATCTTACAAATAAGATCTTACATTTATACCATAACCTAAGACCAATTTTAGTAGGTCGGCTCTACAAGATATTACAATAAAAACATTTTACAAACAATATAATATCTGATGCAATAACTGATTGAACATGTCGGCTTAATGCATTTACAACAATAATTAATCATCTCCATAGCATGCCATGTTGATCTGGAAAAGATAAACCTGTCGGTGTAACCCTAGACCTATTTTCCGGTAACAACAAATATGCAACTATGAATATACCAATGAACAAAACTCCAGGATAAGATGTTCGAACGATGTCTTTGACATTACCAAGTGTTTTCCATGCCATTCCAAGTGTCGGGGATCATTGTATCTTGTCGGTGTACCAGATACCAGTAATTGTGCAATAGTTACTTGCTTGCTGGTGAATGTTGTTGGATCTCCAAAGTGCTAGTGTTTTAGTAGGTGTTGACATCAATGAAAAAACCATACCAAAATACCAACAGGTTCCACCATCTAGTTGGTTAGAAAATGTTATGTAAACTCTTTGATGTAGAGTTGATCAAATAATTGTTGCTACTACCACCCACAAATTTAAAAATATTTTTCGTAGTCTTAATAATGCATTGTATTACTGTTGAAAATATGAGTTGACGTGTTGTTGTGGTTGTCATTGATGTCAAACTTGTTATTCTGGTTTGGTCTGGAATGTATGTGGTGCAGAGTTATCTTGTTGTGTTGTTTGTTGTTCTTGAAGTGCTTGGGTCCGGAATCTATTGTTGGTATTGAATATTATTGATATCTTCATTGGGTATAGTTTTGTATCGTGGATATGTTGAATTTGGGGTCTAGAAACATCTTTGTGTTCTCCGGGTGTTGTAGTATTATTCATTGCTAGTTGTGAGATTCTATGTTTGACCCATTCTTAGGTTCGAATATGATTTGTGGAAGCATGTTTGATGTTTTATGGGTCTCATTGTAGCGTGTGGAGATCCAGATTTGAGTTATTTTCTTTGGAGAGCATGTTTTGATCGGTAATTGCTTATATGATTATGTAGCATGTGGATATGTTGTTGGTTAGGTTCTAGTGATTGTGGATCAATGAATTAAACTTTAGAAGATGTGTTTTGGTCCTCTCTTTCTCCTAGAGTGGATCAGCATGTGTGTTTTTGGTTCGGAAAGTATATTTTGATTTACCTTACTTGTTTTAATCTTCTATGATCTATCTCAAGTATATAAGGCATTTGAATGTTTGAGTTAGAGTAGCCAAGGGAATGAGGAAGAGTGTAGATGATGTGGTGAAGTGCAAAGATCAGAGGAAGTGTGAGGAGAGAAGAAGAGTTGTGTTCAAATGATATGCAAGTTGTGTTGTGACTATGATAGAGAGTTGAAATAGAGTGTTGGCAGTTGAGAGTAGAGTTGTGTACTAATGTTGGTCGCTTGATGCAGAGTTCAAGGACAATTTCATGATCAGGAGATCCTTCTTTTCAGATCAGTTTTTCTGTATATTTCCCTTAGTGTAGTTAGCTTCAAGTTTTGCAAGTCCTTTTTGTATCTTGTCCCATGAACAGTTAGCCTTGGTGTACAAGTCCAGAGCAATGAGCTCTATCTTTGTAATCATTTCATAAATAGTGGATTATCTTGTGGGTTGACTCCCACCATGGTTTTTACTTGTTTGGGTTTTCCATGTATAAATCTTGGTGTTCATGTGTTGGATATATGTTGTTCATTAATTTTTTTGTGTTGGTGTAATTGTTTGTTTGGACGGATTCACCCCCACTTCTCAATCCTGCCTTGGGTTCAACAATTACTACTCTTAGAATATATTTGTCACCTTTAAACACTCTTGATAACATTCTTGGAGTATTTTATATGATCATGCCCATTCTCTCATAATTTGCTTTCCCTCTCCATCAAATGAAAACTACTAGTAAGTCCTTCCAATATATCCTTCAAATAAAGATCACATCCAACTAAAATTTTCACATCTATCTCTCAAGGTGCACCATTGACCTTTTCAATTGAGTCTCAATATAGCTCATCCTCATTTTCCTTAATTCTCTATTGTACCACACTCTTCAATTTGGTTCTCCAACATGCTTATGCCTTACTTATTGGCTTATCTAGAATGTTTTTTTTTTTTTCTCTTTAGGCCCTAATCTAGCTTCTTCTAAACAAACAAAACTACCATTTTGAATGCCCCTTTCTTTTTTATGGTTTTACAAGATGTCTCCTTCATTCATATTATACCTTATAAGTGTTCTCCTATCCATGTGATGGATTAATTTTTTTATCATATTGAAATTTCATTCCTAATAATTAATGGTGCACATCCATTAGCACTATGTTGCATAACACTTCATCCACATAAGGACCAATTTTGAAAGCAACAAGACAAGATCTATATCTACAAGTAAATCATGGTCCTTCTTCAACTAATAAATCTCAAGTAAGGATTTTATTTAGGAGTGCAAGAAAGCTACTAATTGTAAACCATTTCTATAGCAGTATATTATCAATACATATGGCATCGATGATCAATCTCCACACAATGGCCTTGCATTCTTTCAGAATATGCTCTACCTTTTCCAAACAACTTTTGAGGTTTCTTTGTTCCTAGATATCAAGGTCATTTACAACATCAAGTTCTCTCTAATATTTTCTTGAATTTCTATTAAAGATTATTCTTCTTCTTGGGCTACCATCACCTTTTGGGGGTTTTGTGGCATTCTATATGCCTTTACATGAGTAAAACATATCAAGGGCTTCCAATCTCCATAAAATGATCATCCTTGACTAGTATCTCCAAATTCCACCCTTCCTTTAAAGTTGACCTTCACATTATTTCCTTCTCATGGTTCTTCATTTGTTACAATGTTTAAGGAGATCTTTCTCCCTTTTTTTAACTATTATCACTCTTTTTACTCACCATATTACTTTTTGTTCTAGTTACTCCTCTACCTTTGAGTCATATTTATATGCCTTGTCCAAAGGATATGCCTTTGCCATGGCAAGTTCATCTTGAAGTTGAAACATTAATCATTCATATATAGGGATACTACTTTTCCTTCAATCTCCTATATATCTATTTAAGTTTGAATCCTCATAAATTGTTCAATATAAGCTCGCACTAACTAATCTCTTTGTTTTAAGTTTTGAAATTCTTTAAATATTTTTTGTTGGTAATTAGAAGGCAAGAATTGAGCTCTTAGAGGTTTCAACATCTTAGGTTAATATACGTTCTTTTTTTCATTTCTTTATCTATTTCTCAAAATCTATATACTCTACCACCATAGAGTTGCATGCAACCTCAATTTGGATTCTATAATTTTTTCTCTTTTAGGATCCCCCTCTTCAATGTCTTCCATCTCAAATTACTTTTCCAACTCCTAGAAAATTCGGATTTAAAGCCTAAAATATCATCTTTTTATCTTGGAGTCTTATATCATCACAACTTCAATGAAACTCTCCATGGTGTCTACCACCATAGCAACATTTATCAAGTTCCTTTTTGCTTTTCAAACTCATTTAAATGTAATGACGTTATGGATTCTAATCTCCTAATCAATTCATCGATATTTCTTGGAGAATTTGTATTCCCCCAACCCATTCTTCCCCAATTCATGCAGACTCCTCTTTAGGCCATCATATACTACTTTAATACCAAAACTAATGTAGACCACCTCTATGGTTGCAATTCACATACTTTGTAATTGATTAAAATAAGCATCTATCCTTTAAGTTAGTCTCTAGTTATACTCTAGATCCTTGCAAGTAAAATCCAATAGAATGTCACGTTCTTGTAGTTCATACTCACAACTAGAACAATACTAAAATAACATGAACTAATGAGGAATAATCATGTTCAACTGAAACCAAAAAATAGATATGTCAATTTGTTTTGTATTAATGATCAACTACAAAAAACCATCTTAGTATCATCACACACATTATAAAAAACTTTGGAACAACACAAAATCATCACACAACATAATATTATTTTTATCTCCTATACATTTGACTAGGATTATTTCCCATACCACTTTACCACACCAAAACTACCCTTCAAAACTAAAATTGTGAATTCAATAAGAAAAGCCCAAATAAAAAAACCATTACAACTACCACTAACAACAATCACAACAAAGAATTACAAAAATAGCCAAGCAAAAGGAAACCGACAAGTAATGGGGACGTAACATAAAAGGGTGGCTACATCAATTGTTTTCCTATTCTTATATAAGGATAGTTGATATAACTAGCGCTTGCACCAAAAAGAGGTGCAATGGTTAAGCCGATAGTAAAATATACTCTGAATAATATATGGATACAAAATTACAGAAAGTAACATCAAATCAAATACCTTAAACTCTGTCAAATAAATAATTGAAAAATTAGTATATATGTATACGGTGAAAATGAATAACAACAATATTGAAAGGCTAAATGAATTCAACCAAAAAACCCTAGCCTAACAACAACAAAGATCCACCATAACATATGAAGATTACCTAAGACAATGCAAATCAAATGAAATCACAAACATTATACCATCACATGTCCAATAGGGTTTGGATCTCCATTCTTCCTATCTCCATTGATCTTGCTTAATATGTGCACAAGAGCTCAACAAATAACGGAAATGTGGTTGCAAGTAGGATCGCATATGGAAGTTCAAAAACGTAGTGTAGTCGAGTGCCTCATTGAGAGTTTGATAATGAAGAAAGAATCTCCTTATATAGAAGACACTATAACAAATGGAGGGGTAAAATTGAGAGGTGTAAAAGATAAATGGTTGGCTATGGTTAAAGGGTAGGTAGAGGAAATAAGAAAATAATGAGAGGGTAGGTAGTGTATGAATTAAGAGGTGAATGACATGTGTCATAGGTAGAAAAGGCTAATGAATTAATTAAATAAATAAAGATTCATTTAATTAATAGAAGAAGTGGGATCAATTAAATAAATAAGATATTTATTTAATTTAAGAAAAGGATAATTTAAATAAATAAAGGTATTTATTTAAATGATAAATAAGGCTAGAAAAGGATAAATGAATTAAATAAATAAATAAATATTCATTTAATTAATAGAAGAATTAGGCTAAAATAATTAAATAAATAAAGATATTTATTTAATTAGACATGACAATTTTAGGTGTCTATATTTTGCCCCTCTTTGAGACAATGTAGCTTGTCGCGTTGTTTCAAAGAAGATAAGATGAACTGATACAAAGTTGCCCCAAGATGGGAATGATATGCCCCCTCAAGAGATTGGATGAAAATGTTTGAAAAGATCACAGACAATCTCTCGATAAGAAATTGAAGAGGAGAAAACAGATTTGAAAGGTAAATTGATCAAAACATAACGAAATAAACATGCAGAATGCTAAAATATCATAAAAGACCATTTCACCTTGCTATTTTACCTTCTCCTTCGGATTGAGCTTGATGAAGTGAAGGCGCCCCTTGATAATGCTCCACTTGATGTGCTCCTTTGATTGCTGGATGTGGATGGCTCTCCAATATTGTGCACAAATGATAAGGATGAATGATAAGGATGAGATGATCAAGTTGCCAAGATGATTTCCTAGGCTCAAAAGGGCAACATAAGCTTACTAAATTTCAAGATGTTCTGAATGAAGGGATGGAGCCCTATTTTATAGGAAGAGGAGAGGAAAATGAATGGCTAGAATGAATTCGAGATGAAGGGCTACGATTTACTTGTGAGCTCACACAAGCTCCAAGAGAGGGTGTGGAGACCAAGAAATATGCACTAAAGGCATTTCGTATCTCCACACTCTACAAGATGCATTGGAAGAATTAAAAATTCTCCAAAAATGGATATTATGGGGATTAGAAGAATAAAAAGGAATTAAAAATTCCTTAGGAGAGGGAAATGCCTAGAGGAATATGAGATTTTGAAAATCTTATATTCATCTAGAAAAAGAGCATTTAAAGCTAGTGGCTGGATGAAAGGACAAAGAGTTGACTTTGTGGCTAATCATGATGATTAGCCATTAACGACTCATTAGGAGGGGGATTAGAGGAAATGTTAGGTGGGATTTATATTTGTAGGAGAATTTGACTAGGAGAGAGAATGAGTGGAAGGAATAAAAAATTAGAAGAATAATGTTAAGTGAGTTTAGGGAGTTTCTAGAAGAATTTATTAGGTTAATGATGAATTAAGAAGATGATTTGTAGGAATCATGTAGGTTAACTAATTAATTGAAATTAATTAGCTAAGAGGAAGATTTGTGAGGATTTGATTTTTTAGAAGAAAAAAGAAAGGGATTGATTTATTAAATAAATCATATGCTATAGTGACAATATTAATTATATTTAATTAATATTGAGAATAATTTTAATTAACATAATTAATTAATTAATTATGTGAGGAATTAAAAATATTTAAAATAATTATTTTTAAGTGTCTACAGAAATAAAGGGTAGAATGGACTGACCAGATAGGATAAAGTGATAGAGTCATGGATAAAGAAGACTGACTCAGGAAACGAGGGCTAGGGCTAGGGCTAGGGTAGTCTATAAGATAGACCACGAGGGGAATACATCCTCATTGTCATCCACACATCCAAGAGATCAGAGTGCAGAGAGAGAATAGATCAGCAACAGTCAACAGTGATGGCATTGGTTCATAGATTCGACCGCGTTCGTTGATTTCAGAGGCCAGCAGATGTAGGAGAGCCGGTAAGTACCGCAAAACCTCCTTGTACTTTTGTCGCAATAAATATTGTCATTAATGCATGTTAGGTAGAGCAATAAATGTGCGTTTAGGTATGTCAAACAAGGTCAAAAAACGTTGAGGCGCGTCTGTGTTGGTGCCAGGCGCGTCAAGGTTAGCTAGGCACATCTGTGTTTGTGCCAGGCACGTCTGTGCATGAAAAGGCGTCTATGTCGAATGCGAGCGTGTATGCATTGTGCAGGCGCGTTTGTGCTATGTGGGCACGTCTGTGCAAATCAGGCGCATCTATGCAGAGCATAGACACGTCTGTGTATTTCAGGCACGTCTGTGCAGAGCAGGCACGTTTGTGCAGTATGTAAGCACGTTTATGTCATGAAGGCACGTTTGTGTCAAAATGTGCATTTATGTCTTCTAGGGCAAATCGACAGTTTTGTGATGAATATACGCTGTCGATTGGATAAGCTGCCGAGAGGATACACTCAAGCAGGTCCTCTAGGGAAGACTAGAATAGCAAATAGGGCTAGGATTGACAATTCTGTGATAGAACATACGTTGTCAATTAGGAAACTACTCAAGAGGATACACTGAAGCAGAGGCCCTAGGATAAGATAGATCGAGGCACTTTGTGATGAACAGTGAGTACCAAGACATAGTACTTTGTGATGAACATGGAGTACTAATATGAGCAACACTTTGTGATGAACAAGGAGTGCAAAAAAATGATCAACACTTTGTGATGACATGGAGTGCAAAACATGTAGTACTTTGTGATGAATAGGGAGTACCACTAGGATAGAAGCAACAATTTGTGATGAACAGTGAGTGTCACTAGGATAGAGTATCATAATACTGAGATAAAAAGCAACATTTTGTGATGAACAGGGAATGCCACTATGACTGACATAATTGATTTGCTTGACTATAGGAGTACCTACCTATGCTGGAGTCACGGGAGAGATTCTCATCGACTCAGAGGCTGCGATCAGAGCTGACATTTGAGGACAGAGCCGCGATTGAGGTTATGGGCTTGCAATATATTCTATATGTGCTTGAGTTTCGAGTGAACATAGGGTTGCTGACTGCTTTATTTGAGAGACGAAACTCAGAGACTTGCACGTTTCATTTGTTGATGGGTGAGATGACAGTAACCTTGGAGGATGTATACAGGATATTGAGGATACCGATCGATGGGGAGTTGATTCCCTACGATCGAGATGGAGATAGAGATGCCCTGAGATGAGTGTTTTAGGATCCCGGACTAGAGATGAGGGCTGGACATGTGGCATGGGATACCATGACATAGACATGATTAGCACTACCATCAGTACTGGCAGGAGTGATCAGTGGATTCCTCTGTCTGGATAGGCCGACATGAGGGTTGACACTGTAGCCATATGTATTTTGACATTATTGTATCATGACACTTATTATTTTGATATATATATATATACATGAGATGATTCATCCTTGCGGCAACTATATGCATGTGTACCTATGTGATGAGATGTTTCATGATATATGTTTCTATGTGATGGTTATGATATGGATGCAACTATGTACATAATGAAATGCAATTTTTTTTTTTAATATTTTTAACATGTTATGCAAATGCAAATGTGAATGTATGAAATGCAAATGGATATGACGATGCAAATAACTATTTACATGATGAGAATGTAAAATGTGCTAACATGTGTTGTGTGCAGGATGTGATGCAATTGTAATATCTATATGTATGTATGAAATGCTTATATGTGGTAATGCAGGTGCAAACTACATGAAATGCAAATGTTTTTGGCATGTCATTATACTCAGTCGCATGATAGCAAGCTACACAAACTCAAGAAGGACGATGGAAGTCAATCAAGAAAAGGTGGATGGAAGATAGAAGATATGAAAGTGAAAGAGCTTCTTGTGCGTTATCATCATTGAGCTTTATTATGGCAAGTAGGTTATGAAAATCGAGGCATATGTTCGACCTAGAAAGTCATTGTACCTGTTTGCATGGAGATAAGACAGTCATAAAAAAGGAATGCCCCAGTTCACACTAGACTCATAGTGTCCTCATATCCTTGGACAAGTCATAGCATTACTAAGAGACAATCCACAAACAACAAAGAAAAATAGGTGACGATACCCCATCCTCGTCTTTCTAGTTAAAGACATCCTGGAGATAAAATATCTAGTTAGAGACATCCTAGAAAAGCTAAAAGACATGTCACCAAAAAGATAAAATCAAAAGAAAACTAAGACTCAACACCAACATCACTGTAGTCCTCAAATTTAGTGTCTGTTGTCACTTGTATAAGTCTCATTTGATTGTGGTCACAATGTTTACTTTCACAAAAAGGATAGTTCGCATTGAACCATAATGTTGTTTGAATCTGTTGAAAGATTTGATTTGTTGAAGCCCATTGTCGCTGTTGTACCTCATCTGAAACTGATTGAATCCATGAAATTGATACTTTATTGCGGAGAAGACAAAACTTTATTGCGGATTGGCGATGCAAGTACTTCTTTGTTGTGGATTGTGCGCAGATAGACTGAAGAAAACTGGAAGAAACTGTACTCCTCAGAATGTGTGATGCTCTCAGTTCCACACCCATCACTAGACGTAGGATTTGCCTTAGCCACAGGTAAGAGTTGATTTATTATGGATGGAAAGGGGTTGTGAGTGTGTGCAAAGTGAAGGATGAGATTGAATCCTGAAGGAGGGAGGAGCAATGCCTCTACACATGGCGCCGGTGACCCGGTTTTCACCATGGTACTTGCCCAGGGCACCACTAAAGTGGTTTTCACCATTGGACGAAATGTTTTTTGTTTTTCAATTTTTTTGTGTCACAAGGCGCCTGTTTGCCAGGTTTTCACCAAGTAACGATTTTTTTTTTTTTAATGATTTTTTTGTCTTTTTGATTTGATTTTATTTATTTATTTTTGGTATTTTTGAATTAGGATACTCTGAAGAGCTATGTGTAAAACCTGCGAAGGTGCATGCTGTTGATAGGATCCTCCAAAGGTTCACCTTCTATGGTTGAGAGCTAATATGCACCAAATCCATATGTTATTGTGATGATGTAAGGACTCAGCCAGTTTGGTTCGAATTTGCCCTTCTTCTCTCTGTCTTGTTGATTCTTAGGATTTTCTTTGAGAACTAGGTCACCCACCTCAAATGTGCAAGGCTTGACTTTATGATTGTAGCTGCGACTCATTCATTGTTGATAAGCCTTGAGGTGATTAAAAGCAATTTGTCTTCGTTCATCCAATAGCTCAAGTTCTTGTAAGCGAGAGACCCTGTAGTCTTCATCACTGATAATGTTTTGCAAAGATACTCGTAAAGAGGGCAACTCGACCTCAATAGGCAAGATAGCTTCAGTGCCATAAACAAGTGAATAGGGTGTAGCTCCTATATGTGTGCGGACGCTTGTGCGGTAAGCCCAAAGTGTGGGATTAAGTTGGATATGCCAATTGCGGCTAGCGTTGTTGACTGTCTTTTTCAGGATTTTAAGGACTGTTTTATTAGACGCCTGAGCTTGATTGTTACCTTGGGGGTAATAAGGTGTGGAAAAACGATGGGTAATATGGAAGCGGTCACAGAGTTCACGAACATCCTGTTTTTTGAAGGGACGCCCGTTATCGGTGATGATGGAAACAGGAATACCGTATTGACAAATGATATAGTTGAGAATGAATGAAGCAATTTGTTTTCCAGTGACTTGTGTAAGAGGCATCGCTTCGATCCATTTTGTGAAATACTCTATGGCAGTGATGATGAACTTATGACCATTGGAGGAAGGAGGGTGAATCTTGCCTATGAGATCGAGTCTCCATTGACAAAAGGGCCAAGGAGTCGCAATTGGTTGAAGTTCTTGCGCTGGCGCATGAATGAGGTCTCCATGAATTTGACACTGCTTACATTTCTTGACAAATTGATATGAGTCTTTTTCCATATTGGGCCAGTAATATCCAGTCTGAATGAGTTTCTTGGCTAAGGTAGGACCACTAGAATGTGGACGACATATCCCTTCATGAACTTCACGTAACGTAATCTGAGCTTCATCTCCTTCTAAACATCTAAGAAGAGTGCTATCTAGACCTCGACGGTATAGGATATCAACTAAAATGACGTATCAAGAAGATTGGCGAATGAAAGTACGATGTTGGTTATTGAATAGGTCAGGAGGAAGGGTATTGTCACGAAGGTATGTGAAAATGGGACCATATAACTAGGACTCAGGACCAACGACACATATCATCTTAGTAGGAGTGATCTCATATGAGGGAACCAAAAGGTTATCCACCAAGAACTCATAGCGGGTCTCATTCTGTGGTAGATCAATTAGTAAAGCAATTGTAGCCATGGCATCCATGACTCGATTCTGCTCTCTTGGTATCTGCTCAAAGTCTAACTTCATGAAATGTTGTTTCAGGTCATCCACCATTCCTTTGTAAGGCATTAATCTCTCATCCTTTGTTTGGTAGTCATCAGTTGCTTGACGAATTACAAGTTGAGAGTCCCCAAAAATATGAAGTTCTTGGATCTTCCACTGAACTGCAATCCATAATCCAGTTGTTAATGCCTCGTACTCTGCTATATTATTAGTGCAAGGAAATGATAATCGATATGATTTTGGTATGGAATCCCCTTGAGGAGTTATGAAGAGGATACCAACTCCTGCCCCATGCTGTGTGTATGAGCCGTCAAAGTATAGCTGCTAGGGCTTTGCATGTGACACTGTCAAGATGGACTCATCTGGAAATTTTGAAGTTAGAGGAACATCATCTATCATGGGAGCTCTGCTAACTGATCTGTGAATGCTTGTCCTTTTATTACTTTTCTGTCCACATACTCAATGTCGAATTCACTCAAGAGCATCACCCATTTGGCTAGTCACCTAGTAAGCGTTGCTTTATTGAGAAGATATTTCAATGGATCGATCCTTGTGACTAACTTAGTTTTATGAGTTAGCATGTAATGTCGTAATTTCTGTGAAGCAAAGACCACAACAAGACACACATGCTCAATTGGTGTGCAGTTTAGCTCATATCCCACCAATGTGCGACTGATGTAGTAGACTGCCTTTTCTTTGCCCTTAGCAATCTGTTGTGCTAAGAGTGCCCCCAGTGTTGTTGAAGTAACTGATATGTATAATAGTAGAGGTTGATTTGGAACTGGTGGCATCAAAACTGATGGATTTAGAAGATAATCTTTGAGTATCTGGAAAGCCTGTTGCCCCCAAATTTGACACGGGGTTTCCTTGTGTCCAAATTTTGAACATGCCTTTGAATATCCAATTGCTTTGGTGGTTGGTCCTTAGCATTGGTATGTGATTGAGTATATTTTTCTGCATAAGACCTCCATAATGGTCTGCAAAGGTGAGTATCATATGCTTGACCATGTGTGTATGGGACCTCTGGTTTTTGAAACAAAGATGATGGTGATTCAGGCACAAGATGTGGTCCTCTATTGCCTCCACTATTAGGCCTCCTTTGATCCATATTGAGGTGAGGTTGTTGCAAAGGTCAATTTTCCATTATTTGAGACATGTCAAAATCATGAGGGATCTTGGCTCCACTTTGTGCCATCACTTGTAAGAAGTATTGTCTATCTCTCCTCATTATTTCCTGAACCAATCGATTTAAATGGGGATCCATAATGGTGTCTTCCACTTCTGTTGAATATACTGAAAAGTTGTCCAGATTGTCATTGTGTGTATCATTGTTGTTTGTAGTGTCCATGTGCTCAACATTTGGAATGTTTCTATAAGCATCCATGTCAGGTAATGTAGTATGATCAGAATTGAAAAAGATATCATTGTCATACTCATAGGAACTCATGTTTGTGGACTCTTGAGCTTCTTTAGTTTCTCTCCTAGATTTTTGGGAACGGGTTTCAACCATGAACTAGGTATTGACCAAGATATGCGAGACTAGATGAAAATGGAAAAGAGTATGGAAGACCAAGAGTTGGATGGAATGTAAATGAATCTGAGGTTTACTTGCAATGTCCAAAGTGTAAGACCAAGTATGTATGTAGTAGAGTAGGTGTGGCTTCCAAAGAGATGATAGTTTCTCTTGATGAGGTAAGTTGACCTTGACTCTAAGTAAGACCAAATGAGACCCAAAGGTGATAGACCTTGATGAGGGACCACTTAGCAAAATGTTGTTGTATGTAGTGTGTTGACAAAGTATGATGAGGACAAGCAAGTGACCTTTTGACTCAAGTTTAGACAAATGTGAATGTAATGCAAGATGTAAAGAAATGATAGATTTTGTGAGACCCAAAGACAGGTTGAATTCTAGATGAAAACCCAGAAAGATACCTAGGAAGATCAATAAGTCTGAAACTGACTGTTCCTTGTTTGCTGGATTATGAAAGTTTTCAATTCTGAACATAGACATGCCTGTATACTTCACAGACGCATTCAAATGACACAAACGCTATTCTGTCAGACATAGACGTGGTTCTGTCAGACACAGACGCGTTTCTGAGATGTTGTAAGTGCAATGTTGCTCAAGAGAACACATACGCATTTTTGCCCTTCACAGATGCAGTTATATGACACAGACACGATTCTGTTAGACACAGACGCATTTCTAAAAACTTTGTGCAATTTTTCTATTCTGTGAAGTGACTTGTTGTGACCAAATCTGATTGTTTGATTGTTTTCAGTGACAAGAGGACACAATGTTGATGAGGACTTAATGTTTGCAACTGTTTAGACTAAAAAATGACTCAAAGAAAAGTGTGTTGTTTGATGTAAAAATGTTTTGCATACACTTGAAGACACAAAAGACATAATGTTTTGATGTTTGGTCTTGAATGTGTGATTATTTAAAATAAGTCAAGCACAATTCTTATGGCTGGCCAGGACAATAGTTGTTGATTCCCATATGAGGCTACGCTATTCAGAGCGGATACTTAGATGCTTGACCCCACTGGCTCCACCCTCGGCACTCACTTCTCGGGGCAACCAAGCATCAGTTCCCATGAAAACTCCCTGTGGTGAACTTTGTATCTCTACTAAGAACCGTATGTGTGTGGGCCGCTCCAGAGGTTCGACCTCCTGCCCCAACAACTAGAAGGATTTTGGATTCTAAAACAAAAAGGTGCTAGTAAGGGCATCCGCTCGTGTGGCCATATATGCGGTACTTTCAGCTCTGTAAATACAGAAGGCTCCTAACTGGTAGGAGTTACGCCCTGCAAATGATCAAATAAATTTGATCAAACGGGTTTATGGGGAGACATAGTGTCGGTATGAACTAATCAACACACATTATCCATAGTTTTCACCATGGATACAGTTGTTTATAGTGGTTCGGAAGAGGTGGGTTTTCCTCGCTACCACTTGGGTCGTTCTCTCCTCACTAATAGTCCTAATAACCACACGGAGAGACATGCCCTCTAAAGATGAAACAAAAAGAGCCTATTGCTCAAGACACAAAATACAATGGTTCAATTTTAGTGCACCAATTGAAGTGTTTGATAGTCTATGAAAATAAGGCACACAATAAAGATCAAAAACCCTTGCCAAGGTCCTACAACAAAGATTTGTTAGTAATTTGGATTGTTTCAAATGATCACCCCTTCCTACAAGCACACAAGTTAGGTAAATTTTTAGATCCAAAAGACTTTGTGAAATAGGGGCCTTCAACAAAATGATTTTGCTTTCATAAAAAGCTGCACCAATTTCGTTAGCTAGATCTAAAGATGTTAGTTCAAAATAATCTAGATCTGAAATCCGAATGACAAAAAACCAGATCAAAGAAATCAAAATGCAACAACTGCACAAAGACGCGGTTCCTTAGCACAAACGCGATTAGAGCTGACACAGACGCAGTTCCTTAACACAGATGCAATTAGAGCTGACAAAGACGCGGTTCCTGAACATAGACACGGTTCCTGAACACAGACGCGGTTCCTGAACACAGATGCGCTTGAAGGCTTCATAGACACGACTAGGGAACACATACATGTTTCCTAGAATCTGCAAAAAAAAAAAAAAAAAACTGTCGAAGGCGTAGACGCAATTCCAGATGTCATAGACGCGGTAGAAAATAAAAAACGCGATCTGAAAGTATGCAGACGCGAAAATATCAAAATATTGTTGGAAATGTCAGATCTGCAACTTCAAAAACACAAAGTCTGCAACAAAAGATGTTAAATGCAAAAAGGGACAAGAGTCCCACTGAGCGTGCCAAAATGTATACGGTGAAAATGGATAACAACAATATTGAAAGGCTAAATAAATTCAACCACAAAACCCTAGCCTAACAACAACAAAGATCCACCATAACATATAAAGATTACCTAAGACAGTGCAAATCAAATGAAATCACAAAGATTATACCATCACATGTCCAATAGGGTTTGAATTTCCATTCTTCCTATCTCCATTGATCTTGCTTGATATATTTGCTCTCATATTTTATATGTGCACAAGAGCTCAACAAAGAATGGAAATGTGGTTGTAAGTAGGATCACATATGAAAGTTCAAAAGCGTAGTGTAGTCGAGTGCCTCATTGAGGGTTTGATAATGAAGAAAGTATCTCCTTATATAGAAGACACTATAAGAAATGGAGGGGTAAGATTGAGAAATGTAAAAGATAAATGGTCGGCTATGGTTAAAGGGTAGGTAGTGTATGAATTAAGAGATGAATGACATGTGTCATAGGTAGAAAAGGTTAATGAATTAATTAAATAAATAAAGATTCATTTAATTAATAGAAGAAGTGGGACAATTAAATAAATAAGATATTTATTTAATTTAAGAAAATGATAATTTAAATAAATAAAGGTATTTATTTAAATAAGAAATAAGGCTAGAAGAGGATAAATGAATTAATTAAATAAATAAATATTCATTTAATTAATAGAAGAATTAAGCTAAAATAATTATATTTATTTAATTAGACATGACAATTTTAGGTGTCTACAATATATATACCGAAACAAATATAATTTTAGAATCTACAAACATAAATTTAATCTATAAAATAAAAAATGAATACTCTCTCACATAAATAATTAAAAAATTATTATATATATACAAAACAAATATAATTTTAGAATCCCCAATCAATTTGTAATAAATACAGAGGCCAAAATTGAGATCTGTAAAAAATACAGAGGCAAAAAAAGAGAGCTTATTTTCCTCCATTCAGCTAAATAATCTGCAATCAATCTGTTAAAAACACAAAGGCCAAAAAAGAGAGTTCCTTTTCCTCCATTCAGCTAAATATTTTGAAATACTTTTTCTACTATTAAAAACACAACTTATAATAGTTATATATAATATTATTTATTGCAGCCGCTTCTTAAATCATCATCGAGTTTACGCCAGTTGGAGGAGGTGGAGGAATCACCATCTTCTCTGCAAAAGATTCTCTTGTACAAATTTTAAACTTACTGTTAGCCTATAACTTACAGGCTTAGAATAGGAAACTCTATCTACTTGTGGTGGTGAAAAATTGAATTTTATAAAATTAAAGAATGAAATATGGCTAATATGATTTACATGTTATGATCTGTTAGAAGTATCAATAAAGAAGTTTAAATGAATGAAACTCAGTTATTTTTGTTGTTACATGTTGCAAACAAATAAGAACAAGACATATGACAATTGGTTCTCAGGTACATTAATATCATCTTGCAGAATTACATAATAAATGTAAAATAAGGTAAGCTATTTTACCTTTGATATTTTAGAAGCTACTAAGTAATATATTACATTCCTATCTTGCAGACTCTACAACAAAGAGCACAAGCATACTATTAGAGAGAATATTTTGAATGCTATGTATGGTGGAAATAGAAATGTTAAATCCAAAAGCGGAAAATCTATATCTGAACTGTAGAAATTGATATGATATTTTTTGCAAGGCATTTTGTCAAACAATTCACATGCTATGTGTATGCTTCCACACTTTTCATACATATCTAAAGGGCATTTGCAACTACAACATCTGATAAAAACCAGTTTCGATCATGGCTTGATGGATTCATACTATGTTTTGAATACCACATTCTAGCACAGGCTGAAAGGATGCTAACAAAGATTGTAGAATCTGGATTTGCATCTATCCAATGCATTTGTTGAAAAGTTTCCAAGGCATTCTCAGCATATCCATTTTCTTTCAGGCATAAATTTGAAAATCTTTAAAGCCTTGTCAAGAAGGCCATTTTGTGCATATCGGGCAACCATAGCATTCCAGGATAAGATTTCTCTGAGGTATATTATCCAACAGTTCACGTGCCACATGTATTATGCTTCCACATTTTGCATACATGTCTATCAGAGCACAGAAGATCCTGCAAAGAAAATTGTGAGTACGCAGAAGAATCATGCAAAGAAAATCATAACATTCGAGAGAATTAAACTGCAAACCTAAATGACTTCACTTAAAACTAATAGGTTGACACGAGCAACAACAATTTTATGGCAATGGAAGGGATTTTAAGTTTTGATGGATCTGACATCGTCTGTTTCAGCAGTGAGATACACAGGCAAACATATTTATCAAGACACTCTTGATGAATCTCACTGGACCTCTATTGATTACTGTAGGAAGACTAAGATGATGGGCTGGGCGAGCTCCAATCCTTCACAAGGAAGAATGTATTGCATCATCTTTTGTAGCATGCTTGAGGTTCGCAAATCTTAATATGTTTTTTTTTTTCAGATTTATTTCATAGCTGTAGGATGTATAGCCAAGTTCCGGTAGAGGAGAATCTTCCCGTCTATCGGAAATTATCAAAGTAGATTCGTGTGAAACTCTTTCCGGATATGCGTGAGACATTCCCGGTGGACTATGCCCACGTAATTATAACAACTATAAACATGGTACAATTCTCTATGCACATGAAGTAGGAACCATGGGGTTAACACTTACAATGATTACAATTGTTACCCTTCATTAGAATTGAGTGTAACTCCTTATAGCTTGTAAAATGTCCTTTAAAAGTATATCAAGATACATGCTTTGGAACTTGGGGAATTTTTCACCTATGAAACTCCCTCGGACCAATATTAAATTAGATGACTTTACAATTGATATGAAATTCAAACACATTGGCACATTGTTTGAAGTGGGCCCCTTTACCCTTTAACAAAATGAACATGCCACAACTTGTGTAGAAAGCAAAAGAAAAAAAAATTGGACATGTGGACATGTGAATATGCTTAATATCCCCTTAAGATACTTTGGTTGTATTTTAGAGGTTTTGACATTAATATGTGATACCGCTCAAAAAAATGTTTATTTGTAGTTTTACATAAACACCCAAAGGGATGCACTTACAATTGAATCTCTAGTAACACCAAAATATCTAGAGAAAGAAAAACACTTACAAAATACAATAAATGTTAAAGACAATATTTTAGGGTGATGCAAGAATGTTTGATCTTGGAGATTCTCTCACATCAATAGGTTAGGCATTGGGTTTTGGGCATGTGGATAGTTGTATCAATATGTGTACTAAAAGAAGAATTGGAAAGGTTTTGAGGAAGTGCATAAGGCTTGTATTTATGGAGAGGATAGAAATGGATTGTGTGGAAAGAGATCATGAAAAATTATACATATTGAAAGGAAAAGTTGGATTCTTTGGAGGAATGGAAAGTTGGAATAATGAGAGAAGAGATGAGAGGTTAGAACTTGTGAATGATAAATCAAGTTGGATGAAATTCCTAAATGTATAAGCATGGTGATGGTGGAAGATACAATTGAAGATCTTCTCTTACTTCTAATAGAGACGAGTTATCAAAAAGCCATTAGATAGACCTAAGGAGAAGGTAAGATGTGTACAACTTATTGAGAGAATGCTAATGAGGTGTACCTTGAGATTGTGCAAAGTATAGTAGTTATAGATATGGGACCTAAGATATTTGTAGATAAGAAAGATTGATCTTCATTGAGGAATAAATTGTTTGTCCATTGCGTGGATTGATTTTAGACCAAAGGAATACTTTGTGTATAAGGAGTAAATGAATTTTTGGAAAGGGGTTGAACCTAAGGGAAGTGATTAGGTGGGAGAAGTAATGAGTGAGGAAAGAAGGAACTTTTGATCGCATGATATTTGGTGATCAATTGCAAATGGTTACATAGCCCTTGCAACTTTCTAAACTGATTAGACAAGAAAGAAGGAAAGTGAAAACAATGTGAAAGCCAAGAATACAATTTTTTGTGGATTATCCAAATCGGAGTTTGTAAACTTGTTATGCATTACAAATCAGCTAAGGACATGTGGTATACGTTGAATAATATCCATGAAAGAGATGATAATGTGAAGAATTCAAAGATTCAAACCCATCAAAGAAAGTTTCAAAATCCTTAAGATGAAAGAAGAAGAGAATATAGCCTCCTAATTGCTTTGTGTTGATGAAGCCATGAACATAATAAGAGGTCTTGGTAAAACAATTAAATAAGCTATGATTGCACAAAAGGCATTAAGGTCTTTGCCTTTAAGATTATGGTTCCAAAGTTTTGACGATAGAAGAAATAAGAGATTGAGACAAATTAACAAAGGGTGAGTTGCATGGGATTATTACTGCATATAAAATGACGATTTGAAGACAAGCCATAAAAAAAGGAAGCAACCTTCAAAGAATCAAGGAAGGGAAACAACAAAGTATATGAATTGATTGATAGCTCAAGAAAAGAAACAAATGCAAAAGAAGCTTGCATCATGAGCAAGCTAAAGAAAGGATCTAGGAAGTATCAAGGTAAGTTATTATTCAAATGTTTCAATTATGATAGAAAAGTTCATTTTTCTTCTAAATATGCACAAGGTAAGAGTGAAAACAATGAGGATGAGGATCACTACATAAAGAAGGGAAGAAAACAACAACAAAAAAGGGATACACGGAAGGTCAATATGAAAAGAAGAAGAAGGATAATTTGTAAGTACAAAAAGTGTCTTTAAATTCAAGAAAATATAATATCTCATCAATTGAAAACAATGAAGAAATTTCAAAAAGTGATAGAGAAGAAATACTTGTCATGGCATTGGAAGCAAAGGATGATAGAGACAAAAAGAAAGAAGAAAAATATTTAAAGGAAGTTTATGGTAAAGACGAAGAGGAAGTGGATGTTGAGGAAGTTCTTTATGCCTACAAAAGATCAATAAATTTAAGAAAAGAAATTCAAGACAAGGATTATAAATCCAAGATGATAGTGAATCCAAAGGAAAATTAACACAAAGTCTCAAAGAATTAGAAAAATTGATTGTGGGTTTAAAGGTTCAAACAGAAGAGGCAAAAAGGTTTGAAGATGAGATGAGAAACCAATTGAAAACATAAGAGGAAAATTGTGAAAAGTTGGAATTTGAGAGTGTTTCCCTAGGAAAAGAATTGGAGAGGAAAATGGCTCAATTAAACAAAAATTTGAAGAATGAAAAGAATTCAAATTTTTAGGATGACCTCATTAAATCTCAAAATCCCTCATTCAATAATAATGAAATTGGATGCAAAGAAGGACAAAGTTCTAAACCATCAAATAAATCAAGTGAAGAGAAGAAGTATGTTGATGTCCGTAAAATTATCATCAAAGATAAAATTAGAAAAAAAGAGAACTAGAAGCCATGCATACCTTCAAAAGCTAAAAATGACATGCTAAAGAAGTCCTTTTCATCAAGGAAAACTCATACATTGAGGTTCTATCATTCTTTCTTTGGTTATTATTTTTATAATAATTAATTTGGTCATAATGAAATAAATTGTAGAGAGCATCCATGCAATAACTTTAGGTATATAAAGCAATGGAGTATGGAGCATGGAACAAGAACATAAGTCATGGGTTCACAAACACAAACTTTAACTCTTTTGTCCCTCTTATAGATTGCAACATCATTTGTTACTAGTGCAACAAATTTGGGCATACAACAAAATTTTGTAAAAGTGACATGGTAGAATCATCCAAACAAAGCAAGAAGGAAGAAACAACAATCAAGAAAAAGGAGGAGACTTCAAAACTATGGAAAATTAAGGAAGAAGAAAACAAAGAAAAATCCATGTTTATTCAAACAACCCTACAAGCACAAAACAAAGAAGATCAATGGTATGTTGATAGTGGTTGTTCAAGATGCATCATAGGTGATAAGAGTAAATTTATTACTTTCAAACAAGTGAATGAAGGGGTAGTGAAATTTGGGGACAATACTAAGGAAAATGTAAAAGGAAAAGGTATTTCAGTTTGGATAATGGAAAAATGAAAACTGAGAATGTTCTATATGTTAAAGGGTCGAAGCAAAATCTCCTAAGTGTGAGTCAAATCTGTGACCAAGGGCACACTCTCACATTTCATTCTAGTGGGTGTGAAATCAATAAGGATGGGAAATTAATAGTAGATGCATATAGAACAACTAATAATCTCTACATCCTCATTGAAATCAAGAGTTAAAAATGTAATATGGGGCAAAAAGATGAGAATTGGTTGTGGCATAGGAGGATGGGGCACTAAACTTTGACAACATTGTGAAGATCAATAATAAGAAAGTCGTAAGGGACATGCCAATGTAGCAAATCCTTCTAATACTATTTGCAAATAGTGCCAGTATGAAAAGAAAACAAGCACAAGTGATATATGTCAAAGCCTTTATAACTTATTAATATTGATTTATGTGGGCCAACAAGAACACAAAATTTACAAGGTGAGAGTTAATTTATGCTATTGATTGATGATTATTCTATAATGACGGGTTACATTTTTGAAAGAAAATTTTGAAGCTTTTGATGGGTTTAGAACACTCAAAGACTTAGTAGATAATAAAATTGGGCTAAGAATAAAATGTCAAGGATTTGATAGAGGATGAGAGTTTCCTTCAAATGATTTTGAAGAATTTTGTGAACAAAATGGAATAAGAAGATGACATTCAACTATAAGAACTCCACAACAAAATGGAGTCATTGAGAGGAAAAATAGAATTTAGTTCAAGGAATGTCAAGAGCCATGTTAAATGAGTCCAAGTTATTTGATACCTTTTGGACAGAAGAAGATCATAAGGTAGTCTATATTTTGAAGCAAGCACAAATTAGGGTGAACAATAACAAATCCAAAATGAAATTTGGAAGGGAAGACATGTTTAAGTGAAGTAGTTCAAGGTATTAAAAAGAAAGTGCTATATAAGAAGAGATAGTGAACATTTGAGAAAGTTTGATTCTAGGTATGATGAAGGTATCTATCTTGGATAGTCCACTAAGGTTAAATCTTACTGTAGCGTCCTAAAATTGTGACACTTGCAATTTCGACTGCATTTGGGTCTTCACGATGGCGATGCAACGTTAAACCTGAATGGAGACCCCGAAACCTGCTTGTGACACCAAAAACTACATTTTTCTGGAACTTGGCATGATCCCTCCTTGCACCATGCTGTCCCGGGAGGTGGGACCATGGCGCCCAGCGCCCTGGTCCCCCAGGACCATGGCACCCAGCACCCTGGTCCCTGGCCCTATTTTGGGCCCGGTCTCCTTTTGGACATCGGGTCTTGAAGTTTGCAAATTGGAAAATAATGTTTCTAGGTCGGCCTAAGGTCGGGAAAATCAGTCTCTCAACCCTAATTGACAAGTATATAAACTAATTTTCCTCTCCTAAAAGAGGAGGAAGGAAATAAGCAAGAGCAAGACGCAGAAGCGATATTCAAACATCCAAACATTCAAGTATTCCTTCAAGCAATTGAGCATTCTAAGTCTCCATTCAAGGCTAGGTGTTGCATTCAAGACAAGGATTCAACCATTGAAGAGGAGATCACTTACAACATACAAAATACAACATTCATTACACCTTCGCATGTAAGAATACAAACATTCTTACAACAAGGTATCAGTACTTGTTTACATTACAAACATTTACATTTACAACATTCTCATTTCTTGGTTAATTCCAAAACCGGGGTTTGACCTAAAGGCAAACCCCTAATCCCTAACCCCCCAATCGTCCTCTCTTTTCTGTGTGTAGGTTGCAGGTATGCGGCTGTAATTGAAGATATGGAATCCTTGTGCAGAGACGAACAGATCCACCTTCGTTTCGCGGATTTTTCGGAGGACCGTGTGCACTCCGAGCGCCATCATCCCGTCAACTTTCGCTCAAATTTGCAGAACAGCACCGTCTCGACATTTTACTGCTAATTCTAGGTCCGCAGCTTCATCCCGTATCCCTATCTCTGTTTATAAGCGAATCTTTCTTACTTTACATGCATTCCTAGTCCAATCATTCTATCTATATTCTTTACAAAAGAGGGTATCCTTGATGTCTTAACCCTTGAAACTCATTTAGAATCCAATCCTGCATTGTGTGGGATTGGATCTTGTGGGTTTCAACCCCTCTTTTGAATGTAAAGTCTCTCCTAAGTGAAAACCATCAACCCTAGTGACCTCCCTTCTCTCTCCTTGGAGTTGGGGAGGGGAGAACAACTAGGGTTCGATTTTTCCGCTTTACATTTTGGTGAACCCGACATGAACATCCTCATTCTGATTATTCATGGTTAGATATGAAAAATTTGCTTCCTTAATTACATTTCCATGTTTGATCTTTTGCAAATTTTAGAGGTTAATTGCATAAAAACCCTAAAATTTTCTTTTTAGTAATTGAGCTTGTGAAATGTTTAATTGTTAATGCTTGTTTCAGATCTACCCTTCTATTACAAATTGTCAATTCATATTTGTGCCTTAATTCTGAAAATTAAGTGGTTAAGTGTCAAAACCCTAATTTTTAAAACCCTCTTGATTCAACCTTTGACTGATAATTTCACTGATCAAAACACCTCCAAATCGGCTGTAACTTTGGATTCCATAATAAAATCACAATATCTTTCATCCCTGAAAATTTGGAAAAAAGTTGCGAGGACCGTGTGCACCCCGAGCGCCATCGTCCCCGACATTTTTTTCGAAATTTCGGGAGCTAGATCTTACTGTATTTTTCTGCTAAAATCCAGAATTTTGGCTGATTTTATCAATTCTAACACTTTCAAAATTAAAGTCAAAGTTGGTCTAGTGATTGCTTGGATTAAGGCTTCTAATCATTCAAAAATTGTTGAAAGTAAAATTCATATCAAAATTGTGTTTCTTACAATCCTAAATCTGAAAAGTGTGTTGGCATTCATTCAAAATTTCAGTGCTTTATTCAAATTTTTACAATTTGTGACTTTTGAAATTAAGTGTTTAATTGCAACAACTCTGATTTCCGCTTTCAAATTTGAATTTTGCATGAAATTGAGTCAACTTTTAAAGCCTGCATTGCTTTCAGTATTCCCTCTAAAATCATAAAATTCAAAATTTCAGTTTCCCTCTCTTTTTCAAAATTCAAATTTTGCATTTTTTCAACAATCTTGGTAGGGTTCAATTTTGAGATTGCAACTTTATTTTGGCCTATCTACATATCGTAAAATCACTCAATTTTTTCAGATTAGCTTTAAAATCATCATAACTTTCATCCCTGAAAATTTCGAAAAAAGTTGCAAGGACCATGTGCACTCCGTTCGCCACGGTCCCTGACATTTTTTCCGAAATTTCGGGAGATTGTCTTGATTGTATTTAACAGCTTAAATCTAGAAGATTGGCTGATTTTATTGAAATTTGCTACCTCTAAAATTCAAAATCTTCTCTCTCTCTTTTGTGCATGAGTTTTACAACAATAAGCCCTACTTACACTATTCCTGTTAGACGAAGCCTTAGAATTAAGTCCTTCCAAGGTGTAATTACTGAGGAGATGGAACCTAATTTGAATGGCCTTTTTAGCGAGGACATAGGTAATTCCTCTAATCCTCTTAATGATGAAGAAACTCTCCATGAGGTTTCTGTAGAACAAATTTCAAAATTGGATAACCAATTTGATGATTTTCGACAATGGATGTCTCAAGAATACCCCGATAGTCAAGCTCTTTCATTAATTGAGGGTCTAAAACGTATGGTTCAAAGTGATAAGAATGGAATTGATATTTTGCGTGGTATTGCACACATTGTGGATTCAAATGTGATGCCTATGAAGAGTTGTGCTGAAACTTTAGGTTATACACAACCTCCTACTCAAGTTAATCATTCTATTCCTTTGACAATTCCTATTGCTAGTATACCTACTTTTACATCAAACATAATGACTACTTCAATACAAGACATTCCTCCTATGATCACTAGTCATGGGGGCAATCCCTCTTCTTCAATCAACCCTCTTCCTTCATTCAATCCAACTTCTTCATTCATTCCTTCAATGAGTGTTCCTATTATATCACCACAAATGAACATGACGCAAGGGGGCAATTCGTTTAATCATTCCATTCCTCCTTGTAGTGTTCCTCCTTTCCAATCATCTCCTATGACTAACTATCATAGTGTCCCGCCACCTTACTCTCAATCAATACCCTCTTTCAATAACATAATACCTCCATCACAATCTAACACGTCTAATATGAACTCTTCGACTGAAGCGACCATTAACAATCTTGCACAAACTGTCTCTTCTTTACAGCAACAAATTGCCTCTATGAATCAATCTAAGTTTAGTGTGCCCACATTTGATGTTGCGAGCCCACTTTCTCTTGACATTGTTCGAGCTATCCCCCCTAAACATGTTGAAATCCCGCATTTGGAGCTTTATAATGGTAAGGGTGATCCTCTAACACATGTTAAGACATTTCAAACAATATGTACTGATTTTGCTTATGACCAAAGGTTGCTTGCAAAACTGTTTACTAGAACATTAAGAGATAAAGCCCTACAATGGTATTGCTCGTTGCCTTCTTATTCTATTTCTTCTTTCGAACAACTTGCAAATGCTTTTATTCAACAATTTCAAAACAATATAAGCCCTAAAGTTACTTTGATTGATTTAATGCATTGTAAACAAGGTGTTAAAGAAAAAGTGACTGATTTCATTGGTAGATATAAGCATTTGTATGCTCAAATTTCTTTTCCAGTACCTGACAATGATATTCAAAGAATCTTTATTTCTAATTTACAAAAAGATATTAGAGAAAAACTTCTGTTTTCTGAGTTTACTTCTTTCCAACAGTTGTGTGCAACTCTTCACAATTATCAACTGATTGTGAGTCAAATGGAACAAGCAAATCCTATGGCTCCGAGTGATAAGGGTGATAGTAGTCAACAACCATTTGGGAAGTTTAAACTGAACAGAGAGTCAATTAAATTCAATGAAAACATCATCAACAACAATGTGAATGCAGCATCAGGTGTGCCTCCTATTTCTAAGTTTTTCAAGAAAGAAAGAAAGTTTACTCCTTTGAATGAATCGTTGCATAGTATTATGAATAAGTTATTGGAACAAAATGTGCTTACTCTTCCTCCTATAAAGAAAATAGATCCTGCAAAGATTAACTCACCCTATTTTGATAACAAATCTTTTTGTCAATTTCATCGTCATCCTGGGCATGATACTGAAAAATGTTTTTCTTTAAAGGGTAAAATTCAAGATTTGATTGATAATAATACTATCTATCTTTCTGGTGTGAATGATAAAGGCAACACATCTGTAGCTCCTCCTAACCAAAATCTTAAGATTTTTACTGATCCATTGCCTTCTCATACCTCTAATTGGGTTGAGACTAATGATTCCTCTGTCTCACCTGATGATCTTGTGTCTATGACTCCGAATGTGATTAACTTTGTGTAACAGCAGAAAATCCCTAAAGAACCTTCCATCACATTTGATTCCAGTGAAATTATCACGGCACCTGATGGTCCTTTATATATAGTTGCAAAAGTCAAGAATACACCTTGTCGTGGAGTGCTTATTAATCCTTCTTGTATGGTTAATATCATTACTGAAGAATTTCTTTTTACTTTGCAATTGAATCAAGTGATCTATGATGAAACAAATGTGGTTGTGAAATTGTTTGATGCATTTTCTTCTCCTGCAATTGGTTCTATTACATTACCTATTGAGGTTCATAACAAATCCCTTGATGTGGACTTTGCTATTATTCCATCGTCCGAACAATTTTGTGTGAAGCTAGGCTATCCTTGGTTATCTTCCATGAAAGCTATTGCTTCTCCTATTCACAAGTGTTTGAAATTTCCCCATAATGGTGAAGTTGTTACTGTCAATCATAGCCTCTTTAAACCAGTTGAAAGAACTTCTAGCGTTCCTATTGATTATTTTTGGCCTAAACAATTCCAATCTCTTCCGCCGCGAAGTGATCATCTTTTCAAATCTTATCAAAAGTGGAAAAAAGATATGATCCTATCTCTAAGTGAACCTAGAACACCAAAACTTGATATTCCTATCATTCTTGAGAAGGAAGTTCTTCCTTTGAAAGATAAAACTAATGTCTTTCCTCAAGAAAATTCCCAACCCATCCCTATGAATGTGATTATGCCCATGTCTAATAAACTTTCTAAAGGTAGACCTATACCTCCTCGTCATGATGGACTTGGTCTCCTTCCTAAACCAAATATTCCTCCCTTATATGGAGCAGTTCCTCCTCCTTCCTCTTATGGAGAGAAGAGACCTTCCTCTTCTCCTATTATTCAACCTAAGAGACCACAACCTAAACACCCAAGTGAAAAGGATGAGAACATTCCTCCTTCTCAATCTTCTCAACTTCCTGCTAAGACTAGACGAAATCGTTCTACACGTGAACACCGACGAAAGCGTCGTCTTAGAGCTCAGGCAGTTGCTTCTCAAACTTTGCAATCTCCAAAAACACCTTCAGCCAGCATTATTCCATTTTCTCCTCAGCCGAAAATTGAGCCAAAATCTCCTAAACATAAGATGAATGATGGTCTTGATCCTGTGCGAGTTAAAGATCCTATTTTTATAAATCTTGATGATGATATAGATGAAAATGTTATTCATGATGAAAATGTTACTCCTGTTCATTCTGATAGTGAATATGAATATGTTGATGTTGATAACCATTTATCTAACGAATTTTCTAAAGCACTTATCCTAGCTCCTAGACAAGAACAACATGGCGTGGAACATGAACATAGCCCTTGTTTGGATCTTGTGATAGCTCCATCTACTGTGTTGGATGTTCCTCCTCTAGCGTGTTTCCTACCTTCCCGAAATATTGATCAACAAGATCGGGGGGTAGATGACGTGCTAGACTAGTTTCATTAGCATAGCAGACTCTCTACTCCTCTCTTGATCTCTTTTGTTATTTCTTCTATGTGTTATTCTTATTCTTCTATTTGTTGTCCTTAGTGTTGTCTACTTGAGGACGATGCAAAGCATTGAGATCTCTTTTGGTCTCTCTCATGTTGACTCAAAAGACACATGTGTTCCCTTCTTCTAGGTGACCTTCCTTGATTGGGGAATGAAGAACAATTATGCATACATGCATATGATATACATGAATTATCATACAACATACTGACCCCGAGGAAAGCGAAGTCACCTCATGCTTTGTGTTTTGTGTCTATTATCCTTGGGCTTATCTCACACTTGGGGGCTAAATCCTTGTGATAACGTGCTCCTTTCCCTTCTCATTTATTATATGTATCACTACCTTAAAGAAATCACCCCCGGTGAGGCGTGTGTGATCGCTTTAACGTAGGGGGGCATACATCCCGTTCATATCTTTTCAAGATACTTCAAAATTTCTTGGCGAATTTAGCTTTGCCTTGAAAATTTTTGGTATTTTTCTTGCATGACTCATAGTGAGGAAACCTTACTACTGACAGTCATGGTTCTCCCTCGTGATCTTCCCTTTTACTTTGTCAATCGAAGTCGTAAGATCCTTAGTCCACTGGGGGCTTGGTGTATCTTGCCTCCTTGACGTGGTGAAAGTTTTTCAATGTTGTTTCCTTGTACTTTACCGGAAGTATGGGCATACGCTTATACTCCCGCTAAAGTGGGGGCTAAATGTAGCATCCTAAAATTGCGACACTTGCAATTTCGACTGCATTTGGGTCTTCACGATGGCGATGCAACGTTAAACCTGAATGGAGACCTCGAAACCTGCTTGTGACACCAAAAACTGCATTTTTCTGCACCTTGGCATGATCCCTCCTTGCACCATGCTATCCCAGGAGGTGGGACCATGGCGCCCAGCGCCCTGGTCCCTGGCCCTATTTTGGGCCCGGTCTCCTTTTGGGCATCGGGTCTTGAAGTTTGCAAATTGGAAAATAATGTTTCTAGGTCGGCCTAAGGTCGGGAAAATCAGTCTCTCAACCCTAATTGACAAGTATATAAACTACTTTTCCTCTCCTAAAAGAGGAGGAAGGAAATAAGCAAGAGCAAGACGCGGAAGCGATATTCAAACATCCAAACATTCAAGTATTCCTTCAAGCAATTGAGCATTCTAAGTCTCCATTCAAGGCTAGGTGTTGCATTCAAGACAAGGATTCAACCATTGAAGAGGAGATCACTTACAACATACAAAATACAACATTCATTACACCTTCGCATGTAAGAATACAAACATTATTACAACAAGGTATCAGTACTTGTTTACATTACAAACATTTACATTTATAGCATTCTCATTTCTTGGTTAATTCCAAAACCGGGGTTTGACCTAAAGGCAAACCCCTAATCCCTAACCCCCCAATCGTCCTCTCTTTTCTGTGTGTAGGTTGCAGGTACGCGGCTGTAATTGAAGATCTGGAATCCTTGTGCAGAGACGAACAGATCCACCTTCGTTTCGCGGATTTTTTGGAGGACCGTGTGCACTCCGAGCGCCATCGTCCCATCAACTTTCGCTCAAATTTGCAGAACAGCACCGTCTCGACATTTTACTGCTAATTCCAGGTCTGCAGCTTCATCTCGTATCCCTATCTCTGTTTATAAGCAAATCTTTCTTACTTTACATGCATTCCTAGTTCAATCATTCTATCTATATTCTTTACAAAAGAGGGTATCCTTGATGTCTTAACCCTTGAAACTCATTTAGAATCCAATCCTGCATTGTGTGGGATTGGATCTTGTGGGTTTCAACCCCTCTTTTGAATGTAAAGTCTCTCCTAAGTGAAAACCATCAACCCTAGTGACCTCCCTTCTCTCTCCTTGGAGTTGGGGAGGGGAGAACAACTAGGGTTCGATTTTTCCGCTTTACACTTACAAATGTTATAATAAAGAATTACACAAAGTTATTGAAAGTGAAAATGTTAAAGTTGATGAAGAAAGGCATTAGAGGGAAATGAATCAATAAGTTGATCATCAAAAGGAAGAAAAGTGTAAAGAAGACAAAGGAGAGATATAAATTGAAAATGAATAAGTTGAGTAAAGAGAATCAAAGGTGCCATCAAGAGAACCATCCAAGAATCAATCCAAATTTATCCAAAAGAATCATCTAGAAGACCTGATTATTGGGGACAAAGATACACAAATTCAGACAAGAAGGAGACCTGCTAGTGCATCACAACATGAAAACTTGTTCTTATTCTTCAAAATAGAACCAAATAAATTTACAGAAGAAAGTGAAGATTAGGATTAGATAAAGGCTATGGAAGAGGAATTGGATAAAATCAAGAAAATTAAACTTAGGAACTTACCTCAAGACTTAAGGATAAGAATGTTATTGGAACTAAGTGGGTATTCATAAACAAGATAATTGAGGATTGCTAAGTTGTGAGGAAAAAGACAAGATTAATATGTAAGGGATACACTCAAGTCAAAGGAATTGATTTTAAAGAAAAATTTTCCCTTGTTTCTCTTATGAAGGATAAGGATGTTTTCATCTCTTGCTAGATATAAGAATTTCAAATTTTACCAAATGGATGTGAAGTCCTCTTTTTTTAATGAAAATGTAGAGGAAGACATATTCATTGAACAACTTGAAGTATTCATCCTTTTATAGATTGAGGGCTATGTTTCTAGATTACAAAATGCACTTCATTGGCTAGAACAAGCCTCGAGGGCTTAGTATTCAAGACTAGACAATTATCATCAACAACAAGGCTTCAAAGAAGGAATTTTGTACAACAATATTTATATCAAGAATGAAGGAAATCAAATATTAATTGTTGTGGCCTATGTAGATGATATCATTTTTGGATGAAGTAGTGATAATATGTGTCAAGAGTTTGTCATGGATATGCAAAAAGAATTTGAAATGTCTATGCTTGGTGAGTTATCTTTCATCCTTAGGTTAAAAATTTCTCAATTAGATAAAGGGATATTCATTTCACAAACCAAGTATGTTAAATGAGTGTTGTTCAGAATGGAGGATTGAAATCCCATGAGCACACCCATGGTAACATGATACTAATTGAGTAAAGATGATGAATCAGCCAAGGTAAATCACTCTCTTTATCAACCAATGAACAAAAGTCTATTATATGTGAAGCAATTGGTTTGGTGGCATGGTTTTAGGCAACACCAAAAGAAAAATCATGTACAAGAGTTCAAAAGAATATTAAAGGGCACTATGGATTTTACACTAATTTTTGTGTCCTTATCTTAGTGTGTTTCCTCCTAGCTCTCTCCAAGTGTATTTCTAGCTCCTTTACAAAATTGAAGTCATCAAATTTTATGGTGGTTTGAACACCTATCCTAGGACCAAATGCACTCGCTTCACATCTGTTTCACCTTGTTTTGGGTGGACAAGGGAATTTGAGTGCCCTTGTCCCCCTAATATGGGCCTAAATTTGGATATGCCAGTGCTTGGTTATTGATCCCGATACTTCAATATGACCATTGGAGGTTAGCCTAATTTATAAAATACCTTGAAAACCTAAACATCCTTTCAATTCATTTTTCATTATACAACAAGATTTCATTTCCATCCTCAACATTGAGCATTAGTACAATCATTTTCATCCCACCACATCCTTCAAGCATTCTTTAGATCTAAGCATCATGGAGCAACAAGTTACAACAATCTTCATGTAAGCATGTGTTCATGATTGATTCGTTTATGTCATGTCATATCATGTTACTATATCAACACTTATGATCACACTCAAAGAGATTTTCATTATCAACCATCATCAATTACATTAGGTTTGAGGTACAATATTCAACATTATAATTTAGAGTTTTCCTTCCAATTTATCAATTTCATTCAAGGGTTAATTCTAACCTAGGGTTTGACCTAGGCAAACCCCTATAAAACAACACCATTTTTCTCTTTTATATGTGCAAGTGGTAGGATCTAGAGACAAGGTATACAAATTTGGGAAGAACAGATAGAGGCACATAAAACCAACTTTTTCAGAGGTAGAAAGTGGAGGTCAAGGCTGCTCAAGGTCCATTGTTCGACACTTTTTTTGGCAAAACTTCAGGGAAAGATTTTGAGAAACATCTTAATCCCAAAAGTATCTTAGTTGTCCACATTAGAGCTCCTGGACAAGAGCACCCAAGCACCATTGTCCTTCACTTTCGAGTCCAAATTTATGATAGAGGTTCCTCTCTTCTTCCTATTCCTATATCTATACATTATGTCCACATATTTGATCTAAGATTATCTATGCATGTTGATTATTATCGATTTCACATTCTTAACCCTAGATCTTGCATTCAATTTCCATAGCCAATTTTCAACTTAATCAAAGAAGGAATATAATTCAATTTGTGTTTAACCCTTTTCATAGAATTAAGGTTGAATCTATTGATTTCATCCCTCTTTAAAGTAATACTAATTGGAAGTGGGTTGATTTCTTGTTTACAAAGATAAACTAGTGGATCCTCATTTCCAACCATTACATTTGTGGTGAACTTTATGTGTCTTATTATTGCATTAAATTTTGATTTTCACTTTCAGATCTAATTCTTATGCATCTAATTGACCCATATTTGCAACAATTTCTGAAAAATATCACTCATTACATACATTGTGGGGCCTATCTCACCACCATTACATTTTTGGTGAACCTACACATTTCTAGCATTTTTCATATTCTGACTAGGTGTTTTCAAATTTGTTTTTTCATAATGAAATTTACAAAATCTGACTGATTTTCTATTTCACATGTGATTACACATTAATTATTAGATATATTCATCAAAATCATGTGTTGGATAATAGCTTCTTTCACTTCGTGGTGTTTGTATTCATTCATACAACTTTAATGTATTGCACTATGAGGGTTTCAAATATATTTCCTATATTCAATTCATTTCTCAAAGCTTTTATACATATTTCATGTTTCTATATAATGATATTTTTAAAGATGTTGATGGAATATTTGGATTTCATAAAAGCTTTGGTAGATGTTTCAAATGATTCTCTTTCCAATCCGAGAGATGAAAATGAATTGAATCATACTTGTATCTCTCCTAGAGTGCCTTTTATTCATAAAGAAATAATTAGTGCTCTTATCGATGATATCTCCAATGGAGAAGGAACATTGAAGAGTAATGATGAATTCTCTTCTCACAAAGATACTTTGGTGCAAGAGAGACAAGGAAAATATGTTAATCTTAGTACATCTATCACTTTGGATCCTCCTTATTCTCTAAGAGCTTATCTCAATCATCAAAATATTTTTAGACAAGATGATGTTATGTATTTTATTCATGATATGTTTCCTAACATAACATCGAGTAAGGATGAAGCTTTAGATGATGACAACACTTCTTCCCAACCTAAAAAAGTGGACATGATAATGATGATATGAATAAGAATATCCTTAGTAAGATCCTTCCCCCCTTTACCTATTCATCCTAGTGAACCTTCAACATGTACTTACACAACAAATTTCAAAGAGGTTCATCCTCCCCCTTCCCCATCAATTCTTTTACCACAAGAGATAAATCCCATTTCTGCTAATGATCGCTTGAAAATAGCACAAAGAATCTTTTGGAAGACTTAAAGATGACAATAATGCTAAGTTCCCTTGTAGAAAATTCAAAAAAAGTCTCAAGCAAGGTGATAGCAATATATATTGTCTTTTTCATCGCACTCATTCTCACTCTCTTGCTGATTGTGGAGCTTTCAAAGAATTTGTTCAAGATTTACATGATAAAGCTCTTATTCATATTACATTGGATCTCTTGCTTTTTCTCGGTCCAAATATGAAAGTAGTGCATTAGCACCCCCTTCGCTTATTATGTTTCTCCTCACTATGTAACATTAGTACCTTACCTTTTGGGGGCTCTTTGTCATTCATGGCGGTTCAATTTCATGTGCAATCATACTTGGCTAGCAACATAATAGCCTTTTTATTCTTGTCTCCTTGCTTGGGGGGCAAGGACAATATTTCAAACTTTAGAGAGTAACATCTTTTATATGAGTATCCTTTCTTGCTTATAATTGTTTGTACTTTATATGGATTTTATCCTTTCTTGGAGGTGTCTCCTTGGTTTAGGACCTCTTCCTTGCTTGAAATCATTTTTATAAATGATCTCTCCCAGTGTTGAAAGTGCATCCTTGTTTTTCTTCTTATCCTTGGTCAAAGATATTATTTTTGTTAAGAGATATCCTCTTGGAGGAAGATATCTTTGAGCAAATATCTCTTCCTCTTTTCATTATGCATCCCTCAAAAGGATCCCTTTATATTTGTTGTAAGATATCTATTTTACAACTATCTCTTGCTTGGTTCTTTTCTTGGAATATATGTACATTGTTGCCTAAAGGATATATCCTTGGTGATGAAGGTATTTATCCTTCTTGTGTTTCTTTCTACCTTAAGGAATCAACAAGGGCTATGTTGATGTCTCAAGGGGGGCATGTATACGACCTCCTTGTTGCTTATTTGTAGTTACATTGTTTTTGTAGATTTCCTTATAGTTAATTTTTTGTTTGGGTATCCTTGTTGTGGTGTCTTAAATACCTTTTTTAGTTGTTTTCCTTGTAAAAAGAAAGTTTTTCTTGGAAAAATACTTCATTTTTTAGGATCAGTTGACTAGCATAACACAACTTTCTAGACCTCTTTGACTCTCCTTGCACCACATAAGCTACTAGCATAACACAACTCGCTAGAACATTTGACTCTCCTTGCATCATATTTCAGGATGATTTGACTAGCATAGCACAAATTTATAGACCTTTTGACTTTCCTTGCATCATATCTTAGGATGAGTTCACTAACATAACACAAATTGCTAGACCTTTTGACTCTACTTGTACCATATTTCAGGATGATTTGACTAGAATAACACAACTTTCTATACCTTTTGACTCTCCTTGCATTGTATCTCAAGATGAGTTGACTAGGATAACATAACTTTCTAGACCTTTTGACTTTTCTTATTCAATTTGCACCAATCAACTACCTTGTAAAAATAAAGCTTTTCTTGGAATATTCCTTTTTTTAAGGATGAGTTGACTAGCATAACACAGCTTGCTAGATCTTTTGAGTCTTCCTTCCCTTTCCTTTCCACATGGATCACACAACATAACTAGACCACCTATCACAACACAACTTGCCAACCCATGGAATCTATGTTCCTTCCCTCTCTCCTCCATGAACCCATAGCATAACACACCTTTGCTAGTCATTGGATCATGGTTTCTTGTCTCATCACTTAATGTATGCTCTTGTTCTTTCCATGTGACCACTTGTTCTCTTGCAATATAATTCTAATAATGATATTAGTGGAATTGAGACATTTTGATTATCAAGGTCTTTTCAACTAGTTTACTAGGAGCTTTTGCTTTTTAGTACTAACCCCTTCTTGTGTATCTTTTGTCTTTGTTTATCTTTTTACCTTTTTTGTTCTTTCTTTGTTTTGTGTGTAGTTGTATGTTATTGTTTGAGTGAAGATCATAATCTTGTGGGCTTCTCCCTTGAATTTAGTGAAGTCTTATCTCTTTGTAACCTTGCTCCGAACTGCTCATATCTCTTTCTCTTTCTTCTCCTTTACTGGGAGTATGCACATGGGCTCATACTCCCACTAAAGTGGGGACTAAATGTAGCATCGCAAATTATAATCTTTTACAATTTTACACTACTTTTTATTCCCTTTCCTCTGTGTGTTTCCTTCTAGCTCTCTCCAAGCATCTTTCTAGCCTTTATATTGTAAAACTGAAGCCATCTGATTATATTGTGATTTGAACTCTTGTCTTGGGACCAAATGCACTTGTTTCATACTTGTTTCACCTTGTTTTAGGGGGATAAGGGAATTTGGGTGCCCTTTTCACCCTAATACGGGCCCAAATTGGACATGTCGGTGCCCAATTCCTGTCAGCTGGTTCTTAATCCCAATGCATCAATATGACCATTGGAAGTCAACCTAATTTGCAAAATACCTTGAGAGACCAATATAAGAACATCCTTTCAATTTATTTTTCATCATAAGACAAGCATTCATTTCCATCCACAAGATCAAGCATTACTAAGATCATTTTCATCCCACCATATCCTTCAAGAATTCTTTAGATCTAAGCATCATGGAGAAACAAGTTACAACAATCTTCATGCAAGCATGTGTTTATGATTGATTTGTTTATCTCTTATCATGTCATGTCATGTCCTTTTACTGCATCAACACTTTTGATCACATTCAAACACCATTGCATCATCAACCATCATTAATTACATCAAGCTTGAGGTATAATATTCAATATTATACTTTAGAGATTTCCTTCTAATTTATCAAATTCATGTTACAAGTGTGGTTGTCATTGCACCAAAAGATAGACCTATTAATGCCCAATACAACCACTAGACTTATAGAGTCCACAGGAGGCAGTTAATCCATGTCACAAACCTGAGCACTGTGTTGCACAACACAAGGAGACCAAGGGCGCACACCTTGTAACAATTCCCCCCAGTGCAAGGGAGGGGTTTGAACTTGTGACCAAGTTCTGATACCACTTGCTACAAGTGTGGTTGACCTTACACCAAAAGATCGGCCTATTAATGCCCAATACAACCACTAGACTTATAGAATCCATAGGAGGTAGTTAACCCATGTCACAAACCCGAGCACTTTGTTGCACAACACAAGGAGACCAAGGGCGCACACCTTGCAACAATCCCCCCAGCGCAAGTGAAGGGTTTGAACCTGTGACCAAGCTCTAATACCACTTTGTTACAAGTGTGGTTATTGTTGCACCAAAAGATCGACCTATTAATTCCCTATACAACCACTAGACATATAGAATCCACAAGAGGTGGCTAAGCCATATCACAAACCCAAGCACTACATTGCACAACACAAGGAGACCACGAGCATACACCTTGTAATAATTAATTCAAGGGTTAGTTCCAACCTAGGGTTTGACCTAGGGAAATCTCTATAAAACAACACCATTTTCCTATTTTTTATGTGTAGGTGGTAGGATATGGAGACAAGATATACAAATTCGGGAAGATCAGACATAGTTGCATAGAACCAACTTTTGTAGAGGAAAAAAGTGGAGGAAAAGGTTTCCCAAGCTCCATTGTCCAACAATTTTTTGATGAAAATTTATGGAAAGATCTTGAGAAACATTGTGATCCTAAAAGTATCTCAATTGTTTGCACCATAGCTCCTAGAAAAGGGTGCCCAAGTACCATTGTCCTGCACTTCAAGTTTAGATTTAAACCATATGTTCCTCTCCACTTCCTATTCCTAGATGTGTACATTATGTCCACATATTTGATATGAGATTATTCATGCATGTTGATTATTATCAATTCACATTCTTAACCCTACATCTTGCATTCAATTTCCATAGCTCAGTTTTAACTCAATCAAAGAGGGAATAGAATTCAATTTGCATATAACCCTTTTTATAGAATTGAGGTTGAATCTATTGATTTCATTCATGGTTAATGTAATGCTAACTAGAAGTGGGTTGATTGGTTGTTTATATGGCTAATCTTGTGGATCCTCATTTCCAATCATTACAAGTTCTATGGATAAAATAAACTTTGAATAATATTAAGGTTGAGTATGAGCATCTCATTTCCACATTCTATGACAATACAAGTGAAATTGACATCTCAAATAGTTCAATTATGCCCTTTAAGATAAATCACATTCCAATTAAACATCATTTCTTTAGAGAGAAGGTGGTTGATCAACAAGTGAATTTGGAGTACATCTCTACAAAGGAGAAAATTGTAGATATTTTCACAAAGGCCCTTCCAAAAGAAATTTTTTAGTACCTAAGGGAGAAATTGGGAGTGATATCACTCTCTTCCAGTCACTAAGTTCTTCAGAAGAAACATGTGTTAAGGGGGAGCTATTCATTGTCTTATATTTAGACCATAAAAAAGCCTTTGCCATTGATGTCATAGGGGGAGGAGTAAAGTAAGGGGGAGAATTTTAGTTAGCGGGGATGTATGGTCTTATTGCATTAACAATTCATTTATTTACAGGGTTCCTATCAATGACAAAGGGGGAGATTGTTAGGATTGTCATTAATGTACAAGGAGAAATCAATTTGTACTCAAAATAAATAGATTGCTAAAGTAGATTGAAGGTAGAAATTATCTTCAAAAGTGTAGAAATGAATAATGATTAAATAAATTAAATTCATTCTCGACTGACCCCACTTTATATTGGATCCCAAGAAAGTTTTAAAATGATACCTATGCTAAGTGGCCCACCTTGAAGCATGAAAAAAATAAAAAATTCACGAGTTTCTAAGGGCTGACCCTTAGTTCCTTGGCACCCTTATTTGTTGATTTACAAATTACAAAATAATTTATTTTTCATGAGGCTGAATCCCCTCATTGTGGTATCCCATTTTAGGGAATTTGAATTTAAAAAAAATAAAAATAAAATTTCATATAGGGTCTGACCTATTTTAGGTGCCCAAGGTAGTGTGAAGAGATGCATTTTAAATGAAGAGTTGCATCCATTAGAAAGGACACATTGATTCTTGAAGTCACCCATCTTTGTGAAGGTATATTTGGTGGTTGCCAAGAGTCTTTGAAGTATAATAAACTATTGAATATCTTTTAGATTAAGAGAAGATTTAAGGAGATATAACAATCTTGAGCAATTTTATAAGAGAGTTTATACCAGATTTGTGAGGAAGATAAATAGTAATTCTTGAAGAAATACTATAGTTGATTTTTAAGGTGGATTTTGAGGTATATAGGAGAAAACTTGAGAGACAATCTTGAGTAGACCTTAGAGGAAATTATTGTAGATTTCAGAGGACCATTTAAAAAAAAAATATTGTAAATTTGACTAAGTTTTTGAAAAGGAGTCATAGCAGATCTAAAGATTGATTTATAATAGACATTTTGGACAAATTTGTAAAACATATGTGAGCAAAATTAAGAAGACAATTTAGAGAAAATCCAAGAAGAAGTTCCTAAACATTCATGATATTGTATTTTGATTGTTGGTGCCTTCTATCTAAGGAGATTAGGAAGTTAGTGCCTCTCATTGAAAGAGATTGTAGTTTATTGCTAGGTTGGTGCCTAGTTGTTGGGGATTGGCGTCTCCTATAGGTTGGTGCCCATGAAAGAAGCTTTGTAATGAAATAGGTTGGTGCCTACAAGAAGATCTATATAGGCAATATTTTGTCCTAGATGTCTCTTGCAAGAGTTTCCATGTAAAATGTGTGTTTGTCTTGTGTTCCCTATTGCTAGATCTTGATGTGTGTTATTGTTGTAGATGGTTAAGTTTTGAAATATCACTGTTGTTCTTAATCAAAATTTGAAAAATTTAAAGGTTGTTGTTATATTGATCCATACCCCCCTCTCATTGTAACTAAGTTCTCTTCATGTTGGACATTCATTTATGATAGAGTTATAATTAGAAAGGAATCTTTCAAGCCATTTGTTTATTGTGTTGATGAGGTAGGAGTTACATGTTAACAACATTATTCACTATGTAGACCTTGATTTGGGTGCTATATTTGGGGTTGATAATATTTGGGGTTGATAATAATGTAAGACTTGTAAATTTGACCATGGCTCTAAATATCTTGATTGTTACACCTCATTTGGAGAGACACTTATAAGAGCAAAAGAATTTGAAGGAGATAAATTCTAGCTTCTCATTTTGTTTCTTGCAAGTTAAAAATATAGGAGAAGCTATTCATTGCTTTGTAGTTTAGGGAGCTCAAGACCAAGGATACTAAGAAATAATTAGATTCTTGTGTCTGGAAATGTGATTTGAAGATTTATAGGTTTGCACATTTTGCAAGGTTGAATTGTTGATTTTGTAAGGGGAAATTTTGTCAAAATTTTCCTAGGATTTATTAGAATGTTGCATTTAACATTGAAGGATTGGGATGAGTGTTGGGATTCTTTTGTGTGTGTGAGATTAGAAAATAAAGTGCTTAAATATATGTAATATCATAAAATAAAGTGTTGAAATATATGGAAGATCAACCATAAAATATCATTTAAAACATGTTATAAGATGAATGAAATAAAATATTTTCTTTATGTTTGAGTCATAATTTTTGTTCAAAAATGAAAAAAAGTAAAGTTATAGGTTCTTCATTTTATTCAAATTTTAATATAAGAAAATTAGCTTATTTGATGAGTAATAAGTATAATATAAGTCAATAATATATTTGTTGGGGTTTGATGTTGAGATGCATTTTGGATATTTGGTAGGTTTGAGTTGGGTTTTATATTAATTATGGATTTTAATATGGGATTAGGGTGGTATTTTATCTTATGTGTGTTGGGTCCTATGGTGGTGCATTTGTGTTGTCTAGCTACAAGAAGGCTGCCCTTTGTGTGGTCCCTTATGATTAATCACATCAAAATGTGTTTGAAGTAGGGCGGTGTCTAAAGACACTTTTTGAGACCTTGTGAGGGAGGATTTATTCTCCTTTGGTCAAGCCCATGGGAAAACCAATTCAATTTTTTTAAACCAATGCTCAAAGACATCTATCAAGAATGCATGGATGTCTATGATTGCGTATGTTGATGTAATAATGTTTCTATAGATGTATCATGAATCCTACATGACAATGTTTTTTCACACTCTTTCATTCCTCTATTATTTAAAAATAGATAATGAATTCTCTCAAGAACCACAACATAGCATATAAATCCACACAAACATGCACTAAGTAGGCTCACAAAGGCTAGTAGGAAGAAGTTAGTTCAAATTTGAAAATTGAATACAAAATTGTCATGTAGGAAGAAGTTATCAAGGTTCAAATTGAAATTTGAATATAAAATTGTCATGTTTAGATTAATAGAGCTATAGAAATTTAGTGTCATAAATTGTATCCCTTAACAATTTCACACTTTTTTTGGCACATACCTTAGTGCGGTTCCCCATAGTTCACTTTAAGCCCATTTATGCTCCATGCTATCATAAAATTTCATCCTTAATCCCTTAATCATCATCAAATGCTAAAATTAGGAGCAAATCATATGTCATGGGCCTTAAAATTTCTATTTCCCTTTTGGAGAGCTCATTTTGGGTGGATTATGGAACCCAACCACTTAGTCATAACAAAATGTTTTAAAAAAAGTGGCCACTTCAAGTGTTGACCTTTGCATTTTATAATCCGGTCTCATTCTTTGCATTTGATTGTTATGATTCTACCTTATATCAAAAACTAACCTTGTGATCCCTATATAAATAACACCTTTTACCTTTCATAGGATCTATCTAGAAAGCATATTAAAATTCAATCTAATTTAGAGCAATCATACAAGGAGCAACAAACTACAAGCTTTATACATTCAAGTATAGATTCATGCTTTTCATTTATGATTATCATGTTATCGCACTAAAATTTGTAGGACTTCCAAAAGAGCATTGCATCGCCACCTTTGTGTGTAACTCCTTGAGAGGGTTTCGTACCTAAGGTAATATTACTATTTCACTATTTATCATTTATTTATCCAGTGGCTCTACAGAGTTAAGCTCTCTTTTCATCATCATTGCTATTATTGAGGTGGGGACACTAACAAAGGTTTGACTCAAGAACACCACTATAATGCAACCCTTTTTCCCTATTTCTGGTGTGTGCATGTTTATATCAAACTACGAGACATGTACAAATGATCAAAGGAGACATTGATGAACAAATTTCATACTTCGTAAAAAATCCTTACAACTAGAGTTAGGAAATAGTGTTTGGACACTTTTTCCTAAATTTTGGAAGACAACTCAACAAGCTCCATACCTTATTTTCGACACTAGGTCATGAAAAAACAACCTTCAAGATATGTGCACCTAACACCCCTGCCTTGCACAATGTGCTCCATATTTCATATGCAAACACATTTTTGTATCTCCTTTCAAGATCTATACCTTTCTTCTGCAATTTTTATTTGTATTATCTATATTTTATCAATCTTCTTAATTTAGCCTTCTTCAGCCTAGTTCATTGTACACACAACCAATCAATTCCAATACACATCCAATAGAAAAAGTATGATTTGAGGTGTGGCTCTTCCTAGTGGATAAAAAACCAAGCACACCTACACCTACTAATGTTGTATGGTAAAATAAGGAATTGATCCTATGTTAATATAGGATCACTTTTCCTAGATTTTTTTTGCTGAACCCAACTTAGCTTACACCTACAATTACTCTGATTCATTTTCATTGCATTCAAGTTACTTGCTAAGATCTGATCTAATTTATTGATTAGACAACTACATTGATTTATTGATTAGACGTTTCTATTTATTATGCAACATATGTTATAGTCTAAAAAGAAAATTTGTTTCATTGAATATCTCATTGTATGCTCTATTAGTTGATTAATTTATTAGTTCTACAATAAAGATATTCCATAGATGTGATGGTGGCTTAGTTGTTCTTATGTCACTCTATCCCTCTCTTGCGATTCTTCCTACACATAAGGACATTTTGGCACAAGAGGATGATATCACTAGCACATTTCTCAATGCTCTCCCTTTTAAAGATGTAGCTTTAATGAATCATGCTTGCCCCTCTCCAAATATTTGTCTTACTCATGAGGATATTTTGGTGCAAGACGATGATACCAATTCTTTCTCCTTTAAAGATGAAGCCTTAATGAATAAAAAAACCAATCAAAGTGTAGTCAATACAATTTATGTTTCTAAACATACACATGAACTTGTTAAACCTTCAATTCTTATTCATCTTTGTCTTGATGTTTCTCAACCTCAAACTAAACATTCTATTATTGTTACAGGAATATGAATCCCTCAACCACAAACTAAATGAGTGATTGTTGTCCAAGGTGTTGAAAACCCATCTTGATCCCCTAATTAATTTCTAAACTTTGGAAAATAACTTACTCAAAACAATATATTAATTAAAATGTGGCACAACCACCCTATTATCACACAGTCGCTCACACATACAACACTTGTAACAATAAATAGGCTCCAACTATCCTTCATCCTTATCAAACTTTTCTTCCTCCTCCCTCATCTCAGAAAATCTTGGCAAAGAGTATGATCTTGTTGAGAAGCTTTGTGCTACTTTGGCTAAGATATCACTTTGGGACTTGATTCAAAGTTCACCTACCTATCACAAAATTTTGTAGGAGGCCTTACAGAGGGGAGTTATGCCACCTTCTTCTAGACTGAATGATGTATTAGTTTTGTTAGATTGTGTATATGCAACAAGTTTGGACATTAATTTCTCAAAATGTGAGTTTCCTTCCCCAAAAGTTCAATAACAATAAAATCCTCATTAATTGAATTGGAATAACACACACTTTAATTGTTAATGAGTTAGGTCTTAATATTTGTAGCATAAAACTTTTACCTAAGATTGGAGTAGATTGGTCTCTCATTAAACTTGAATCTCTTTCTATTTATGGCTTTGATAATGTGGGTAAACAATGATTAGGCACAATCATAATACAAATTCAAGTGAGACCTATGAATTTACCTAGCTCAATTCTCTTGCATACATTCTTCTTCTTGGTAGATCTAGATTTATGCTATACAAGTAGTCCTGTCTACTCATCATTGCACAATAAAATTCATATATGACAATAAGCTATACACAATAGAAGCTATAAAAATCTACAATTTTTTTTAAAAATAGAATGTTATGCAAGAAGTCATTAACTGAATTGCAATAAAACACACTTTAATTGATAATGGACCAGACATTAATATTTGTAGCATAGATCTTTTACCTAAGATTAGTGTAGATAGGTCTTTCATTAAACCTGAATCTCTTTCTATTCATGGCTTTGATAATGTGGGTCGGCAATCGTTAGACACAATCACACTACCAATTGAAGAGGGACCTATGATTTTACCTACACTCATCCATGTCATGCCTAATACTCTTACATATAATATTCTTCTTGGTAGATCATGGATTTATGTTATGTAAGAAGTCTTCTCTACTCTTCATCACACAATAAAACTCATACATGACAATAAACTATACTCAATAGAAGCTAACAAACATCAAGAATATTGTTTATAAACAAAAGGGGGATCTAAATCTCCTCTTAACTCTATGGTTCCATCTTCAAACAATGTATATATACCATTTTCAATTGATAGTTCTCCATTACTTGAGGATTCTTTCTTATAAGATAATTGGGGTTCATTAGAGTTTAAACCCTCCATTGTCATAGAATGCAAAGTCTCACAATCTATACCTAAGGCCTCAAAGGAGTCTATTGTTCCATTTGTGCAAGCTACTTCTAAGCCACTTGGATCTATAATTCCAACTTATTTTTCTTCTAACACATATCTTGATGATGATTGAGGCCCTTTAGATTTCACCCCACATGGACCAATCAAATCAATGGTTGACCCTTCTCATCTTGATATCTCAACACTCAATAAGAATCTACATTCTTGCAAAAGGATCAATTCTTCTACTACTATTGATTTTAAATTATATGTAAAGACACATTATGGTGTTGGTTTTAAAATTATTTCTATATTTGGATATAAAGGAAATGGTTTAGGGTGTATGAAACAAAGCATTGAGACTATTGTGAAACCTACACCACACTTTTTTAAAGAGGGTTTAGGGTTTCAACCTTCTTTGTCTAAATGCAATCCATCGTCTGATGTCTCTACTCTATGTCTTCTTCTTATGAGTGGTCAAACCTTTTTTCACCAGAGAAAGAATTACTTCTTACTCCTCATCTCCTACCTACCCAAGGGCATATTTTGTTGAGACATCTGAAAGCCTACTTGCTAACTTGTCCTCTTCTAAAATGTAAGAATTTTCATAAACCTAATAAAAAAAATCTTTCTTTTTGTGTGTATTGTTGAGTGCTTGGCCATTCCACTTGTAGTGCCCCTCTCTTTTGGCTTGGCAAACCTTATATTTATGAGCTTTCTATGTGTGGCTTCCACCCTTTTTGGGGTTGGTCAATTTTGGATATGGTTGTGATGCTTGACTATGCTTCCTGGATTTCTATGTGACTATAATATTTCATGTTATGTGGATAGTTCGAATAATGGTGTTATATGATGCATCTTCGCTCTGTGTGTGTGTTAGATGATTATAGATAGGATATTTTTATAATATCTTGATGCTCTTAGATGTATATTTGCCTTGATCTTACATTGCTTATTATCTCTGATGTTGTTATATGGTTATGATTGATATTTATATGACAATGTCTTCGATGGAACCATATGATGTAATTTATGATGTGATTATTAGATGATATTCATATACAATAGTTCATAATTGGGCTAGTTTATTTATGAGTTTCTTTACATTTATCGATGTATACTGACTTGATGTACATTGCTTCTATGTTTGATGTGCTTGGGTGAAAGGGAAAAGCATCGTACTGCTCTTTATGGGCAAGCTATGTCGCTTCCATTCCCTATTCACGGTATGATATTTTATGGATTATATATATATATTTGACAGTTTGTTTATGCAGCTGCAGGTACCGAGCATCGACTCCACCTAAATCTTCAAGTCTGAGCATGCTCTCCAGCCCAATGGTAAAGTGGATAAAGGAGATATCAGTTAGACCCTTATCATGCACCCTAGTTCTTTGTTCGTCAGGTCTTGTTAGTCGTCACCCTCTGTTAGCTCACTATGTTTTGAGTTTATCGTAATTTGTTACTCATGCTTATAGTATAATAATTTTTGTGGAGTGATTAGTATTTTATCTCTCTTCGTATTTGGGATATGCTTGTTTAATTAATTAATAAATTGTGATTGTGGTACTTAAAGCTTTAAAATATTTAAATTAATTAATTATTTCGAAAAGAGAATTTATAAGGGAATTAAAAATAACAACTATTTATTTAAAGGTTAGTTAATTAATAATTCATTATTGTTGTCTCATTTGATCTATTATAAACATTTAATTAAATATTCCTTTAATAATCTTATTATCACTTATTGCTTTAAAAAAAAAAAATTATTATCACTTATTGCTTTAAAAAAATAATATTATTATCACTTATTATTTTAAAATTTAAATTTAAAATAATATAATTGTTATTTATTTTAATTAATATCTTACATGTGCATGTGGGGGTTACAAAATAATTTAATTAATGTTATAATTAATGGGGAATCTTGCATGATGGGACTTACTTTGGAAAAAGGGTATTTTATTATTGTTGTTGTTTTTTTTGGAAAGCAAGAAGTTTTGCTGTGAATTTATTTTTCTTTGCAAAATGTATCCTTGGGTTTTGGGGATTTCAAAAAAAATTGGGGAAAAATCTGTTGTAGAAGAAATTAGTGAAGGAGTTTGATAGACTTCGTTGAAGCCACTGGATTTGTGTGCCTTGTTGTGAATCTCTGAGAAATTTCAACTTCGTCCTTTGTGTTGTTCTCTTGGTAGTGATTAAGGTATGCTTTTGATCTTTTTCTTCTTGTGCATGTTAAAATTCCGACTTAATCTGAATAAAACCATTTTGATTGTTTCTTTTTATTTGAATCGAGAAAATGTATGGATATGCCTGATCATGGGAAAAGTTCGAAATTTCTCTTTAATTATTTATTTTCATTTAACATCTATAGTTAGAATAAATCCGTTAATAAAATTTGGGTTTTAAGATTTTTGATCTCTGAAAAAATTATTTTTATCTCTCTCTGTGAAATATTCAGGAACTTAGGTTTTAGATTTAGATTTAAATAAGCACACACACACACACACATTAATATATATCAAATTATTGTTACTTTATTCCCGCGACACTGTTTTTTTCATGAAAAGTTTGTATTTCTTACAACATTGTTCTATTTTTTTTTTATGACTGTTGGAGTGTTGAGGGGAGGCTCAATCCCATGACTGTGGGGGAGCCAATGCCCATGAAGTGGGTTGGCTCTCCCCATAGCCATGGGGGAGACATCACCCATGACAGTGGGTAGCCTGCGACCGCTCTACACCGGGTTCACCCTACTTCGGCCGCTTCCAAACTTTAATGTTGTGTGATTGTTTTGTTTTGTGTGATGGTTTTGTTTTGATTTGCTCAGTCAAAATATATATTTATCGTATTTAGTATTGTTTACTGTAATACACACACACACACACACACACACACACACACACACACACACACACAAAAGATTTTCATTTATGTCTCCCAGATTTTGGAATAAAGCACATTTCAGAATTGTGTTTTAAATCAAGTTTTATTTAAGTTGTAATATGATTATATAAATAAATGTTTATTTTATTCTTGAGCTCTACATTCATTCTTATTGTTATTGATTCAATCATGATTATGGATTGGTAGAAATGTATTTAGTTATCATAAAGGATTGATCATTAAAAAGTTAGTGTTATTGTGTAAATGAGAAATTGAATGAATTTTAATGTTTTGAATTTTGGAATATTGATAACTTAATGTTAGATTTGTATTAATGAAGTTAAAGGCATTATCATGAACTCCTTGGTTTTATAGTAGAAATGTACTTGTTATGTTTGGTTTTATGAGTCCATGGTATTGGTTTGTTTTGTCCATCATAGTTGGATATTCGGTTATGATGCTTTAGTTGTATTTAGCTTCCAAAGGTTTGGTCAGTGTCAGAGTTCCTTTGTGCATGCCACTCATTGTCCTTGAATGTTATGTGATGGGCGTCTTACTAGACCTCCTTGTTAGTCGAGTCTTGATTGTTGGTCATAGATGTACCATTTGTCTTGATATTCTGAATAAGATAATTTTTACGAGCTAGATGGCCATTCCTAGCCTAAGGATGTTATTACTCTTTTTTTGGGGATCTTTTCTAGCATGTGAACTAAGCCATTCTATGTTTGAAATCATGTCACCTTGTGTTTTGGATATCATGGCCTTGTGTTTATTTTGATCCCTAGGTGCAAGTAGGGGGGAGTAGCTTCCATTGGGAGTCGGGATCCAAAGTGGTCACCAGGGTAATACAATGGAAGTTTTGTAATCAAGCGATAACCTAATTAATGAACTTGGTTGGATAGTTAGTTCACATTAATTAAGATAATTCTTTGATGCCTCATTTCTCGCAAATGCTCGTATAGGTTTGGGGGAAGTGGAGAAGGGCCTATAATGGCTTCCACCAATCTTGTCTCCTCAAAAGGTTGCTGTGGTCCATTAGTGTATGTATGGGGGTCAGGGGTTGGGAGAGGTCACCAGGGTAACCTAGGATGAGGGTCGGGACCTAGTGAAGACCTACCAGGGTAACCCATGAAATCCTAGTGATGACGCTCTTCCCTTTGCTACCTAGTGGTAACCCACATCTTTATCCTTTCGTGTTTTGTTGAGCTTCTGGAAGTGGTTGGTTTTCTCATGCTTGATGTCCTTCTGTGGTTGCTTTTGGCCTTTGGTGATTGGTTGTTATTTTGTGTTTCTGTGGTGTTCTCTTGTGAGCTTCATATATATGTTTAGTTTATTTGATTCTTTGTTATAATTGTTATGTTGTTTCTCTTGTGAGTCATGTTGGTACCCTTGAATGTCTTGCTTCCGCCTAGTGGGTTTGGCTGGTACCTCCTAGCACAGGGGGTGGACCTTTTGGTGCCACATGGTTGGGTGGAGTGCTCTTCACACCCATTGGGTTTGGCTCCTTCAACTTCATGATCGTGATGGCTCAGAGAAGTTTTGAAGACTATCATTGATGTACCAGATTCATGTATTCTTCCCTTCTTGGGATTCTTGGAGATTTGTAAATTGAGGAATCCATTATAATGTATTTAAAATTCTTATGTAAAACTCTCAAGAAATGTAATGAGAATCTTGTATCCATGCAATAATTTATATTGAAGTTTGTATAGCAGTTCCTTGTTAAGTTTTGAGATGATGTATAACCTCGTGTTGCATCGTTATGGGCCCTTGAGGACATTTGTTAGTTGTTTTAATGTGCTTCTTTATGTATTTCTTAGCATATGTATATGTTATAAAAAAAAAAATCGTATTTTCTTATTCATGGATGTTTTGTCCTCTAGGCCTCATGGTGGGGGATGACACTTGGTATCAAAGCCCATGTTCAAACACTCGGATTCTTTGGGTATACTTGGGTTCTTTTGTTGTTGAGGTTAGTATTTTGCAGGCGATTTTGATTCTAGTCCTAAGCTTGTCCCTTGCGTGTTGTTGTGTTGTCCAGACAGATGCCGAGAGCATGTGGAAGAGGCTGTGGTAGAGGCCGAGGTATGGGACGTGGCAGAGGGGTAGCAGCTGATAATACCCCCACGTAGAGTTCCCAAGGGGATTCTAGCAATCAGAAGTGTGAGATGTCTGGGGTAGGAGGAAATCAATTGCAGTTGTTAGAACAACTCCTTGATCATTTGGGTCCTCGCCAGGATAATGGGGCTCGTGAAAGGTCACCAGTAAGGCCGGTTAATGATTTGTCAGAACATGAGGTGGCATTCATGAGAGACTTGATGAGAACCAACCCTCCTAAATTCCATGTTATTGGAATTGGTTTAGAGGTTGAAAATTCGTTGATTGAATTGGATCGATGTTTTGCTATGCACCCCTTCAGTATTAATACTAAGGCTAGATGTGCAATCATGCATCTGAGGTATTTCGCATCCACATGGTGGTAGTTGGAAGAACAGAAGCTTCGCCTGGACATCAATAATATTTCTTGGGAGTTGCTTGTGGAACGTTTTCGAGCACGGTTCCTTTCAAATCATTGAAGGCAGCGCAAAGCGGATGAATTTCATGATTTGCGTCAGTAGTCCATGTCAGTAGAACAATATGAGCATCGTTTTTATGATCTCAAGAGATATGTCGGGATAGGAGATGATGAGACTATGCTAGTTTTATTAGAGGTCTTAATGATGAGATCAGTGGTGATGTGCGGGTTTTCGAACCAAAAACCATGGTCCAAGTTGTGGTGGAGAAAGCTCGTTTGGTTAAGGAGAAACTTGCTAGGGCTCATGGGTCTCACTCAGGAGGGCAGCCCGGTAATACATCAGTTGGTGGACAGGGTTCTAGAGCAGCATAGAATCAAGAAGCAGGATCTTTTCGAGGATAGCAACAACAACCAAAGTGTAAGAATTCATATCATCAGCAGACTGAGGGTGCTTATTCAGGAAATAATGAGAATTGGAAGAGGAATAAACGTGACCGCAATGATCAGTCTTCTCATGGTACTCAGACCACAGCTAGTAGAGGTGGTCATCAGTAGTCGAGTGCACCTGCTAGAAGTGGCAGTGGTAATGACCGAGGGACAGGTTGTTTCTTTTGTGGGCAACAAGGCCACATTGCTAGGTATTGTCCTCAAAAGGGTAACCAGGGATCCAGTTACAGACCGGCTACTTCAGAGCCTACAGTTGGGGATGCTAGAAGGAGCCATAGGATACATGCAGTGGTGGACAACCATCAGGCAGAACATTAGAGCACTGTAGTGGATACTTCAGGTGTGTTGCACAGTAATTTTGTTTCTGTTTTGTTTGATTCTGAAGCAACTGATTCTTTTATATCATCTTATCTTGTTAAGCGATGTGGACTAGAGACAATAGAGAAGGGTGTTAGGTGGCAAGTAGAGTTAGCCTCTAGGGTTAAAGTCACAGTAGAAATATTGGTTCACGGATATGAATTACAGATTGATAAACTTCATACCTCCGCGGACCTGCGTATCATGCCTTTGGGTTCCTATGATATTGTTTTGGGAATGGATTGGTTGTCATCCAATCAAGCAATCATAGATTGGGTTCCTATGATATTGTTTTCTCCATGTTTGCTTCAATTGTCTTCGTATCTTGAGTGAATTATTCACGTCTTCCATGTGTCATGTGTGTAAGCTTTATGTCTTGCATGTTTTTAATGTGTTTTCTCTATGTTTGTTACTTTATTATTTATGTGACTTGTGTGTCTTCATTAATATATCTTCCTTTAAGTATTTACATGATCCTAAGCTTGGGGGCTTGTACATCCCTCAACTTACTATCAACTTATCCCTGTTGTGATTTTCTCTCAACCACTCTATTCCATGGAGCGTACTTTCATACTCTCACTAAAGTGTGGGGTAAATGTAGTATCATAATTTGTATCCCTTAACAATTTAACAATCTATTCATCACCTACTTTAGTGTAGTTTTCCCTAGTTGATTTTAAGCCCATCTATGCTATATGCAACCCTAAAACTTAACAGTGAATTTCACAACTCAATCATCATCAAATGCTAACATTAGGGCTATATCCTATTTTATGGGCCTTGACATTTATGTATCCTCATTTTGGGTGGGGTAGAGCACCCATCCAGTTAGTCCTAAAATAATCTTCCAAAAACGTGGCCACTTCAATTGTCAACCTTTTCATTTTGTAGTTTAGTCCTAATCTTTGTATTTGATAATCATGACTCGACCTTTTATCAAAAATAAACTTTGTGATCCTTATATAAAGAACCCCTTTTACCTTTCATAAGATCTATCTAACAAGTATATATAATTCAATCCAATCTAGAGCAATCATAAGAAGCAATAGAGTACAAGCCTGCTACACTCAAGTATGGATTTTTGTTTTTCATTTATGATTATCATGTTATTGGACTAACACTTGTAGGACTTTCAAAAGAGCATTGCATCACGACCTTTATGTGGAACTCCTTAATAGGGTTTCATATCTAAGTTACTCTTGTCATTTTAACATTTACCATTTACTTAGTCTTCGTCTCTATTGAGATAAGATCTCTTTTCATCAGCATTGTTGTGGCGGTGGGAACACCAACATGAGATTTGACTTAGGTAAGCCCCTATATAACACAACCCTTTTCCCCTATTTTGTGTGTGTGCAAGTTTCGATCTGATTGTGAGAGATCTATAGATGAGCACAATGTATAGTGACAAATAGTTTCAAACTTTGAATAGAGAAAAACCCTCGACATTAGAGTTAAGTGCAATGTCCAGACACTTTCCTGAAATTTGAAATACAACAACCCAGCAAGCTCCAAATCCTATTTCTGACACCTACTAATGACAAAAGAACCATTGAGATAGGGGCACTCAACACCCTTGTATTGCATAATCAACTCCAAATTTTAGATCCAAGTTCTTCTTTATATCTTCTTTCTAGATATGTACCTTTTATCTGCATTTCTATTTTGTACATTTTGTATTACATCAATCTTGCTTAATTTAGCCGTCTTTATCATAGCTCATTTCACACACACTCAACCAATTCCAATCATGCACAATCAATAGAAGTGTGAGTCTAGGACAATGTGGCTATTCCTAGTAAATTACAAGACAATCTCACCCACACCTTTTAATGTTGTATGGGGAAAGAGGGAATCGATCTTAGGTTAATGCACATGTTAGTCTAGGTTCACTTTTCCTACACATCAAGAAATAAACTTTACTAATTCTACACCCATAGATTTCATTTAGGGCATAGAGAGAGCTCTAGGGATCATGTTTGTTCCATAGGGATGAGTTACAATAATGGTGACATATTAGGATAAGGTAATGAGCTCCATTTCATGTAAGAATATGCCACATGTAAACTTGTATTGCATAAAGACACTTTAATTAAATGAGCCCAAAACATATAGGATAAAGGCATGTGTATGCCATTTTCACCATTATATTTTAACTCCACTTTGAAGCTCATGTAAACTATAATTTTTTTTTCTTCAAACAAGGATTCAATATAAAAATTGCATATTTTAAACACTTAAATGATATGGATATAAACAACAATTTTTGTACTCTCATTATAATGAACATCTTATCAAAAACTTCTTGTTTATACTAAATTTGAACTCTATTTGTAAACCCTAACTAAGCCAACCATTAACCTAGCTCTACAAACTAATTCAACAACATCAATAGAGATCTACAAATGTATGAAAATAACATAAAATAAACAAAGCTATACCTTCACATGCAAACGAGGCTTGTCTCCATTGTTCTCCTATCCTCCATGATCTTGTATTTGATAGTATTGCTCTTAAATTTATATGCACTTGAACAAGAGCCCAAGGAAGAATGGATGTGATTGTGATGATGTATTGCCGAGGTGATTTCGACAGAATGTAGGTATGCTCAAGCTATGTTATGAAAAATGAAAGTAGGAAACCTCTTTTATAAAGACCATCTTAAAAATGGAGGGTCTAGATTAAGATCTTAAAAGATGAATGGTCAGAATCACATAGATGAAAGAGAATCAATAAGATTGAAGGGTAGGTAAAGATGAATGGCTAGGATCACATGGATGAAAGAGAATAAATAGGATTGAAGAGTAGGTAAAGATGAAGGGAGGAGATTAAAAGGTGGGTTGACTTTGAAGAAAACACATAACGAATAAAGAAACAATCAACACTTGTCACATGCCTACAACTTTAGATTATGATGCATGTGAACAAGTTGGAGGGCTAGGATTAGAAAAGGAAAAAGGTAGGTGAGATAATTACATAAAAAACAAACATATATTTAATAAAAAGAGGAAGGGCTATAAAATTAAATAAATAAAATATTTATTTAATTTAGAGAAGGAGGTGGGATCTAAATATTTATTTAATTAATAGAAGATGTTAGGATAAAAATAGTTGAATAAATAATAAATATTTATTTACTTAAGGAAAATTTTAGGTGTCTACACTTGCAAATAGAAAAAAATCAAGGAGTAAACTATAATATCTCTCACACAATTAAAATAAGCACTAACTAGTAAACATAACAAAGAAAATTGGAACATGCAAGAAATTGTTGATTATTATAAAGAGTTTGTGAGAAATACTACAACAATACTCTAGGTGTTTCAATCAAAGCTCAAGAAAAGAATAACTAAACATAAGGTTGAAGAGTTTGCTACTTAGGCTCTTTCTCAGAACTCTATTGGCAAATCCAACAACAAAAAGAATATAGACATAGGTTAGGCCTTAGTTCAACATAGCAATCCCCTTGTTCCTATTGATGAATATAGTTCTATTCTCTTCAATATCTACCTTTGTTGCAACCTCATTCACCACACCCTCCATGCCTACAACAAGATATACTACAATAATTTCTTCACCACTATTATCTACTACAACCTCTTGATCCTCTACATGTATAGGCTCATCTTCTTCACACTTTCTTGCACAAATATTCATTAGAAAAAGAATGGGGCTTAGCTTCTCCCACCCTTTCATCTTTTCTCATCTTTTCTATCAGCAATCCAATCTCCTTCAAGCCCTTCAACGTATCCTTCATCTCATTAATCCTAGCTTTGTACATTATTTATCTCCTCACCAACATAAAAATTCATGATGCCTTACCTGAACAAACCCCATACATTTCCTTTGTGTCATCTCACACACACATTCAAGTACATATCAAATCACAAACATCTTTGTAGAACAAACATTATAGGCAATGGAATATCTATATTCTCAAATGAAGATATTTAATAAATTAATCAATCTATTATGCATTGCACTATTCTTCATACCAAAATTATTAGGCTTATATGTATTTATTGCTGATTACTGTCTATGTATATATTGAATTTGTAGATGGCATTGTAGTGGCTGATCGATCTTTCCTTTTTTGCTTTATGCAGCTGTACCTCTTCCTCATCGTGGCCTTCCTCCTTTTATAACTTAATGTCTTTCTGAAGGGTGACGACCTTTGGAAGGTTGCTGCTCCTTGAGAGTTGTTCATGTCTCTTCAAACGTTAGATGATGCCTTCTCATTCCCAATCGCTGCCATGGGTTATCCCTTAATCGCATTTCTTGGTGCTCCCTTCAGTTTTTTTGTGCATAATAAAATTAATTATCGCTAGGGAAAGTGTTGTTCCCTGTCCTATACATAATTGAATCCCTCCACGTGATTTCCTTTGCTTGCTATCATCCTTGCTGTCTTGATCGCCTATTTCTTGTATAGAGAACCGGAAGTCTTAGAGTAAGCTGATTTTCTTAGGGCGTTGATTTCTTCCCTATGGCTGGATTATGACGCATGTTTAGAGATTTAACAATAGAGTCAGTTCTTTGGATGACAAAACATTTTGCGTATCAGCGTTTCGTCCATGTCTAATATCAGTGTTTTGAGTTTTCTTATTCATTTCTATATCAGCGGCTGCTATGGGAGGCAACACATACAACTCCCCTGCCATTAAATCTTTGCAACGAACAGTTTCAATATGTTCAGTCTTGTTTATGTGTTCTGAGCTCACTAGTTATTAGGAATTCAGCTTAAAACAGACAGTTTAGCGCCACCCCATAATAATACATTTGTTAGCCACATTGAAAGATGAAACAAGTTTATATATCGTAAAAGCTTATAACACACCATTTCCCCATTGCAATTCACTTTTCATACAACATGGAAGCAACATTATATGCTTGGTAAGCATCTAACGTTTTCCACAACCTAAACAAGTAAATTTAAAAATTATGTTGTTAAAACATAAGGTTGAAGGGAAATTATGCACACCCTTAGAAAATTATGACTCTATGAAGTAAAAGGTTAATTAACACTCTAATCATACCTTAGATAAATGTAATATCATTGACAATTGATGATGATAGTGATGGTGATCTTTACAAAGAACAATATAATGCTGATTGCTGATTTTATTATTTTAATATTAAACAATAAATATCTATCACGACATTGCAGTTTGAGAAATTGAAAGCAAAGTAGTAATTTTATTTTTACGGTGCTTTTGTTCATTGTATCATTTATATGTTTGCTACATCATATTCTGAACTTAATTTCTTTTTTAGACTGCAATATGTATATATTAATGATTTTTACAGATATATTCAAATTGAAATCAATCCTCAATTTTTTTTCACTGTATTGGCATACCTCAACTTGAACAAAACCCAGATTGGTAACCTAGTCCTTGTCGATTTCTAAAGACTTGGTACCTATTGGACAGCCCTCTGATTTTGAGTTGATGAGAACTTAAAATTTTTTGAGAATTGGTAAGTTCAAAGATAGAAGCATTCATTTAGGGATCAAGGATGATATCCTTAATCAGAAAATTGAAATAATCTTCAAGACTAAGGAATGGGACAAGTCAGTTTTTGGCACTGTTCAAATAAAAATCGAAGGTAGAAAAATAGCTTCAGGAGTCCAGGAAATAGTTTAATAGGGGAAATTTGTGTATTACCATCCCAAGAAAATTTTATGAAATTGACTCTCTAAAATGGGGTCAAGGATTTTGTGCTATTTATCATATCTTTAAGGGGTATCACAGATAAATGCAGCAATTCAAATTATCCATACAAACAGCACTCAGTTGTTATCCAGCCAATAATACATGTATGTATTGATAAGGCCAAGTTGATAGGTTCGGTGGAAAAGAAAATTGTACAATTTCCATGGCTAAGGACATACTTTAAACCAAATTACCACGAAGGAAACAAAATCCTTTAGCTCACATATGATCTGCTTGATAAGAAGAATTTGGATCAATGAGTAATTGGTTGTGTAAAGATATAGTGTTTATTGTTCCTCCAGCTATGCCACAGAGGGACAGGTATGTTGCTCAGGTGCAATTTTATGAAACAACTACATATAGTTTGTGCCACAGCTATACTAAAAACTTCCCAATGATATTTATTTCTACTCTGCAATATAACAGGAAAATAATTAAAAACAACTTACAAAACTGAACTCCAGAAGTTAAACTAAGCCGTGTACAACACCAATAAATGAATGGAGATTCTTTTATTGATACTGAATAGATTATTTATTTTAGCTTGCTATTCAATCATGAGTATGAAAACATCCATCTGTTGTGGGATCTAAATCACCAAAATAACATGACCTCCATTGTATTCAATCTTCAGGAACGTATCTATCCTTCCGAGCATTGAAAAGAAGCCTCTGTTGACAACCAAAGTTCAGTGAGACATTTAATAGTAATATATTCGATCCTGCCCATTGAAACAATGGAGACGAAAAATAGACATATTTGCACTTACAGTAAGTATTTGTGAGTATGCCTTGAATCCAGTGAGGAAACGGATATAGGTGGGTTTTAAGGATGTTTTTACTGGAACAGCTCGAATACGTGGTACAAGAAACTCTGCAACCTGGATTCATCTTTTAGATAAATATCAAACAAATAATTTTCTTATATCTCCTAACATTTTCTCATCCACTTTCAAGAAGGAAATACATTAAATTGTTGCCATAATAAGTTAGAAAACACGATTAATAGAAATTTATCATCCATGCCCAAATTCTTGGTCTACGCAAGACTACATATAATCCATCTAAAGTAAATTTGAACTAAAATAAGTTATTACTAAAGCCACAAGAGTACAATGCATAATTGAATTCTAAATGACAAGTTCTGAGCAATGTCAAAATCCCAGGTTAATAACTGATTTAAAATCCCTTCAAGAGCAGAAGTCCTCATCAGTTAAAAATAATAAAATATTTTAGTAGTTGCTTATACAAAAGAGAGGCTTCTAGTGCTGTTACCTAATACAAATAAAAATACTTGTAGATTACCAGACATGATCTTAAAACTATCACATGCATACTGAAGCAAAGTTGAATTTCACAACCATACAAAGCCCTAACTTCAATGTAAGTTGGATGCAATGGATTTATTATTTCAGCACTTTAGTATTTGAGAGATGGTTATTATTGGTGCATAAAAGGTCTTGTTCCTAACTAGTTCCAAGTAGGGGACTTATTCACATGACTTAAGTTTACTTAGGTCCTAGGTGTCTATTGATGTGTGTTTTGTGACACCCTACAACACAGAATAAAATACTAAGTATTCTATCCTCTCTTGAACAAGGAAACCTCAAATACTAAACAATGTGACCAAATAAGGCAACCCCAAGGTTTACAAATGTTATACCTAGATAATGCAATGGATAGACTTAGTGAATGATGTGATTTGCTGTTTACACAAAGGGACTTACACAATCATTCAGGATTTTATCAATTCTTTTCCTTTGAATAACGTATGATTTTGCAATGGAGCTCTCCAGCTAATCCTAAGAAAGACTTTTATAAAACAAAATGCAAAAGGATAGGGGTTTAGGAATCTAATCTACTTCTAACAATGCAAGAAACTATTGCTGATTTAGTGAAATCAAACTAAGCTTTGGTTCACCGTGAGGAAGCAACTACACAAAGATGATGCAATCTTCAAGGGGTATTCAAATGATTTTCAAATCACTTATACACATCAACACAATAAATATGCGAATCAATGAGCATAAAGCAATTGAAGTTAACCTTTCAAAATGAGTTTAGACTAACCATGCACTGCAATTTGCAATCAACAAATTATAAATGGTATGAACATGAGGGTTTCACCATGAATCAACAACAATATCTTCCATTCAACCATTCAGCTTAGTGTAAGCAAATCTAAACTAATGAGAAGTAGGAAACCATGCCAACATCCCCAAAACAACACAAGTTTTCACCAAGCTTCAATGAGTTTGCATTTATTTTGGCAAAAATTTCACAAAAGTCTCTTACAAATGAAATGAACAAGCCTTATATAGACTTCTCAATTACAAACCATGGGCCCAGATTGATTCTAAATCAACGGCCAAGATAACTCAAAGAAACCCTAAGTGGAGTTAGTTACAACTACCACCTTATCCACTAACTTTTATTAGATATTGACCAATGAAAAATAAAGTATCCTCCATGGCACAATTTGCGAGCAAGTAAAAATAGATAAATTCGATGCCACCTAGGATTATAACAAATCATCCCCTAGGATTGTGTTCCCATCATCCTTTTCCTTGATAGCAAATTCAACGAACCTAGACATAATGATGTCAATCTCTTCCATTGGTGGACTTGGCGTAGTCCCCACCTTGTACAAAATGATTGCCAAGTAAGTTGTAGTAGCATTCTCTAAGTGATCCTCTAAAATGGAACATGTGGTTTTGAAGAAGATACTTTTCATTTTATCTTTAAATTCACCCACATTCATATCTCTATCATCATTCACTTCTTGTCCAAAAGTTACCTCCACAAAAATGAGGATTCTATCTTGAATATTCTTGACCATTCCTCTTAACTGAATGCAATCCTTCTTTACCCTCTCAAAGATTTCGTTTCTCAACATCAATGCACAATACCAATGGTGAAAGTTGAATACTTGATTTGCTTCCATCAGCTTTGAAGAAGATACTTTTCATTTTATCTTTAAATTCACCCACATTCATACCTCTATCATCATTCACTTCTTGTCCAAAAGTTACCTCCACAAAAATGAGGATTCTATCTTGAATATTCTTGACCATTCCTCTTAACTGAATGCAATCCTTCTTTACCCTCTCAAAGATTTCGTTTCTCAACATCAATGCACAATACCAATGGTGAAAGTTGAATACTTGATTTGCTTCCATCACATTTCTATCCACCTAAGTTTGTTTGGGAATATCCATTAACACATGCAAACATGGAATGATCTTTTCCTGAACAACATTAAATTCTTCACACAATGCAAGTATGACTTGAATTTTGTCTTGAATGGTTACAACTCTCTCATATATTTGTATCAATTCCTCAATGAATTCATTTGCTTTATCAAAAACACTTCCAATCCATTTCTTTGCTGCTTGTGCTGTTAACTTCATTCCTTCCAAGTTTTCAACCGATTCCTTTGAAAGTGCCATAGGAGGGACAAATGCTCCTTCATCTTTCTGAATCGGATTCAAGTGTCGTATATAATCTTTCAATTCCTTGACTTCTACTTTGGGCTGATTCTTCTTCTCTTCTTCTTTTCTCAATCTCTCCTTGATTGCTTTCACGGATTCATCCAATTCCTCGACCTCGTGTTCTTTTGTTGTCGGTCCCAAATCAACTGCCACAACTTAATATTCTTTTGGGGTAATATCCTCTTTTGCTTTCTCAACTTCTGGAATTGCAACTTGCACTGTGCGTGATCCTAAACTTTCCTTTGTAATCTTGGAATATTTCTGTCATCTTCTTTTCTATAGTTTTACCTATCCAACCTAGAAAATCCTCCAAGTCATCAGCTGGATTACTTTCAATTATAACCTTCTTCTTCATTTGAATCTTTAACCATTCTGGAACTGTGGATTGCTCTACATCTTCACTTAACTCTTCATTTTCTTGAAATCCTTGAAGTGCTGATATCATTCCTTTATTAAAATCTTCACTTGGAAAACTCATGTCCACATCCTTTAGGACTTCTTCAATTAGTATTGAACCTGATTCCACTGAGTGATGATCAAGAAGAAATTCCATGATTTGAGAAGGATTTCTCTCTAGGTTTCGTTGTTGAATGAACTCCAAGGATTTGTTTATCCTTCCAAATTATTTGGATCTATTCCAACTCACTTTTGTGATTCATTCTCTGCAATTGATGTTACATTTTTGTCCATTGAAGAGGCTACTTCTAGAAGAAGCGCTAGCTAATGAATCAGTCATTCCTTACTTTCTCATTTTCTGCTTTGGTTCTTCACTAGAAACTTCCTTTCTTTTTGTCTTCTTAGCTTGTGAAGTTTTGGCTATGTCTTTCCATTTCTTGTGACTTTCACCTTCTTGCCTACTTCTTTCTTCATCAAACTGATTTCCTGTTGTTCTTAAGACATTTCATCCTCAAAAGATTGTGATTCCAAGTCTCCCATCAAGCCATAAATTAAAGGGATATTTCCTTCTTTCAACTTATTAACTTGCTGATCAATCCATCTTTGTGTATATGCCACAACTGGTCTCATTAATACATTCAGGTCTGCTATTTCCACTTTGGACCAATTAGGGGTAGGAAGAAGTTTACCCTTTTTCTTCTTCAAAGTAACATTGAACACAATTCCCATCATCTTCAACTTAATCCGGGATAGGAAATAACTGGCAAATTCTAATCATCCTCACTAATAGTCTACAAGACATTCTCTTTCTGATTTCAAAGTCATCAATAGCATTTTTCCAATAATCTTCAACGTGGTATTTCCCTCCATAAGTTTTTCTAATTTTCTGATAAGGATCAAAGTTCATTCTTGATGCATATGTCACAAGGGAAATTGCAACTCCTCCTTGGATCCCTCAGCCGCTTGAGGTGAAGGATATGTTTCAATTGAATTTCCAAGAGTGATTGGAAAAGTTCTCCTGACCTTGTGCATGTTCTTCTGGATCTTGTCATACATGGACAACTGCTTTGTAACTTGCAATATCATTTTATAAGTTAGAAATTTTGGAAGCCTATAAGGACAGGATGAAAATCCTTGCAATCTGATGTAGGTGAACTTGGGAAATTGAATAAACCATGAACCATACCTCTTCACCAACTCCTTAGCTTCTTGTGATAATCTTTTATGGGTGCATCCTTGTAAAATTCTGACAATGTACATTGAGAAGGCATTATTTACACTCCTAAAATGACAACTATTGTGAAAGTGTAGTTAAGGGTAACATTCATACACTTTGAACTATCTTTCCTCGTTCCCAATTGGCCCCTTGTATGTTAATCCTCTATATCCATAACTTCTTGCCAACATATAGACAATGTATGAACTCATATAAAATGATCGGGAACGTTCCAAGTTTCTCAATTGGCCATCTAGATTGTCATTGATTCTCTTGGCCCAATTGATCATCTTCACTCCAAATACTATTTCTTTGACAAAGTAGAACATCCATGGATCAAAGCTAGAAGCTTGAGGGCATCCCATTACTCTATTCAACAAGGTAACAAGATCTCCATATTCCTCTTTGAAGTCGGACCTAAAAAGTTTCTTTGGCATTTTGGAATGATGTCTTCTTGGTTTCAACATGCATTTACTACTGATGATTTCTGCACAAGAGTCAGGCCCGTCATTGTACGTCCTCAATGCTTACTCCTTTGACATGTAGATTGTGAAATTGTAAACTGGAATATTAAAAGCCTCCGCAATAGCCTCCTTTGTAAGATAAGCCAACATTCTACCATTAGGAGCTATCACTTGTCTTTCCTCTAGATCATAATGCCTAGCACATTCCAACATCAACTCGCTACACTGTACTATAGGGGGGAAACCGGTGCTTACACAATCCCATTCCTCTTAATCCTCTTGGCCATCTTGGACGGATTGTACCCATACATTCGTTCTTTGAATTCTTCCATATCGATGTGCCCATGATTGGTGTCTCCAACCTTCTTCCAATTTGAAACAATCTTCGACTCCAAAAGTACTCCTTTGAAATCATACTTCATTTGAGCTTGTCTTGAAACTCCTCCAATCTCGGTACCCTACATCTACTCCTGAAAAGAAAACATAACGTTGAATTACTAATGTGAACATATTCTATGCTAACATTGAGATGTAAGAGGATCATGAAAGAGAAACTTCATAATGTCCCCAATTTTAGCCGCTAGGCTAATAGGTGATATAAGGAGGAATTAATTAAATTAATTTCTTATAAAATCATTAAAATAAATTAATTATTAAAAAGTGACTAAAGTATTAAAATATAATAATAATTAAATTAGTCACTTAATTAAAATGAATAAAGTGTACCTACCCTCTTCTAGAAGGTACCTCATGACGGGTTGTGAAAAAGATAAATAGAAGAGGGTGATTGAAGGAGGGAGACGGAGATTGGAGATTTGGATATGATGAAATGACTGATGCATGGCATTGGTGGAATCTTTGAGGACGCAAACCTTCAACAGATTGGATAGAAGGGCTGGACGAAACCCTAGTTCTTCATTTGGAGTAGGTTCGTGATGGAATCTACATTGGTGTCTAATTTGTGAAGTCTTCCTTGAAGACAAATTTGCAGTTGAGAGGAGGATACTCTAGTCTTCCTAATTGAGATAATCAAGGTTATATATCAGTTGTAACAGTGGTGTGTTGCTTCAGATTTCATTGTCCACGATTTTGACATTTGGTGGTTTGGTAATTGCACAACTTTCAATTGGAGACCAGCGATATTGCCTAAGGAGGAAGGCGATGCCATCTTGAAGATTAAGGGGTGAGATCGAAGTTTATTGCAGACTGATACCAGTGTTGTGCCAACTCTCCAACCCTCGATTTCGCTTGTTATTCATCATTGATGCATCAAATCATAAGTTAGGAGGCAGCAATTTTAGTTAGGAAGCAAGGCGATCCCTTTGAGGTAGTTTGGGATGGACTTTAGTGTCAATTAAGCCCCAAATCAGTGGACTGATCAGATGGACTTGTGCATATAGCAGAGACCCATCGATTTGGATGATAACACTTTGTATAATCATCCAAACTTGCAAATCAGTAAGGCGCTACCACCCAGCATTAAAACCGATTCATTGGGAGGGAAATTGGACAGGTTATTGGCTGACTACATCTTCATCACAGTCATCTCTTATGCAGCAGCAGGACCGAATTTGGAGTGTTTTGACTTGGCATTGAAGAGGCCTTAGCATGTTGGATTTTTCTTGATCCTTCATCACCACATCACAGTGACTCACACCAGGTTCTTTGTATATCGAGTTTATTACATTTTCAGTTGTATATGTGTGAGTCTATAACAGTCATTTGTCCTCAGAAAATCTGAGAATTAGAAATAATTATCAGTCCATGTGTTCTTGAGTTTGTTATGAATTATTGAGCTATTGTATGAATGAGGAGTAAGGCTTATAGGGCTGCACTTTACATGACTGAATTCTGAAGCTGTGTGCCATATATTTGACTAAATGACAAGCTATAGTCAATTTTGTTTATGAGCTCCAGTCATGCTAGTTTCTGTCTACTCTTATTTTCAGATTATTTTGAATGTTTTCATTAAGCTTCTAGTAATCAATGTCCCTATAACAAGCTGAACTGAGAACAGCAAGATAAGCACTTGTAAGACAAGTGTTTGACGAAATTCCAAAGAGGTCAAAGACTGAAATTTCATATCAGAATAGGTGAGGGACATTACAGTTGCAAACAAGAACATCAACAATTCACCATCATGTGATAATAAAATCCTTCACATCCTTGAAAAAAATCTTATTTTCTCCTATTTTCCAGAAAAATGAATTCTAATGTATTCTGATTTTACCTTTAATATTCTGGAAATGACAATTTCAACTTGAAAAATTCCCTAAAAATTGATCTCAAAACAACTTCACTTCAGATTTAAATAATATTTTTCTTGCTTTGAAATCTGGAAATGCTTAATTTGGTAAAGTTATTTGCTCAAATCTGATTATGAATCGCCTTCTTTCCTCTTTACAACTCTTGGCTTAGGGTCTGATTCTTCCTCACAAATTCGCACCTCTGCTGGAGAACTCGCTCTTCTTCTGCTTTGAATGATGTGAATATGACTCCTCCAAGCTTGCATATACAAGCACTCAAATGATATTTGCAAAGGAGGTCAACTAGGTAAGGATTTGCACTTCTTTTTAAATTGCAAATTACTTCACCCTTATTCCATGTTGGCTTCCCCTCATTTCAAACACATTTTGATGTTTGCACCATGTTAAGTCGACCTCCCCCTCATTGCATTTATGTTGCACACTATCCCACATGTTTTCATCATGAAATTCACTCTTCTAAGGCAGAAATCTGACCTCTCTATGGATTTTGAGTGGGATTTTCATGTTTGTGTGGACAAATGAGCATATTCATGATGTGTCCAAGGACTCTAGGGTGCGATTCTCATGTTCATACTGCTTTAGGATGCTAGAACTTGAAGTATTCTGGATTGGTGAAGACATCTTGAACCGGAACGAGAATTTGCATCTTTAATGATCTTTGTGTCCTTGGCCAACGAACTTCAACCTTATCTTCTTGCTTGGGGTAGTACTGGCTTTTCAGGAGGGAAGTTCTTTGCAAGGCTGAAGTAAGAAACCTATCTTTGTCTTGAAAGCATTCTATTTTCTCAACCATGAATTGTTGCTGTATCTCTTCTTTGTATCATCCTCCAATCTTGGAATCTACTTGCAACATAAGTCTCATTCCTTAATTTACTGATTTGGTAGGTCGTGTGTGCAAACATGACTGACATGGGTAGGGATAAATTGATTCAAAAATGAGCTCACAAGTGAATTTCGGGTTCTGGAAACTGCATTACATGTGTGGAAAAACAAGAGCACTAACTTGCAATTGTGGAGAACAAACATGCAACTTCATATGTGTAATGGGTAACTACAAGTTTGCACTATAATTGGACCTTTAGGACTCATTTTCAAGTGTTTTTAGTGCATTTTGGACCAATTTCGGGTTCTCGAAGGCTGACTGCAAGTAAGAGAACAACTGCAATCGGGTTTTAAAATTCCAATTGCAAGAAGATTTGAAATGGGAAAAATGAATGAAAGTGAAATGAATGGATGAAATGGTGGGAAAGGGAGTTTGCCATGAAGGAGAAGATGGCAAATTTGGATGACCATGTATATGTATGAGAAGGAATATTTTCAGCTTGACAACTTGTAAAAAGGGAAAAACTTCAACTTGTAATCAGGTTTGTAAAGCCCGAAATCAAATGAATGAGTCTCATGGCAATTCTTCAACATTTGTAAATTTTGTAAAAAGAAGATTCACACTTTTTACCAAAGGGGGAAGGTCAACATTACCAAAGTTACTTGTAATCGAGTTTCGAAAACCCGAATACAAGTAAATAGGAAAAATGAAAGAGGGAAAAATCTTCCACATTACAACTTGCATTCAATGAACCTTGCTTAAAGAATGCCCTAGACCAAAACATATGAGCTTGGGAAGAACCGAAATGCTCTATAAATAGATGAAGAAGCCACCACAATGTGATTGCAATCAGCAAACAAATCGGTTTTGCCTTTAAACCTCTCCACACAAAATGGCTTGGAAAGATAAGTATTTTTCACTTCAAACACTCATCAATGGAGGACGTGAAAGATGTGTTTGCGATGTGGAAAGAAGGGTGAATCTCATGCTCCAAGACGTGGTAAGAACCAGCAAAAAATGGATCCAAAAATGCCTTCAAAAATGCAAAACGTGTTTACCAAAACCGTTGAATCTCAAAAATGTGGCACCAACCATCGATCTCCAGCAGCATAGCAAGAATGTGGGATGGATTCAAGGGAATAATGCCACAAAAATCAGATTTGTGTGAGCAAGAATGCAGATCGGGTTCTTCCTCTCCAACTTCAAGCAAAACGTGCCCTCCAAAGATGCAATCGGGTTTCTCAAACCCCTTTGCAAGTTTTAAATTGCATCACTTTTTCCTTCACTTGAGCAAATTCGGGTTTCTAGGGAACAAAAGCACAAAAATAAAGAGCAAAACGACTTGTAATAGGAAAATAAAATTCCCATTATAGCTAAAAACATAAAAGACTTAAAACTTGCAATAGGGAAATAAAATCCCTATTACAACTAAAAAGCACAAAGTAGGAACTTTTATGAGAACTTACAAGTTCTCATTAAACTTATAATTTTAAATTCACTTGTAATTTGTCTAAAAAGTTCCTACAACAACTTAAAAGACATAAAAAGCAAGGGGGAAATAAAAAGTAAGTTACAAGTTACAAGTTTTAAATAAAGTGCACTTGTAATTGTTTTAAAATTTCCGTACAACACAAAAACAGAAGAAAACTCCTAACCTGCAATAGAAGGAAAATTTCCCACTTGCAGTCAAGAAGAAAAAACATAGGAAACGAACTCAAAACGCGATGAAATTTGAAACGTGAATCGAGGATGGACATCAGTCCAATTTACCAAGGAGCAAAATTTTTGCCTCGAGAAGCGTGCCTTAAGAGTAAAATCGTCAACCTGCAGTGACTACTCTGAAACCCAAAATTGAACAAAAAGCTAGGAAAATGAAGACCAAAACTCACCAAAACTTGGACAATGATGGCAAAGACAACTCCCAATGATTTGATACTAACAAATGTGAGTTTTGCACCTCGTAAAATGTGCCTTGGAGACAACATTTTGAGCAAAAATTTGTAGGCACATTTTTGAAAATTAAAAAAAGAGGTCAACCACCTCTTGAGGACTAAAAAGACCGCATAGCGAACTATTCATAGAAATTAAGAACCTCGCAATAGAAATGCAATTAAAGATCCGCTCGATCCAAACATGACAAATGTCGAATGTGATAAACACTGGAGTAAGGAACCTCCAATAAACCATATCATATGCTTTCTTGACATCAAGTTTGAAAATCATACATTTTAGATTCACAAAAGAGAGAATGAATAGTCTCATTTGCCAAGATTATATTGTCCACAATTTCCCTCCCAAGCGTGATATTGTTTTGCTCCACTAAAATCACTTTCCAAGGAATGATTTTCAATTGGTTAGCCATAGCTTTTGATATAATCTTGTATACATGGTATTGCACAGAGTTATAGGCTGAAAATCTACAAATGACAAGCCGTTAGACTTCTTTGGAATAAGGGTGATAACCATGTTATTGACATCTTTAACAAACTTATTTTCTTTCTAAATTTCTCCACAATCTCCCACACATCAAGGCCAATGAAATATCGGCAATGTTGGAAGGACAACACAATAAAACCATTGGGGCCTGGAGCCTTGTTCGGGTGTTAACCGAAAGCAACCATTTTGACTTCCTTGAGAGTGAAAGGGGTGGTTAACATTATGTTGTCGTCTGAAGAAACCTTCGACGTAACACAATCGAAAATTTCTCTATTTGCTAGTAAATTGGATGCCTCGCTTGGTGCCAATAAATCCAAGAAGAAACAAACAACCTCTTCCTCAATTTCAGCCGGTTGCAAGCATTCATTTCCTTTGGCATCGATTACCCCAAAGATGTAAAAATCTTAATTGGCAATAAATCTTTTGGCCAGAAATTTTTAAAAAATCGGGAATTGGCAATAAATTGGCAAAATTATTGAACATTTGAAAATATATAATTTCTTAAAATATTCTAAAAAAACACACATATACATTAAATTTATAGAACACAATAACATATTACTAGTTTCCATTATATATTACTGTTATTAAATTGAAATATATACTGTTATATATATTATTATTAAAGTTTATATATAACAGTATATATTCCAATTTAATAATTAATTTAATAGTATATATCTTATTTAAGTTTTAGTAATAAATTTAAAAAAATATATCTTATTTAAGTTTATATATGAAAATAACAGTATAAACTTAAATAACATATATGTCTCTTAAAGTTTTAGTTTAAATTTTAAAACTATTTTATTATTTACAATTTTACATATAAGCAAAAAAAAATTGCAGGTTTTCAAAAACCCGAGAACAATGGTGAATGGCGATGGTCGAGGGGGCACAGTCAAGCGTCGGGCGTCGACAAAAAAGCACCGAAAATCGCACATCAGGCGTCGGGCGTCAGCCGTGGGAACAGGCGCGATAATAATCGCCCTTTTTTTTTCGCTGCCTACTTTATGTTATTTTCGTTTTTACTTTTAGGGCTTTGGGATGGTTTTTTAAGGCAAGATTTTTTGTTTTGGAATCGCAATTTTATCAAAAAAAAACCCCAATTTTTTTGGTAAAAAATCTATGGTCGCGATTTTTTCTCCGATTAAATCGGCCGACCATTTGCCTCACGATAAATCGCGATTTGGCCGATTTTTTGCCGATATTTGCATCCTTGGATTACCCTATTAATGCAATTGAACATGCTTTTGGCTTTCACAGAGTTGTGAAAGAACTTCAAATTTCCGTCTTTGGCTTCCAACCACGATTCCCTGTCTTTAGCCTTGCAATACTCCTCAATTTTGGCCAAGACCTTCTCATGTTTGGTCGGCAGAGCTTTTTTCTCTACAAATTCTTTATGGCTCATACCCGTGTTGATGACCTTCTTATTAAAATTCCCAAGATTGCTCTCCACTTCTTACTCCTAAAAAATTTTCTTGAAATTTGAATGCTTCCACTCTGTAAGTTTATCCTTTAAGTACACCAATTTTTTGTAAAAGTCAACTTTTAGTACCCGTAAACCAAGGAACCTCTTCCCACCAACCTTCCATGAGACCAATTAGATTTGAGCATCTTAGCCACATCCTCTCAAATTTAAAATATAATTTCCTCAATTTGACTACATCACAAATTTCTATTGTAGAGACCAAAACACACAAATAGTACACAACAATGGTGGGGGAGGGGGGGCAGACAAGGGCAGTGCCCACAATGTGGTTAAGGAGCAGCACCCCAGGCTTGTTCCTTGTTGTGATACAGGTTAGGGTTGAGGGTTGAGCCCTTGTCACCAAGCCCAAATGAAGGCTTTCCAAAGGTCAAGAGGAAGAAGACACTGAAAAGGAAAAAGTTTCATCTTCAAAACAAAGGGAAAAGATAAAAGAAAAGAAATCAAAGAAGTTGAAAGGTAACCAACTGCTTGTCCTAGAGTGTATAAGAGGAAAGGTGATCAGGCTGAATTTTTGAGAAACCAGTTCAAAAGAAGATCAAAAGAAATAAGAAAGAAACACCAAAAGATCAGCCCACTGCTTCTTCATCACCTCTTGATACTGTCCCTCCTTCCTCCACTTCTATTAGTGATCCCATGCCGCCTTTTCAAACTTTTGACCTCTATTCTGCACAAGAAATGGGCTCTGCAGCTCATGCTATTGCCTCCATCACTAGTTCTTCTAAAGTAAATTTTGCAGGTGATTCTTTAATTTTTGCACTCCTATCTCTACCTCCACATCTCTCCTTTCACCTTCACCTTCTTCCCCTCCATCCTCTTAGCAGACCATGGCTATTCCATCCTCGACTAACATTTCTACCATTTCCACTACTCCTATCACATCATACCTCTCTCTCCCTTTCTTCATCCCTATCACAATTCCATCTTCTTTCATGTCTCACATCACCCTGAATCATGCGAAGGAGGTTGCAATTGACTTACTCGTAGAAGTTAGTAAGCCCTTGTCTATAGGTAGTCTTATTTTGAAGAAGCCGCTATCTGATGTAAAATTGGAGCTGCCATCCTTGGAAGAAATTGATAGGGTCTTTGAAGAATTACAAGACCAGGAAGATACCCAAATCTGAGTTACTAGGTTCGCCTGTTTTGGTCCATGCACCCCAACCAGGTTCGATTGGGTTCAGGTTTGCTTGGGGGTTCGTCTGGGTTTGCCCTGGGTATGTACCCAGGGGTTTGGGTTCGCCAAGTACGAACTTGGGTGTATCCAAAGGTACTGAGCACCAAAACATAACAAAAACAGACATTTTTGACCTTTTTTTGCATCCAAAAACTCTAAAATGTCCCTAAAATCACACCTTCTATTGTGGGGTTTTCCTCACGCATTGATCAATGATGAAGTAGCATACTATTAAATGTTTTTCTTTTGCCATTTTGCATTGTTTCATCTTCCAATTCAATTCTGAACTATCAATTGGCATTTGGCATTGATCAATAATGAAGTATCATGCTATCAAATGTATTTAGTTTTATAATTTTGTATATTTCTTTAAATTTATATATATATATATATACATATATATATATATACATATATATATATATATATACATATATATATATATACATATATATATATATATACACACACACACATATATATATACGGACAAATCCGACCCATGAACCCAAAGGGCAAAAAAAAAATTGCCCGAACCCGAACTAGTAACTTAGACCCAAATGAATATTTTTCCCCTCATGCACGAGAGAATCTCATTGTTATTGAAAACACACTAGAATATGAGGATACTGAAGAAATGCAAGATCAATATGATAATCTGCTTTAAAAGGAAGAACAAATAATTGTTACAGAAATTCCTCCTAGCCAGCAAAAGCAAGAGCAACCACTGGATACTTTAAAACAAGGTGAGGGTGCCATAAACAAAGAGGCTAGTCAACAAGAGGTTCTACGTTCTCCCTCACCTCCACAACACACTGATGATAGATCTGCAGCTCCTGAATGGTTACACATATAATTGGAGCAGAAACAACATATAATTTCCTCAATTTGACTACATCACAAATTTCCACAATAACGGGAAGTGATTAGATAAAGAGTTTTGGAGAAATGAGGAATCCACACCAACTTGCAAATCCAACAAATTCATAGAAATAAAAAACTGGACTAGCCTTTCCACAATATTAGTGAACCCAACCTGCCTATTGGTCCATGTGAATATCCCATTCTTAGGGAGGACATCACACAACTAATTAACTTCCACAAACTGCCTAAAATTGCGCATAACTGCATTATCTTTGTGCAAACCACCGCTTTTCTCTTCTAAGATTAGGATGGTGTTGAAGTCACCACCTAAGACAAGTCTTTCATCCTTTTTTGAATCCAAGAATCGATTCAAGGTCTCCCAAGTATTCCTTTCGTCCTTTGTCTTTGTAGGCCCGTAATTATGAAAAGACAAAAAGACACATCTCAGTTCAAACACCTAACTTTGCAATAGGCCCATGCCTAATAGCCATACTCATCCTCCATCGTGATCACTCTAAGGTCCCATAGAATACCTAAACCGCTCGTGCAACCTTGTGAGTGGATGAACCAACCAATCCATCTACAATGTTTTAAGAAAAAACTAGCTTCTTCCACATTCAATTTGGTCTCTTGTAACAAAACAACATCTACAAACATCTTCTCTAGGTGTCGCTTCAACAAGTGTCTTCGCTCAACTTTTTCTTCAGATTCCACACACAACCAATCATCTTCTTTAGGGAAAGGGAGAGAAGAGTCCTCAACCACCACATGGGATGAGTCCCCTGTCGCAAAAGGCCCAACATACGACACAATAGGCAAAGCCAACCCCTTATCCTTTTTATAGCTTTGTGCAAGGTATTGACTAGTCTTTGTCAACATTTGGTCATTTTTCATGTTTTAAAGAGCTGATATCTAAGCACAGGTCACTTAGAGGATTGCCAACCTTGGCATGATTAAGACTTAGCATTGCCACTCAGAAAACATAACAATGCTTCTTTTATTTTCAAGTGTTTCTAATATGGTGGAGATCACTAGGGAATTTGTGACCCTTTGGCCCATTCTCATGCTAGATCTGCCACTTTCAAGAGGCACCACACTCACATCATTCTAACACTTCCTCCTTTGATGGAGCTCAGTAATGTCCCCTTCTCAATTCTAGATTGATGGATGGAGTCTTAGCCTATTTTGGAAACCCGTAGGCTAATCAGAGACTAAGTTAGGGTTTCTATCTTCAAGAAGGTTTTCAGAGGGGTGTTTGCAAGAGTTTTACAGTTTGCTCTTTGGATTCCTTTTGGGTTTTTCATAAGCTTCAGGATGGTGTAACATGCATTCCAATTAGAGAAGATTTCTAATTTTACTTTTTTTAATAAATTGCAATAGGCTAACAATTGTTTTCTTTGTAGAGTTTTTTTGGGTTTTTTGAGAGCTCCAACGTGGTTTGACATGCAAATTCTTCGGAAATGATTTACGGACTTACTTTTTTTAGGAAGTCACGACGGCTGCTCAGAATATGCTCAAATGGAGAATGGAGTCACTATTTTTAGCAGGTGCTATTTTAAGTAAATGCTATTTTTAGCAGTACAGTTGTGCAGTAACACTTGGGTTCTATTCTCAACAATTTTGTTCAGTAGTGGTCTCTCCAAGATTCTTGGAATCTATTTTGGTAAAATATTATTTTCATATGACTTTACTAGGGCGATATTTAATATATTTTTCGTAAAGTCAAAAAAAGGTGTTTTGGGCATCCAAGCTAGACTTAGAGAATAAGGAAATATTTTATTGAATGAAAATTCATATTTGGCGTCCAACTTTGGGAAAAAATTAAAAGAAGCAAAAGACATAAGTTATATTTTATTTCCCTAATGAAGTGTCCACTTTGGAGGGAAAAGTGAATTCAAATTTCTGGGCTCAAGTCTATGAATAAGACCCTTCTCCCCTTCATTTGGTTTTGCTGAATATTGAGATAACGAAGTGCTGCCGAATCGTTTGCAAAATCTTGGCTTCAGGGTTGTGTGCCTCCTAGCTTTATCACATTTACGAGTTTGAAAGACAACTCCTAGCTGTCTGAAGAATTTCATTCAAAGATTTCTAGTGGTTTTCATAGAAGATTGGTGTGCTCTTTTTGGTGCAAAACAGACCCTATAGCCAAAGTACGTTTCTATTCATCCTAGTTGGAGTTGTTATCAAAATTTTGTGGGTACTAGCTCAAAATTTTCGTATTCTCTTGGCACCTATTTGCTTAGATTTTGGTGAGTTTTGGAGTGATAGATTTCTTATCTCAAATTGAACTTGCTGCCGGTTGCCCTAGTTTCATTTTCAGTATTGGAGTGCGTGCCCTTGCTGAGACCTTGTTTGGTGGCGAGTTTCTTGCTCTACCTTAGCTGCCTAGCTCCTATGCTTCATTTGCGTCTTACTTGAGCTCATTTGGAGGTGCCATGAAGGAGTTGTGAGCATTTTGGTATTTCTGGAGTGGCTGGTTTTTCTGAAAATCAGAATTCATTCTACTTACTTCAGGGCTGCTAACATCGACTTTGACTTTTCTGATTTCAGTTTTCCTTTCCTTGCAAAGTTAGCTTATGTGATAACTTGTTTAGTAGACTGTAGTACTATACAACATTTTCTTCTCATTTTTGGAAGCTTACTTCTCCCACTGAGCAAGTGGAAGTGGCTAGTTATACCGCCAATTTTTGTGGTTTTCAAGTTCTTCAGTTTATTTGTATTCCCCGCTGAAAAGTGGAAGTGGCTGGTTATACCGCCAAGTTGGTTGTTAAGTTTTCAATAATCTTGTAATCCCTACTGGACAAGTGGAAGTAGCTGGTTATACTACCAAGATTTTGTCGTTTAAGCTTTCAATAAATTTGTAATTCCCCATTAGACAAGTGGAAGTGGCTGGTCAAATCGCCATCATGTAATGCTTTCATTGTTTATGCTTTCCTCCCACTGCATAAGTGGTTGAGATGTTTATTTGCTAATGCTAACGGGTTCCAAGTGTTGTGCTCAAAAATTGCAAAAAAATCTAGGGGGATATTTCAAGTTGCATCATCTCTTTGCCATCTTTTGATTTTATCTCTTCTTGGATGACAACTGTAAATGCTCTATATGGCCTCTTGCCCTGCTTGCTGTTCTGGCATGCCACTGATCTTGATAAGCTGGCTGACAAAACCACAATTATCTTGGCATTGACACAAATTTCAGGATGCAATTGACAAAAGGGTGGACTGAAAATAGAGTTTTATAGGGGGTACCCACAAGTTTGGGCTCTCATAGCATATATACTTGAAGAATTCCTTATGGAGTATCATTTGATGCTCCCCTACCTTGTGGGTATTCTTCTATGGTAAAGTATATTGATAATAGGGTGCTCTATCACATTCTATAATTCTTGTGTTGTATGATCAAAATCTATTTGGCTTTATTTTTTATTAATATATTATTTTTTGATGTTTCGATCTTAAAAAATGTGAACCAAGGTTAATGAATATATTTAATAAAATACACTTAGCTTATGTGATTATATCATGAAAATATTCTAATGAATAAGACATTGGTTTTTCCTTGTTCTTTTGCAGCCAAGTGTTATGTGTGAGTAAAAGTTCTAAATTTTCTAGCTGTAAGTTTTTTAATTGCCCTATGGATCAAGTTCTTGAAACCCGTGTAGGAATTAGAAACTGAAACTCTGTAAGTTTAACTACATTGGTTTCTACAATGTCACTTTTGTGGTGCACATATTATAAATTTCCTATTACTACTTTCTCATGACTGATGTCTATTAATTTTAAAACATTACACTTCAATGAAAATCACACTATGCAAAAAATTAGTACCGTGTCTGCTGGTTCTGCAAGAACATTGATAAAGAATTTTGCCTGCAAGAACATAGAGGACATATAAATGTTAAGCGGAGTGAATACGAAATGATCGAACTCTGGCCTTTTGCTTGAAAAAATGCTTTGATGAAGTGCACACCTGCTTTGTGTTGCTTCCAGACATGAGGAGATCAGTTGTTACCATACCAGGCTGCAACCTCAAAAATCAGAGGACTTTCCTTGGCCAATTGCATAGGATATTAGAAAATATAGAATTCTATCACTATCATTCTATGGAAACTTCGAGAACATTTAGGAATATAAAATATTTAGAAAAAGACACCATACCGACAAGTTGTGTACCATAACCTTCTTAATCTCTTGCATTCGCAACTCAGCCTGAAAGCAAGCCATATAACACTATCAGTGTAACAAATTATATAATCATCCTGTGCTTTCATTTCTACTTACAAACCTTTCTCAAATACATTGAATACCAAAATGTCTTGCTGAAGAACTATCAGAAACTATCAGGTATTTGAGATGACATGTTTATGCACAGAATACAAAAAAGAAAAAGAAACAGCAGTTCAAAAGTTAAATGCAATTAGAATACGCAGGCCAAGAATTGCTTGAATATTGCAAAAATAGTTTGTTTCTGAACTACTATCCTTCAGTTATGAAAAAAGCCAGGCCTCCATGGAATGTATTCAAGAAATATAGTTCACCTTAGAACTTAAAGATCTCTCTTGACTTTTATCTGGAAGACACCGTGGATTATGCACAGTATGTGAGATTTACCAAATCCCCGGTATTTTGTTACTGATGGAGACTTATGCAACTTATAAATCAAATCCCTTGATAGAAGAGCTCTGCCGCTAAAGACTATCAATTTTGGTCAATATCTATTACAAGCCTTTTTCTTTGGTTTACGCATTTTTCTGAACTCGAACTAGGTTTTCAAGGTTAGGTACTATTATCACAAAAGCTTGCATCCTTGCTGAGCTATCAACTCAGCAACCTCGTGAAACATGAAAACAACCCCGGAGTGTGGGACCTTGCGCAAGGGGGTTGAATCTTCGGAGAAGGCCGACTTCCTTCTCAATCCAAGTGCAGGTATTGAGCCAACTCAACACTTCAAATCTTACTTCTAAACCTATCCTAATAGCTTGCAGAGGAAAACGGAAGAGAGAAATGCTTAAAATGAAAGGAGGTGATGCACCAAGATAAGAGATGTTTCTCTCCCTGTCATGTCCCCTCCTGGATCGTCATATATATATATGGAGAGAAAGAGAGGGACCTTAAATGAAGAAATTAATATAATAATTACCAATGAATGATTATTTAAAACTTGTCATTGATGTCAAAGTAATTGCTATGTTTGCTTGTACAGTCCCCATATATATAATATATATATAAGATTCAGCATACAGAAGACTGTAGTATATATAGGTCACAACATAAAGACAACTCAGAAATATATATTATTATATACAGTATGTGTACGCACACAGATATACAGCTCATGATTATATATATGACAATATGCAACAGTTCGGTTGTACAATACCCAGTCTGATCATACAGAGACAGTATAATCTATACTGAAATATATATATATATATATATAGACAACAATTCTGATATAGGTCCAGTCTGATCATATCCAGACAAAATACTTTATATTGTAATGTATATAGACAGTATTATTGTCATACCTGTATAAATACATAAACAGAATATTTTATACTCCATATAGAGACAGCCATATATAATACGATGACAGTGGCAGGTCATATTTCATATGTATGCAGATTATATTCATATCCGCAACCAGTGGCAGATCATTTAGAGATAACAAATGCAGGTATATTACGGCAAATTGTATTTTTAATACATTTGGAAGTTCGACATCAAATAATGGATCATGGTTCTATGTGGTCAAGGTTAATACGATCAAAACATAATAGATTGTCTACGTACAGTCATAAGAGTAAAATGATTGTGGTCAAAGGATAATTTCAGTGATTAAACCAACAACGGTGGTTAACAATTGTTAATATTAAATATTAACAAATCGTAGCAAGTATTAAGGGTGTGACATTTACAAGTCAGACAGTCGTGACTTTATATAAGGCGGTGACTGCTTGTATGAAGAAAGGCAACTCTTAAGGGAAGTTGAAAAGTATAAAATCATTTGTGAATTGGAGGAAAATAGGGGAGGAGGGCGGACGGTGGAGAAAAGGTAAGGGAGAGCGGTCTGCGGAGGTAAGGTAAGATACAAGGTTTATTTATTAAATAATATAAGTGATACAAGGTTTTATTTATATTAAATAATATAAGTATATTATTTAATACGTAATGTCATTATCATAATAATGTGTGAAACTCATTAATATTAGCTACCGAGTAATATGTGAGGTTCGTTAATAGGTGATGTTAATTGTAATCTAGTGAATATATATATATATATATATATATATATATATATATATTCAATCAGAACAAGGAGTAACATAATGATTATAAATATAGATATTGATTATAATAGATAGGTAATGAAAGAAGTTAACGTTAATGAATGTAATTAATGTATATGTAATGTTATGATAATGAATACTTTAAATGAACATATTAATGAATGGTTTACAGATATTAAGGAATAAGTATAAACCGTATGTTAATGAATTTGTATTAACATACGTTAACGAGTATACGTATCAATGAATAGTAGGTATATAAATTAATAAATGTAATGTTCATTAATTAATGTGTAATGTTCATACATATTGGTAATGTGTAATGTTCATTAATCGTAGTCTAGTGAATGTATATATATTAATTAATGTGTAGCATTCACTAGTCACTAAACATAGGTAAAAGATATAATTTGTTAATTGTTGTATACATAAGTTTGCGTATTAAGAAAGATTAGGAAGACAAAGGTATGTTAAGAGATGTAATGCATATGTAAAAGATGGAAGATTATATATATCTATGTTAATTAAGAATACATTAAGAATTCATGTTAACACAAGGGATAGTTTATGAACTGAAACTATTATGCAAATGTATGGCTTGGTTGACTAAAACTCAATCAAGAAGAGAAGGATCTGGTCAATTCCCCTTGAGGACTTGGATGATGGAGGCATCACCCAAGACAAGGTAAGGCAAGGGTCTTCCTTGACTGGCTTGGGTATAAGAGGTTATACCCAAGACAGGACTCAAGGTCGGGCTGATCCCCTTTGAGAACTTGGATGATGAACGCATCACCCAAGGCAAGGAATAGACAAGGGTCTTCCTTGGAGGGCTTGGGTGTAAGAGGTTAAACCCAAGACAGGATTCGAACTCATCTTTGATTTCCTGGAGGGCTTGGAACCAAGGGGTTCCAAGAGGGCGAGCTTCATGGCCGCCTAAGGACATCTTGGAACCAAGGGGTTCCAAGAAGGCGAGCCTCACGGCCGCCTAAGGACATACTTTGTATGGCATTCGTATCCTTTTTATTAGATAAAAATTATGATTATGTTAAATAAGCATTGAAGTTAGATTGCAGTTTAAATTACTTATATATATATTTATATGTTTGTTATGTTCTAACAATCTATTCTGCAGGTTAATGATCTCTAAATAGTAGGGACATTACACTCCCGACCCGAAATGGCACAAAGAATCAACTGAAATACCTAGGAGATGCACAAACTTCAGTTGCATGAATGACCTTAACGCACGTATGGAGGTTAGGATTTGCTGAATGTCAAGAGGGGAGAAGGTTTCCCACAGGTCACACCCATAATCAGGTTAACACAACATATATGTGAAAGAAAGCCACAAACATACACTTACAATGAAGGTAAGAACACATACACAACATACATAAGTTGAAGTAAGGCAAGAATGATGATTTCAATTCATTATAAGGCCAATGGCCAAACTTACAGTTGCAGAAATGCAAGATAAATACAAGTCTTTAAGAGAAGTGAAAGAGCATAGAATAGCTCAAGCCAGCAGGGAGAGAACCCTTTACAATGAGGCATAATAGCCTTATATAGAAAACTGGTCGCATAGGAGAGACCATTGGTCAAGGAAGATAAGCCTTGACCCTTGTGTGTGCAGGGAAATGTCAGTTAGGGAATGCAAGGAAGTACATGCACCTGACATTGTGTACATGCAAGCAACCTGGCCATTCCCTGAAAATGCAATCCCAAGAAGAAAGGTACTTCTGGAAGGAGGAATGACTAACATTCCAAAGTTAGAGCATGCAGGCATGACATAAGTAACCACAAATAAGCATGGCTCTGTACTCGACCTACAAAAATCATTAAATGCACCCATGTAGCTCCACAAAAGGTGTACAAGTTGGAAGAATTGTTGGACCATTAAGAGCCTTGAGTGTCGATCACACCATCTAGAAGTGTTGCAATCCGGAAGGAGTTTGGAAGACTTTGGAAACATGGGTCACTGAAGTTGGGAAGACTTAGGAACTTGGGAACCTAGGGGTTCCGGAGTTCCAGGTTGAAGACTTAGGAACTTGGGAACCTAGGGGTTCCGGAGTTCCGAGGAAGAGGAAGAGAAGACTTAGCAACCTGGGAACTTTGGGGTTCCGGAGTTCCGAGGTTGAGGACTTAGGAACTTGGGAACCTGGGGGTTCTGGAGTTCTGAGGAAGAGGAAGAGAAGACTTAGCAACCTGGGAACTTTGGGGTTCCAGAGTTCCGAGGAAGAGGAAGAGAAGACTTAGCAACCTGGGAACTTCGGGGTTCTGGAGTTCCGGGGTTGAGGACTTAGGAACTTGGGAACCTAGGAGTTCCGGAGTTCCAGGGTTGAGGACTTAGGAACTTGGGAACCTGAGGGTTGCGGAGTTCCGAGGTTGAGGACTTAGGAACTTGGGAACCTGGGGGTTGCGGAGTTCCGAGGTTGAGGACTTAGGAACTTGGGAACCTGGGGGTTCCGGAGTTCCAACAAGACAACACTTCATACTTCATGATTCCATTGTTTTCTCTTTGATCAACTGAGGCAACGCTCGTCCATAGAACACATCTTTGATCGATTCTCACTGATGGACCAAGGGTGTCATAAAATGACAACATTTTTGGCGACCTCTGCGAGATGCTTGCATGCTAAGCATGAAGTCCAAGAGCCTTGAGCATCCATTGGGCACTGAGTCACAACTGCAAGAAAGAAAAAAACTTTCCCCTTTGTAACCTGCAAAGAATCAAGATCAACCATTCTGAAGGGGAACAACCCATACTCGTGCATTTCATGGAAAATAAGAAACCTCACTAATATTTACATTGTTACAATAAGAGGCAACAAATGCTTTGACCTCTTTCAAAGAGGAACCTTTTGATGGAGCTGATCCCCCTCGTACAATTGTTACATTCACAATCTAGCTGCAAAGGTTGAAATCTCTTGTATGCATGCATTAGAACACACATACTACTCATGTGGTGAAAGAACACTTTGACATTCACCTTGCCACCATAGGGAAGCCATAGAAAATAGCCACCTGAGACATCCGGGGATGCATGAAGCATACACATAGTAGCAAAGGGGAGTTTTTTAGGAGTCGGCTAGCATCAAAAGAACTACTCGCAAAAGAGAAAGCATCTCTTTTATACAAGGGGCATCATTTTTTCCACAATAGCTGACCTCCTCTTGGCATGAGTTGAAACCAAAAGAAAAGGCCTCGAACTCACATGGTGATGAAAAGTATACCATATCTCTGTCTTGGCCAGCACAAGGGGGCTCTTCAGACACATCAAATTGGAAACTTTGAAGCTCGGGTATACTGTCAAGTTGAGCAACCAAAAGACTGTCAGCATGACCAACATGTTGTTTGCCACAAACGGGTAAACGATTAAATGCAGAAAGTAAATGCACCGAACATAATGGAAATATATTAAATAACCAGTCTCTGTATTAATTCAACAATCCATGTACATCAAGTGTCGAGCGTGGAACTCATACACCTGCTGCGTCCTCGCCTGAAAACCTTTTTCTGCTACCATCCGATGCTCAAGTGCCTCTTTGACATCACAGTTCTCCTGTGCCTAAAACAAACTTGTCTACAAAACATGCTTTTCAGTCTCAGCCTCCACCAACTGCTACTCAAATGATACTGTCTCCCTAGCCAATTTGTCCTCAATAGCCACCCGCACTGCCCTCTCGGCATCCAACTCCTGGGTACGCTGAGCTAAGTCTCACGCTAGTACTGCTTCCAACCTGGTGGTCAGCTCCTCCCGAGCCCTCTGTGCATCCACCAAGGCAACCTCTTGTCCAACCGAGACATACTCCAAGTTCCTCAAAGCGTACCATTCCTGCCTGGAGGTGGCCACAACCCTCTGACACAAAGGCTAGGAGACGCCTCAAATCCTCCATCACACTCCCCAAAGGCATCCTCCAAATCCGTCTCCCTCTACGGCTTATGGCTTCCCCGCCAATGCTTAGCTTCTGGCTTCTTTCACATAGTACGGAACAACCCAACACTTACCGTGCCTTCTCTGATGCCCTTCGGCCAACTAAAAAAGTGTATTGTAGCTCAAAAATAAACTGGGGGCAGTGCCCCCAGTGGGGTCTGGGGCAGCGCCCTCGCAGGGTTCACCCAAAAAGTCCATGGTGCGCATCATTTCTATGATATTTTAAGATGTCAAAACCCTTCTTCTCCACTCTAATATTTTCAGTGTCCTAGCTCCAAACTCCATCGAATGACTTTTCAATGTGGTCGTCGTTTTTTTTTGTTTTTTTTTTTTTACCACCCATCACCACCGTTTATCCCTGCCGTGCCGTGGTATTTTTCCTTTCACCCTCTTTTAAATCGCCGCCGCCGTGCTCCTTTAGGCCTACAGACAATACTGTCTCGAGCCCATACAGAGGTTATCTGCCGAACAATGGAGTGAACCTGTACGACATCTGAGAAGGTCGTACGGTAGATGTTGCTTGTGCGTTAACTGACCACCGTGCGGTTTACTATGTTGCCTGTGCGGTTATAAGGCCACCACACGGTGGACCCATGTTGCCACCATTCGGTGACCCCGCGGTGCCACCACACGTTGGACCCGTGGTGCCACCGTTCGGTGACCCCGCGGTACCACCGCACGGTGGACCCACGGTGCCACCGTTCGGTGATCGTGCGGTGGCAGACCCCGCGGGATCACCGAACGGTGGCACGCGATACCACCGCACGGTGGACTCACGGTGCCACCGTTCGGTGACAAACCCCGCGGTGCCACCGCACGGTGACATGCAGTGCCACCGTTCGGTGATCCCGCGATGCCACCGTACGGTGGACATGCAGTGCCACCGTTCAGTGGACATGCGGTGTCACCGTACGTGCACCTTTTTCTTCTTCTTTTTTTTTTGCCGTACGGTCAGCTGTACGACCATACGGTTTTTTTTTGGTTTTTTTATTATTATTCTAATCTAATTGTCGAGAGTCTTCGGCTCGGGTCCCATGCCTCTGGGATCGCCCTTCATCTTTCTCGGTTTTCCTCGCCCAAGAGTCTCCCGCTTTGGTCCCGTGCCTCTCAAGTCCCCTTCCATCCTCTCGGGTTCCCCTCCGGGCTCTCGGGTGTCCTTCCGCCCTCTCGGGTCCCCTGAGCGCTTCTTGTGGTAGGGTTTCAATTTGGACCCGTTGGTGGCAAGTTTATTTTCAATTGCCATCCGAAGACCTGGAACCATAAATTCTACAGGAACCACAGTCTCCTTCCCGTACATAAGAAGAAGAATAATAAAGATTTTGAAGGCTACGGCCTTCCACACAGGGTTCCAATCGTTGCCGACACGAATGATCTTGGAGTTATCTGCGTCACCGAGGTTTGGGGCATCTCCCTTCCAATATTCTCTGTATTCCGGCAGGTACACCTCCTCTGTTGCTTGCTCTGGTTCCTCTACTTCGAGCCTGTAGCTCTAGAACATTTCGTAATCCTCCATCTGCCAGTGGAAGAGCCCGTTCAATGACCCCGTCTCATCGTCGGAGCACTCTCCTAGTTTGAGAATCCCTTCGTCGTTGGGCTCCCTGCAGCCCCATCCTTCGTTCCTCAGGTCGCCTTCTCCTTCACCCTCGATTCCGAAGATGATGCCAGTTCCTCACTAACCAACTGTGTCCCGAGGTCTATGATAAACTTCCTCCATTCTCCATAGACAGAGTGTTCTTCCAGTTGTGGGTGGCCTTGGCTGCCACCAGCCACCCTCTCCCTAAGATCGCACCATACCCTTTTTTCTTTAGTGGGATTACCACGAAGTCCAGTATGAAGGGTTGCGTCCCGATGGTAACTTGTTGGCCCATCAGTGTCCCGATGGGTTTGATTCCATGCTGATCTGCTCCTAGCAAATTGAATGTAGATGGCCACAACGTCGACTTCCCCAGCTTCCGCCAGGTTTCTTCTGGAAGAACATTCACTCTTGATCCACCATCGACAATGGTATCGGTTAGAATGGTGCCAAGGATACCCATCTCCACAATGGCCGGGTTCCTTCCAGTGTTAACTGCCAGCAGCCTGGGGTCTATTGCAGACCCCTCAGGAACAATTGTGCGGTGGTTGGGAGAGATTATTCAGCAACGCCGTTCGTAATTGAGGCATCGTCTGGAGGAGGTTGTGTACCTTCACAGGCACCTGCAGTTTTAAAATTTGATTTAGTATAGCCTCCTCCGCCTCCGGTCGGCTGGAAGTTCCCGCCGTACCCTTCGCCTTCGCCCTTTCTCATATCTCTTTCTCAATTTCTTCTTGTCCTTCCTGTACCCTTCGCTTCACCGTCTCCGGGTCTGGGCACATTGCATGTCTGGCTTGGTTGCGGGTTACGGCCAGCACTTCCTCTTCTTTGTTTTCCTCGATATTGAGCAAGTTGATGCCAGACTTCGGGCAGGTGGCGTTTTCGTGGTCTCCCGGTCCGCACCATTTGCACAAATATTGTGTGGCCTCTCCCTTCGGGCAGTCTCGGGCGAAGTGCCCCCACTGGCTGCACACTCTGCATTGTACCATCGGTCAGCCCTTGGAGTCGTATTGGATCCGGCTCCTTGTATTGTTATTGTTGTTATTATTGTTTCGTCCTCCCCACCGGTTATCTCGGTAGCCTCCCGAGGTTGCATTGTTGTTCGCCTGGGAGCTGTCGGTTACGCCCGACGTAGTTGGTTGTTCCTGCGTAAGCAATACTTGTTGGTTTCGTGTTTTCATGTTGTACGGGCATTCCCTGGTGGGATGCCCCATCAACTGGCATATATCACAATAGGCTTTCTTTGGGCAGGAGCCTTTCGTGTGGCCGTCCGTCTTACAATTCGTGCACCAAAGCTCCCCTTCGTCGGTCTTGCTCGGACCTCCCTTCATAACCTTCAGCTCTTTCATCATCCTCAGCATGTCCTTTTGCAGGGCTTGCACCTTTTTGCCGGACTCGCCATCGTTGCTGCTTCCCTCGGAAGAGTCATCATCCTCGGACGAGCTATCCTTCTTTTTCTTCTTGGATGTCTTGGTGTCGCTCTCGAGATCCATCGCTATATTATATGCATCTTCGTACGAGGTTGGTGGAACAATTTTCATCTTCTTTCGGATAGAGTGTTTCAGCCCCTCCACGAACCATCTCTTTTTCAACCCATCCGCTGGTTGACTCTCCATTTTCCCCAACAGTTCCTTGAGCCGCCAACTATAGGCTCGGACCATCTCATTCTTGTTCTGCTTTGTGCCATAGATTTTGGCGACTATTTCATCGTCGTCTCTGAGGAGGCGGAATTCTATCCCGAACTCCTCCTTCAGGTCGGGCCATGTGCCGACTTTGGCCTTATCCATATCTGAGTACCAGTCGATGGCCACTCCCCTTAAGGTTGCTGGAAATTGTGTTACCCATTCGTCCTGGTCGGTAACACCATTTGCTGACCATATGGTTTCGCAAGTGCGGCAATGGTGGACAGGATCTTCCTTCTCGTCGCCGTTGAACTTCGACAACTTCTGCTTACTTGCCATCCCACCGCTGGGTCTTGCTCCTCTGGTGCCTTGTGTGCTTGTACCTGGTGATCGTCTGCCTCCGCCTCCGCCTGCTGCACCTGACCCTCCACTCATGGGTCCTCTGAAGAAGGTTGTTGACCCCGAACCGAACAAATTACCTCTCGTACGGTACCCTTGTGCTCCCTCGGCACCGTCGGCCGTACCGTCACCTTCGGTCCTCTCCCTCCGGTTGTCCTCCAAAATGGACAAGTTCTTTAGTAGGTCTCTGGTAGCGTCGATCAGGTTTAGACTTCGCCTTGTTTGTTCCAACAACTCTTCGCGACTTCTTACCCTGCGGTGGTATTCTGGCGAACTGTAGAGTTCTCCTTCGGCACCCTCCGTGACTCCTAGGTTCCCTTCGGGCAACCCTACGACAGTGTAGAGAGTGTAATTCTCTCCGTCTATCTCTGCCTCCGCAACCTCCGTGACACCTCCTGGGTTCCCTTCGAGCAACCCCTCGCCCGGTCGTCCTGCGGCAAGCTGCCTTAGCCTACGCCTTCGTTCTATTTGCTGTCTGAGATTCAACGCTCTTTGTGCCACTTCCCATTCGTCACTTTGTATCTTTTTATTTTTATTCTTATTTAGTATATTTGGCATAAATCACTTCTGTACATAGCAAGCACACACCATGTACACAAAAGAAACTTTTTTTTTATTATTTTGCCTTTCGGCCACGATTTATATCAACAGTGTGTCAGGATTATTAAAGGGTTCAATTTCCCCCTCGCCTCTTACCATCACGCTCTGCGTCCCACGCCAATTGTTCTGTTTGCACGTCGTCAGCCTCTGGGTTAATCTCACCAACGGGTAGGCCCATCGTGTCCGTATGCCATCTGCTCCTTCCTTTCCCGAGTATGTCTAGGCAACGGTGCCAAATGTTTGCCACATACGGGTAAACGATTAAATGCAGAAAGTAAATGCATAGAACATAATGGAAATATATCAAATAACCAGTCTCTGTATTAATTCAACAGTCCATGTACATCAAGTGCTTATAACATTAAACCCCAAATACCACTATCATGATGCCACTACGAAGGAACGGTATGCAATATATAATACCCGAAGGGGTGCGACCAACCGTCGCGTCCAATTGCCCTTCGGGACGACTAACTAACTGACCACTGTAACTCATTATTACGGACGACAACATAACATAATGATTATTCCTAGCAGCACATGTTGTTGCTCAACATCATCAAACTTGGTATGTTGGTCCCAAGTGAAACATTCAAGCTCAAGCACATCATCCGTAATGCCAAAAGAAACATCTTCACCTTGAATGAAGACTTCATATTCAACGTCATCACTTTCAGGGACAGGGGAGAACCAACATACATCATAATCACTTGTGCTGATATCCAACTCATCAGCACAAATCTCAAGTTTATGAGAAACCTCACAAAAAGATCTAAAATCTTCAGATTGTCTCTTTGTTTTTGTTTCCTCCACCTGGCAACAGAATGCAACAACCTCAAGTTCATGGCACAATCCATCCACCATGCAATCTGCAACAAAATCATTACCCCTCGTGCCCTCCTCAACACTAGCTTGTTGCTCCAAAGCTACCACCGGGGGAGGTGTAGACATATCCTTCTCCTCGTGATCAATAAAGAAAGGGAGATTGTCAAATGAGAGGACAATGTCATCCCCTTTACCTTCACACTCCTAATGTTCAATGACCTGCTGCTGCAGCTGATTATTCTCAAAATCCTCCTGCAGCATCGCTGATTCTTCCTCCTTTAGAGCATATGAAGACTCACCAATGGCTGATTGAACCCCTTCCTCATGATGAGGATGGGAACCATCTGTCCTCCATACAACAGGTCCGCCCTTAAAAAGGGAGATAGCATCAGGAAAGGGCCTAGGTGGTGTGGCGTTTTGCAAGAGGCACCGAGGAGAAGGCTTCCCTTGAAACTTGGAATTTTAAAACTAGGGGGGTTAATTGAAAACTTGAGAGGTCTCCCCTACTTGAAGTTTGGGATTTCAAACTTAGGAACCCTAGGGGCAAAAACCTCCTCCTGTATGAGCCACATCTCTATGGCTGCTAGTTGCTTAATTTCTTTCTTCCTAGCAGAGGCAAGTTGCCTTGAAAGGAACTCCTCATGTTGTCTTTGGGCTCCCATCAGTTGTTGTTGAAGCTGAGCCTGATAAGCAAGCTGACCCTGCTGCAAATCCCACTCATGTTGCCTCTTGAACTCCTCCAGCTGCTTGGTGAAATCAAGCAACACACTTTTGAGTTCTGCAATTTGAATTTTTTCATCATTTTGGGGCTGGTTGGGCTGCTAAGAAGATTGAGTAGGAGTGGGTGGTTGGCAGGCATTAGGAAAGTACCCACCTACTGCTAAAGTGAAGTTATTTGGCTTGAAACTAGGACTAGTCCTAATTCGGTCCCATTGGTAAGGAAGGGAAAAATGGTTGGAATTCTCATAGAATGGGGGTGAATAGAAGTTACACCCATGATATGAACTTATTTTAAAGCATTTGAAAGAGATGGAGCTTTTTTAACAAAATGCTTAAAAGAGCATACGAACCCTCTCAACCAAAGACTGATAACATACCACAAATCCACCAAATGATTGCAGAGTCGCCGGGTGCTTGAAGATGTTTCCTCCAAAGGCTTGATGAACTGAAGAACACACCGAATCTTCGGTTGGCTTGGGCTTAGGACCGCATGACCAGTAGATTTCCTCTTAGAGTCGCCAGGTGTGCCAAATGTTGCCTCCAAGGCTAAATACAGTGAAGAACACACCAAGTCTTCAGCTTGATGAAAGATGAGTCCCACCGGGCGTGCCAAAAACTGTTATCACAAAAGCTTGCACCCTTGCTGAGCTATCAACTTAGCAACCTTGTGAAACATGGAAACAACCCTGAAGTGTGGGACCTTGCGCAAGGGGGTTGAATCTCCGGAGAAGGATGACTTCATTCTCAATCCAAGTGTAGGTATTGAACCAACTCAAAACTTCAAATCTTACTTCTAAACCTTTTCTAACAACTTACAGAGGAAAGGGGAAGAGAGAAATGCTTAAAATGAAAGGAGGTGATGCACCAAGATAAGAGATGTTTCTCTCCCCACCCGAAATGGCACAAAGAATCAACTGAAATACCCAGGAGATGCACAAACTTCAGTTGCATGAATGACCTTAACGCACGTATGGAGGTGAGGACTTGCTGAATGTCAAGAGGGGAGAAGGTTTCCCACAGGTCACACCCAGAATCAAGTTAACACAACATATATGTGAAAGAAAGCCACAAACATACACTTACAATGAGGGTAAGAACACATACACAACATACATAAGTTGAAATAAGCCAAGAATGATGATTTCAATTCATTATAAGGCCAATGGCCAAACTTACAGTTGCAAAAATGCAAGATAAATACAATTTTTAAGAGAAGTGAAAGAGCATAGAATAGCTCAAGCCAGCAGGGAGAGAACCCTTTACAATGAGGCATAACAACCTTATATAGAAAACTGGTCGCATAGGAGAGACCATTGGTCAAGGAAGAGAATCCTTGACCTTTGTGTGTGCAGGGAAATGTTAGTCAGGGAATGCAGGGAAGTGCACACACCTGACATTGTGTACATGCAAGCAACCTGGCCATACCCTGAAAATACAATCCCAAGAAGAAAGGTACTTCTGGAAGGAGGATTGACTAACATTCCAAAGTCTGAGCATGCAGGCATGACATAAGTAACCTCAAATAAGCATGGCCCTGTACTCCACCTGCAAAAATCATTAAATGCGCCCCTGTAGCTCCACAAAAGGCGTATAAGTCGCAAGAGTTGTTAGAGCATTAAGAGCCTTGATTGTCGATCATGCCATCTCGAAGTTTTGTAAGCCGGAAGGAGTTTGGAAGACTTCGGAAACATGGGTTACCAAAGTTGGGAAGACTTAGGAACTTGGGAACCTGGGGTTTACGGAGTTTTGGGGTTGAAGACTTAGGAACTTGGGAACTTGGGAACTTGGGGGTTCCGAAGTTTCAAGGAAGAGGAAGATAAGACTTCGCAACTTGGGAACTTTGGGGTTTCGGAGTTCTGGGGTTGAGGACTTAGGAACTTGGGAACCTGGGGATTCCGGAGTTCCGAGGAAGAGGAAGAGAAGACTTAGCAACTTGGGAACTTTGGGGTTCCGGAGTTCCAGGGTTGAGGACTTAGGAACTTGGGAATCTAGGGGTCTTGGAGTTCCGAGGAAGAGGAAGAGAAGACTTAGCAACCTGGGAACTTCGGCGTTCCAGAGTTCTGGGGTTGAGGACTTAGGAACTTGGGAACCTGGGGGTTTTGGAGTTTCGAGGAAGAGGAAGAGAAAACTTAGCAACCTGGGAACTTCGGGGTTCCGAAGTTCCGGGGTTGAGGACTTAGGAACTTGGGAACCTGGGGGTTCCGGAGTTGCGAGGTTGAGGACTTAGGAGCTTGGGAACCTGGAGTCCCGGGGTTGAGGAAGAGAAGATTTAGGAACTTGGGAACCTGGGGGTTTCGGAGTTCCGAGGTTGAGGACTTAGGAACTTGGGAACCTGGGGGTTCCAGGGTTGAAGACCTAGGAACTTGGGAACCTGGGGGTTCCCAAGTTTCGGGGTTGAGAATTTAGGAACTTGGGAACCTGGGGGTCCCGGAGTTCCGGCAGAGCTGGTCCATAGAACATATCTTTGAGCGGTTCTCACTGATGGACCAAGCGTGTCATAAAATGACAACAAGTACCCATAATTTTTCTACTTTATCTAGAGCTAGGGTTCATCAGAGTTCCAGTCCTCTAGCTTTGCACAAGGATTAACCCGGGCTTTATGTTAGTCCTGGAGAGTATGCAGGTCACTGATATGTACCATCTGGGCTTTTGCACTATGGAATCTGAAAACATGATTTTGATCACGTTGCCCAAAGGAAATACCCTTATTGCCAATGCTGCAGCCAAGAAAGAGGCTTTAATAGGCTTTCTGCAAGGGATCTTTCTTTTACTGTTCAAAAACCTCTGTTTGCTCACATCTAAAGTGAACAGCTGCCAATGTGTTTTACACTCCAAGGATTCAAGTGGGGCTATCTGAATAAGAGTTGAAGCACACAGCAATGCATTGACAGCAACAATAAAAGATAGCCCAGCTTTGCATTGACTTAAAGATGCTTGTTTTTAAGAGCAAAGAAACATGAAGGGAATCTACCTAGTAACTCCATGCATGTCTTCCAATTCTAAAAATGTAATGACCCTTAATTAAAATATTCATCAAATTGCTCATATCTAGAATAATGCAACGGATATAAAGCAAAACATACTTACAAATTACTTAGATGTGAAACACCCACATAAACTAAACAGTTCTGAACGTATGAATTGGCTGGAACAAAGTATTTGCTTTAATTATTTGTTGATAACTGATAAGAATGATCTTAAATATAATCAAAACAATATTCTAAATTCCAAAATCCATTGAGTTTGTGTAATGGCCCACTTTTGCCAGTGCTAAATATAATTAATTACGTTATTATTTTTGTCTTAAATTATTTTAAGACAATTAATCGTTAATAAATTATTTAATATTGCGTGGCTTTTGAAGTTAACATTTTAATATTATTAAAGTCACATAATGTTGCAAATATTAAATTATACTAATTTAATATTGAACAGTTGTCAACAAATTTATTATAAAAGGTGGTGGAAGAAGGTTACGGGAACCATATAGGAAATTCTATGAGCAAGATATTTCTGCAGAAGGAGATTGGAGGACGGAAATCCTCGAGGCTTCTCAGAGAGTTGGACAAAAATGCAATCTCTCTACCACGTGGATTCACTTCAGGATTCATGGTTGTTGGTGATGGAAGATATTTAGTAGGTTTTCAATAAGGACAATTTCAAGAGATTTGGTATGACTACAAAGATGAATTGTTTAGAAATGATTAACCGGAAATTATCATAATATCAGAATAAATATTATGGCGAAGAATAATTTTATATAGCTATTGTGAGGGGTTGATTTATTTTTGGCTTTTCATGTTTAATCAATGATAGAAGCCAGGTTGATGGCCTCAAAAGTTTGGATGCATTTATTGAAGAAGGAAATATTATTTTATGCTTAATTAAGTCCGGCATTGGAATAAAGGTATTTGGAGCTATCTCCTTGTATGGTATTTCAGTAATGTTTATTGGTGCTGCCATAGTGAAATATTTTGGGTGAATCGATTAAGCCAATTATTTCATTCATTGGCGTGATTGAATGAATAGTTATGTTGCTGGCCATGTAAGGGGTGGAAAATCTACTTGAGTTCCTCTTGAAGGCATATACAATCTTAACCGTGGAATGATTCTCTGCTTTTTGGTCATGGTCAATTCTATGCATGATAAATTAAGGGGTTCTCCAATTACAATTTTAGATGTGTGCAAACTTTTATTTGGCAGAAGATTCCTTATTCTATGTAGGAAACATTTGTGAATGATTGCTTTTAGTATTGGGAACTGGCGTTGTTGTGCGTGGTTTTTGATTTGGTGATTGGTTACAACCATTTCACCCATTGGGCAGAAACTCTCATCCTTGGTGCAAATCTTCGATGGGTCTCCTATAGCTCTACTGGGGAAAGATATGTATTGCGATCTGTCTACTTGTCTAGTGCTTATGGGAATTAAATCTTGTATAAAGTCTCATTTATATTGGGCACCTCCTTATATCATATGATAATGTAGTGGACACCCTAGAATGCCCAAAAACTAACCCCACTGCTGATAGGAATTTAGTCAAACAGTTTGCAGCCAACTCCTCATTCCTCCGTTTAATGTTTCAATGTTTTTTTTTGTTTTTAAGTCTTTACATAGGTATGAAACCACATAACATGAACTAAAAAGAATTTACAATAATAGACAAGCTGGAAATTGAACTACTGCTGTTATAATATTATTTCCAGAATTAACAAAAATCAAATACATAGCAGGTTATTTTCAACTCACTAAATACTCCAGCATTTTGACATAATGTTCCAACCAAAGTTTCTAATTCTGCTGCTACAGTAACATGAATAGTGCTACATGAATAGTGCCAGGTGAATAGTGCCATGTGAATAGTACCCGCGGGAATAGTGCCGCGTGAATAGTACCCACGTGAATAGTGTCGCGTGAATAGTACCCACGTGAATAGTACCCGCGTGAATAGTGTCGCGGCCTGTAGCTGGAAATGCAACCAAATAATGCTGCTGCTTGTCGCTGGAAAAGCACCCAATCTGCCTGTAAATGAAGCTGATAGCAAAGGATTCCAAAGGCCAAACCCCAAGGGAATGACGTCTAGAATGTCACAAGAGAGGATAGACGTCCTCTAATGCCAAGAACGGATCTGCAACTCACACACCAAATTCTTCTCATATTCCACCTCCTCAATGAAACCACAAAAGCTCCCTTTTATTCTTTCTCCAAGGGGCGACCCAACTCACTCAAGCAATGTGGGATAAAACATGTTCAATATAAAACATATTAAAATATTCACTTATGTCTCCCTTGGTTGCCCCTTTGATTTACACATATCTCCATAAAATAAATATTAAAGTAACACTTTAATATTTTACAATTAAATTAAATGTTACTTTAATAAAACTTCAGGCATTAAAATATATTAGCAATCGGACTCTGAATAGCGTGAGTGATAGCTCGTCGGAAAGCTCTCGCCAAGGAGTATCAAATCCAATCACCAAAACTAGCCCCTGTTGTGTCCTGCTGACTTACTAAAAATAGTAAGTATGCCTGAAACTAAGTAAATCAACTTCGTTTTGGCCCAAACTGGAAATGACTAGGCCAAAACACTCCAGGATCCCTTTAAACCCTTCGTTAGCCCTCGGGACCATGTAGAGCTAGGCTAACGCACATATACTTGGTCAATCTGCTAGCGTGGGGACATTACAGATAACGTGACGAGTTGAATCTTCTTCCTACCTGTTGTGACGTTTTCACACATCGCCCCATTGCAAATGGGGACCCATGTTTTTTTTTGCTTTTTAGGGTTTGTTCTTTAGGTTTTTTAGGGTTTTGTTAGTTAGCCTTTGCATTTTGAGTGCTGTCGGGTGATCACATGGATAAGCAAGTCCGGCTTGAGTGAAGTCCTGATCCTGAAATTTGGCTAAGTCTGGAATGTCCTGATCCTGAAATTTGACTAAGTCTGGAAACTGAGAAACCTCCAAAAACTAGATTTTGCAATATAACTCCTGGAGGTCTGAAACCACTCTCAAACATCCTGAAAGTATATATGGAATATAACTTAAAGTATAAGACTTATACTTAAATGTTATATTCCATAAAATTTATCCTGATAGAGAGTTCGAAAAGTCAAATTTCGCTCCTGTCCTTCACCGAGGATCCAGAGCGAATTTCGCTCCTGTCCCTCCCAGGAGGACCAAGGCGAAGCGCTCCTGTCCCTCACCAAGGGACCAGAGCGAAAATGCTTAGTTGAACCATTCCTGACCTTGTTTGGACGAATTGAGACATCAAAGGCATGGTGAAGGACGAAATGAGCATGATAGAGCATCCAGACTTGATCAAAAACAATGAAATGATGAAGTTTTTGCCTAGAAGGTCAAATTCGCTCCTGTCCCTCACTGAAGGACCAGAGCGATTTTCTTTATACGCACAATTTTAGACCTTTTTTGGACATTAACTTTTATTCATAGCATTAAGTAAGATGATATCTTCCTTAGCCAAGACTTTTTTTGATGAAAATTGTAACGATTTGGCCTAGAGAGCAAATTTCGCTCCTGTCCCTCAGTGAAGGACCGGAGCTTAAAGTCAAATATTGCTTTGTCCTTGCAGGATTTTGACGACTTGACGATTTGAAGAGGTCCAAGGAGATGCATTTTATCAAATGAATATAACTTGAAGTACCTTCGTGAAGGAGAATGACCCAAGATGTAAAAATCGCTCCTGTCCCTCAGGCAGGGACCAGAGCGATTTTTGTCTTAGACAAATTTTTTGCCAAGTTTGAAAGATTTCCAAGGCATGGATGAGTGAAAAGGTACATTACGAATCCGTTGAAGATAAGTTTTGAAGCTGATAAATTGAAATGATGCCTACAGGACCAAGATCGCTCCTGTCCCTCTCCAAGGGACCAGGGCGATATAATGATAATATTGCCTCTTCTTCAAATTCAAGATACTCTAAGACGGAGAACAAGGTGGCAAGGACGTTTCGAGGCATCTCAATCAAACACAAGGCATCAAAGGTCGCAACATTAAAGGATTTACACCAAGACACCTAGGTTCGCTCCTGTCCCTCAGGCAGGGACCAGAGCGATATTTCCATAAAGGCATAGATTTCAAAAGTCAAACAAGTATCAAGTGATTAAGAAGGATCAAGGGACTTCATCTTACATTATGAAAGCGATGGCAAGTGGATGGAAACAAAGACAAGCTCAAAATCTTAAAGTTCGCTCCTGTCCCTCTCCAAGGGACCAGAGCGATATCTATTATACTTGCCAATTCATGTAAAATTCATGCCGAGTCAAGGTTTTGTAGGATCACACAAGGTCTAAGGCGTCTTAACAAGGTGATATGCAAAGGTGTCGAACGTCAAAGTATACCAATTTGAATAAGAAAGTTATATCGCTCCTGTCCTTTGGACAAGGACCAGGGCGATTTTTATTAAAACCTTCATTTTCCTTCAAATGCATGTCAAGGCAAGTTCACACAAGATCAAGGACGTCCTTTAAGAGGCAATGAACGAGGAACCAAGGTTGAAAGATAACGCATTTTGGCTAGAGCTTTAAGATCACTCCTGTCCCTCTCCAAGGGACAAGGGCGATGATCCTTCCAAACATCTAAATGCCTCATAAAAGTCAAGTGATACAAGCGTGGAGTAAAGAAACAAGGTTATTATTCGCCTCGTGATGGAAATTTGAGATCAAAGATGCAAGATCAAGGAGAAAACACTAGGATCGCTCCTGTCCCTCTCCAAGGGACCAGGGCGATATTACATCCAAAGGCGCTCATTCACACATGCAAGTCAATCTAGCTCGAAGGACCCAACGAAAATGCCAAATCCAACGTGGAGATGGAGACTTTGGACGTCGAAATTGCAAGAATCAAGACCCAATTGATGGATCGCTCCTGTCCCTCAGTCAGGGACCAGGGCGATGAGGTTTGTATTTTTTCATCTTCCCATTTTGGCTCCAAAACAAACAATTGAATTTATTTTAAATGCTAAATTCGATAGGTTTTGAAAATTTAATTAAGTGGCATTTAAAAATAACGCATATCATTTATTAATTAATTTTGCCTATTAAAAATAAAAAAAATTATTTATAAAGGCATAAAGTTAATTAATTATAAAATCAAGTTGAGCGCTTGGGTTTATTTTGTCAAGGTCGGCCATTATTATTTATTTAAAATCATTTTAATTGCCTCATTTTATCAAAGTCGGCCTAGAGGTAATTGTGAGAGGTGAGCGCTTATAAAAGGAGGTGTTTATTTCATTTTCACATCATCATTTATCATCTCTCATATGCGACTTGGAGAAGGCAAAAGAGGAGCGAATTTCATACAAAGGAGGGGCGAAATTATCATTCAAGAGAAGGTGCGAATTGTGTTCAAGGTGCGAGTCTTATCAATAGGAAGGCACAAGCATTATCAAAGGAGTTTGAGTTTCAAGTTAGGCGAACTTGCCAAGGACATTGAAGAACACATCAAAGATTCCAAGGGTGGCGAATTAATAAAGAGGACGTTCATTATCCTTCAAGATCAAGTCAAAGGCTTCAAATTTTAATTTTGCCTAGGCAAATTCCTTGTTTTGCATTCTAGAGTTAGCTCTCAAGTGAGGTATGGCGATATGGATTTATTGTTTCGAATTTTGATCGTCATAATCTTAAATTTTGAATTTTGAATTTTGAATTTTGAATTCCAGTAGCCCAATCGTTTTTTAGGAAATAATAACTCAAGGACTTATCATGAGGTTTCCTAAAATTAATTTAATCTATGCTATTCATTGCAAAATCATGTTACTAATTTTGAAATGTTGTGTAGGCATCAAATGGAGATCTCATCAAGGAAAATCAAGTCGGATCAAGGACGGTCTTCGCCGGGACGATCAAGCAAAGATAGGGGTGACCTCTTTCAATCCAGCGTTCCAAGGCGAGGTACATCATCATCTTGCAAATCAAGGACAAAAGGAGTTAGGACAAGAGTTAATTAAAGATAGCCTCTCAACGACATCAAATTGAATATCTACCAAGTTACAAGTGTCAGATGAGGTGGCATCCTAGTCATCACTCCTCCAGTCAGTGTGGTCCACCTCAGCATGTTCAGATTCAATGTACTTAACTCATGGAAGGTGGCACAAACTCTGATGTACCTACCCCGGCTATCCATTGGTCGATTTTTCCAGAGAGGACATGTGTCCAAGCAATACAATTTTATCATTGGTCAAGCATTAAATGTTATGTAATGGTTGTAACAAACCCTAATTAGGGTTTTCATTGTTGAATCTTGGCCATTGATCTCGAATTGATCTAAGCCATCGAATTGTATTGTGGGCACTATATAAGCCCTGGCATTTCATTTGTAAAGGCTAATTAGCAAGAGCTAGAGAGTTAGTAGATAGAGAGTAGTTAGAAATTGATAGAATAGCAATTAGAGTAGAATAGGAGGACAAGGCAAGAAATTGTTGCCATTGATTGTAAACAAACTCCATTTTCATTGAAGTAATGGTGAAGTGTGTCGTTTCTTGCAATTTGCATGGTTTCTTGTTGAGTCTTCAATCCTAGATGGTAGATGATTAGATGAATGGAGGAAATGTGATTGATTAATGGTGGAAATTCGTATATCCATACTACTAGCAGTTTGTTGATTGCAGACTTGCCTTGTGTAGTCAACTGGAATCGTTCAGCTTAAGCTCAATTTCAATTTGCCGCTTCTTCATTGATATGCATCAACTTGATGGTGTCTATGCCTGCGGTGATGATTTGAACATCATAAAGCTTCCCTTAGAAGATCGCACTAGCCTTGTGGAGATGGTCCATTGATGTCAAAACAAGACCTAGTTAGAGTTTCATCAAAAATCAAATCATTGCTCCTACATTCTTAGTATTAGGATTAGATCTTCTCTTCGCCCTCATCCTTTTTCCATTTTTTCAAATCCAAGCCAGTAAGAGCCTGTGTTCCAGCAAAGCAGATCGAAAGTTCAATCATCAGATGTAAGTCCCCTTGTGATTCCAGCAAATCACATCATACCACTGGAGTTTATCCACACGTAGAGACCCTACTAACCAGAACCTTGGAGTCATCCTAACTGATCCTTTATGCGAATCTTCAGCAGTTAGAGACTTTTTCTCAAGAGAGGATAAGATGCCTATTGGTATTTTATTCTGTGTATGATGGTGTATAAAATACACGTCAACACTACCGTGGTTGAAATCTGCCGCTCCTCTTATTATTGCCGAACTTGCTTGATTCGGGTTTGTTGGAGTTTGTATACTTCTTCAAATATCATCAAAAGCTGCTTCCTTGCTAATACGTGGAAGTGTTTATTTGAGCCATTAGACATTATTATGACTGGGGGGATTAATATTATAAAGTGAATCAAATAAGAGTTTATTTTTGAAAGAAGATGTATTGGTAGCCGCCAACTTTAAAAGAAGGGTGTGAAAAACTTTCAACGCTAAGGTATAAATATTTGTCTATGCTGCACAGAAGTGTGTTATCTGGGTACTCAGCGCTGAATTCATTACTTGCTGACATGTGCATTTCTATTTGGATTATCTGTCAATGCCTAAAGGGAAAGTGAAGTGTATTGGAGGAGGTCGGCATTGTTAACTGTAATATCAAGCTTCTGCATTGACATTGAGAAGTCAGAATTTCATGATGATTTCTGAATATTAAATGCTAGAATCTTGAAAAATCTGAAGTTGATATTAGTCTGATTTTTCCTGTCAGAAGATTCTATTGTGGCCTAGATTATGTAAATTGCAAGTTACATGTCTAATGGATAAGTCTGATAATGTTCATTAGTAGCTAGACTGTTATATATATTTCCTTTGATTATCATGCGAAAATATCTGCTTGTCAAACAAAAATTTGCATCTGGGGAAGAAACTAAAGAACTGTTTGTACTCACTCTTCAATCGAATAAGAACAGTTAACAAAACACTCTTGGAAATTACAATACAAATTGGGAGAAGAATAGCAGTGGGTTTTTACAGTTTGAAATGTAGATGCAACCTCCGTCTGAAGTTACCCTTAGGAATCCAAGCACGTTTCATCCTTCAAACTTGAAGAAACGAATGGAGTTTTGTACATTGATCTCCAAAACCTTAGGGTTTTTATCCTCAAATCCAACAAGAGAACATAAGTGCTTGACTATACAATTTTGGGTTTGTTGAGATGTTCAAAGATTAAACAAATTGATGAAGTTGTCCACCTTATATAGAGGTTGAAGGCCAAGAATGGGCCCAAAGTTTCCCACCATTTTATCACATTCAAATTTGAGACCATTTATGGCATTCTTGTTTGATTGTGATGGTGTGTGATGTCCTTTATTTGATAGGTAAGGGAATCTAGGGAAATAATGCTTGAAAGGTGAGCAAAGAATTCTCCCAAGATGAGATGCTTGAGGTTTAGCGAATGGGATTCTAAGGAGTCAGGATGCAAGATGATGGGTATAATGTCGTAAATTGCATATACTGCGATTTCATAAGACATAAACCTCCCCTTCAAATCAATAAAAGACAATTATACGATTAAAAAAATAATTTAATAAAACAAGCTTATGTCTAATAAAGTAAGACCGATTCCTGACCCCTTAGTCCATTTTTTTCCAGATGAATGTGCTATACGCAGACATTTGTGTGATGTGCTAGCGTCCCACGAAAATCCACAACTAGATTGACTGTTCAAGCGTTACACTTCCTGCGATTTGGCAGTGTAACACCTCTGTCAATCTACCCGGGTGTCATAGACGAATCTGGACTTGCTATATTCACATTCAAGCTTCCAATTTTGCCTCTCTAATTTGTTCATTCACTCTCTTCAACATTTTCTCATACATTCTTGCTTTTCTCTCACGCACAACAGAATAATATCCTCTTCAAGCTCTTACCAAGGAGATCTTGTACTTGGGACAAAAGATTAGTGCACAAGGAGTAACGGTAGATGAAGAAAAGATAGAGGCCATTCAAAATTGGCCAAAGCCAAGGACCCTCACACACCTACAAGGATTCTTGGGCCTTTGCAGTTACTACAGGATGTTTGTAAAAGGGTTTTCAACACTAACAACACCACTTACTGAGCTTACTAAGAAGGGAGCTTTCATATGGAGTGAAGAGGCCCAAGTAGCTTTTGAAAAACTCAAGGAAGTCATGAGTACTTGTCCTATGTTGACATACCAGATTTCTCTTTGCCTTTTGTGCTACATTGTGATGCTTTTGGTGAAGGAATTGGAGCAGTACTAATGCAAAACAAATGCCCCATAGCTTTTGAAAGCAAGAAGCTCAAGGACCTGGAAAGGGCATACTTCGTTTATGATAAATAGATGTTGGCAATAATGCATGCTCTTGCAAAATTCAGGCAGTATTTGATTTGTGGAAGGTTCATTGTGAAAACTAACCACAATAGCTTAAGATTCTTCCTAAGTTAAAAAAGACCTAAATGACAGGCAACAAAAGTGGGTAAGTAAATTGCAAGCATATGAAAGGTAAGAATAACATTGTGGTGGATGCATTACCATGAAGACCTCACCTTAATGCAATAACAACAATATCTATTGATTAGAAAACATCTATACTCACTGTGTATGCCAAAGATACATTCTCAAGTGATCTGATTAAGGGGAAGATACAGGATGAAAGATATCAAGTTGTGAATGACCTCATCCTTTATAAAGACAGAATATTCATTGCACTAGAATCAAAGGTGAAGAAAGAAATCTTAAAAAACTATCACGACAGTCCCTTGGAAAGACATTAGGGATACTACAAAACCTATAAGCAAATTAGAGAAAGGTTCTCATGGAAAGGTCTTAAGGGGGAATGTACTAAAACATGTCAAGGAATGCATGGAGTTTTAAAGGAACAAGGATGAACATACTTACCTAGTGTGATTACTTCAACCTTTACCCATGCCAAACCAAAAATCGAAAAGCATATCCATGGACTTTATAACAGGGTTGCCCAAAGTACAAGGGAAAGACTACATTTATGTGGTGGTTGATTGACTGACAAAATATGCTCATTTCATGGCAATATCCATTGAGTTCAGAGCACCTCAAGTAGTTGACGTTTTCATGCTGCATGGATTACCCCAAAATATTGTAAGTGATCAGGATGGTCGCTTCCTCAATCTATTTTGGCAAAAACTTTTCAGGTTAGCCGGAACAAATTCAACTCCTAGCACGAGTTACCATCCACAAATAGATGGGCAGACGAAAATTGTCAACAAATGGATGGAAGGATACCTACGGAATTATGTCACTGGGAAACAAAATGCATAGATTAAGTGGCTTCACTTAGGAGAATATTTCTATAATACCACTCATCATATGTCTATAGGGATGAGCCCTTTGAAGGCTTTGTATGGATACACAACAACATCCTTTGGAGACTTGATTCGCTCTGAAAGTCAAGTTCCAGAAGCGAGAGACTTCATACAAGAAAACATGGACATCAAGAATGTTCTTACAGACAATCTTCTCTAGGCCCAAAATCAATAGAAGGTATTTGCGGATAGAAAGAGAACTGAACAGATATTTGAGGTAGGGGACATGGTCTTTTTAAGACTACAACCATACAAACAATCATCACTCAAGGTTAGTGCGGCAGAATAGCTTAAACCGAGCTTCTATGGGCCATATAAAATATTAAGAAGGATAGGGGAGGTGGCCTATGAACTAGTACTACCCTCAAGTAACAAAATCCACAATGTGTTCCATGTGTCTCACCTTAAGAAGGTATTTGGGCAACATATCACTCCAAGTCCGAAATTGGCCCCGCTCAATGATGAAGGAAAACTAATCTTGGAACCAGAAAGGATAATGTACAAGAAAAAAGGTTAAGGAATAAAACTATTGAAGAATATCTAATCAAGCGGAAAGGTCTACCCATCGAGGATGCAACATGGGAAGGTTTGGAAATATTTAATCATCCAAACCTTAAGTTGCTTGAGGACAAGCAAACTTAGGGAGGGAGAACTGTCATGAATCGATTCTAAATCTTCATGTTATTGATTTGGTTGTTAAACTTAATATTATCAATCCTAGTTTGTTCAATTATATTTGTTTAATGCTTATCGATATTTGTTCAATCATATTTGTTTAAGTTTAGCATCCGTTGTAGTCAGAACCAAAGCATACGCAATGCCTTGTTATTGCGGAAGCACATGTTTCTGAACCGTGTAGTTTTTCCATATTATTTTCTCCTTCCTACCTTCCAAATCATTGAGGAGCTCTTTATGTCTCTCCACACCTGTGGTAGAGAGTCACGACCCAAGGATGCCCTCTTTAGGGGTCGCCGCCTCTTACTTTGCCTTTTAATCATATCATATTATAATTAACAGTTGTATTAATCAAATAAAATAAAATAATTAAACTCACAAAATATTGTTATTATAATATCGATAGATAATGTAGGTTAACATAACAGTCAATAATTATTAATATAATAATCATAGAATATTATTTTCATCTTAGGATAAATTAACATTTCTTAGCAGAAAAATGAGGGAACATGACAATCCTCCCCTCCTAGATTTGCTTGCCCTCAAGCAATTTTAAGTTTGGATGATCAAATATTCCAGGTCTCTCCCATGTAGCATTTTAGGTGGGTAGACCTTTCCATTTAACCAAGTATTCTTCAACAGTATTATTTCTGGTTCCAAGATCAGTTTCCCTTCATCATCTAGCAGGGGTAATTCCGGGCACGGAATGACATGTTGACCCAATACCTTTTTAAGGCAGGACACATGGAACACATTATGGATTTTACTATTTGAGGGCAGCTCCAATTCATAAGCCACTTCCATGATTTTCCTTACTACTTTATATGGCCCATAGAAATGGGGCTTGAGCTTTTCTGCCCCACTGGTTTTGAGTGATGATTGTTGGTAAGGTTGTAGTCTTAAAAAGACCATGTCTCTTACTTTAAAAGTTCATTCTCTTCTCTTTTTATCTGCACATACTTTTTGCTGATTTTAGGCTTGGAGAAGGTTATCCCTAAGCTCATTCATTATATCCATGATTTCTTGTATGAAGTCTTTGGCTCCTGGAACTCGACTCTCAGAGTGAATCAAATCTCCAAAGGATGTCACGGTGTATCCATACAAAGCCTTGAAGGGACTCATCCCTATAGACATATGATGAGTTATTATTACAGTATATTCCTAAATGAAGCCACTTGACCCATGCATTTTGCTGTCCTGTAACATAATTCTGTAGGTATCCTTCCAACCATTTGTTAACTATTTCAGTCTGTCCATCTGTTTGTGGGTGGTAACTAATGCTGGGAATTAGTTCTATTCTAGCTAGCCTAAAAAGTTCTTGCCAAAAGAGACTGAGGAAATGACCGTCCCAGTCACTTACAATGTTACGGGGTAATCCATGCAATCTAAGAACTTCTTTAAAGAAAATCTTGGCTATTTGAGTTGCTCTAAATTTTGTGGAAACAGCTATGAAGTGTACATATTTTGTTAACTGATCAACTACCATGTAAACACAATCTTTCCCCTGCATTTTGGGCAATCCGGTTATAAAATCCATGGATATGCTTTCTCATTTTTGGTTGGGAATTGGTAATGGCTGAAGTAACCCTGCTGGAAAAGTATGCTCATTTTTGTTTGTCATGACCCCTCCTTGATCATTATATATATATAGATAGATAGATAGAAACAACACTATATACCAAGGAAGCAATAATCGTTTGGGGAATTAATCAGGAAAACAAAAGTATAAGATTTTTTCAAAAAATCGGGAAAAAATCGAGAAAAAATCAAATATACAAAAAAACGTAAAAAATTGCAAAAAAACAATCAAAAACTACCTTTTTTTATATTTTAGGGTATTTCCATAGCATAGAGATATTGTAGGCAAATAAAATAGGCACTTGAACACAAGAATTGCAGGAAATAGATTTTCATTGTTTATATTCATATCACTGATTACGTTGCACAAAATATACTACACCATAAATAATATCTAGATGGTGATAGATGTCAAAATGTCAATTACAATATAGTTTGTGACTTTGAACAAAGTCAACCTGTAAACTAAGTACAACATTCCAAAATCTCAAATGTAGGCAATGACATGCTAGAGGGCAAAGAGCCTGTCCAAATTCGTTCAACCCATTCGAGACCAAAGTTGGCTTGCCTCATGAGATCAAAATCTTTAGGCTCAAGCGGACGATCAGCAACAACATAATTATCATCATCATCAACATCATCATCATCATCAGTAGCAATCAACTCACACTCTGGATATATCTCATCGAGGTCAATTGGCAAGCCTTCCTCAATAGTTCCTGATTTTGCCCATGTAGAAATTAGTGTTTCCCTTACAAGTGAAAAACACAATGAATAGTGAATACAATTTCAAAAACTGCAACTATATAATAATATTCCCACCTTGAGCTTTCCTTATCTTCAAGCGGAGGTTGTGATGAACAAATACCAAGTCATTCAGTTGTTGTTGTGATAGGCGGTTGCGTTTCTTGGAATGTATGTGTTCAAACACACTCCAATTACACTCACAAGCTGATGAGTTGCATGGTTGGCTCAAAATGCGCACTGCCATCCACCTTAAATTTGGTATTTCGTCTCCAAAAGAAGCCCACCATGCAGCTGAAAAACATATTATATGGAGATGATATTGTAAGACTAAGAATATCTTATAATCTTAACAAACTTAATGAGCATGTTGGCAAAATAAAGAGATTGTCAAAATTTTATAGAGTCTACTTGGTTGAATGGTCTTTTTGCTTTGTATAGAAGCCCTAGAAGAGAGAAAGCCCTTAGCATGCTTGTACATTTCCAACTCTATCATAGCCGCATCAAATTTTCCAAGTCAAGAAACATTTTTTCCATGCACTTGAAGAAGCCTTGATTGATCTCAGCATCAATTTCCATGAAGTCAGTCTTATAGAATAACAGAGGATTGTGCATTTGTCCATCCCATCTCCTATCAATTATGTCCCACAACGGCATATACCTATCCTTGTTATTTTCCAGCTTACTCCTTATCACCTCCTTGGCCCTATCCATGGCCTCATACACATATCCCATGGGGGGTTTATCCCCATCCACTAGTCTCAAGGCTTTTACTAAAGGCTCTGAAAATTCTACAATCTGTTCAATAGATTCCCAAAATGTGGTATAATACATATACTCTGCCACTGCTATGCCATTTACTTGAGTTGTGTAACTAGACTCCATCCACTCAGCTGAAACAAACATTCGCCTCAAATTACCTTTTTGTTCACATAATGTTTGTAATGCAAGGAAATATGTTGCAAATCTTGTCACTCCTGGTCGAACTAGCTCCTTGACTCCTGTGAAAGAGCGCATTATAGCCAAAACCCTCGTGATTATAAACAAATTTGGTAACCTTGTGAGCTTTCTGAAATGCCGCCTTAACCCATTCAATTTTTCCAATGTCCTCTAGGGTTAGATCAAGGCAATGTGCTGCACATGGTGTAAAAAACATGGAAGGGTATTTATCTGTCAAAAGTCTCCCTGCAACAACACAAGCAACAACATTGTCTGTGATAAATTGAACCACATTTTGCGGCCCTACATCTGTAACTACCACGTCATACATCTCAAACAATGCATTTGTGGATTTCATCATATTAGATGCATCCACAAATTTCAAAAAAAATAGTGCCAATCTCACAAGAGACAAGGAAGTTAATGAGAGTTCGGTTCCTTCTATCTGTCCAACCATCTGTTGCAACTAGTTATAGCCCACTGCAATCGATGTTGTTTAAGAACATCTTGAACATCCTCTACTGCATCTTTTAGCATACCGACACTCAATGATTCATAAGATGGGGCTTGAAACCCAAGACCTACAGCTGCAATAGCATCTACCATGGGTTGCCAATATGGATTTCTCGAAGCATGGAATGTCGTGTGAGAGGAGTAGCAATAATTAGCAATTGCCTTCTTTGCTTGTTCAGTGACAGTTTTCCTCCATCCTGTACTCTCCAAAGTGGTTTGTGATCTTGGTAGTACGAGGTTGGAAGAAAGCATTAGTGTTTCCTCCACCTGTGTTTGGTCCACGTGCTATAGAATTATGTGTCGACCCAGATTCCCTGAAACCCCCATCTTCACCATCCTCACCCAAATCGCGCATCCTAGGATTTGTAGAACTAGAACCTAGTTCAACCCCAATTCTTTCCTTTTTGGCCTTATTCTCAGCAATCCCTTCAAGAGATTGCTTTGCTTGATACGAGACATCTGCAGGGCATTTTTTGCATATCTCAGTGTTATTTCCTTGTTCTTTTGACAAATGCCATTTGAAACGATAAATTCCACCATTGATCTCATCTTGATACCAATTGCATTTGACCTTCGTGCTACCAAGAATTGTTGTGCAATGTGTCCATGCAAAGTCTTTTTGGCGTGGCATTGTGATCAAGAATCAGTTCTGCAAAAGCATTACACTTAGTTTTTAAATTTTGAGGGATTTAGGGTTGGGTTTGTGTATATTAACGCTGGACATTCATCATGAAAACTGGACTTTTATATTAAAATTTTCATTTTTTTGTATATTAAATGTTAATAACTTCAGAGAAAATGACATTATGAATCTATGATAGACTATATATATTGAATGAAAATGACATTTTCATATATTAAAAGCTAAGAATATTTAACAAAAAATGAATTTAATGTTGTTGTAAATGAAAATGTAAATTCCGATTACAGTTAATTACTATTAAATACAAATTTTACTAATAATTAACAGTAACACAATCACATTACATATTTAACAGTAAATACTAAACAGAAATTAGTAAATATATTTAACCGTTTAATTAAAAAAAAATTCTAAAATTACTAATAATTACAGTAATATTACTAATATTAACATTTACAAACTAATATTACTAATATTTACTGAATTATTATTACTAATATTTACTAATATTTACTGTTAATTATTAGTAAAATTTGTATTTATGCTTATTTACTGTTAATATTTACAAACAAAATATTTACAATCATATTAAATATTTAATATGACTAAATATTTACTGTTAACATTTGTATTTATGACCGTTAATATTTACTGTAAATATTAACAGTAAATATTAATGACTGTAAATATAAGCATAAAAATTTAACAGTAAATTACTGTAAATATAAGCATAAAAGCATAAAAAAATTAACAGTAAATGACTGTAAATATGACTGCAAATACAAGCATAAACTATGACTGTAAATATTTAAAATAGTTTATGCTTGTATTTAAAATATGACTGTAAATATAAGCATAAATATTTACTGTAAATATAAGCATAAATATTTACTGTAAATATGCATAAAATATTAACAGTAAATGATTGTAAATATAAGCATAAAATTTTAACAGTTATTTTATGCTTGTATTTATTAACAGTAAAATATGACTGTAAATTTGTAAATATAAGCATAAATATTAACAGTAAAATATGACGGTTAAAACTTAATATAAGCATAAAATTTTAAAATTGCAAAGAAATGGAAAATACATGGAATTCCAGCAGCTCCGAGAAAGATGAGAAGCAAGAATGAGAAGGAAAGAAGTCGCAGTCACCCACTGCCGTGAAATCTCCCACTTCCGTGAAATCTCACGCGATATGCAAACCCTACCACATTGCACAAATATAAAGCAATTGTTTCTCTCATTTCGCACCCTTTTTTGGCGACTTTAGGGTTTTTCGTAGGCTCTTGATTTTATGACATTTAATCGTGCGATTACTCTGCGATTTAATTGGATAAAATCATGGAAAAAAGTCAACGATTAATAACCGCGATTTTCGGGAATTAATCGCCAATTTTGCCAGTCCTCGATTAATCGGGTATAATCGCATTTTATTGGCGATTGCTGCTTCTTTGCTATATACTATGATTATACAAGGACAGTGAAGACGTTGCAGACCAAGACGTCCATCATAGCTTGTTGGTTAAAGACAATATAGCCCGATTCCTCTTTATTGCCATTGTGAAGATGTTATGATGAGATCAGAAAACTAAATGATAATATGTAACAAGTATCAAAGAGACTAGGTAACACGTATCAAAGAAACTTAAAACCATAATGGACCAATACTTATAACAATTCATCACGTCCGATAGTCATTAACTAATCGGTGGTATTAAGTTGTTATTTCACATATCTGTATTTCGTCTAACTAATAGTCATTTGCGATTTTGCAATCAGAGGGATTAAATCGCTTTATAATTGATACAGCGATATTTAGTCTAACCGACAGTTATTAACTAATCGGTAGTATTCAATGATTGGGTTTTAATCGGTTGACCAATGCCAATCAAAAATTACAATATGAAGCACATGATCATTCACGTAGGGGTGTGATATGTGAACAATGCAAAGAGATGTGCCCCTTCCACGTATAGGTAGGAAATAATATATATATGTCATTTAAGATAGAAATACGGGGAGGGGGGTGCGTTAAAAAAGTAAAAGTCTGATAATGTTTTATGCAGAATTCAATACTAATATTAATATAGATTGCAATAAGTATGTCAGTCATTCCTAATTTCCTATGCAGTGGCAGACCATATCTGACGTATGTCAGATCTGTCTGGCCTCACAACCTTTAAATATAACTAATGCTTTTAGGCAATGGGGTATTAATAATCTATATAATAGGAAGAGAATTATGTTAAGACAGAGAAATAAATCAGAATATATATATATATCAGACTGAAGACTAATCAGATTATACGTCACGACAAATTGTAACATTAAGGCATATACGTCAGGTATACAAATCGGAGGAAGTTATCCAGATAAGTTTTGTCTTCCAAACTAGTTTTAGAATCTTAAGTTAAATATTATAATGAATAGCATTCAGTTATGATAAAAATTATATTTATTAATGAGTATGCTTAATATATGAAGCCCAATAATGTTCTTATGCAGAATTAATAGTAATACTAATATGGACTGCAATATGTATGACAGTCATACTTAATTATATATATATATATTCATAATACATAAGAAATATATATACTTGTAGTCTGAATCATGTTATTGCTTTCGGTATTTAAGAAGATGGAATTGAGATGTTCCAAAGAAGGGCAGTCTAAATCCAAGCAATAGGTCAAGTCCCAAGATAGGGTGGGGATCAGCGACCCATAAGCGTTGAGGGTATAGACCCAAGATAGGTAAGGGCTTGGATCCGTAAAATTTGAGGGAACCTATTGTAGTTGGTCTCTAAGCGCTTTGGTAACATATGTAAACTTTCTCCCTTAAAATTGAAATAGTAGCAGGGTTTGATATCTATATTAAGAACTATGAATAATGAAATTATTCAGCTAGTGAGGAAAATAGTATTGAAGAAAATCTATCAATTTTAATATATTTAATTAGATCAAGTAGGGGACATTACATTGTTCCTCTGACATACCATGCATTCCTTAACATATGTTAGCACATCTCCCTTGAGGCCCTTCCATGAGAACCTCTCTACAATCTATTTATAGGTTTTCTAGTATCCTTAATGAACTGTCGATGGATTATCATGATAGTTTTTCAAGATTTCCCTTTTAAAATTAGATCCTAGTCCAATGTACACTCGATCTTTATAGAGGATTAGGTCATCCATAATTCCATATTTTTCATCATGTGTCTTTCCTTTGATTAGATCACTTGAAAACTTATCTTTAGCATATCCAATGAGTATGGATGTTTTCCAATCGGTCAATATTGTTGTTATTGCATTAAGATGGGGCCATCTGCTATGATATCATTCTTGCATTTCATATATACAATATCAAAGTAATATGCCTGCAACTTACTCACCCACTTCTATTGGTTGTCATTTAGATCCTTTTGACTTGAGAAAAACCTTAAGTTGTTGTGATCGGTCATAACAATGAATCTCCCACAAATTATGTATTGCCTGAATTTTGCTAGGGTGTGCATTATTGCTAACATCTCTTTGTCATAAACGGAAAATGCCCTCTCCTGTTCCTTAAGTTTCCTGCTTTCAAAAGCTATGGGATGTTTATTCTGCATCAACACAGCTCCGATACCTTCTCCAGAGGCATCACAATATAACTGAAAAGGCAAAGAAAAGTCCGATATGGCTAGAACAAGGTAGGAGCTCATAACTTACTCGAGTTTCTCAAATGCTGCTTGGACCCCTTCATTCCATGAAAAGGCCCCTTTCTTAGTGAGATCGGTGAGTGGGGTTGGTTTTGAAAATCCTTTTACAAACCTCATATAGTAGCTGCAAAGACCCAATAATCCTCGAATGTGACTACGGGTTCTAGATTTTGGCCAACTCCTAATGGTCTCAATCTTTTCCTCATCTACCCTAACTCATTGTGCACTAATTTTATGTCCCAGATACAAGCTCTCTTCCATACCGAATTCACACTTTGATAAATTTGCATATAAAAACCTCAAGTATCTCTAGAAATTCATCTATGTGCTTCACATGATCCTCCCAGGTCCTGTTATAGATCAAGATGTCATCAAAGAAAACCAACAAAAACTTCCTCAATTGACCTCTGAAGATGTGGTTCATACAAGATTGGAAGGTAGCGGGGGCATTTGTCAAGCCAAATGGTAAAACAAGAAATTCAAAATGCCCATAATGGCATCTAAAGGTTGTTTTTGGTATATCTTCCTCTCTTGGCCAGATTTGGTGGTATCCAAATCTTAAGTCTATTTTGGAGAAGTAGACCGCTCTGTGAAGTTCAACAATGAGTTCATCAATTCGAGGAATGGGGTACCTATTCTTTATTGTCTTCTTATTTAGTGCCCTATAGTCAATGCACATCCTCATCGTGCCATCTTTTTTCTTGGAGAGTACAATGGATGAAGCAAATGGGCTAACAACTTGTTTGGAAGTGTCCCATCTCCAATAATTCTTTTATAGTTCTTTCAATTTCCTCCTTCTGTTTGTGTGGATGGTGGTAGGGTGTGGTAACTACTGGTTTTGTCCCTTCATTTAGTTCAATGGAATGTTCAAAACCTCTTTTGGGACGTAGACTCGGGGGAATATTATCAAAAACCTTTTTGTGTTTCCTTAGCAATGGTTGGATATCTATGTGGACTTCTTTACCTTTGGGAGTGGTTTTGTCCAAGATTCGGCATTGGGCTACCCAATCTGCTTGATTATGACTAAGGATTTTCCCCATATTCTTTGTTGAAAATACCCTAGGAGATCCATTGGAGAGTCCTTGCAACATAATCTTATCCCCGTTGTTCTTGAAACACAATTCTAACTTTGAAAAGTTTATATTAATATCTCCTAGTGAATTTAACCAAGGGATGCCCAAAATTAAATCTGTATCTCCTAGTTTTACAGTATAGAATTTATCCTTAATCTCATGCTTCCCTATGGAGATGTTAAGTTGAGGGATCTTCTTAGTACCTGAAGTTGTGAATCCATCAGCTAGAGCTACCTTAAATCCTTTGAAGTCTTGCGTTTTCAACCCCAACCTTTTGGCTAAATCCTCATCTATAAAGTTATGTGTAGCTCCATTGTCTATCAAAGCCGACACCTTTTTCCCTTTAATTACTCCTCGGATCCTAAAAGGGCGGTGTTTTGTTGCCCTTGAGATGGATGCCAATGTCACTCCCTCATCTTCTTCATGGTATTTTTCCCTCTTACTAGGGGGCTCTTTGTCCTCATCGAGTATGGTTTCAATGTAATGAGCTTGGCCCCTTTTTACACAATTATGCCCTAGTTCCCACTTTTCCCCACATTTGGAACACATGTTATTCTTTCTTGGATTCTTCCTTTTGCATTCATGCCCCAGTCCCCATTCATCATTACATTTGTAACATAACTTGGGCTTTTCACATTTGTGCCCTCTCTCCCACTTCTTCTTGCAATCAAAACATAGAACTTTCCTCTTTAGTTCTTCTGATTCATTATGTGAAATGAAGGTCCTCTTGTGGGTGGCCATCCTTGTCATGAAAATGTTTATCTCTTGGTGTTGTCTTTTTAGAGAGATCCCTTCCCTTAGTTTGGGCAGCCTCCAACCAAGTAGCCTTAAGAATTGCTTCTTGGAGAGTAGAGGGGTCCAAAGCACTTACCAGCCCTTGGGTTGTATCTGCTAATCCCTCTACGAATAGGTAGACAAGTCTTTCTTTAGATAACCCTAGAACCAAGACAGCCAATCTTTGGAATTCTAATATATACTCCTCTATGGTCCCTCTTTGGCTGATCCTAGCAAGATCTTTAAAATGCTTTTGGGGGTGTAGTTGATCAAATCTTTCAATAAGTTTTTGTTTGAAAGCATGATATGTTTTTATATCCTTGTGATCTTGGGTGACTAGGCCATGATGCCACCATTCATGTGTTGTTCCTTCTCAATGCAGTATGGCAAATGTGATAGCATCCTTCTCTATCATAGGACAAAGGATGAGGTAAGGCTCTAATTTTTGGATCCATGAATGAGCCGAGATTTTCCTAGATCCATTGAAGTTGGGAATGGTCATTTTCCCTACCTTGTTTTGTATTTCCTTGTTAAATTGTGCCTTCCTTTTCCTATAGTTTCTCCTTGAGTCGACCTCACAAAATTTAGGGAAGGGGATACTTCTTTTAATTTCAGGGTCTAATCTTGCATATTCTGCAGCAAGTTCCCTTATAGCGGGGATATGAATGTCTTCACCATCTCTAGGCGGCTCCTCCCTAATTAGAAAAGGGGGTATATTTCCCTTGCAGATATTTCCCTTTTATTCCTTTGGTTTGGCTTGAGGTTACCTATGGTGGTTGTTATGTTTTGTAAGGTTTGGGTAGTTTGCTCCATGAAGGTTCTGAACTCATGTTCCATGGCTATTGTGGCTTTCTTTTTTTTCTCTCTCTAGAGCTCTTAAGGTTCCCTGACTTTAATTTCATCAACTAATTCCCTTAGGCTGGCAGGAACATGCTCTAATACCACTTGTAATGTCCCTTAGTAAAATGCCTTAAAATATCCTAGTTATGAATTCCAGTTCTTAGTGTAGGGGTTAAGAGAAAGTGTGTTAGCCTCCACTGTAGTCAGAACCAGAGAATACGCAATGCCTTGTTATTGCAGAAGCATGTGTTTTTGACCCAAGTGTAGTTTTTCTGTATTATTTTTGCCTTCCTACCTTCCAAATCGTTCAGGAGCTCTTTATATCTCTCCACATTTGTAGTAGAGAGTCACTACCCAAGGATTCCCTCTTTAGTGGCGACGACTCCTTGGAAAGTCACCGCCTCTTACTTTGCCTTTTAATCGTATCATATTATAATTAATAGTTGTGTTAACCAATTAAAATAAAATAATGAAACTCACTAAATTTTGTTATTATAATATCGGTAGATAATATAGGTTAATATAACAATCAGCAATTATTAATATAATAATCATTGAATATTGTTTTCATCTTAGGATACATTAACATTTCTTATCAGAAAAATGAGGTAACACGACAAAATGCACCTTGGATTGGACACGTCCCATACAAGAAGACGCAATCCTTCTCCCCAACCCCTCACCCGACTTAACTAGGGTTAGGCCTCTAAGGCAAAGAAATACGAAAGAAGAACAGAGGAAAAACAAGTTGAACTTATAGCAAGTAAAAGGAACTCTCTGTAATACCCATGTTAAGACATTAAGACATTCTAGTACGTGATTCTGTGCACCATACTTCTACAACATTCATTGCATACTAATGTTTTTTAACAGCCCACTGTTATATTACCAAAGGGGGGCGAAGGTGCTCTACCTTTGGGCCTAAGAAGGTTAGACTTAGGACACCCTACTGAGGCAATTTGCATCTTCTCCATGATGATGATGATGATGATAATGATTCACATAAGTAGGAGAAAGTGACTCAATTGAGGGAGAATAGTGTCTAGGACACCCTATCAAGTATGATTTGATTAAGGGAGAATGGCGATTAGGACACCCTATCAAGTATGGTTAAGGGAGAACGGTTGTTGAGGACACCCTATTGAGTCATCCCTCCTAACTCACTTTGTTTAGGGATTCTTCTACTTGTGATCCATATTTCTTTGCATTTATATTTATCTAAGTTTCCTTTATTCGGTAATCTTCCTACATTACTTTAGGAATCGTAGATAGCTTCCTTTATTAATCATTGTTAGTCTTCTTGTTTTACATTGTTAGCCTTCATTTTATCATGATTAGTTCATTCTTTACTTATGTTTGTAATTAATTACTTATATGCTGTAATTGGTAAAATATCTCCTAAATTGTTGTAGGGTTTTACTATTAAAGAGTTAATGGCACTCCCCCTCTTAACCCTCCTTTAATAACTAAGAATTATAACCTAGGGTAAACGAGGGTATTTTATTAAGGGACGTTACATTTTTGTTCATACTTATTATTTATAGTAAGTGTCGGACAAGTCAATTATTGCAGATGTTGATAGCGTGTTGGTTACTGGAGCTTTATCGATATTATATTAAATAATGTTTATATAATAAAGTTATATTAAATATTTAACTTTACGTTATTTAATATAATAAAGTGACTTTATAAAGTAATGCAATAGCGTGACTTTATAAAAGTTATTTTATAAAGTGACTTTTGATGGTGCTTTGGGAAACATGGATACTATAAAATATTAAAAGTCACTTTTAATTTAAAATGTGTAAACCCTAATTAGGGCATTGGGATGAACGCTTTACAAAAAGGCACTTTGGAGCTCATTTGCATATACCTGACTAATTTATTTTCTCTCAGAGAAATTGGGAGCTCTCGCTTCATTTGTAGGAAATCTGAGGATGGAAACCCTTAGAGTTTCTGTAATGTCCCTTACTAGGTCTAGGCTTGTTTCACCATAATTAATCCATCTCAATATACTTATGACTTGAACTAATTGATTAGGAGACAAATCTAACTTAACATGAATTGAAACGGTGATAATCCATAGTTCAATCGATCAGCTTGGTAATAAGTAAATGGTTCATCTACCCCAACAGATAATTAACTCTATCATACTAGATAGTTAATTTTATTTTGATTCATTATATATCATTTACATATTTATTAACTACTGATTGTATAAATTATTATGCATTACTGCAGATTAGTTTCTAAAAGATATCATAATTATTATAATAATATCTATATTTATAACTATTATATTACTAACTACATTTATATTATTATTTTTCTAATCAAGACATCTTTATATATGTGTATATATAATTGTGTTACCAATTATTAATGTCTTTGCTAATTACTTTTTTATAAATCATTAATACTACTACTGCTTTCAAACCTTAATTATTAATATATTAAGTAGCTGATATAAAGCAGACAGATCTGACACATGTCAGGTCTGGTCTGCCATTGTTATGAAATTATATAATACATTTTGCAATTAGTATTATTATTAAATTATGCATAAAGCATTATTGGGTTATATATATTAAGCATTCATATCAGACACATTCATATGCATACCACCAAGAACAGGGATGTTACTGCTTGTACTTAATAATAGTTCTAATCTGGTCTGATTCGTGTTTTCTTCCTGTTGTGACGTATTCACACATTGAACCATTACAAATGGGGAACCCTACTTTTTTTGCTTTCTGGGGTTTGCTTTCTAGGTGTTTAGGGTTTGTCTGTTAGCCTTTGCATTTTGAGTGTCACCAGGGATCAAAAGGATGGTAGGCTTTGCTTGAGCCAAGGGAGTCAGCCGGTGCCCCAGAATTAGGGTTTCTTTGAGAGTCTTCCTTAGGGCTTGGTTTTGCTCTCGTTGCTAATTGTGTCTTGCTTTGTGAGTGGGTATCATTCTTGAGGGTCTGAGTTAGGTCGAGTTGGTGAGTGATGAAGTCTGGAATGTCATCCTGATCTTCAAATGCCTTGAAATTTGGCTAAGTCTGGAATGCCCTGATCCTGAAATTTGGCTAAGTCTGGAATGTCCTGATCCTAAAATTTGACTTAGTCTGGAAAACTGAAGAATCCTCCAAAAACTAGATTTTGCAATATAACTCCTGGAGGTCTGAAACCACTCTCAAACATCCTGAAAGTATATATGGAATGTCACTTATACTTAAATGTTATATTCCATAAAATGATCCTGGCGGAGAGTCCAAAATGTCAAATTTCGCTCCTGACCCTTCCAAAGGGTCCAAAACGAATTCCGCTCCTGACCCTTCCAAAGGGTCTGAGCGAAATTCTCCATAAGACATTCTACTTTGACCAAAACTTAGAACTAATGCATTCCTAGGCTTGAATGAAGGTAAAAACGCTTGTTTGAATGAAGAAATATGAAAATGAAGTCAGGATCTTGGCCAAGATTAGGAATTTCGCTCTTGACCCTTCCAAAGGGTCCAAAGCGAAAATCTTTATAACTCTTGTTTTCCTCCTTATTTTGGCTAGGCGTTGGCTTGATGGGAGATGAATGGGTATGTTTTTGCCTTGAGAGGGAGTTTGATTGATTTTGAAGAACAAGATTTTGGCCTAAAGGAGAATTTCGCTCCTGACCCTTCCAAAGGGTCCAGAGCGAAATTCATCATAAACCCTATTTCTTGCCTTGGATAGACTTGCAACCTTGTTCCTAGCTTGGAAAATGACCTAACTTTGCCCTGTGAGATGGTTTGAAGCTTGAAAAATGAGCAATTTAGCCAGGAATGAGATTTTCGCTCCTGACCCTTCCAAAGGGTCCAGAGCGAAAATCTTCTTAAAGCTCATTTCTCCCTAACTTTGGCTAAATTTTGATGTGCAGGGTATCTTGGAAGGAAGGTTGGACATTCTTGTCACCTTTGAAGATTTGAAAGCATGAGAAAATGAAGAATTTTGGACAAGGGGGGAAATTTCGCTCCTGACCCTTCCAAAGGGTCCAGAGCGAAATTCCCAAAAGCTCTTATTTTGCATTAAAGAAGGTCAAGTTTTTTGACACGGATGGAAGAAGAATGACTTGCTTTTGCCTCTTGAGGTTGTTTTGAACTGAAAAAATGAAGGATTTAGCCCAAATGGAGAATTTCGCTCCTGACCCTTCCAAAGGGTCCAGAGCAAAAATCTCTATAAGAGACATTTGTTGCTTGGTTTGGTCAAATTGAGGTGTCCAAGACATGATGAAAGGAAGAATGAACATATTGAAATCCTTGGGCATATTTAGAAGTTGTGAAAATGAAGGATTCTGGTTAGGAAAAGAAATTTCGCTCCTGACTCTTCCAAAGGGTCCAGAGCGAAATTCCTTGTAAACCTATTTTTAGCCTTTCTTGGACATGAAACTTTATTCCTAGCACAGTGAAACATGAAATCCTACCTTGCAAAGAAGTTTCAAGTTGAAAAAATGAAGATTTTTGGTCAAGATTGAGAATTTCGCTCCTGACCCTTCCAAAGGGTCCAGAGCAAATTTTCTCAAAACTTCTTTTTGCTATCAAAGTTTTGCTAAGTCAAGTGTGGGATAAGGTAAAATCAAGAAGGAATTGCCCCTGGGAGTGACTTGAAGTTGCAAGAAATCATGAAAGATGAAGGAATTGAGCCTAGAAGAGATTTTCGCTCCTGACCCTTCCAAAGGGTCCGGAGCGAAAATCCTCAAAGTCATCTTTTCTTCCAAAATTTTGGACAAGACCAAGCTAGGACAAGGGTGTGAGAAGGCATTTGGATTGCCTTAGAATGAATATTGGTTGCCAAGAATGCAAAATTGAAAGCCTAATGAAAATCTCGCTCCTGACCCTTCCAAAGGGTCCAGAGCGAAATTTCTAAAATTCCCTTTTCCTTGCAAATTCAAGACAAGATTTTGGTTTTTATACCATGGGAAGGAGAAAGACAAGATGTTCTATGCCTTGGAAGTGATTTGAAGTTGGAAGGATGGCAAGATAGCCCTAAAACAAGATTTTCGCTCCTGACCCTTCCAAAGGGTCCAGGGCGAAAATCCTAAAATCTCCTATTCTGCCTTGCAAAACGAAATCAAACTTGGATTGGGTGAAAGAAGAAATATATTTCCTAGCTTTGTGAGGTGGATTGAAGTTGGAACGATCAAAAATGAGCTACAAGAGGAGAAAATCGCTCCTGACCCTTCCAAAGGGTCCAAAGCGAAAAACCCTAAAAACACTTTTTCCTTCAAGATTTGAGTAAAACCAGGCCTGGACTACAGTGAAAGAAGCTATTTAGAATGCCTTGGAGAGATTTGGACCTTCAAAAAATGTGAATTTTGAGCTCAAGAGAGAATTTCGCTCCTGACCCTTCCAAAGGGTCCAGAGCGAAATTCTAGATAGGTCCTGTCCCTGGCTAGGTTGCTGAGCGAAATTCCCAAAATGCAGTGTTTCCTTCAAAATATTGTTGAGCCTAGTCAGTGGTTGAGATGAATGGATCCTGGAGATTGCCTTGGAGAAGGTCAATGATCAAGCAAAGGTGAATTTTGACCTAAAAAGAGAAAATCGCTCCTGACCCTTCCAAAGGGTCCAGGGCGAAATTCTTGAAAACACCTATTATTCACCTTGTTTAGGCTAAGTTGAAGGCAAATTGCAAAATTGTGATGGCAAACCTAGGTTGTGAAGATTTTGATTCATGAAGCAAACAAGCCTAGATGAGAGGTTCAAATAAGCCTTGAAATAATTTAAGCCTCCATCACTTTGAATATTTTAATGCCTAAGGAAAATGAAGATTCATCAACCCTTAATCAAGCTTTAACATTCCATAAACTAGCCTATAGTCTTTCACTAAATTTGCCTAATACAAGACATTTGGAAGACTAAAACAAGTTCACATAAATTAAGGATTTATAACTTAATTAATTAATTTCTAAGCTTTGAAATACATGAAAAATCCACCTTTAAGCTTTGGAATTAATTAAAAAAATAAAAAATAAAAAGTTATGCTTGAGCGCTCAATATTTCATTATTTTGCCTTTACAAGCAAGTCGGCCATCCTTTAAGAGGAGTTTTATTTTATTTTATTTCCCTCTTTGCCAAGTCAGCCTTGAGGGAAATCAAGGTGAGCGCCCTATATAAGGGAGGTGTATTTTAACAAATTCAAATCATTCTTTCATTATCTCTCATGCGAACTTGAAGAGCAGATTTGGAGGTGCGAAATTGAGTAAGTTGGAGGATAATTTCCAGATTTTGGAAGGTGTTTGAAGGCGAATTTCCAGATTTTGAGAAGCTAGTTGAAGGCGAAATTCTTTTTGAAGGCTGATTGAAGCTTAATTCATCCAAAGGAGGACCTGAAATTCAGATCAAACGTCCTTGTCCAGCAAATTCTAATCTCCCTTCATTCATTTTTCAAGGTTGATAGCTAAATATTCAAGGAAGAGGTATGAAGAATCAGTTTCTTGAAATTTTTATTCAAAATTTAGTTGGATTTTCCATAGTAATCCTTTGGAAAATGTAAGTCTTGTACAATCTGATTTTAATTTAATTTGAAAATTCATAATTCTTAGATTTATCATCATTTTCAAATTAATATTTAGTTATTTCCTTGAAAGGTCTTGAATCCTATACCTTAAGATATTATGCTCAAACCCTAACTTTAAGCTTTTGTGTAGGTATCAAATAACGACCTCCACAGGACCAGACCAAAACAAGGATGACCTTCTCCAATCTAGCATCATCAGGGACGACATCTTCCAGTCCAACATTCCAAGGAAAAGTACACCATCCATCTTGCACATCAAAGACAAAGGAGGTCAGAGCAAGGGTCCATTGGAGAAGCAGACAGTTTCAGAAGAGTTAACTAAAGTTAGCTTCTCAGCAACATCAAATTGAGCATCAACCAAGCGTCAAACAAGGTGGCGTCCCAGTCATCACTCCTCCAGTCGGGTTGGTCCACTTCAGCATGTCCAGATTCAATGTACCTGACTCATCAAAGATGGCACTAACTTCGATGTACCTACCCCGACTATCCATTGGTCGAATATTCCAGAGAAGACGTGTCCAAATAATGCAATTATTTCATTGGTCAGAATTAAGTTTGTTGTAACAAACCCTAATTAGGGTTTCATTGTAAAATCTTGGCCATTGATCTCAAATTGATCTGAGCCATCGAATTGTATTGAGGGCACTATATAAGCCCTGGCTCCTCATTTGTAAAGGCTAATAGTTAGTCAATGGTGAGCTAATAGACAATAGTTAGTCAATAGTTGATAGTAGGTGAATAGTTAGCTAATAGTGAATAGTTAGTTGATAGAATAGCAATTAGAGTAGAATATCAAGAGAAGGCAAAGATTGTTGCCAAGATATTGTTGTAAAAGACTTGTAAAACTTCGTTGAAGAAATGGTGAAATCTATGGGTCGATTCAACAATTTGCATGGTTTTTATACTTCTCAGATTTGATTTCATGTTATTAGATGAGTGGAAGAAATGTGTTTGATTGATGGTGAAATTTGTATATCCATACCACTAGCCTCTTACTGATGGTAAGTACGCCCTGCGTGGTCAACTGGCATAAAATGAGCTTAATCTTAAGTCGTTACACATCTATTGTTCATGCATTATCTTGAATGGTGATCATTGTCAGATGGTGTACGATTTGAACGTATTGGAAGCATCCCTTAGAAGATCGCACTGAGTTGGTGTTGAATTGTTCAACCTGATGGTGAGACCCAGCCCAGTAGGACTCCACCTGGTCATTCATCCATCTTCTTGCATTCTAGATAGTAGAGTAGACTTCTTGAACCCTACATCTTTTGTCATTTGTTTGTTTTCCAGTTAGTTAATAGGACCTGTGATTCCAGCAAATCAGACGTTTAGGTCGTCAAGTGTAAGTCCCCTTGTGATTCCAGCAAAATCACATCATACCACAAAGAGCTTATCCACACGTAGAGATCCTACATAACAGAACCTTGGAGTTACTCCGACTGATCCTTCAACGAGATCTTCAGCAGTCGGGAACTTTGTTCAAGAGAGGATAAGATACTTCGGTATTTTATTCTGTGTTTGGTCGTGTACAAAATACACATCAACACTTCCCTATCACAAATCCACTCTGTAAAATATATTCTTATTCTTTTTTAATTCCTATACTCTCCCCACCGAACTCCATTTTTAATCAATACTTATATGTTTCTTCTATCGAAAAGACACGTCTCTTGATACAGTCGCCACTCTTGTATTAATGTTTCAATAACTTAATCGAAAGTACCTCTTCTCTTAGAAACCACACCTCCTTACAATAAACAATGTATTAACTTTGACCTTTTAATGTGGTTTCCTTGCATTAATTTTAATTCTTACGAATTGCTTAGTTTTGTAAGTTATTAAGTACTACACCATTAATAAGGAAATCATATATGCTTCACACCAATATGTATTCCTTCACGTGTAAACCTGTAATATACATATATATCTTTATTATTGTCCGTAAATCTTTATTTTTCCTCTATCGTGCTGTCTCCTTAATGTTAACTATTATCTTCTTTATTAATTTCACTCATATGTTATTCTGATTAGGAGTCAGCTTCATCACATGAATAAAGTCTGTGTAATGTTCCCCGATCTTCACAATTATATATTAGTTATTTTAAATATATAAATGTGTTTATAATATGTAAATTATGTTTATTATTTATAATATATGAATCATGTTTATAATAATATTAAATATAATTTATTTTTTAATTTGAATATTTCTAGAATATTATTATTAATAAATATTAACTAAATAATAATATTTAATAAATAAAGAAATTTCAAATAATTATTTGTTGATAATTATTATATTAATTTATAATAATAATTGCTTCGTTTAGATTATATATATATAATGATCGAGGGGACATGACAGTTTCTCAGTGATTTTGGACGAAAACCCAAATCCATCTTTGGTGTGGATTCATTTAGGATTCACCATTGTGCTTCATCATCAGACTATTGCAGGTTTCAAATGGAAATCTCTCTGGAGGAGATAAATTTTTGAAGTCCACAAGCAAGACAAAACCCTCCTTTTTTATCATATCTCCTAGGGCATCGCCTATATTGTTCTAGGTGTCTTTGCATATGAATTCCCATAGCTGGGCAATGGAGATTGATATTAAATATGCATTTCTAAAGTGCTTGAAATTAACTATGACTCTTAGCAGATATTTCTCTTGTTTGGAGCATTAGAACTTCCAGCTTGCATCAAATGTGAGGACAACAATGTCAAGTATATGGCAGCAATATGATACTCATGCATTATTGATAAATGTTAAGAAATTTTGTATGCTTCATTTCTAAAAGAAACAATCATGAACTGAAACCAAAAATAGAAACTACCTAAGCAAACAGGACAACTAGATGACCATTAAAGAAACAATACATTATTCTAACACCCTCCCTTAATGGTCATTGTGCTAACTACCAAGAGAAAAACAGAGAAGGCTGCCCCCTTCTTCTCAGAACGCTCTGCGACAAGAGCCTGCCACTGACCCTCCCAGAATCTATAAAAATTCTGGATATCTCCACAAATCAAAAATCATCACAAGTCATCAGACCTGATGTTGGGTAGAAAAGGTATTACTCCCTATAGCCAGAGACACCGAGATGAAGATGAAATTGAAACCACGATTTTGAGGAAAATCGACAAACCCTTAATAAAATTTTGCAGATGAGCATGATGCCCCAAAATAGACTGCAAGAAGCCGCGACTTTTAAGGAAAAAATCGCCAAACCTAGAAACTGAAGATTACAAAGCATCGTTTTTTTGGAAAAAAAAAGGGTAAAAACCCTAAGACAGGAACACCTATACCCATGATTTTTGAGGAAAAAATCAGGTAAACCCCAAATTCCCACATGAACATCGCAAATTATAGATGAACAAACACGATTTTTGAGGAGAGAAACCAATCAAAACCGGACACAAATTTGTAGGTGTAAAACCGATCAAAACCCACAGACAAAAAAAAAATAGAAATACGAGGTACGGATCATAATGCAAAACTTTGTTTTTGAGGTAAAACGGTAAAACCCTTTATAAAATGATTTTTAAGGCAAAAAATCACACAAAACCCATAATATTTTTTTACGGACAAAAATTATAAAACCCTTTTAAGGGAAAAAATTTATGAAAACCCATCAGAAATTTTTTAAGGAAACAATTTAGAAAAACCCCACCAATAATTTAAGGGATTAAATTATAAACCCACCAAAAAAAAAAATTGTTAAAGGAAAAAATTAAAAAACCCATAAATCCTGTCATACGCACAAAACTCCAATCGCCTGGCATGAAAAACTGTAGTCATCACATGCAGAGGACAAAGACCCGGATCGTGCAAAGAAACAGGCACCAAACTAATGACCCATGAACCACCACGCAAGACACACAACCCACGATTTTCATAGGTTAAAAGAAAATCATTGTTGGCCATCACGCAAACACAAGCGCGGAAAATCGCGTAAAAAATGAGGGCACATAAAATGTGTCTGTAGAAGTCGCATGTGCAGAAAATCGCAGACTAATTTGCCTACGCAGAAAGAGGACGTGACCAAAAGGCACGAGGTAGAAAAATAGGCCCGAACAAGAGGCATGACCAAAACACTACAAATAGCGCGGCGCGGAATTTTTAGAGGAAGAACATCCAAAAACCAAAAATCAACGTTATCCAAGACACGTCAAACATAGTCATGACCTACAAAAAACTTGACCGCGAAAATCAAACATATCTGAAACCATCAAAAAATCCTATGATACAAATTTTTACCCAGAAGACGGGTCAAGACTCAAAACCCTTCATGGGTTTGAATATAGAAACTCACCTTTGCAAATCCGTACCAAAACAGAACCAGAAAAGCCTTCCCAAAAACTTGAGCCCTCCCATGAGGGAGACAAGCTCAGACTGCTCTGATACCATATTATTAAAATATTCGATGTTGCGATTTTGTATTAAACAATGGAGATGAAGTCTCCTTATATAGATTTACAAAGAGGATGTTTCTAAAAGAAACAATCATGAACTGAAACCAAAAATAGAAACTACTTAAGCAAACTAGACAACTAGATGACCATTAAAGAAACAATACATTATTCTAACAATTTATGAGTAGAAATTCAAGCCATATTTTCTGCATATATATATTTCTGGAAAACACATTGCAAACTGAACATTGTCAACAATTTCATACTTCCAGCAAATTGGGCAAATCAGTAAATGACTGTGTTTCAAATGCCTCAATAGAATATGTGGATTTAGCATAACTGCATAAATGTATGTATTGTTATCGTAGTTTGAAATCATTACAAATCTGGACACTTTGCAATACCAAAAAGACAAACATTATAATCAGCAACAAACTGAGTTGTTTATGAGCAGCAAATTTAATGCTTTCACCATTGGATGCATGTCAACTGTTTGGCAAAATTCCTACATAGCTGAGTGGTTAGAAGAAATGTGGAAAATTTTATTGGCAAACTGGGGTGGGACATTTCATCCAACTACTTCTACAATTCCTCCTACTTCTAAGACTTCAGAACCTCCGTGGTGTCTTTTGTTCCTCAAACTTTGCTTGACACAAGAATGGGAAAGACACCCGTGCTATCTAAGTCTAAAACTGAGGTCTTTCAACTTCTTGTTCTTCCTGCTGTCTCTCATCCTACTTTGTATGGAAAAGGGAAACATTCTTTTGAGGCTAGTCCCTCGCGTGCAGCTTCCGTGTCTGAACCCTCAAGGGCTCCTCCTATTCCTTCTCCTACTTGTAAGGTAGACCAAGGAAAGGCGCTTGTGGTAGAAACCAAATCTCTTACACCTGCAACACCTCTTGCTCCATCTGCGGAGCTTGTTCTTCTGCCAGTATCAAATGTGAAGGCAGCATCATCTATGGAGCATAGTACTTTGAAGTCTTTGCAGGTCTCTATTCCTGGACCCCACTATTGTTGAAACCAGCTTGCATATGAGCATAAGTGTAGTCAACATGCGGTGGCCTGTGAAGAAGACTCCTCACAGAAGACTAAGAACGAGCCTCCTGCTTCTGCTCATGAGTCTTCATCTCCTTATCCTTCCATTCATGTTCCAATTTCTCGATTAGTTGAATGTCTTGCTCTCGATTCCTTTGGGCAATCCTGATAAACCTCACCCTAAAAGGGTACAAGTGTTCATCTTTCCCTCCTTGGAACCTCCACTCATCACTTCATTGCTAGATGTTCCACCTTTCGCTGAGCCCATAGACATGCTTCATCCAAAAGTTGTGTCTAGTGCGGCTCTTGCTGCTTGTCCCCTGTGACTCCCCATCCAAATTTGAATACAAAACAAGACTTTACTAAGTATTGTGTTGATAACATGAGAAAACTCCTTGTACTATCTCTATATAGGATAATAGCCTTCAAAGGCAATCATGTAATACACTTTAGATCATCCAAGCATGATAACTCTGATATCATGAAGACAAAGAAGTATGATGACAACAATTAACATGATTATGCAAACAATGATTACATGAAGAATAAGTAATTCATAAAAACAACGATAAGCATTAAGGTGGAAGCCAAAACAATACAAAGGATATCTAAGACACTCCATACAAAAGCACAGTTCAGTGATATGGCAATTAGAAGACAACAGCAATCAAACACAGGAAAAGACTTATTAATATCTAACCAACATCAGATGACAACATGGCGAGTCTCTTTATATAACAGTAGCCAGCCAAAGATTAATAAAGGACTTGAGATAGGTCGATCATGTTGTAACGTATAACTAGCCAAAGTCATGTTTAAGGCCGATTGTATTTGAAGCATGGCATGATGAATAGAAGCAACATAGTCAGACTCTCATTATGGACAGACTTCATAATCAGATTCTCATTATGGATCTATCCATATAATATGGTGGACTTAGCATCAGATCCATATATGAGCAGCAATCTTATTTTGAAATGTCAATATATAAATTTGGTATGTTAAAGGAAGGGGGAATCTCATGAAGAAAGTCAGCAGTAAACCAACTCTCATCAAATCGAGTAAAGGAGGTTAAGCATTCAAATGTCACGATAAGTAATCCATGAATTGACATTGACATCAGGCAGACTAGCAAACAGCAATCCCGAAGTATTAAATCATCCATGAGTGATTATTGAATAAGCAAATTAAACATAATATTTTCTTTATCGCCGCCAAGGGAAGTCTATAAAAATAATGCTGACCAATCCTTGATTAGTTATCTAATTTGAGGTGCGATCAGCATAATTAAGTCAAGAGGTGCGATTTTTATTATTTGTCAAAGGACTATTCATCATGGGATGTGACTCTTCTTTTGTGAAGAGATGTGTCTCATTCATTAAAAGATATATTAAGGATTGAAGGAGGAGAGCAAGCAGGGGGGATTTGGATCTCTTTATTTATATCCCTTGTGGATCTGCTCTATATTAAGTGATTTCCTTTGGCATTGTGGGTTGCATACACTTAAAGAAAGATCAGAGATGGCACCCCTGTTGCAAGCATTAATCGATTCCAGAAGAGATGAAAGATCACAGGCCTGGTCTGAATCATTGCAAGAAGGAAAAGTCATTAGCATCAAACCAGGAATATCGAACTACTGGTAATACCTATGACTACCGCATGTCTGTCATTAGAATTGAGTTTTAGTATTCTAAGTATTCTGAATGTTCTGAATTTACTTTCCATCATTATAGACTCAGCATTAAGGACTAACTGTTCAAGAGTTATCATTCAATCAGCTTGCATTATAGTAGCAATAATTAGAGTTAATCATGCCTTAGTATGAATCAGTTATCTTATGCATTATAGTTATGTTAATTAGACATGCAAAAATGTATTTAATATGATGTGCATCATTCATTGTAAATGTATAACATACATCTTTAGATGCTTACATATTAGAAATATGGGTATGGAATGTAATGAAAGGGTAACGAGGGGCTCGTAAGTAGGCCATTCTAGGATGACCAAAGTGGCATCTAGAATTTGGATGGCTTTTATGCGGAGAAGTCATGGAACCTGGTTACATTCTCTACCCATTCCCCACAAGACATGATAACATGGGAGAAGCAGACTTGATAGGCAAGCAAGTGCAAGCTGCCAAGTGAAGCAAGAAAGTTATAAAAGGGCAACCTCTCTTGGGCTTGGTGTAGAAATGGCCCAAGCAAACTTTCATGTCTATTTCTCTCCAACTTTTATTTTAATTTTAGTGTTTGATCTAACCCTAACAATAATATGAATATGTATTTGTATTTGTTCTTATGCTTTATATGCAAGATCTACAAGCAAGGGTTTATTTTGTTTAGCAAATCGTTGATTGGTAAGTTCAAACCCTAACCCTCATCGTTGATTTAATGATCTTATTGGCTAGAAGGAATTTTGTTGTAACAAACCCTAATTAAGGTTTCAATCTTGGCCATTGATTGTGAATCAATCTGAGCCATTGAATTGTACTGAGAGCACTATAAAAGGCTCAAATCACTCATTTGTAAAAGGTTAACAAAAGTAGAATAATAGTGGAGTAACAGATAATAGTTCATAGATAGCAATTAGAATAGATGTTAGATTAGGAGAAGGCAAAATATTGTTGCCAAAGAGCATATGATTTCATTGAATCTATGGTGAATTTGATGCGTTATTTCAACATGTTGCATGCTCTCTACCTCTCATTTGCTTTCATGTTGATTAGATAAATGAAAGAACTTTGTGCATGATCAATGGTGAATGTCATATATCCATACCACTAGCAATTTGCTGATTGTAAGTTTGCCTTGTGTGGTCAACTAGAATCTTTAAATGAGCTTAACTTCAATTGCTATTCACACTTTGATATGCATTGTCTTATGGTATCCTTGTTGTTGATAGTAATTAGAACATCACGTGCTAACCTTAGGAGATCGCACTAAGCTTTGTGGAGTTGTTGTTTTGCATGCCAAAGTAAGGCTTAGTCGAGTTTCACCAAAGATCGTCCATCGTTTGTGCATTCTTAGGATTAGATTAGACTCCTTGAACCCTATGTCTTTTGACATTTTATTTCCAAGCATGTAGATAAGTTCCAGCAACATCCAAATGTTCAACATTCAAGTATTCAATGTAAGTCCCCTTGGACTACCAACAAACACATCAAACCATTGAGCTATCCACACGTCAAGACCTAACTAGAGAAACCTTGGAATCGTCAAAACACATAAACAGAGAGCTTTCTCCCCAGATTTGAAGAGAGGTTTTACTTCACACACTATTCTGTTTTGCAGTGTGTAGTGATAGACAAACTAAAACACTAACAAGGATCCAAAAGCATTGATCTAGATGGCATCAAGGCTTAAGCTATATTCTAAAAGTCGACTGTATAAAACTTAAAGCCAACTAAGAAATCCAAAACATGTTACCTACAGCTATTTCAAAAGGTCTAATTTATGTTGTGCACAACTCTAACCTGTAGTGACTTTGTTAGATGCACCAAACTGCGCTTTGTGGCTCCATATGCAACAAACCTGCATATACATAATAAAATGGCACATATCAGACATGCAACCAAAGGAAACTAATCATGAGTATAAACTTCTTAATGAACATTTTAGAGAAAAAAGGAAAGGCCCACTCATATGATTCGAAGATGTAACTTCAAACAACAAAAAAATGTAAATTATCAAATAATATTATGTTCAACAATTCACATGTTTATCCTAAAAAAATTTAAGGTCTGACTAGGAAGATGAGCATCAGCAAGCCATTCAATTAACAAATATAATGTTAGAATTACTAATTGTAAGAAGGCACAAACCAGAGTTTAGCGAGATGTAGACTTTCTCATAAATCATATGATATGGTTCAATTTACTTCATATCAAATTTGGTTGAATCCTCTCGGTTTTTCCTAGACCATGCTTAAGGCCAAAACTCATTCATCTAAGCATTACACTTTCTTCATACATAAAAGATGGTTACAATTTTTCTTTGATAATAGTGAGCAAATGGCCCAAACAAAGTGCAGTCTTTTTCTAATATTGTAGAAAGATATGACACCTGGGTTTGTTTTGGATTTCAAGATCAATAAAATCATCACACGTTATGTCTGCTACCAACCAATTCAAACTCCCAAGCTAGAACTCAATGGAACCAAGAACAAATCCACACAATCAACTAACCCTGCGCTAATCCTCCAATCTTGTAATCAACATTAAAATGTGAATCCGTAAAGGATGCTTAGATGGATAAATGGAATCAACTATATTATTACCAAATAGCTTTGAATTTTGAGTCATGTTATGAACAATATGAAGAATGATCATCAAAAAATTTACTCTAAATGGGCACCACTTCATCTTAATCAATGCCCCATCTTGTTGGTAGTCAAGCTCATTGAATTTGGGCTCCAACAAGCTCCTTTATGACTGTCTATCTTTCATAAACCCAGCAATATAAGACTGATACATAAATTCTCAACTCTATGCTTGCAGAAATTAAAAACCAAGATACGGAATAAATGTTCTACTTGATTAACAAATGACAGAAACAAGAGAAGAAGAAAAGTCCATGAGAAGTAGAGTTAACACCAAATATTAACATCAGAAATTGTCAATGAGATAAAAGACAACTTTGATAGAGGTAACTGCACTTCTATCATAATATTTATTGAGAAATTGACAAATATGTTAAGTATAATATAGGATAGGGATGCAATCTGTGTCCACTAAGCTTTTATCATTCAACTACAAATAGCAGTAAAGTTTCAAAGCATTGTTAGCAAGGTTATACGTAACATTCCTGCTGGATAGAAAATTGGTGGGTGGGTGGATCGAAACACATCCATTTCTCTCTCGTACTTCAAGACAAGTGCATTCGTCTACACTAGTTTGTACACGAGGTTACTCTCAAAGCTTCGTCCAAGGTCGAGCATAGATTCGACTGGGCGAAGGGTGAACCAACAGCTTCGAGCTATAGTTCTTGGGTTCGAAAAACCTGGCTACAATGGTTCCCCCCACCCCCGGAGGTGGCGTACTGCAATGGACACCTAGCCTAGGGGTTGGCTCATTCATCACTCGATCCGCATGCGTATGGAAACCTAGTGATTGCAATCGTGATCACAAGCGCTTACTGAGCCTTTATCACACTGATCTTTAACCGATGATCGGGTTTCACCATCGTTTCTCTGCATGGGGATACTGGAAATGGTTCGCTCTGAGGCATGGGTATCTAGTAAAAACTTCTTATCGTGATCTGGGCAAGCGCGCATCCCTGATTTCTCCAAAAGCTCCCTCAGCTCCTACCGGAACATTCTCAACACAACAAACATTGTTAGCAAAAGTGATAACAACAATTTCAACTGATATTTGAGCAATTTACTACTTCAGCTGGGTTTTGGTGTAAAAATTAGCAAGAAAGAATCAGAGACAAGTAACCAAGATAATTCAGTGACCCAGAGTTCTGTCACTCGCCATGACTCACCAAAACTCGGCGAGTCACGGGTCGAGTGACCCTCGGCAAGGCTGACCCGACTCACTCTAGGCAAAAATCACTAGAAAATTGGTTTTTTATCCAAGTTCAGCCGAGTTTTTGCCGAGTCCTATCGATTTTTTGCCGAGTCTCGAGTCAGGTCAGCCTTGACGAGTCCGCGCCAAGTCCGAGTCTTGTTTCTATGACTCAGTCATTAGGATTTTAAGCTTCTTCAGAGGTTCCACCACGGCCAGAGCATAAGAGACTCATAAAAGTCATCACTGGAAGACAGCTATTAGATTGGCTATTTTTAGCTCAAGTTATTTATAGCTTGTGCATTTTTAGCCATCACTATTATTGAGGAGATATCCAAGAAATCTATCTTTAGAACAGCTACTTCTGAATCAACCTTCTAGAAAGTCTATTTTCCTTGATATTTATCAAAAACTTTTTGAAGATTTCATGATTTTGGGTTTGGAATTAGTGGGCAAATTTGTATAATAAGCTTGCTTTGTGCACAAGCAAACTATTCATAGCATAGAAGTATTAGTTAGTTTTTTTAATTTTTTCTCATTTAAAATTTTGTAAATGCTTATAAATAAGTGTCATTTATACATAGTTTTTCACAAATAGAACTTGGCATGCATATTTTTCTGCTGATATTACTTTTCAAGATCTTGTGTATGTGTTGTTTAGGTAAGTTGCCAGCTTTGTATTGCTAACTTCAAAGAAGTGTGTTTGTTGCAGCTTTGTATGCAAATCTTGTGTGTGTCCTTTGTTTGAACCAATTCATTCCTTATGTTGTACTCACATTTTTGGTCTCTAGTTTTCCCAAAAAGAATAGCCATTTGTTAGTTGTTGTAGGTGTGAATTAGGTATTTTAACTAATTATTTACAAGTGGGTCCTATTCATATGTTAAGTTTACTTAAGTCCTAGAAACTTTCTAGAAGTCTTAGTTGTAAAAGATACCTAGGTAGTTATGATAAGTTGTATCAAGTTAAAGGACATGTCTTGACCTTGTCTAATCTTATCTCTCACTATACCTATATAAGGAAGGCCTCTTGTACACTGTGTTCATAGATCTTAATATCAAGAAACCTTATTCTTGCCAAACACTCTTACAAAAGGTTTCCTTTTGTTTTGTAGGTGATCCTAGGGTATGAGCTAATCTTAGCTCCTAAATCGTATCGGAGCTTCGGTCTGGCAAACATCTTCTCATATCTAAGGGTGATCTTGTGCATTGAGCTATTGCTGGATTGAAGATCTTGGTGGATCTTGAAAAGTTGAGCATGCTCTTCTCTTGCATCATATGATGACCTGGAGAATCAAAAAAACTTGAAAAGAGATACCGAATTTGATAGTTTCCTCTTTGTGGGCTTTTATTAGGAATTAATTTTGGAGCTTGTTGGAGTGAACCTAAGCTCAATTGTGAACTTAGAGAGTCAAAGAAAGTCAGTTTGCCTTTTGTTTCATCCAAATTGGACTTGTGAGGCCAAATATATAAGGGTTCGAAGTTGAGAAGTGGTTGCCAGTTTTGGAAGGTAGCTGATATTTTGGAGCATTTTGGATTAAAATATTCTAAGCCATTGCATCCAAAAGGCCCAAAATCCCTAAGATCTGTTGTGTATTCCCAACACACCTCATTTTGCGTCAAGCTAAATTTTGGTTTCATATCAATTAGGAAACAAGTAAAAGCAATACAATGGAGAAAACCTCAAAGAAATCCACAAATAGCAAAGCGTAACACTAAAAAACATGAAAGCTGCCCTTTTGTGGACATTGAAGGTCCAAAATCCTATGCAAAAGTTCCAAATAGGTCTTTCCTTCCCACAAGAGCAATTTCACTCTAAATTCCTCGCAAGCAGGAAGAGAAGGTGCAAACAGAAAAATGAAGTTGTTCTTTTCTCATGAGACATTTCACAACAATTTCCCCAATCATTTCCAGACCTGATCACCTCATTAATCACATTCAAAACATCTGCAGACATTCAATGTCGAAATGGAAAATGCACGATGAAAAGTGCCATTTCAACTCATTTCACACGCTATTCCCTAATGTATAGTAATTCCCCGCAGCTGCAAGAAACTAAGGCAAAAATGGAAAACGTTACCATTCCATTTGATGACCTTTCTCTTTGCAAGAAACTAACATGACAAAGGAACAAAAGCTTCCAACCAAATGGGTGGTATTTCTCCTCAATTGCTGAAGATTAGAGCTCGTTTGGAAGTACGAGTAAAACTCACACTTTTCCCCATGAAATAGTTTAAATGCACCAAGTGTTGAGATGACATGAAGAAAGAACTTAATGTATAGTCGACGAATGTGTAATGGACACCCTAGAATGCCCAAAAACTAAACCAACTGCTAATAGGAATTTAGTCAAACAGTTTGCATCCAACTCCTTATTTCTCCGTTTAATGTTTAAACCTCTTATGGCTTCGGAAATGAAATGTTTGTTTGTTTTTAAGTCTTTGCATAGGTTTAAAATCACATAACATGAACTAGAAGGAAATTACAATAATATGCAACATGAAGATTGAACTACTGCTGATATGATATTATTTCCAGAATTATTAAAGTCAAATACATAGCAGATTTTTCAACTCACTAAATACTCCAGCATTTTTGACATAATGTTCCAACAATGACTTCCCATCTTGCTGCTACAGTAACATGAATAGTGCCATGCTACAGTAACGTGAATAGTGCCACGCTACAGTACCGTGAATAGTGTTGTGCTACAGTAACGTGAATAGTGTTGCACTACAGTGCTGCTACAGTATTAATTAGTCTTCAATCAGTCCAATATCTTCATAAAATCATCCCTTCAGAATGGCATAAGCATTGGTCAAGAAGTGAAGAAGGTATGAGCAAAACACCAAATCTGCCTGTAGCTGGAGATGCACCCAATCTGCCTGTTAATGAAGCTGATAGAAATGGATTCCAAAGGCAAACCCCAAGGGAATGACGTCTAGAATGTCACAAGAGAGGATAGACGTCCTCTAATGCCAAGAACGGATCTGCAACTCACACATCAATTTCTTCTCATATTCAACATGCTGAATGAAGCCACAAAAGCTTCCTTTTATTCTTTCTCCAAGGGTCGACCCAACTCACTTGAGCAATGTGGGATAAAAATGTTCAATATAAAACATATTAAAATATTCACTTATGTCTCCCTTGGGTGCCCCTTTGATTTGCACAAATCCCCATCAAATAAATATTAAAGTAACACTTTAATATTTTACAATTAAATTAAATGTTACTTTAATAACACTTCAAGCATTAAAATATATTAGCAATCGGGCTCCGAATAGCGCGAGTGATAGCTCGTCCGAAAGCTCTCGTCGAGGAGTATCGAATCCAATCACCAAAGCTAGCCTCCATTGTGTCCTGTTGACTTACTAAAAATAGTAAGTATGCCTGAAACTAAGTAAATCAACTCCGTTTTAGCCCAAACTGGAAATGACTAGGCCAAAACACTCCAGGATCCCCTTAAACCCTTCGTTAGCCCTCGGAACCATGTAGAGATAGGCTAACGCACATACACTTGGTCAACTGCTAAAGTGGGGACATTACAGAATGTGTAATCACGCATACTAAATGTTGGACATTATTGACAATTGAGCGTACTACCCAAGTATCTCTCCACATTAATTATTGCTTTTCTCACAATTTCAAACCGAACTACTAGTATAGTCTTTGCATTTATTTCAAGCAATTACAAGCATTTTGTGAAAGCATAAGAGATTTTAGAGCATTGCAACGCAAGTTCGTTGCACATAGGAAGCATTCATCCATACACCTTGCTTCAGGTACTAATCTTAACTGGTTTTCAAATACCCACTACCAAGTATGTCATTTTAACAATTCCTAATTGAATTTTTCACGATTTAAAATGTTGTAGATTATTTACAATTGAAAATATTGGGTAAGTGTAACCCTAGTTTTTGCAACACTTACCTTTTCAGTAGAATACATAAGAAATGTGTTATTTTCTGTACAGTTATTCTATTTATCCCAAACCAAGTAGAATGAGTCGTAGACTAAAAGACATGAAGTTTGTGTTCCAAGGGATCTTTCTTGAAATCAAATTCAGAACACTATGGGTTCATACCATACACCACCCCGGGACATGTAAACCTAGCAAAGTTTCATGCAAGAGTCACCACGAGAAATGCAACCGAGGCCACCAAGAACCTAGTTGCCAATGGATTACACAAAGATGGGGACATTCCTATGTCAGCAGAAGTTACATAATTGATTCTGAAATGAATCCACAACTATAATACGGAGCAAAGGAAAGTAGTAAAGGAAGGGTTTGTGCAAACCTATCTCATGAGGGCATAGCTAGAACTTTCAACATCCCAATGCACCTTATTATGCATGCTCTAGAAAGGGCTAGTTCAAAAAATCACTATTTAGAAAATGAAAGGAAATGTCAGGTACTGACTTATGAAAGTTTGTTGGATGATGATAAGAAACCCGCATTTTCTAAGTTAACCAAAACCCTTTTCAGAAGTGACTACAAAGAAGAAATAAAGGATGCCATAACCCTACACAGTAAAGTTGTCGGAGTTCCTAAGGCAAGAACATTTGCACCATGGATGTACGTAGTGATTAAACTTGTCCATGATAAAGGGCACCATATACATTGTTCACAAGCAATTAGTGATGAGTTACACAGGCAAATGACCCATTTCATCCCAAGAGGGAAATTCTACTTGATGTCCTATGTTGTGTATCCTTGTGTTGTCAAATTACAAAGGAATGGTTTAAACAAGGTTGGAGTTTTAGGCAATGGCCTAGTTTAAAAGGTCGTTTATCAATACTATCCCTAGTTGGAACAAAGGAAATCTTTCAAACATTATAAAAGAGTGAATGGTTCATTCACTATGAGATTGGTTAGAAAGATGGAGAGGGATAAAGAAAAGATAATCTTAGTTGATGCACAACTAGCCATTAATCCTCATGGGAGCTAGTTCATACAATTCCCAAAATTCTCTTACATTCGAATTGAAGGATATTTAGATTGTCCATACATGCTCCCAAGGTATCCACTAGATAAAGTCATGTTGTTGGAATATGCAAGGCAACCCCTAGAATCACATTACATGTTGGATGTAATACGTTGAGGATGGGGTGTTAAATTCCCATTATACATAGGACATTATGAATGCCCTACGATTGCAGTTGCTAGAATAGCAAATTCAAAGTTGAACATGTTCAATCTAAAGCCTTTCGATTTGAGAAGGGCTAACTATGATCCCAAAAATAGAATTGAGTAGTTTATTAGCAAGAATAGGAAACATAAGCCTCATTTAGAGGATTATTGGGCTGATTGTCGAGACGACCATAAAGTAAGGAGAAGCCATTAGAAGAGGTGGCCTTAAAAAAAATTAAGATTCTCGAAGTTTGGAGGTCGCACAACAAATCACAGAAGATGATGAGAATGTCATGGACCTAGCATATGAGTCAGAAAGGATATTTGATCAAACCATTTGTAATTCAAATTAGTCTGAACCCAAGATTACTTCTTTACAAGAGCTCTCAAAAAGGTGATAGAATTCAATCAAATATGCTTACTCGTTATGCTCAAAATATCAAGAGACAAGGAATAGAAATTACTTATTCTAGAGAAGACAAACGAGTAGGAAAAGGAAGGTAGATACCCTTGTGTATGATGATCTCTTGTCAAAGAAAAGAAGAGTTTGAGAAATAAGAATGGTCGAAGTGTAAGGTCAACTGAAAAAGGTGATGTACCACCAATAGCAGGAGTGACAATTGTTTCCACTCAAGAGCATATGATCCTAGCCCCTGTAATTACCACAAGAGTCGTGGAAACCCCAATACTTGCTATACCAATCCTAACTCCTACTCAATTTGAGCTTGGCACATCAAGTAAATCTGCTAGACAAGCATTGGAGAAGGCTTCCACCAATGAGTAGTCACCATGTGAACGTAAGTTCAAGAATGTCGCATTCAACTCCAATCGCTCAACCTAGCATGTCACCATCTGCAACTCCTATCTCTCTCCCCTCAATGTCTAAACTAAACAAAGAGACAAAGATGGTTACTCTTGAGAGCAGATTAAGGGAAGAGTTTGTTGCCAATATATCTGCATCCTCTCTGCTACAAGTGAAGCAAGATAAAACAAAGAAAAAATGCTTTCTCTATTCCTTATGTCTAATGTGTTTGATTTAACATATGATGAGTATGAAGTAGGGACCAGTATTGATCCTATGATTGATTAATAAACTATTTATTCTATGTCTACAACAAAAGAAGAATCATTTCTTAAAAGGCTTGAATAAATAAAAGGCAATATATGATCCTACTTGAAACAAGAACTAAAGTGACAAATCTGCCTATTGAGGTGGTGCCACCAAAACCCCATAAGCTCAAAGTGGAAAGAAAATAGGAGGTTGTTATTGAAACCTCCTTGCCATCTAGAAAAGAAACAGAAGCCCTTGTCGAGTGTGAAGTACAAATAGAACCACAAGTAGAAACGAAAGGACAAATAGGAGTTGAAACTTCTATTGATAGTTTGGTTGTAGAACAAGTCTCTCAAGGTAAGGAGATAACGTGAGATGAATCAAACCTAGAGATAACCCCTACAATTGAAAGTGTGCCAACAGAATAAGTACATCAACACACAGAGAAAGCCCTTTGGTACTAAAGAAACGATAGATAATGTGGGTTGGCTCAATACAGAGCTTAACGCGGGACAACAAATCCATGTACTCCCTCTGGACATGAAAGAACTATTCTAAGATGAGGAAACACCATAGCTAAAGAGAAAGGCCAGGGTGAGATCCCATAGTCAAAAGGAAAAGGGATTGTACTTGAGTAGCCTACAGTGCCTTAAACTTGGTGGAGAAGGATGTAAGAGGAATGACCCCATCAGACTACCAAATGACAATTGATTTGGGCCATACTTCTAGAAGATAAGACATCGTAGAATCTAAAGCCTAGATGGATGTCATGATCTCTGGGCTAGAGAAAGATAAGAGATGAAAGAGAGAGATAAAGGCTCTCAAGTAGCATAGCTACAAAGTTTTATCAAGAGTCTGATGACCCAAGGAGAAAGCATAAATGAAGTACCACAACATCTGACACTAGTTTCTTAGGAACAAATTTCAAAGATGGAGAATAAGAAATATGCATGTGAGGTGAAACAAGAATGGGTAAGAGATTTCTTGGTAAAAAGTGAAGAAGCAATAACAATAGCTTGCCATAGTTGCTAAATTTTATTAGAACGGAAGGATAAGTCATAGATCTTAAGGCTAATCATCAAAAGAGACTAGAGCAAAATGACATGGAATTGTAAAGATTAAAGGCAATCAATCAACTAGAAGGTTGGTTGTTACTTGAAGAGAAAATTCTTACTCCAGGTGCTATACATGAGGTCCCTCATTGGATCAAAGAGCTCGAATTTGAACAAGATCTTGTCCAAGTAGGCAAAGAAAGATTAGACGAGTTGAGGGAGACAATTGTAGACTAGTTATTTGATGATGTGACTATTATTGAAAAATTTGAGTCTCATCATTCCACAAGGTTTGCAACACAGAACCTACAATAAGAGATTTCAAAGAAATGTATACCTATGTGCTTTAGTGATCCAATAGGAAACTATCACAAGGAGAAGGTAGATGATATCATATAGAATTATACTTTCATGAATAAGTATAGAAAGGTAGACAGACATAGGAAAGAAGACCTTCAGTTCATTGATACAACCTTTAATGACTACTTATTCGAGTGGCACAAAGCTTGAATGTATGCTACAATAGTAATCACCAAGCCTCATTACTTTTAGTGATTACCAGACTAGACTCAAAGGAGAGTATTTCCTCAAAGAAGACATGGAGGAATGAGTCGATACACATTTTAGTGTCTTTTTGTCTTTTGCACATACAATAAAAGATGCTATGGAATATTATATTGCCAACTGTCACCCACATGCCACCAGACAAAGAAGAAGAATGCTCTGTGCTTTCAGAATTGAAACATAATTCTTGTTCATTTTAAACATTCAAAAAATTGTTCACATTTTCTATACTCAAATTGAAGTTGAGTAAATTTGTGTATACAGTAAAAATTTATATGTTTTGTGGAGTTTGGCATTTCTAAAAGCCAATTCTAAAAGGCTGTTCTAAATCATACAACTTATGCAATCTTGCTGGTTGAATTTTGTGGAAACCTCAACATTGTGCCATTTCCCTAGGCATATTGGAATTCATTTTTGCAAATTGATCAATTATCGTTTGAAGATCACACTGTTTGTATGTGGTTGTGCAAGTTTATAGTGAAGTGCATGCAGTTTGCTTTCTATTTGCCTTACAGAATGTATCTATGTAACTATCTTAGAAATTGAAATATTTCTCTCTTTAACCCTAAATCTTTTAAATTTTATTGAAATTCAATTGAACATCCACTGATGTTGTGAGTAATTTGAGAGTGATAGGAATATTTTACATATTTCTAATGACTTGATGTGTAATGGATGTTATTTGTAATTAGAAATTGTAAACTATGAAATTCTTGTTTGGAATTTGAAAATCTTATAAACTCTGTGACTTCTTTAGATCAGCTTGTGAGTTGAAAGGAAAAAATGAACCATCGAAACAGTAAACACAAATAGGAAACAGGGGATGAAACTTTTTCCAAAATTGCAAATCCTATCACCAACCTTCAGAAAAAGGGAAAAAGGTTTGAGTGGACAAACAAATGTGAGCAAGCATTCCAAATACTAAAGAACAGGCTCACCATTGCACCAATTCTAATTGTGCCAGATCACAATGGCATATTTTCAGTTATAACAGATGCCTCTGGTGAAGGTTTGGGTGGTGTTATAATGCAAAATGGTCAAGTGGTAGCATACGAATCTAGGAAATTGAATCAATATGAGTTAAATTATGCTCCACGTGACTTGGAGCTAGCAGCTATTGTACATGCCTTGCAAATGTGGAGGCAATATCTTATAGGGAAACTGTTTGAACTCAAAATAGATCACTTGGGTCTTAAATACATATTTACCCAACCCAATCTTAATGCTTGACAGTCGCTAGAATTCCTGAGTGAGTATGATATTGAAATTGACTACATTAATGGAAAGGAAAACAGAGTGGTTGATGCACTCAGTACAAGGAAGCACCTTTATGTTATAACAACCTTTCACACAACCTTCAAGCAACAAGTCCTTGACAATTTAAAGGATGATGAACATTACAACAAAGTTAATTCAGCCCTACAGGAAAATGTCTCAGACCCAAGGTTAGATGGGTACAAGTTTGAACCAAACGATCTTTTGAGATTTCAAGGAAGAATGTACATTCTAGTCCAAGGTGCACTAGGGACTAAAAAACTAGAAGAAGCACATAATGCTTCATATTCTGAACACCTAAGGGTAGCCAAACTCATGGCTGATTTGAAACCATTGTATTTTTTGCTAGGACTTAAGAAGGATGTAACCGAATTTGTGGCTAAATGCCTAGAATGCCAGTTAGTAAAGGCTGAGCATGTGCATCCAGCAAGAAATTTATACCCACATGATATCCCTGAATACAAATGGCAAGTCATAACTATGGACTTTATTCAAGGGCTACCAAAATCACAAGCCAAGCATGATGTTATTCTAGTTGTGATAGATAAACTCATCAAGGTAGCACACTTCATACCTGGAAATTTGACAGATGGATCCATGACTTTAGCAAAGAAATTTGTCCAGGAAATATTCGGACTACACGGTGTACCTGAAACAATCATCTCTCACCATGATGCTCGTATAACATCAAGGTTTTGGAGGACCTTAAGTGCTGCCCTAGGGACACGTTTAAATTTTAGTATAGCTTATCATCCTCAGACTGATGGACAAACAGAGCGAGTAAACCAAATTCTTGAAGACTTGCTTAGAATGTATTGCATGGATCAACAATACAATAGGAGGAGTACTTACCCTTAGTTGTGTTTGCCTACAATAATTCCTTCCAATCTTGTTCGGGAATGGCACCCTTTGAGGCAATCTACAGTAGGAAATGTCGTACTCCTCTCAGCAGGGATAAGTTTGAAGATAGAATAATTGTTGGCACTGATATGCTAAAGGAGATAGAAGAGCAAATGAGAATAATTAATGGAAGACTAAAGGAAGCTTCTGATAGACAAAAAAGCTATGCAGAAAACAATAGAAGCTTCAAGGAATTTTCTATAGGAAATAAAGTATTCCTGAGAGAAAAACTTAAAAAAATTTCCATTTCTTTTGGCAAATCATCTAAAATTGCTCCTAGATATGTGGAGCCTTTTGATATCCTAGAAGTTATAAACCCAGTTGCGTATAGATTGGCTCTATCTCCAGCTCTCTCTCAGATTCTAATGTCTTTCATGTTTCTTTTCTTAAACCTTATCATCCAAATGCTTCTCACATTCTTGATTGGCGAGCCTTGAAGGTACAAGATCTGGAGTTGCTTCTGGTAGAACCCCTACGAATCCTTGAGAGGCACAAAATTCAATTGTGCAACAAAGAGTTGGTCCAATGCAAAGTTCATTGTGATTGATATTCAGAGGACAATGCTACATGGGAAGATGTTGCAGAAATGCAACAACTATATCCTCATTTATTTTAGTATATTTTTGCATACACGCCTTGATCATCGGGATGATGACTATACTTAGTGGGGACGGATGTCACAACCCTAATCGATGTGAATATTGCCCTTTCCTAATGATTTTAATGGAAAAGATCAATCACTTGCTCACACAAGAATGAAAACAAGTGATTTCTTTCCCGGTCTTTGAAGGTGACGATATGTGTTGAAAAGATAGTTCCCTAAAATATTGTAAGGTATTACCTGATGTCTAAGTATGCATATTTATTAAATTCTTGAAAAAATTATCCAATTTTTGGGTGGCAAGTTGTTGTGTCTTCACAACATGCGTCATTTTGTTTCAAGCTAAATAGGGACCTGTTGTGACGTATTCACACATCGCCCCATTGCAAATGGGGACCCCTGCTTTTTTGGTTTTCTAGGGTTTGCTTTCTAGGTTTTAGAGTTTTGTCTATTAGCCTTTGCTTTTTGAGTGTCACAAGGGGGATCACCTGGATAGCGGGCTCTGCTTGAGCTAGGTTGAGTCCACAGGGCCCCTGAATTAGGGTTTCTTTGAAAGTCTTCCTTAGGGCCTGGTTTTGCTCTTGTTGCTAGTTGTGTCTTGCTTGATGAGTGAGTATCATTCTTGAAGGTCCGAGCTAGGTCAAGTTGGTGAGTGATGAAGTCTGGAAAACTAAAGAATTCTCCAAAAACTAGATTTTGCAATATAACTCCTGGAGGTCCGAAACCACTCTCAAACATCCTGACAGTATATATGGAATATAACTTAAAGTATAAGAAAGAAGAAAGATATAAGTTCTTATACTTAAATGTTATATTCCATAAAATGATACTGACGGAGAGACCAAAATGTCAAATTTCGCTCCTGACCCTCCCAAAGGGTCCAAAGTGAATTTCGCTCCTGACCCTTCCAAAGGGTCCAAAGCGAATTTCGCTCCTGACCCTTCCAAAGGGTCCAGAGCAAAATTCTCCATAAGACATTCTACTTTGACCAAAACCTAGAACTAACGCATTCCTAGGCTTGAATGAAGGTAAAAGAACTTGTTTGAATGAGGAAATGTGAAAATGAAGTCAGGATTTGAGCCCAAGGATGATTTTCGCTCTTGACCCTTCCGAAGGGTCCAGAGCGAAATTCACTATAAACCACATTTGCTACCTTGAAAAGGCTTAAAACTTGGTTCCTCAAGTGGAAAACGATCTATATTTGCCTCCAGGAGAAAATTGAAGTTTGAAAAATGAACAATCAAGCCCAAATCAAGATTTTCGCTCCCCACACTTCCAAAGGGTCCAGGGCGAAAATCCTCCTAGACCTCATTTCCTTCCCTATTTGACCAAATTGTGATGTCCAAAGCATGTTGAAAGGGGAAATGGACATGATCTTGCCTTTGAGAGTGTTTGATAGCATTGAGGAATGAGGGTTTTCGCCAAGAAAGGAAATTTCGCTCCTGACCCTTCCAAAGGGTGCAGGGTGAAATTCCTTACAAGCCTACTTTATGACCTTTCTTAGGCTTAAAACCTTGTTCCTAGGGCGCAGAGAGATGAGATTTTACCTTGCAATGAAGTTTCAGGTTGAAGGAATGATGATTTTTAGCCTAAATTAAGAAATTCGCTAATGACCCTACCAAAGGGTCCAGAGCGAATTTTCTCTAAACCACCTTTTTTCCCAATTTTGTGCCTAGCCTAGTGCTGACTAAGGCAAGTTTTGATGGGAGAGGTCCTTAGGAATGACTTTGACTTATCAATGATTATCAAATTTGAAGGAATTGAGCCAAAAAGTGAATTTCGCTCCTAACCCTTCCAAAGGGTCCAGAGCAAAATTCCTTGTAAACCTAGTTTTTTGACCTTGCTTAGGCTTCAATCCTTATTGTTTGGATTAAAGATGATGAAATGTATCTTGTAGGGAAGAGTGGGATAGAAAAAATGAAGGAAATTTAGCCAAGAAAGTGAATTTAGCTCCTGACCCTTCCAAAGGGTCCAGAGCAAAATTCCTAAAATCACTTATCTTCCTTGCAAATCAAGTCAAGCTTTTGGTTTTTATGGCTTAGGGAAGGATGAAGCAAAGTTTCCTTGACCTTGGAGGTGAGTTGAATGGTAGAATTTGTCCTAAAAAGTGATTTTCGCTCCTGACCCTTCCAAAGGGTCCAAAGCGAAAATCCTAAAAACCATCTTTTCCTCCAAAATTTGAGTAAAGTTAAACCTGGACAAGGGTGAGAGAAGTCATTTGGTTTGCCCTAGAAGGACTCTTGATCACCAAGAATGCAAATTTTGAGCCAAATCGGGAATTTCGCTTCTGACCCTCCCAAAGGGTCAAGGGCAAAAATTCTTCAATCACCTTTTTTTCCCTTGCGAGATCAAGTCAAACTTGGGTTGGATGAGAGGGGAGAAGTGTTTTCTTTCCTTGTGAGGTGGAATCAAGTTGAAATAATGGAGGAATAAGCTCAAAACAAGATTTTCGCTCCTGACCCTTCCAAAGGGTCCAGAGCAAAATTCTTGGAAACTCATATTTTCTTCTTGGATATGGTCAAATTCTTGAGTTTTATGCCATGGTTAGATGGACTTTGATGTGTTCTTGCCTTTGAATATTGGATCGAAGTAATGGAGTAGCCAAAACAAGCTCAAAATAGGAAATTCGCTCCTGACCCTTCCAAAGGGTCCAGAACAAAATTCCTAAGATCCCTTATTTTCCTAGCAAAATCAAGTCAAAATTGGGTTTTTATAGCTTGCATGAGTGTGAGGATTGATGTTATTGCCCCTTTGAAGTTGGTTGAGGTCGAAAGATGGAAGAATAAGCCTAAAACAAGAATTTCGCTCCTGACCCTTCCAAATGGTCCAGAGCAAAATTCTAAAATCCATCTATTCCTCTCATATTTATGCCAAGCCAGGCCTAGACAAAGATGGTAGAGGTCCTTGAGATTGCCCTTGAGTGGGTTGTCGTCTCCAAAAATGATGATTTTAGGCTAGACGAAGAAATTCGCTCCTCACCCTTCCAAAGGGTCCAGGGCGAAATTCATTATAGGTCCTGTCCCTGGCCATGATTCCTAGCGAAATTCTCTTTTCTAGTCATTTTGAGGTCAAACAAAATGTTGCAAGCTTGGGAGAAGGATCCAAGGAGGAGATTTCGAGTATAGAAAGTGAGAGAAATGGAGTTGAGTGAGGGAAGGCAAGTATAGAGAGAAATTCGCTCCTGACCCTTCCAAAGGGTCCAGAGTGAAAAACATTAAAACCATCCTTTTCTCCAAATTTTGAATAAAGTTAGGCCTAGACTAGGGTGAGAGAAGCTATCTGGAATGCCTTGGAAGGATTTTTTATCATTAAAAATGCAAACTTTGAGCTGAAATTAGAATTTCGCTCCTGACCCTTTCAAAGGGTCCAGAGCGAAATTCTTCATCTACCTATTTCCTCCTTGTGTCAAGTCAAGACTTGGAGTCCTAAGGCGTAGTTGAGGTTGAAATGATGTTACTTTGCCCTGCAAGATGAATTGAAGTGAAGGAGATGAGGAATTGAGACCTAAAGCTTGGACTTCGCTCCTGACCCTTCCAAAGGGTCCAGAGCGAAATTCCCAATATCACCTAAATTGCTCACAATGACGATCAAGAAATGGATTCCCAAGCCTTGGTGGAGAAAAGACTAGTGTATGCTTGCCTTGGAAGGTATTTTGGAGTAGAGGCATGATGGAATTTGTCCAAAAGTGCAAAATTCGCTCCTAACCCTTCCAGAGGGTCCAGGGCGAAATTCTTATAGAGCCTGTCCCTAGAATGAATCTTGAACAAACTTCATTTTGATGTCTTCTTGTTGATGATTTAAGGTGTAAAATACTATGTTGAAATGAATTTATTATGTGTCCTTAATCATCTTTTGGTTTGTCTTGCAGTTGAAAGAAGACCAGGTCAAGACAAGGACGACCTTCTCCAGTCCAGCATCAACAAGGACGACCTTCTCTAGTCTAGCATCATCAGGGACGACCTTCTCCAGTCTAGCATCATCAAGGACGACATCTTTCAGTCCAGCGTTCCAAGGAAAGGTACACCATCCATCCTGCACATTGAAGACTAAGGAGGTTAAAGCAAGGGTTCGTTGAAGAGGCAGACAGTTTCAGAAGAGTTAATTAAAGTTAGCTTCTCAGCATCATCAAATTGAATATCTACCAAGTTGCAAGTGTCAAACAATGTGGCATCTCAGTCATCACTCCTCCAGTCGGATTGGTCCACCTCAGCGTGTCCAAATTCAATGTACCTGACTCATCAAAGATGGCACAAACTTTGATGTACCTACCCCGGTTATCCATTAGTCGAATATTCCAGAGAAGACATGTGTCCAAATAATGCAATTATTTCATTGGTCAGAATTGAGTTGGTTGTAACGAACCCTAATTAGGGTTTTCATTGTAAGATCTCGGCCATTGATTTCAAATTGATCTGAGCCATTGAATTGTATTGTGGGCGCTATATAAGTCCTGGCTCCTCAGTTGTAAAGGCTAATAGTTAGTCAGCAGTTAGAAGGTGAATAGTTAGAAATAGTGAATAGTCAGTTGATAGAATAGCAATTAAAGTAGAATAGAAAGAGAAGGCAAAGATTGTTGCCAAGATGTTGTTGTAAAAGACTTGTGAACTTCATTGAAGAAATGGTGAAATCTAAGGGTCGATTCAACAATTTGCATGGTCTCTATACTTCTCAGATTTGATTTCATGTTATTAAATGAGTGGAAGAAATGTATTTGATTGATGGTGGAATTCGTATATCCATACTACTAGCAGTTTGTTGATTGTAGACTTGCCTTGTGTAGTCAACTGGAATCATTCAGCTTAAGCTTAACTTCAATTGTCGCTTCTTCATTGACATGCATCAGCCTGATGGTGTCTATGCCTGTAGCTATGGTCTAAACATCATAAAGCTTTCCTCCAAAGATCGCACTAACCTTGTGGAGATGGTCTTGGGATGTCAAAACAAGACTTAGTTAGAATTTCATCAAAGGTCATTCATTGCTCCTACATTCTTAGTGTCAGAATTAGATCCTTCCCTCGCCTTCATCCTTTTTTCTTTTTTTTCAAAAAAGTCTAGGCTAGTGAAATCCTGTGTTCCAGCAATATTCAAAGCAAATCAGACGTTTAGTCATCAAGTGTAAGTCCCCTTGTGATTCCAGCAAAATCACATCATACCACAAAGAGCTTATCCACGAGTAGAGAACCTACATACAAGAACCTTGGAGTTGCCTCGACTGATCCTTCGGCGAAATCTTCAGCAGTCGAGAAACTTTGCTCAAAAGAGGATAAGGTACCTTTAGGTATTTTATTCTGTGTTCGTATGTGCATGAAAAACACATCAACATGATCCAATTTCAACTTCAGATCAATTAGGAAGCAAGTAAAACAAATAGAGTGGAGAAAACCCAGCAAAGATCAGCAAACAGCAATGCGAAACACTAAAAAAATGAAAACATAAAAATTTGTAAATGCTTAAATGTAAAAGCATGAAAGATGAGCGTTTTTTGAGAGAACTTTTGGAGGATAGTTAAAAGTGATAAAATTATGAAAAATGGCTGCCCCTTGACCCCACGAAGGGAATTCCCCTAGACCCCTAGAAGGAGTGCTACCCCTTCACCCCATTGAGGCTGTTGCTCCAAGACCCCACAAGGGGCAGTGCCTATTGACCCCACAACGAGCATTTCGTCTAGATTCCCACAAAGGGCAATGCCCCTTGACCCCATTGGGGGCGCTACTCCCAAATCTCCACTCTACTGTTAAAAAATAGAAAAAATGAAAATACTTTGAGGCCATGTTGGACAGAAGAGCAACATTTTTTTAATCTTTTCAACATTTCCCAATTGATCTCCTAGTAATTAAATTACATTTGTACTTCTAGTTTGTTAAATTAAACCCTAACCTAAGTAATGCACCTAGGGTTGTAGCAGCATTTACAAACTTGACTAAGATACAAGCACATGACTCCACATTGAGCTAGTAATGTTGGGCTCAGGGATAGAAGCTTGTTTCTACCATAGTCCATGAGTCCATATCATGATTTTTGTTTTTGATGCCATGGATATCATAATCCATGATTTTTGTATATCTTAAACACTTGACAATATTTATGCATCTAAAAAAGTTGATCATGTATACTTGTGTATGTGTTCAAAGTAGGTTCTATTTGATTAGTTTATTGTGTCTTTAAAGTTTATTTATTGAAAGGTGCATGATAGAAGTTTTACATCTCTATATATTTTATGGTTTTTTCAATTTGTCAGGTCTGAGCCAAATCCAAGTTGGGGTCAACAATCAGCTCGCCAAGTCTACACCCAGTCCAATACTTGTTATGCAATTGATACTCAGAAGTCTGCAACCAGTTTTTTTTACACTTGGATCCAAAGTAGTTTCTTGGCAAAACAAGTTGCAAGATAAAATTGGCTATCTTTCACAAAAGCATAATATAAGGCAGCCATGAATGGAAGTTGTTAAACGATGTGGCTCTGAAGAATAACCAACAATCTCCAACTTCACTTATCTGTGACAATAAGAGTATGCTCAAGATGGTGAAGAATCTAGTCTATCATGCTAGAACGAAGCATACTGAGGTTCATCATCACTACATTAGCTAGTTCGTCAATAATGAAGACATCTATCATTATTATTGTGCTACCAATAAATAAATTGCTGACATAATGTAAATGTCTTGAAAAGATGAATTTGTCAAATTTAGAGATGAAAATGGAGATGTATCTAGTTTATTCATTAATGGAGTGGCTAGTGGGGTGCCAAGCAGGGACACAGTATTAGATGATATGAAATTAGAAAGGCTAGGCAACCTAATAATTTGAGTTTGCTTAGTAATAGGCAACTTGCTGCACCTAAAGCAAAATCTCACTAGTATTTTGTTGCACTGTTTTGTATTTGTTATTTGGTTTATTGCCTATGTAAGGCTGCATAATGTAATGTAAAGCTATGGATTTGTTAATTATGCTTATAAATGGGTAGTAGAGTTATATTGAGTATTAAAAAACAATCTGACCAGTTGTCAATCTCACCTAGGCGTTGGCCTTCCATCGGCACCAGCTCCATCCATGTTAAAGACATGACCTCCACGAGGCTGACAGAGCATCATCTTTATTGCCTGCTTTTTTAAGCCACAGTTGACAATGTTCACAACAATGTTTCAATTAATAAAATCAACACTAATTTTAAAAAGTTCTACAGTCCAAAGAGAATATTTTTTGTACATTTAACCATCATTACCTCTCTACAACAAATCATTGTTCCCAATGTATTGGTAGTCACGACTTCCCTGCACATTTAATGCTTTAAAGTCATTTACACAACATAAAGGGAAAAGTAAAAAGTATAACAGAATCACATTTAAGGTAAAGCCATAGTAAACATTAGTATCTTACATGAGAGCTTCATCACTGGTCTCCATCAAAGGCTTATAACTGTATGCATTTGAGCCAGCATTGTTTATCTGTGGTATTACCCAAAAGGATCAAGATCACACAATTCTTACAGTGTTTTGAAACATGAGAGAGACAAAGAACAAGTAAAATAGATTGAGGAGAATTCTGATTGGAAAATTTGTGAATATGATGAAGTAACCCAAAATACAGAACATCGTAGTTTCTAGTGTTCTTCACAGAATGAATAATAAGTGCACTAGGAATAACATAAAATGAAAGCATTTTGATGAGACTGAAAAGAGATGTCTAGGAATTGCAATTGCATAATTTCCATATATACTACTACAAGCCTAAATAAACTCTTGTAAAGTCGCATAAAGCACAGATCTCAGCCGAAATAACATCAAAACAAAACAGAAGTTACAATATTAAGATCAATACATAATTGATAGACTTGTGATTTTGGGTTCATGCATTATGACATACAAAATGAAAAATTGAGAAAAATTAAAATCTTAAACACAGTAATTGAAATTATGTCAAAACATTTTAGTGTCATGAAGATTAAGACAAGATGACCTGTAAGACCACATGGCACTAGAATGAGAAAAATGTTTCAGATTCAATTTTCAAAGTAGATATCCTGCCAGCATCAAGTAAGAGGTAAAATAAATGGAAATCAAAATGTGAAGTGAGATAAAAGAAAATTTCCACTAATCACATGAGCATGAAGCCTCATTTATGCTAGACTTAAACAAAGGGGCACAGTATAGAAAGCAATAGTGGGAAAATATTAGAATTCTGAGCTTCCTTGTACTCTGGAAAGACCAAGGAATCAGGGGCAAATGGCAACAAACATTGCAAGTAATAGCGATGTAGCATTCAAGAGTAAAAGAAGATTAATACAAAGGCAGATAGAAAAAGGGCATGAGATACCGATATAATTGTTCATGTGAATGCTTTCAATCCCACATACACCCCACTTCAAAAAGATTTTCCTTTTGCTGTTGGACAGACAGCTAAATCACTAAAGGGAAAGAAGGATAAGCATGAGCTTCACAAAAAAGAAGACATCACAAGGTCAGCAATGGTGAAGGAGTCCGGACCAGTTGAAAGATAGATTTCCTAGGGCACAAAAAAATGCAACAAACCCCTTTCACAATTGTGATGGTCTCTGCAAAACTCCATTAGTGTTGGCACATGCTTCCTTTGCACTAGCTCTTGTCAAAATGCCACAAGAGCAGGGACCTTTGGCTTCCAAGAGAATGGATTGTGAGGGACTATTCAAAGAGGTGGATCCCCCTCATAAGGTTTGCCCCGCAAAGGAGCTCCAGCAAAATCATAATCCAATTTAGGGCATGGTGCAAGCAGGGATTGATGATTCTTACCTCTTTGGGGATATACCTGTTTTGTTTTCTTGATCCATCTTGGATCTCTACCTTGCTAAACATTGAATTGATTCCATTGCGGAACTCTTGGGTAGAAGCTATCTAATTTTCTGCTTTGTGGCTAAAAAAATGTCAGATCTACAAATGGGTGGAAGAATCTTGGCCCTCTAGTATTGACCCTTTTGTTTCTCTACTACCTAGACGAATGTTGGTTGTCAAATTTCAGTCTTGTGTGGACAAAGAGTTTGTTTGGACTAATGCTCCCTAACTTTTTGGCAAGAGCAAGATTTTCATTGCCTATGGCCCCTTCCTTTAACATGCTAAACATGAGTCTATTGAAGCTTCTTGCAAAACAAACTGGATAATTCATCAAGATTGGTCCTTCTACTAAAGATTTGCAAAACCATTTTGTCAGATTTTGTGCCTTGGTTGATCTATCCAAACCCCCTTCTCGCTCCATCCATATTCAATTAACACATGCTTTTGCTGCTTTCACTGTAATCAGATGGGACACTTTAAAAATGAGTACAACCTTCCCACAGTTTCTTCTACTAAGATAGTTTATCTTCAAAGTGGATTTTGAAAGTTGGTAAGCCACATTTTGATTTTTATTCGGAGAAACCACAATCAATTCATGGCTCTTCAATTTGTGGTGTTTGAAGTTTTTTTAAATCTTTGGCCAAGTATATTGTTATTTTCTATATGTCTTGTTTTAAAGTGGTCCGATCTTTGGACTCCACTTCCCAAGAAACCTTTACCACCTCAACCCTTTACATGAAAGAATAAAAGAGAGCGTATGCACTTGTTAGTGTCGTGATGTCAAACGCCATAAGATTTGACAACAGGATGCAAACTTGTCCAAAAATTCGTGATGTTAGGCATGTTAAGCCTTGGCAATCGGATGCACACTTGTGTACAAAGCAAGATCCCTATAGCCGCTTATAGGTGTTAAGTAGACAGTTCTCACTTTTTGTAAGAGGCTACCTGTTGACGTGTATTTTGTACACAATCATACACAGAATAAAATACCGACAGGCATCTTATCCTCTCTTGAGAAAATAGTCTCTAACTGCTGAAGATCTGCAAAAAGGATCAGTTAGATGGACTCCAAGGTTCTTTTAGTGGGGTCTCCACGTGTGGACAAGCTTTTTAGTGGTATGATGTGATTTGCTGTTTCCTTCAAGGCGTCTTACGGATTCAAAAGCTCGAAGATTTTACTAATCTAAAAAGGAACTTTCAAAAAAATGGAAAAAGGACAGGGTTTAAGGAAGTCTAATCTAGCCTAACCCTATGAACGACTTAGCATGAATGAGATTTGGCAAGATTCAACCAACTTCAATTTTGCCATAAGATAACAACTCAACTGAAATTAGTGCGATCTTCTAAGGTAATAATGGTGTTCAATGCATCAAAGACCAAGGACACTACTACGAAGGTACATATCCTAGATGCGAAAATGCTTGAAGGTTAAGGACTCAAAATGTTTTCCAGTCGACCACGCAAGGCGTTCCTACAATCAGCAAGAAGCTAGTGGTTTGGATTGCGAATCCTACCAAATATCAAATCTCACACTTAGCCTTTCAAATTAACAAACTACTTCGATTGAGCGTGATTCAAGTACATCCAACAACCATGAAGATAACTTAAGAAATTTGCAACAAAACACCATAACTTCAATATTTTATTGATTTCCAAGTCATCATATACAACAATTGCTTGAATTTCTCTCTTCAAGACTCAATCTTGCTACAAAATAAAAATTGCTTCTAACTCTAATCTCTCTATTACATCAACTATTATCTCTCTCACTTATTCACTATTAACTATTATCTAATGAAATGAAAAATGGGGGTATAAATAGCATCCCCAGTTACAATGAAAGGTCCAGATTGAAAGTAAATCAATGGACAAGATCATGACACCTAAACCTTAATTAGGGTTTGTTACAAATGACCTCCTTTTTACTGAACAATATTAAATACATAGCCAAATATTAAATTTGGCACAAAAATCTAGGAGGTATCAACCAATGAGAAATAAGATGTCATGTCATCTGTAACAACCTTTCATCTAGAATCTTATTCCCTTTCCAATTCTCTTTCTTAGCATATGCAATGAATTTTGTCACGATTCCTTCGATTTCTGTGCTTGGAATCTCGGGAAGATTCTTGATACTCTCTTCTAAGTGGATAACCTGATCAAATGCATCTAGAAGAGCTGTGTCCCAAGTAGGTTCAAGTTCCTTTGTTCTATCAATCAGGAGCATGGTGGCATACATCTGATCATACTGCTCATCTGTAACATCTGCGTCCTTGCGAAAGATGATCTTGATTCTATCCTCAAATTCTTGTAAATCCACATCTGTCTCGACCTCGATCCTTCTGCCAAGAATGGTACGAAGTACCTCAAATACTCTGTCCTGGATCGGATTGATCACCTCCTCAACTTGGCCACATCTAACACTGATGTCCTCAAAGAGAACACTCTTTATATGGAGTAAGGTTGACCACTGAAACAAACTGTGAGAATCACCTTCTAAGATTCTCTCTTGTGCTAAAATTCTTCTGGATGTGTGTCTTATAACTTTCAAGACAGGGATGACAACGTCCTTGGTATGGGCAAATGCAGCTACTGTTGCCATCAATCTGTGAATAATCTCAAGAACTTGGATAGCCTGATGGGTGATCTTCGACATCCTTGTAACAAACTCAATGGCCACCGTGTGAGATCTATCCATCCAACCACATGTACGCTGGACCAGGTTCCTGAATCTTTCTGCTTCATTGATTGATTGAAGGGGTAATGCCTGCAATGGTGATCTAACCGGATCCTGACGTCCCAAAGGTTCATTGATGTGACTGAAATATGTCCTCCATGCACCGACCTCTCTCTCAAGCTTTCTATTCTTTTCCACTTCTTCTCTAAGCTTGTCCTTCAATGCCTCAAATGTGTCGGTGGCATCGTCTAAAGTCTGCTCTGTTGTGGAAGGTCCTAACTCAATAGTCTGTATATGATAGTCCTATGCTAGGATCTCACCCTCATATTTGTCTGCTGCCGGTGTAGCTATCTGCAGTTTTCTAGATCCAGTCTCATCTCGAATCATCTTGGACATCTTTGTAGCCTTCTTCTTCTCTGTTGTCATATGTGAACGTCCAACGAGGCTCTCTAAATCAATTGCACTGTCCTCGTCCTCAATTACGATCACCTTAGTCAATCTTTCCTTCAACCAATCTGGGATATTTGATCTTGTCTCTTGAACTTGAATTTCTTTGTGTACTATTTCTTCTTGTCTGGGAGGAGATGTTACTTCATTATCATTATCTAAATCATAGTCTTGGAGAGATCCATCGGATGAAACATGCTGTGCCTGTTCTTCCTCCTGTCTGTCATTCTGTACCATCGATTCCATGGACTCTTCCACTCGAACTATTCTATCTTCTGGTCTGGAAGAAGTACCTGGTGTTTGATCTTTGTTGGCACCTTGCTTTTTCTTGGAAGGCTCTTTCTTTTCTGATCTTTCCTTTCTCTTCGAACCTCTCGAATGGAGATTGCCCTCACTGGCACATCGAAGGTTACCTTCACCTGAATTCCTAGGATTAGGATTGCCTTCACTAACACTGGCTCCACCTTCGGCTGGCTTTTCTTCCAAAGTAAAAGACATAGCTATGCCCTGTTCTCTCAACTTCTGATGTTGAACGTCTACCCATCTGCGAGTACAAGACAAGACTGGTGCCATCAAATCATCTAAATCCACGGCCTCGGGCTCATTCCAATTCAAACTTATTGTTTTGCTTTCTCTATCATATGAAGATTGGATGTGCCTGCCGTTGTCCTGAGCTTGGTCGGCCACTCTGTAAATCTTACATTTCCTGATGAAATCCAAAGGCAATCTAGAATGTATCTTACGTTTCACTTCAAGATCATCTAGGAGATTCATCATAAAATCTTCAATTTGGTACTCATGTCTAAATCTTCTACCGACCGTCTCCTCTAAATGTCCATGTGGATCAAAACTATTCCTCCAAGCAAAAGATGAAAAAGGATACAAGGCTAACTCCTCTGCGTCATCCATGGCTAAGACATTAGGACATACCTCAACTGAATTACCCAAAATAATAGGTACCTGAACTCCATTCTGATGTCTGTGTCTGAATGCCTTCACATATGCTGCCAACTGCCTTGTTACTTCAAGTAACACAATTCTGTCTGTCGGGTACCTCGGCAACATGTATGGAGGTAAAGGACATCCATACACTCTAATGTAAGTGAACTTGAGAAACTGAATGAACCAAGCACCGTACCTCTTGATGAATTCCTGGGCATCCTGAGATAATCTGTTGTGAATCCCTCCTCGCAACGTCCTTGTGATGTTCATCGTGAAAGTATCATTGATTAACTTGTAGTTCTTCCCTGGTGGATGATGCAAGTAGGTATAGGATTCACAAACTCTGACCTCGCCGGGTCCTCTTCCAATCACTCCTCTGTGAGGTAGTCCTGCGTACTCAACGCTCCTGATTAAGGCATAGATGACGTATGAACTCATGTGGAAGGACTTAGTAGCCCTGAGTCTTCTCAACTGTACGTCCAAGCAATGGCTAATTATCCTAGCCCAATGTATTGTACCCTTTCCTTGAACAATCACCTGGATGAAGTAAAACATCCATTTCTCAAAATAGAAGGCATGAGGTGCTCCTGTAACTCTGTTGAGCATGGTAATCAAATCTCTGTACTCCTCTTGGAAATCAATCCTGTGTGGTGTGTTCGGTACTTGGCTCAGACGGGGACGACTCTTGAGTAGCCAGTTCTTGTTGATTATGCTTAGGCAAGCATCTGGATCATCATCGTACACTGATCTGGCTCCTTCAATGCTCTTGTATATCATGTCCCTGTGCTCTGGAAGATGGAAGGCTTCGCTTATGGCTTCCTCTGAAAGGTACGCCAAAGTGTTTCCCTCATTGGACACAATTGTCCTGGACTGCGGATTGTAATGACGGGCACACTCGATCATCAACTCGTGGCACTGAATGGCTGGAGGAAAACCGGCCGCCTTGATGATGCCACTCTCTATTATTCTCCGGGCGACAGGTGATGGCTTGCCGATGTAAGGGACCTCTCGGAACTTCTTCGTGCTAAAGTTCCCCAAGTTTGTATCTCCAATGTTGCTCCACTTGGACACGATCTTGGTCTCCACTTCTTCGGTCTTCTGATCTTCTTTCATGAGAGCCGAGCGACTGGTGGATGCTCCCGCCTTTGGGGTCGCCATACCTACACAACATTTCATTATAAGAAATAGATTTTTGCAATAAATAACGTAAATAAGAGAGATAAATTTTAGGAAATCTCATGATAAGTCTCTAGAGTTATCATTTCCTAAAATACAACGATTGAGCCAAGAGATTTAAAATTCAAAATTTCAAAATTTGAAATATGACGATGAATGAATAAAACAATAATAATTAAATCGCCATACCTCGATAGAGAGCTAACTCTAGAATGCAAAAACAAAATTTGCCTAGGCAAAATTGAGGTATAAAGTAATCTTCAATATGATCTCCTCAAAATTGACTTCGCCACCTCTGGATAGAACGTGATCTTCAATTATCGCCTTGGACGTGGTCTCAAATGGATCTTCAAGTTCACACAAATAAATCTCCAAGTCTTTAGCAAATTCGCCTTAGTGTATCCTCAAGCTCGCACTTGGTGTGGTCTTCAAATTCGCACCACCTTTTGATTGCTTACGCCACCTTGGATGGAATTCGCACCTCTTCAAACACACTTCGCACTCCACACAAGATGATACTAGCGCCACCTTTGGTTTGAAATCGCACCACCTTTTGATAACTAAGCGCGCCACCCTTGGATGAATGAAACTCGCACTATATTCGCCTCTTCTCAATTCGCATGAAGGAAGGTAAAATAATGATGTAGAAAATGATAATTCCACCCCCCCTTATATAGCGCTTGCAATCGATTTATCCCTTAGGCCGACTTGATAAAATATAACAATTTCAAACGATTTTTAAATGATTTGCAATGACATAACAAGGCCGACTTCCATATATGAGCGCTCCAATTCGATTTTTTTATTAATTAATTAATTAACTATTAATGCCTTGCGTTTTTTTATTTGAGAATTTCGATTTTAAATAAAGGCAAAAAATAATTAATAAGAGATAACGCCATATTAAATGCCAAATAGAAATGAATTTTCAATTTTTTAAATTGATTTAGCATTTAAAGCAAATTCGAATTGTTTTAATTTGGCGCCAAAAATATGAAAATAAAGGGACGTACCTCATCGCTCTGGTCCCTTGGAGAGGGACAGGAGCGATCCATGATTTTTGGCATGATTCTTGCGTTTTCAACGTTCAACTCCTTCATTTCCACGTCGCAAATCGATCATCTGGTGGTCCTTCGAACTTGAATTTCTTTCTTGTGCGAGTAAATGCATCTTATGACCATTATCGCCCTGGTCCCTTGGAGAGGGACAGGAGCGATCCATGATTTTTGGTTGAAATTCTCCATTTTGGTACGATCCTTTCCTTGTATCATCTTCCAGATGCCATTTAAAATCCTGTGCGTCCTTGTCTTAACGTGATTTTCAAAGAATATCATGTGTTTTGTCTAACATCGCCCTTGTCCCTTGGAGAGGGACAGGAGCGATCTCCATGTCTTTATGTTCATCTTGTATCTTTGACCTTCGTACCTCCATCGTAAGGCGAATAATATCATTGCTTGTGTCCTTTCGCGCTTATTCCATTTGTCTTCATTATGTGTTTGGACGTATTAAAGGGACCATCGCCCTTGTCCCTTGGAGAGGGACAGGAGCGATCCTAAGGTTTTTGCTTGAAATTGGCGACTTTTAAACTTCGATCTCCTTTGCAATGTCCTTCAAACGTCGTCCTTCGCACTTCCTAACCTCGCTTCACCTTGATCTTTGAAGGAACGTGAGTGTTTTGATAGTATCGCCTTGGTCCTTGTCCCAAGGACAGGAGCGATATGAGCTTTTACCTTGATTAGCAATGTTTGGACGTTTAAAACTCTTGCATGTTATCATCAAATGATGGCTTGAACCTTGTTTATCCTTATGGAGTCTTGACTTAGCACGTACTTGAAGCAAAACGAAGGATCCAAAGCAAATCGCCCTGGTCCCTTGGAGAGGGACAGGAGCGATATGGTCCATATGTTCATTTTGGTGATTATTTAACGTTTGAAATCTTCATGCATCACCCTTCTACCTTTCCGTGGACCCTCTAAGACCTTGCGAAATCTTGTCCTTACGTAAATCTTGCTCAAAATGATCAATACATCTAACATCGCTCTGGTCCCTTCCTGAGGGACAGGAGCGAAGTTCATCATTACGAGCTTGTTCTTGTTTATTTCAACTTACAATTATCTTCATTGCGTGAAATGACGTCCTTTAAGTCCTCTTGGTAACTTAATATCTGTTTGTCCTTTGAAATCGATGCCTTAATGGAAATATCGCCATGGTCCCTTCCCATGGGACAAGAGCGATCTGGGTCTTAGAGTGCACATTCCTTCCATGTGATGACTTTTACAACCTTGCGCTTGATGGAAATGCCCAAAAATGTCCTCGCCACCCTTCGTCTTGACTTGGATCGGTTTAAACATGAACAAGAAGCAATACAACCATTGTATCGCCCTGGTCCCTTGGAGAGGGACAGGAGCGATCCTCCCCTTGTGGCCTTCATCTCACTTTGCCAGGTTCCAAGTTTATATTCAACGGACTCGTCCTTCTTCCCTCTATTCGTTCATGCCTTGACATCATTTGTAACTTTGCAAGAAAAGCAATTATATCAAAAATCGCTCTGGTTCCTTCCTGAGGGACAGGAGCGAACTAGGCATTTAACACTGTTATGGACGTCCCAAAAATCTTCAATTTATATTCAATGCGTTCATCTCATGTTCTCCTTTGTTTTTGAACGTAAACTTGCCTTGACCCTTGTCTGGATTTTGCAAAATGAAGGAAATCGCTCTGGTCCCTGGGAGAGGGACGAGAGCTACAAGGTACTTCGCCCTGGTCCCTTGGAGAGGGACAGGAGCGATTTAGTCAATATAGGTCATTCTCCTTCGTTTTTGCATCTCAAATTATATTCATTTGGCAAAGCATCTTCCTTTGGACGTCCTCAAATTGCTAAGTCATCAAAATCTTGCAAGGACAAGGCGAAATTTGATTTGTAGCTCCGGTCCTTCACTGAGGGACAGGAGCGATTTTCCTCCTGGAGGCATTTCTGTGCTCATGAAAATCTTCAATTTATATTCAATGGAAAGATCTCGTCGTTCTCCATCACTTCAAACGTAAAATTTGTCTGGATTTTGCAAAATGAAGGAGATATTTGAAAATGAGCTCCCGTCCTTCACTGAGGGACAGGAGCGATTTTGCTCCTACAGGCCAAAATAACAAGATTTTTCACATTTTAACACTTCACGAGGCGAAAACAAATCAATTTCAATGCCCAGGATCAAAATTCAAAAAGGTCAAAATTTGGTCAAAATATTCAATCAGACAAAAATTCACATTGACGGTCAACACTTAGACAAATTTAAGCTCTGCATGAACATTCCAATTGAAAATTAGACCATTTTGGCGAAATCATTACATTCAAAATTTGCATTCTAGAAAAGAAGCTCAAAAGCTCTCAAAAATGACTGGATTTTGGCTTGAAAAGGCGAAATTTAAAACCCTAAGGCTTGGCCCTAAATCCAGACAACTAACTAACTAACAAAACCCTAAAAACAAAAGCGAAAACAAGCGAAAAACAAGCAAAAAGAGGGGGTCCCCATTTGCGATGGGGCGATGTGTGAAATGGTCACAACACTACCCCAAATAGAAACCAAAATTTTTTGATCTTTGTGCTCTAAGTAAATTCGCCAAACAATATGCTTGTTTGATCTATATGATGGTTACAAAGTATTTGCTAAAAAACCCAGAGACATATCCCCAATTCTAAAAACCTCGTCCCTATACTGAGGACATCCTAGGGATGTGGGGACGGCCAGAGGACGCGCACCTGACATCCCCTTCTTTGCAAAAGATTTTGCAAATGGCCCCTTTTACGAAAACGTCGTCCCTTGATGTCAGGGGAGTTTGGCTGTCCTGGGGATGGCCGAGGACATCTATGACGTCCTTGGAATTAAAACTTGAAAAAAAAAAAAAAACTTTCAAGTTGCAATTGTTTTGTAGGCCCCTACCTCCTAGATTTCCCTAAAAGTCATTAGGCAAAATATTTTGACTCATTTGATCATTTGTATTAGAGGAAAACAAAGTGAAGCAACAAGAGGGTTTGAAGCAAGCAGCCATTGAAAGAGGAGTGGCAGTATAGAAAGAAAATAGGTTGAATTTTGTTAATGCATGGTAGCTACGGTAAGATAAATGATTGAATAAGAGATAATGAAGTCTCTCATTCAATCATTTATCCTATCGATTATACTATTAAGAAAACTTCAAGCTATTTTATTTGATAATCATTCCTCATTTATATCAATATTGATAATCATATTATGGCATGGCACATTGGTGATAAACGATAGTTATCAGGTTAACCATCTATCCCGATCTATATCGGATGTGTTCCCAGCAAATGAAATAAGATTATTGAGTTGCTATCGGGTGGCATAGTATTCACCGTTTAATATATACAACCTTTAGTTAGTGATCGATGTCGGTTAACATAGACACCGATTACTATCGGTTAATATGCCACGCCAAACAACACCGTTAATACCGATTGGCATATATATTATGTTACGTGAACCCCGATTAATATCGGGCTGGTAAATAATTAAAACACTGGTTGTTAACATATGCAAAGGGGTGCGATCAAGTAGTGTCTTGATTGGTCATGTCCATAAGAAATGACCGGTCAAGGCACTGCTTGATCCTCCCCTCTCATATATACATAGATATAAAGAATAAAATTAGAATACATCTTGCATATTGAATTGTAAATTGAACAACATTTACAAATTTATGGTGGGATGTTGATCTCGAAGACGTGGCCCAAGTTCATGAGGAGACATCAACGGATTCGTTGGAATTCCATTGGATGAGGTGGACATGGACCATGATAGTGGTAGAGACTCAGAGGAGGACTCTAGTTTTGATGCAGTGTTAGGAGATGCAAATTAGGGGCAGCTTATTTGCATATTGTAATTGAAAATGAAACTATATGGCAGCAATGGAGCCTTTATGTGTTATGTATGTTATTTTTTTAATATCACATGCAAATTGACAATGAATTTTGAATTATGAATGCATATTAAGTATTGACAATGAATTTTGAACACAAATGTTGTATGTAAAAACTAAGTTGCTGGTCCAAGTTTGAGTTCGAGCAATCGGTTTGCCGGTTCAGAAAAATTTTAAAATGGGTTTTGGGTTTGTTAGTACAAAAACGATGTAAAAATTATATATATATATGAAATAAGATTAGAATATAACATAACATCATATAAACAACAAAATCACAATAAACTTGTAATCATAGCATCATGATCATACCATCCTAGCATCACATACTTCAATTCAATAACGAAATAATAATATTGTACCAGAACCAGAACAGGACCGAGACCAAAACCAGGTTCGAACTGAACCAGTACCCAGCCTTCTAGGGGGAGAATCCTGCAACTTAGTGTTTAAACTTAAGATTCTATAATGTTTTCATATGCATGTTGTTGATGCGGGAAATTATACTACTATATTTCGGTCAAAATAGAATAGAATATCGAGATAATCCCATTCTCTCTTGCATAAGAAGGTTTCTAGTGCTACTAAGGACGATCACAAGAAGACAACCTCAAGGTTTAAACTATCAAGTCTTGACTGTGAGAACTCAATGGTAATGTGTTTGCTGGTTACACTAAGGGGACTTACGCCTGTCATAAAGATTGGCTTTGGAAAGGTTCTACAGGTTGTTCTTAAGACTTTACAAGTCTTCTACTCATCAAATCTTCATTAGGCATGATGTTATTTTGGGGATATCAACTTTAGATTTGTAAAATAAATAGAAAAAGAGTAGGAGAAAGAAACTAAGCTACTTTAACTAAAATAGCATCTTTGGGCAAATAGACAGAAATTTCAAATTAACGTGCTTTGTTTTGCCAATTAAACACAACTAGACAGAACCGGTGCAATCTTCAAGGGATAACTTGATTTTCAAACTACTACATACATATGCTGAAATCAAAACATTCATCCAACTAAGCATTAAGTAGTCAAACTAAGCTCTTTAAAATGTTCAGACTAACCATACAGGGAGATTAACAATCAACTAATCCTTAATGGTATGAACAGAAAATTCCCATCAAATATCAACCCAAATGAACCATTTGTAAAAGAAACGCACAACAGAAATTAAATTTTGGAAGAAGGGGAACCATGCACTCACAAGAAAATAGACACATATTTGCTTTCCATCAATTTTGTATAAATTTTGGTAGAGTTTCAGCAACAATTCTTTAACTTCTTACAAAAATAGGAGAGAACTAGTCCCCTTCATATAGACTTTCAAAATTTGGATGAATGGCCAAGATTTAAATAAACAAGTGGCCTAGATTCATCCATACAACACATACACCCATGCCTAGTAAATATGGGACTTACCCTCCCAACTAACTTAACCATCAGCAATAAAGTTGTCCCAAAAAGGTAAATAGCATGGAGCTCAAAAACAAAAAAATGTACTGATGCAGGAGCATCCCCGGTTCTTGGCAATCTTGCATCAACCAAAAAAAAAGCATTTATTTTCAGTTTGTTTTCTGTTTTGCAGTTTCAGTATTTCTTTCTACATTTTCTTGCATTTGCTCATCGAATCTTATGGAGCTGGTTTTTGCTTGTAATCATGATTATCTTATTCCTGAACCGCTGGATGTTTGGATCATTTTCCGACAAGTTATCACTTCCAGATTCTGAGACAATTTTCTGGCTTAGAACATTGGAACCACTTGGACCTATTTGCTATTGGCGAATCTTGTGGATCTTTTTTGTAGCTTGCAGAGCTTTAGTTTGTTGATTCCAATGTTCTTTGGCGTGTGACCAACCTTCCCTCTAATCCGCACTTCTTCCTTTGGATTTTCCGGAGGATTTTCATTGGCGGAGGCCGACCTAGTGGTTTTGCACGTTTGATCTTTTTCCTCGGCATTTGATCCCTCTTGGGCCGATGTGGATCTCTCTTGAACATGTAAATCAATGTAATTAAGCATCATAATTCATGCTAGAGAATATAGAAGACATATCTTAAGACTTAGAGGTCCGGAGTTGACCGATTCTATAATTGAGCATGTATGTAGTAGGCCAGTGAGCAGAATCTTGTAGCCTGGATGTTACTGGCCATTTGTAATCAGTTTTCATGACATAATTCATTCAGTTATGCATTGCCTCCATCATCTTGTCTTGCTTTCGTTGTGTTTACTCTTGTTGCATGGTCCGGATAGATCTCATTAAGGTCCCTCCTAACTGTGACTACACCAAGTGGTATCAGAGCGAGATTTCGTTCCAAAGATTGCATTTTATTGTGGGGTGGCAAATTGTGGATCCAACCTATATCTGCATAGGAGTGGCATGAAGATGGCACAAAGAAGAAATAGGAATGGTGGAGCGCGTGGGAATGAAGACCCTGTTGTGATGGAAATGTTGAGAAGAATTGCATCCCGGTTAGAAGCTATTGAGATAGCTCAGAGAAGAGGTCGACATATTGAAGATGTAAGTGAAGATGAAGAAGAAGAAGCACCGGCAAAACAAGTAGCAAACCCACCGGCAATCGATCCGAATGAAGAGAGGTTCTTGAGGGTTTTGAGTAGGGCGAACACCAAACTGCATTTTACCCCACCGGAGTATGATCTAAGTTGGATTCAAATGAATTAATGGATTGGATCTCGCTGATGGAGAAGTACTTTGATTTTGAGAACAAAGCAGAAGAAAGGAAGGTGAAATATGCCTGTACCCGGTTGAAAGGTCATGTATCTCTTTGGTGGGAACATTTGTAAGTTGATAGACAGAGAAGAGGTAAAGAGAAGATCAAATCATGGGAGCGGATGGTTGCCAAGTTAAAATCAAAGTTTATGCCAGTTGATCACCAAGTAAATCTGTTCCGAAAGTTGCGGAATTTGAAATAGAAAGAATCAAGTGTGAAGGAGTATACCGAAGCATTCTACAAGTTGAATATCAAATCTGGACATGTCGATGATGAAATTGAACGAGTTGCAAAATATTTGAATGGATTGCAGATGTCTATACAGGATGAACTCAGTTTGATCAAGTTGCAGAGTGTTGAGGAAGCTTACCAATATGCCTTGAAAGCACAAGAGAAGTTGAACAAAAGACATGAGCAGAGACAGAAAGGTTGAGGGGGAAGGTTTTCCGGAGGAAGATTTCAGGGAGGAAGAGGAACCTGTACAGATCAGAACAAAGACAAGGAAGTAAGCAAAGATGGTAGTTCATACCAGAAGGATGACAAAAATTTCTGCTGGAGAAGAGAACCTGATAGTTACCGAAATGAGGGTTTTGGAAAAGATGACAGAAGACAAGATAAGAGAGTGTTTAGAGGAACTTTCTTTAAGTGTGGAGGAGAAGGACATCGTGCCTTTGAATGTAAGAAGACAAAGAACACTGGATCAGCTAACAAACCAAAAGATGAAGAACTGTTGATGATGAGGAGAGCTTTGTGTCATACCGGAGAGAATGAAGAGCCCTTGTAGAGGAGAAATTTGTTCAAGACCAGATGTAAGGTATCTGATAAGTGTTGTAAAGTAGTTATTGATAGTGGTAGTTTGGATAATCTTGTTTCAAAAGAGATGGTGAATAAATTGAAGTTGGGAAGATTGAAACACCCTAAGCCTTATTAGATAGCATGGATTCAGGATGATCATAAGTTGTTAGTGAGTGAGCAATGCTTAGTGAAATTGAAAATTGGAAATTAACATGATAAAGTTTTGTGTTATATTATGCCTATGGATATTTGTCACCTTTTGTTGGGTAGACCTTGGCATTTTGATAGATAGGCAATACATGATGAGAGAAAGAACATATACACTATAGTAGCAAATGGGATGAAACAAACCTTGTTACCCTTGAAGGAGCCCTTGAAGAGTGAAGTTTGTACGAATGCTAGAATCTGTTTGGTGGATGGAAGGAAATTCCTAGATGGAATGAGACATGAAAACGTGCGTTTTGCCTTAGTTCCTAAGAAGACTGAGAATCCAGAGCATGAAGAAGAACAACCGGAGGAGATAAGAGAATTGTTGACAAAGTATGAAGACATCATTTCAGGTAATGTGTCTGATGGATTACCACCTGTAATGTCCCTACTAGTTGGAGATCATTGTCCTGCAAAATAGATTGTTAGAATACAACAAGTATTTATATATATATATATATATATATATATAACTAATCTAACTTGCAATTTAACTTTAAAATACTTAATCAATATAATCACAGTTTTCATCTAATAAAAAGGATACGAATGTCATACGGCGATATATCCTTAGGTGGCCATGAAGCTCGCCTTCTTGGAACCCATCGTGGTTCCAAGCCCTCCAGGAAGTCGAAGGTGAATTCGACTCCTGTCTTGAATGTAATTTCTTGCATCCAAGCCCTCCAGGAAATCGAAGGTTAATTCGATTCCTGTCTTGAATGTAATTTCTTACATCCAAGCCCTCCAGGAAAACGAAGGTTAATTCGATTCCTGTCTTGGGTGTAACCTCCAAGCCATCCAAGGAAGACCCTATGTCCATTCCTTGCCTTAGGTGATGCATCTCATCATCCAAGTCCTCAGAGGGGGCCAACCAGATCCATCTCTTCTTAGTTGAACTTAGTCAACCAAGCCATATATATGCATATAGATATTCAATATATATACTACCCTAGGGATTATCATAATCCCTCCCTTAGACTAAGGGAGTTTCCTCCCTCTAGCCTCTAACATGTAATCACATTCATAATACATTTTTGCATTTTATTACTATTTTTCATTCCATAATTCATATTTACATATTCCTAATTTAACATGTATTCCTTAACATATATTCAAAAAAATATCCATTAGCCCAAAATTCACATTTATTTATTAACGTATATTCCTAACTATTCATTGATCTGTATTCATTAACATCTAAGAACCATTCATTAACATATGTATTAAAAATGTTCATTACTTATATTCATCAACATATGTATTAAAATATTCATTATTAATATTCATTAATATATACATTAAAATATTCATTATTAATATTCATTAATATATATATTAAAATATTCATTATTAATATTCGTTAATATATATATTAAAATATTTATTCTATATTCATTTAAATTACTAATTCTATATATATATATATATATATATAAAAAAAAATATTTTATAATGAACTACTCTACCGTAAAACATATGGTTTAATACTATCTGAAAATATATATATATATATATATATATATATATATATATATCAATTATATTTCCTATAATATAAATGACTAGTACTGACTAGTACTGCCATTTACCAAAGCATTGATCCTTTATTCTACCTAATGGTTGTGATGGCAGACAAATCTGACATGCGTCAGATCTGGTCTGCCACATTATGTGAATGTCTTTATATTAGTATTACTATTATGCATATTGTTGTAGACTTATGTTAATATTATTATTATTAAATTCTGCCTACAACATTATCGGGCTACATATATTAAGCATACCACCAAGAACAGGGATGTTACTGCTGGTTACTTAATAACAATTCTGATATGCTCTGATCGGTGCTGCAGATACTACCTTTCTCCTTCTTATTTTCCCCCCTATAACATGAGTTTGATCTTTATTATATACGATGGGAAACAGTTGTCTCCTAATAGTTATGTCCATTCATCAATGTGCTTTTCCACTTTATGATAATCATCGCTCAACATTAACTATTCTAAATTGCTGTATTATCTATGAGATGTGTATGTGGTGAACAACCCAAGCTCCCATGACACAATATGTAATTCAGGCCTTTCGATATTAATATCTTCTGTTAGCCATTGTTAATGTATCATGGCATGAATATCACCAATATCATCAATACTCTGTAATCTTAACTGAACCTTCGATGACAAGTTTTACTCATATTAATCGCTATTATCAATTGATATTGGCATGGGTGATCATTGATTCTCATGAAAGCAGCGGTACATTTCAAACATCAATCCAAGATATTCGACGGTGTAATCCATGAGTCCCGTAAACATATTACGGTAAGGTTTCTTCATTTCATTGTTCGCTTAATTGGATCAAATTTCTCCATACTTGGACACCATGTATCCAGGGAAAGGTATCGGTTATCTCCTGACTGTGATGTTGAAGTCAAATGACACTCACGTTGTTTCTGAATATTGAGGCTAGTTACTAATCCACATTGTCTTCGTATCTAGTGATTTACTAATCCATATTTTCAAAAGGCTCGATAAACTCTCATTTACTTCAATCAACTTGAATTCTAATAGATATCGCTAAATTAATATCCTTGTAATCATCATCGATGACTAATCATTAGAGTAGTTATCTTCTCTCCTTATAAACTATATTATTTTTCAAGTCGTCGTTCTTTATCATTAATTGATGCTTCAATATGTCTTCATACACCATGTGAATGATCGTCGCATGAGTAGTTACTATTCTTTTTTTGTCATTATCGTTCCTTCCTTTTATCAACTCTGCTGATATGTCCAACAAGGTATATAATATCCTTTATTTGATTATCAATTTTGCCTATTTTTGAGACTACAAAATTGCGGTGCTTGTTGCCATGGTATAAAGAGTGGGGACGTTACATGGTTTTAACATGACAGTCCAATTTAGCAATCCGTTTTAGCTCTGTTTTAGTTATATAAATTTGATAATATATAATATTTAAATCATGCTCATAAATAATATTTAATCAATGAATTTTAAATAATCATTCATTGGTAATTATTATATTAATTAATAATAACAATTTCTTCATTTAGGGTCTCTCTCTTTCTCTCCGTATATATATATAACGATCCAGGAGGGGACATAACACCACCTGTGAGGAGTATCAAACATTGCATGGACATGATTCCCAGAGCTAATTTGCCTAACAAAGTTGCAAACCGGATGACACCGGCAAAGAATGAAGAGCTATAAAGAAAAGTGCAGGAACTGTTGAAGAAAGGTTTGATAAGAGAAAGTTTGAGTCCTTGTGCAGTACCAGTCGTGTTAGCACCTACGAAGAATGGAGAATGGAGGATGCGTACCGATTCCAAAGCAATAAACAAGATCATAGTAAAGTTCCGGTTTCCTTTGCCTAGGATGGATGACATAGTGGATTGTTTGAGTGGAGCTAAATACTACACAAAGATAGACTTGAAGAGTGGATATCATCAGATCAGAATCAAAGAAGGAGATGAATGGAAGACAACATTCAAGACAAATGAGGGATTGTATGAATGGTTGGCGATGCCTTTTAGGTTGACTAATGCACCAAGTACTTTCATAAGATTGATGAATGAGGTATTGAAGAAATTCTTGGGTAAGTTTGTTATTCTATATTTGGATGACTTTTTGATTTTCAGTAAGACAAAAGAGGAGCATTTGTTGCATTTAAGACAAGTTTTGCAGAGGTTGAGAGAAGATAAGTTGCTTATAAATCTTAAGAAGTGTAGTTTCATGAAGGAAGAGTTAGTCTATTTGGGATTTGTGATGTCTGCAGATGGATTGAAGATGGACCCTGAGAAGGTAAAAGCAATTGTTGAATGGCCTACACTGGAAAGCATTGGGGAGGTAAGATCATTTCATGGATTGGCTAGTTTCTACCGGAAGTTTATTAGGAATTTCAGTTTAGTTTGTAGCCCTATGACTGAGACAATGAGAGGAGATAGGAAGGAATTCAAGTGGACAACCAAAGCAAATAAGAGTTTTGAATTATTGAAGCAGAAGGTCACTGAGCAGCCTGTGTTACCTTTACCGAACTTCAACAAAGTATTTCAAGTAGACTATGATGCAAGTGGGAAGACAATTGGAGCCGTCTTAAGTCAGGAAGGAAGAGCAGTAGCTTATTTCCGTGAAAAGTTGAATGATACCAGAAGGAGATATTCAGTGTATGATCAGGAATTTTATGCTATAGTTCAAGCCTTGAAGAAATGGAGATATTACCTATTGCCTAAGGAGTTTGTATTGTATACTGATCATCAAGCTTTGCAGTATTTGAACAGTCAAAGTAAGTTGAATCAGAGACATATGAGATGGGTAGAAGTTTTGCAGAGTTACACCTTTGTGTTGACACATAGGAGTGGGAAGTCAAACAAAGTTGTTGATGCATTGAGTAGGAGGGGGAATTTGCTGACAGAGATGAGAGTGACAATATTAGGATTTGAGGAGTTGAAGACCTTGTATGAAGATGACCCGGATTTTGCAAGAACCTTGGAAAGCATGTAGAACACCGGTTATGGTAGATAGAAGTAAGTGGTTGGATTATTTAATTCAAGATGGGATGTTATTCAGAGGAGTTCAGATGTGTATATCTAAGAGTTCTATAAGGGAGAATCTGATAAAGGAGAAGCATAGTGGAGGATTAGTCGGACACTTTGGTGTTGACAAAACAGTAGCATTGGTGAGTGAACATTACTTTTGGCTTTAGATTCATAAGGATGTTAGGAAATTTGTGCAGAGTTGTAGAGTTTGTCAAGTTGCAAAAGGTAGTAGTTAGAATGTAGGATTGTATACACCTTTGACAGTACCAGAGAGACCTTGGGAGGACATACACATGGATTTCATACTTGGATTGCCTAAGACACAAAGAGGGAATGATTCTATATTTGTGGTGGTGGATAGATTATCGAAGATGGCTCATTTCATACCTTGTAAGAAAACATCAGAAGCAGTGCATATAGCTGACTTATTTTTCAAGGAGGTAGTGAGATTACATGGATTACCTAAGAGTATAGTTTCAGACAGAGACACTAAGTTTGTTGGTTACTTTTGGAGAACACTTCGAAAGAAGATGAAGACAGATTTGAAATTCAGTTCTACTTTTCACCCACAGACCGATGGACAAACAGAGGTAGTAAACAGGAGCTTGGGAAATTTGTTGAGATGCTAAGTTGGAGAGAAGACGGGAAGTTGGGATTTGATTCTTGCACAAGTAGAGTTTGCCTACAATAATTCAGTGAACAGGAGCACGGGAAGAACACCTTTTGAGATTGTTAACGAAGCACACCCTAGAGGTATATTAGAATTGAGGGATATCAGTAATGAAGACAAGCGGAGTACAGAAGTAAAAGAATTTGCAGATCACATGAAGGCCTTACATATTCAAGTCAAGCAACAATTGGAGGATATGAACAACAAATATAAGGAGAAAGAAGATGAGAACAGAAGACATAAGGAATTTGAAGTTGGCGATGAAGTGATGATGCATCTGAGAAAAGAAAGATTTCCAATTGGAACCTATATAATTATTTTCAGTTTGTTTTTTGTTTTAAAATTTCAGCATTTCTTTCTGCATTTTCTTACATTTGCTCACCGGATCTTATGGAGTTGGTTTTTGCTTGTAATCATTATTATCTTCCTTATTCCTGAACCACTGGACGTTTGGATCATTTTCCGGCAAGTTATCACTTCCGGATTCCGAGACAGTTTTTTGGCTTAAAACACCGGAACCGCTTGGACCTATTTGCTATTGGCGAATCTTGCGGATCGTTTATGTTGCTTGGGAAGCTTCAGTTCGTTGATTCCAATGTTCCTTGGCATGTGGCCGACCTTCCCTCTGATCCACACTTCTTCCTTTGGATTTTCCGGAGGATTTTCACTGGCGGAGGCCAACCTGGTGATTTTGCACGTTTGATCTTGTTCCTCGGCATTTGATCCCTCTTGGGCCGATGTGGATCTCTCTTGAGCATATAAATCAATGTAATTAAGCATCATAATTCATGCTAGGGAATATAGAAGATATATCTTAAGGCTTAGAGGTCCGGAGTTGACCGATTCTGTAATTGAGCATGTATGTAGCAAGCTAGTGAGTCGAATCTTGTAGCCCATATGTTACCGGCCATTTGTAATCAGTTTTCATGATCTAATTCATTTAGTTTTACATTGCCTCCATCATCTTGTCTTGCTTTCATTGTGTTTACTCTTGCTGCACAGTCCGGATAGATCTCATTGAGGTCCCTCCTAACCGTGACTGCAGCATGTACTTTGGTAGTTGGGAGAAATAACTAACTTTGGAGACTATACTTTTTGTCATCCCAAAGTATATATTTTCCCCCTTTTTGCAACAAAATAATCATCTTCACCATTTAAGTACTTTTTCCAAATATCTCGACCCATAGCTCGCTCTACCCGAACATATTCTTGAAACCTTATGCAGACAACCCTTATCTCCGGTCCAAGGGGTGTAGCTATGTTGTTGATTCGGAACATGATATCCTCACAGTGATTTTTTACCCTTTGCAGCTCCAACTCCCAATCCTCCCTATTGGTCTCATATTCTCGCATTGCTGAATGCGGTTTGCTGGCCACTACCATATCATTCCTGGTAGATGGAGTCCCATCATGATGTTTTAGCTGGCCTTTCCAGTATAATCTCGACTCATTATATTCCATCTTAGGCCTCCAATAGCCAGCCAAACTGCACAGAAGCTGCATACAATTAGTTCCAACCCGTGCTAAGGTGCTTTCACAGTCCTCCCATCCATCTTCAAAGAGGTCCATGTGGTCACTCTTTAATCTCATAGTTCGGTACCAATTTGCAAAGGTGCTGAATTATGGGGTTCGATGATCTGCCAGCTTATAGGGATCTTGGAGAATGTCCAAAATAAGGTTGTCATGACTGGAAGTGAGTTATTAACCACCTCCCTTAATTTCTCACACCCCTCCTTGGTGGATGATATTGCCTAGGTGGTCCGATCTATTTCATCCTCCAAAAAGGTCAAACCCTGGAGTGTTCAATTTCCCATTTTTTGTTACTTCTTCGAACCACTCCCGCATTACCTTTCCTGAAGCTCTCATCCTTTCAAATTCGACAGTTGTCTTCTATGCCAACGCTGCGGGAGGAACATAGGCTTCTTTAGCATGTTGCAGTGGCTTCAGTAGATGATCTATGTAACTCTCGGCTTTCTCAGCCTGAGCCTTATACATATCCCTTTCTGCGGTCACCTTTTCCAACTGGCTCAACATTGACTCCATTGACTCTCTAAATTCTTCCACCTCTTTCCATTTGGTGGCCTTTCCCATTGGGACTGACACAACGTTGTAATCAGCAAGCGTGACCTCCTCGGCTGATTTCTTCTAGCGAAGCAACAATGCGTATTGTCTGGTTCCTTTGAGCATCTTGGTCACCTTGGAATAGCTCCTAGGTTTCTTCTTCTCTTTAATCAGAGGCTATCCTATTTGGAAAAATAAATCCTCCAGACTTATAAGTGGCCTCACTACCACTTTTTTTTTAGCTCGAGCCTTTAACCACATAGGAGGTACTAATTAACCACAAGTGACCACCATCTCTCTGCCCTACGCTCTTGAAGTTGCAACAGATTCTATTTCTGCTCTTGGCTGGTCAACTAGGGATAGGAGTTGATTCCCCTCATCATCTAGTTCCTTTTCTACGGTCGAGTTTTCTCCAACCTCACTCAATAACTGCTAGGGAATCTCAACTTCTTGTTGTCTTTCAATCCTAGGGGGACCTTCACCCTTGTCATCCTCCTTGTTCTTGTTTTCACCCTCATGCTTTTCAGCTTCTTCATCACCTTGGTTTATCATCTTCCTTTTCCTCCTCTCTAGCATTCTCCTTATTATATTCTTTATCACCTCGGATCTCTCCTGCAATTTGATTTTTGAGGCCCTCTAGATCATGACTTGCACCTCTGGCTTTTGTACATTAGGCTCTTCCTGGTTTGCAGTCTGCACTTCGTGCTCCTACACATTAGGCTCCTCTTGGTCTTTTGTTTCAATGACAACTAAATCCACTTGTTGCACAGGAGGGTTAGATCGTCGTTCTACCGCGGTTGTATCTTCTGCTCCTATGAGATCTTTTGGTGAGGTGGCAGCAGATGGTCTCCTTACCATTAACTTCTTTCCAGCGGGAGCCTCAGGTGACTGGCTTTTATTTCTTTTGGACCTCTTTGATGCCCTTGACCCTTTGCCTTCTTTCTTTTCTTCTCAGGCCTCTTTTCACCTTCTCCTTCTTTCGTTGCACTCGATGCCTCTTTGTAATGATTGTAGGTGAACTGTACCCCATCATGGGTTAGTTCCTAATGCGCCAATATATCCAAGCATTAGTGTATCTCCTAGGTCCCTCCATTATAATTTCCAAACTGGTGACTGGATCTTGAGACCAATTAATTAACACAAGGTGGTGATCTTTTATGGTCTCATATGCCTAATGTTGTATGCAGTTTCCATAGCCAACTAGTTGGTCTAGAACTTGAGCGTACTCAAAAATTCTAGTTTGGTGCAAATTGAGCCTAGCATATTCCCTCCTACGGACCTAAAAATCATCAGCACAACTTGCCTAGTAATATTCTATGCCCATTTTGTGCTTGTAGTGGCAGCCATAGGCTTTCCCTCCCAATCCTGTAGGATCAAAGCCTTTTTTACAGAGATGCTCTTGTAAGCAGTACGAAGATAGCTCCTCAATCGACTACTCAACCTGCACAAGGGTTTTGAAATACACATCGTTGTCCCCTATCGTCATTGTGAAGGAGACTCCTGATACTTGGGGAGTCGGTATGGAGGGCCTTCAAAGCCCGAGATTCTCAAATAAGAGAATCAATGAAACTGGATAAACCAAGTTCCATACTTCGATATTAGCGCAATTGCTTGTTTGGAGTCTAGACAGCCTTTGTTGCAGTCCCTCTTGAATAGTTCTGACCACGTGCATGGTGAAGGCATCATTCACGCGTTCATATTGACCCGCTGCATATGCTATATTGTTCCTCTCCATCTGGCTTATATTGTAGAAGTGCAACTGAGGGTAGAAGTCATAAACCTTTATCTGGTTGGGCCCGTTTCCAATGTCACCTAAATGGATTAATCCCAACAACCTGGGATTGCGTGCAAACATATACACTATGTAAGAAGACATGGTGAAATATCTCTTTTCTACCAACTATACCAGTTGTGTATGTATGTTATCACTAATAATTTGAGCCCAATCAAACTTGATTTTCCCCACAACGACCTCCTCTGTGTAGTAGAACATCTACTCATCAAACAGATTGGAGTGGGGCAGCCCCATGACACGGCTGAGAAGGGTGACCATGTCCTCAAATTCTTCATTGAACTCACTCTTGTATACCTTTCTGAGGATCCTGGAGCTGTGGGGCCTCCTTTCTTTAAACTAGTTGTCATTCATTTTTCTCTTACAGTTGGTGGGATTTCAGTCATATATTCCTTGAGCCTCCTCCATTGGGAACACAATTGCCTCCTCATGGGCAAGGATGCCGAAAGCCTCTGCAATGGCCTCAGGGGAGAAATTTGCTATTACCATGTCATTCACAAACACCACCCTGTCGTCGAGCTTGTAGTGTTTGGAGCTTTCTACAATAAGCTCATAAATCTGAATAGCTTGCGGGAATATCGCAGCATGTGCTATCCCACTCTCCATTTTATTCGCTCTCCAGTGGGCGTCCACAACATACACTTTGTCTCTGAACTATCAAATATCAATATGCTCGAAGTCTGTATCCCCCAGATTTTCCCATTTGCTCTGGACTTTGGAGTCCCACAGTACTCCCTGGTATTCATATTTCATTTTTTCCAACTTACAGGGGTTCTCAGTCTTAGACATTTGAGACGTTCCTGGTGCTTCAGGTGCCTTAGAGGAATCAGACGCTTTGGGAGGCATCTACCCTGCACACCAGGATGCGAATTACGAGGTGGTCTTAAATGCGTAAATGGGGCCAGCGGTGCCCAACAACGACGTTAGTAACAAAACCATTAGCAAACTAATAGCATAATGGCGAATTTTGAAAAAAAATGTTGTAATTTGTTGTTTTAGCTTTCAAGACTTGTTGCAAGGCTAAAAATCTTGGTTTTGACGTGTTTTCTCTAAGTTTGAAGTTTGTTTGTTTGGTGCACTTTGCAATTTTGGACTTATTTTGCCAAATGATGGGAAAACTTCGTTATTGGCAAGCCCTCTTAATTAATGTTTCAATTTTTCCATTCTTGTTGCAAACCCCAAAAATCTACCAGGTTGAAATTTTCAAACTATGATTTTAGTTTTGATAGGGCCTGCACAACTAAGGTTAGCCCCTTGGGTTTGAGTTTGAATGAAATTTGCAATATGTAAATCATATGTAAACCCTAGGGTTTGAGTTTGAATGCTCTTCCTCAAGATTGCTACTTGTCCCCTCGCTCACTGGTTGTCCCATTATCATCGTGTCATGTAGTATGTTCCTGTCATTCCAGGTTTAATTCGGCAACGGCGCCAGATGTTTGCCCTCTGGGCGAACAGTTTAACACATGCAGACAGAATGCTTAACAAGAAACAGTAATGCCATAGATACCAAATAAACAATATTAAGCCAACAGAAAAGATACCATTTCATTCATAATCGTAATACTGACAAGTTACATCACATGGTATATAAAGGTACCGAGGGGGTGTGAGGGACAATCGTCGCACCCGTAACTACCAACCCTCGGTTACATTACTAACAAAGTACTTCCTAATTAATTACTTTTATTCCCGTACGTACAATATTACCACCAACATCTTCTACCTCCCAAATGAACTCCTCAAAAGCCTTTTTATACTTTTTCTTGCAAACTTCTAGAAAACTATATTTTAAAAACACTTCATTAATTTTAACTCCGAAAAAGACCTTTTCATCAAAATAATGAAAAATTGACACTCAAGGTCCCTATATTATGCGCCCAAGATTTAAAACATTTTGCTCTGGGTCCAGTAACCTATAATTTTAATTAATTTTTAGCAACCTTAGTTTAAAATTTTTTAAAATAACCCATTAATGCACCAAATCAGCAAAAGATTGTGAGAACACATTGGAATCGGAATCCAATCGTACTGGAGTGGTCTTGATGAAGAATAATGACAAATGGAGCCAACCGGGCAACTTACTATAAACAGACAGTCTCTCCATGATTCTTGGAGACCAAACTGGAAGCTGAAAAAAACATCTGAAACATGCATATGAGTCCTCCAAATCACCTAAGCTCATTGGAATCATCAAATAACTATCTAACCAAACAAACACCCACCAAGAAATTCAAAGTCAATTGCAATGCAAGATGTTGGCGGTAATATTGTATGTACGGGAATAAAAAGTAATTAATTAGGAAGTACTTTGTTTAGTGATGTAACAGAGGGTTGTTGGCGGCAATATTGTACACGGAAATAAAACTAGTTAATTAAGTTGTAATTGTGTTGGTTAGATGGCAACCGAGGGGTGGCAGTTGCGGTGCGACGGTTGGCGCTCGCACCCCATCGGTATCTTTATATACTTCTGAATGTAACTTGTGAAGGGGAACAATTATGAATGGAATAATATCTCATATACTTGTCTGATATCTATGGCGTTATTATTCTGCATTACATGCTTTATGTTTTAAGTTATTCACCCGAGAGGGCAAACATTTGGCGCCGTTGCCTAGACGTACTCGGGAACGGAAGACGCGGATGGCGCAAGGACACGATGGGCCTACCCATCGGTGAGATGAACCCAGAGGCCGACGACGTGCCCACGGAACAATCGGCGAAGGGGAAATTGAACCCTGTAATAATCCTGGCATAATGTTGAGATAAATTGTGGCCGAAAGGAAAAATAATAAAAGTTTTTTTTTTGTGTACATGGCGTGTGCTTGCTATGTACGGAAGTGATTTATGCCCAATATACTAAATAAACACAAAAATAAAAAGATACGAAGTGACGAATGGGAAGTGGCACAAAGAGCATTGAATCTCAAACAGCAAATAGAACGAAGGCATAGGCTAAGGCAGCTTGCCGAGGGACGACCGACCGAGGGGTTGCTCGAAGGGAACCAAGGAGGTGTCACGGAGGTTGCGGAGGCAGAGATAGACGGAGAGAAGTACAATCTCTACACTGTCGTAGGGTTGCTCGAAGGGAACCTAGGAGTCACGGAAGGTGCCGAAGGCGAACTCTACAGTTCGCCTGAATACCACCACCGTAGGGTAAGAAGTCGCGAAGAGTTGGTGGAACAAACAAGGCGAAATCTAAACTTGATCAACGCTACCAAAGACCTACTAAAGAATTTGTCCATTTCGGAGGACAACCAGAGGGTGAGGACCGAAGGTGACGGTACGGCCGACGGTGCCGAGGGAGCACAAGGGTACCATACGGGAGGCAATTTGTTTAGTTCGGGGTCAACAACCTTCTCCGAAGGACCCACGAGTGGAGGGTCAGGTGTAGGAGGCGGAGGCGGAGGATCACCAGGTACAAGCACACAAGGCACCAGAGGAGCGAGACCGAGTGGTGGGATGGCCAGTAAACAGAAGTTGTCAAAGTTCAACGATGACGAGAAGGAAGATCCCGTTCGCCATTGTCGAACGTGCGAAACCATATGGTCAGCAAACGGTGTTACCGATCAAGATGAATGGGTAACACAATTCCCAACAACCTTGAAGGGAGTGGCCATAGACTGGTACTCAGATATGGATAAGGCCAAATTCGGCACATGGCCCGACCTGAAGGAGGAGTTTGGGATAGAGTTCCGCCTCCTGAGAGATGACAATGAAATAGTCGCCGAGATCTATGGAACGAAGCAGAACAAGAACGAGACTTGTCCGAGCTTATAGTCGGCGACTGAAGGAACTATTGGGAAAAATGGAGAGTCAACCAGCAGATGGGTTGAAAAAGCGATCGTTCATGGAGGGACTGAAAAACTCCCTCCAAAAGAAGATGAAAATCGTTCCACCTACATCGTACGAAGACGCATACAATAGAGCGATGGATCTCGAGAGCGAGACCAAGACATCGAAGAAAAAAAAGAAGGATAGCTCGTCCAAGGAGGATGACTCTTCACAGGAAAGCAGTAGCAACGGCGAGGCTGGCAAGTGGGTGCAAACGCTCCAAAAAGACATGGAGCGAATGAGGAGGGAGTTCAAAACAATGAGAAGCACTGGTCGGACTGAAGGGGACATATGGTGCACTGAGTGCAAAGAGGAGGGGCATACAAAGGGTACTTGGCTGAAAAAAGCATTCTGCGAGATTTGCCAAGTGATGGGACACTCCACCAAGGAGTGCCCATACAACATGAAAACCCGAAGTACGCAAATGAACCAGGTGTTGTTCACGGAGCAGGCCACAACATCCGCACCAACGGGTACGGCCCAACAAACCAACACAACGACATCATCTGGAGGTTACTGGGACAACAGACGCAGCGGCGGAAGGAATAGCAACAATAACAATAATGGAAGTCGTATCCAGTATGATGCCAAGGGTCGGCCAATGATCCAATGTAGGGCCTATAATCAGTGGGGGCACTTCGCCTGTGATTGCACGAAGGAAGCCACCCCTCAGCACCTCTACCGATGGTGTGGGCCAGGCGACCATGAGGACACAAATTGCCCAAATGCAGGGGTTAATCTCCTCAACATTGAGAAGGCTGAGAAGACTGGTGAGAAAGAAGTACTGGCGATCACCCGCGCCCAGACGAAAAAGGCCACTTATCCCGACCCCCATATGGAGAAGGAGAGATTACGGGAGGCAAAGGCCAATATTGAACATGAGATGACGGCCGAACGACGGGACAACAAGGTGGCAAGTACATCATCCCGTACGAAAGCTGAAAATAACATCATTGGGCAAGTACTGCAGATGGAAGTACCTATAAGGGTAAAGGACCTTCTAGAAACAATGCCACATTTAAGAACCGCCATTTTTAGTTCCATACAAACCACTGCGCAGGCACCCTTGCGTGCCACACGGGCGGAAGTTCCGGTCAGCCCCTGGGCCGACCCAATGTTGTTGGCCTTTAAATGGTGGTCGGCATCCTACTGTAGTAGAGATGGGAATTCTCGGGGCTATCCTCAAAGACACCATCGTGGACGGAGGTTCGAGGGTGAATGTACTGCCAGAGGATATGTGGAAGAAGCTGGGGAAGCCAACACTATGGCCACCCATGTTCAACTTGGTAGGTGTAGACCAGCACGACATCAAGCCACTCGGCACCCTAATGGCCCAGTCGGTCACCATTGGCACGCAACCTTTCATACTAGATTTTCTGGTAATCCCACTCAAGAAGAAGGGGTACGACACCATCTTAGGCAAAGGGTGGCTGGTTACGGCAAAGGTGAACCAGGACTGGAAAAAGAACACCCTTTCTATGGAGAAAGGGGGGCGGAAGTACACCATTGATCTGAGGACCCAGGTTGTTGATGAGGAACTGGCATCATCTTCGGAATCGGAGGATGAAGGAAAAGGCGACCCGAGGGACAAAGGACGGGGCTGCAGGGAGACCAACGACGAAGGGATTCTCAAACTAGGAGAGTGCTCTGAGGATGAGACGGGGTCATTGAACGGGCTCTTCCACTGGCAGATGGAGGATTACGAAATGTTCCAAAGCTACTGGCTCGAAGTAGAGGAACCAGCGCAAGTAACAGAGGAGGTGTACCTACCAGAATACAGAGAATATTGGAAGGGAGACGCCACAAACCTCGGTGACGTAGATAATCCCAAGATCAATTGTGTCGGCAACGATTGGAACCATGTGTGGAAGGCCGCAGCTTTCAAAATCTTTATTATTCTTCTTCTTCTTATGTACGGGAAGGAGACCGTGGTCCCTGTAGAATTTGTGGTTCCAGGTCTTCGGATGGCCATTGAAAATAGACTTGCCACCAACGGATCCAAATTGAAACCCTACCACGCGAAGCACACAGGGGACCCGAGAGGCCGGAAGGACACCCGAGAGACCGAAGGGGGACTCGAGAGGATGGAAGGAGACTCGAGAGGCCGGGCAGGCGACTTGAGAGGCACGGGACCAACGCAAGAGACTCTTGGGCGAGGAAAACCAAGAAGGATGAAGGGCGATCCCAGAGACAGGGGACCCGAGCTGAAGACTCTCTAGACAACTAAGTTAGGAAATTATAAAATAAAATAAAAAACGTACGGCTATACGGCTGAAAAAAAAAAAAAAAAAAAAAGAGGAGAAAACCACGGTGGAGCCACCGTACGGTAGCACCACCGTGCAGTGGCAACACCAGCGGTGGGACCACCGTGCGATGGCAACACCGTCGGTGTGACCACCGGCGGTGGAACCACTGTGCGGTGGCAACACCGGCGGTGGAGCCACCGTGCAGTGGCAACACCAACGGTGGACCACCGTGTGGTGGAAACCACCGCTAGCGCAAGGAATAAAGACGCGGAGAAAACGCAAACAAACACATAGCCGTACGGTGGAGGGGTGTTGACCGCACGGGAAGGTGGTCGTACGATTGGAGGTGTCAGTGCTGTTGTTGACCATACGGGGAGGTTATATACAGTGGAAAACGAAAAAAAACGAAAAAACGACGACCAGATTTAAAATCATTCGCTAGAGTCTGGAGCCAAGACACTGCAAATTTAGAGTGGAGAAGAAGGGTTTTTACATCTTAAAATATCACTGAAATGATGTGCGCCATGGACTTTCGTGTGGTTCTGAGGGTTGTAAATTGGTGTTGGCGGCCCTCGACCCCATTGGGGCGCTGCCCCAGACCTCACTGGGGCGTTGCCTCAGTCCCTGCTGGGGGCACTGCCCCCAGACCCCAGTTTATTTTTGAGCTACAATACATTTGTTGGAGTTGGGCGAAGGGCATTAGAGATGTCACGGTAAGTGTTGTGGTTGTCCATACTGTGAGAAAGAAGCCTGCAGCTAAGCATTGGCGGGGAAGCCATAAGCCGTAGAGGGAGACGGATTTGGAGGTTGGGAACAAACAGAGTTTGAGGGAAGGCATTGCAGGTCCGCGCAGTTGTATGACACCAAGGAGTTATTCAGTTCAGTTATTAGCCTTTGGGGAGTGTGATGGAGGATTTGAGGTGTCTCCTAGCCTTTGTGCCAGCGGGTTGTGGCCACCTCCAGGCAAGAATGGTACGCTTTGAGGAACTTGGAGTATGTCTCGGCTGGACGTGAGGTTGCCTTGGTGGATGCAGAGAGGGCTCGGGAGGAGCTGACCACCAGGTTGGAGGCAGTACTAGCGTGAGACATAGCTCAGCATACCCAGGAGTTGGATGCCGAGAGGGCAACGCGAGTGGCTATCGAGGATAAAGTGGCTAGGGAAGACAATATCATTTGAGTAGCAATTGGTGGAGGCTGAGACTGAAAAGCGTGTTTTGCAGACAAGTTTGGTTTAGGCACAAGAGGACTTTGATGTCAAAAGAAGCAATAATGGTGAAATCCACACTTGAGCATCAGATGGTAGCAAAAAAGGGTTTTCAGGCGAGGACGCAGCAAGTGTATAAGTTCTGGACTCGACTGGCATCAGCAGTTCTGTTTAATGTCATCTCTATTTTGTATTAAGTCGTCCGGAGACGACTTCTTTTCTTTGGGGGGGGATGATGTTGGCGGCAATATTGTACACGGAAATAAAACTAGTTAATTAAGTTGTAATTGTGTTGGTTAGTTGGCAACCGAGGGGTGGCAGTTGCGGTGCGACGGTTGGCGCTCGCACCCCCTCGGTATCTTTATATACTTCCGAATGTAACTTGTGAAGGGGAACAATTATGAATGGAATAATATCTCATATACTTGTCTGATATCTATGGCGTTATTATTCTGCATTACGTGCTTTATGTTTTAAGTTATTCACCCGAGAGGGCAAACAAGGGTAGGTAGTTACGAGTGCAACGGTTGTCCCTCGCACCCCCTCGGTACCTTTATATACCATGTGATGTAACTGGTCATTATTACAATTATGAATGAAATGGTATCTTTTCTGTTGGCTGGTAACTAATATACATTGTGTGACTTAATATGGTTTATCTGAAATCTCTGGCATTACTATTCTCTATTATGAATTTTGCTTGCATGCATTAAACTATTCGCCTGGAGGGCAAACATCTGGCACCGTTGCCTAGTTAAACTTGGGAATGATGGGAGTCTGCTACATGGCATGACAATAATGGGCCAACCATTGAGCGAGGGGACAAGTAGAAATCCCGAGGAAGAGCCGGACGAGTTGTTCGAAGGAGAGAGGGCACTGACAAGAGATTTCACCTTCATCTTGCGGGCATCCATCGAAACTTACGTACAAAGGGAGGCCACAGCCAAGGACGTCCTTGAGAGCGTCATGTGGAGTGCCCTTGGCGTAAGTCCAGTGGTAAACTGGTTGATGAACAACTTGCCTAGCTTGTTAGCACAAGCATTTCTCGCTCTACAAACTCGCCAAGAGGAAACCTACCGCGAGAACCGTCGGCAACAAATCTTACAGTAGTTCGAAGAGAGGAGTCGGCGCGAGGAGGAACGTGATGAAAGTCGTCGACGAACCTTCAACCCCACGGAACGAAGGAATTGATGCCCGTGACACTGAACAAGGATAGAAACTGTGTGTCAAAGGGACAAGAAGAAGACGAGCACGAGGCAACCGCAAGGGCACTAAAGTTGGAACAACAAGTCGAACGTCGGCGACGACAGAAAAAACTCGCTGAAGAAGGAAGCGGAAATGGCAATGATGGCTCGGGTGGTGAGGGCCAAGTTTTTGTGTTAATTGAAACCACTAGAAATCGGTTGGGGGACCTTTCCCTTACGTTGGAAGAGATTGTTGACAGGAATTCGCTAGAGCCGTACATGCCATTCAGAGGTGCCGAGACCAAGAGAGAAGAGGGGACCGAGACCAAGAACAGAGGCGCAGGAGATATTGGTGCGACCGAAGGTGTCGGGACAACACAAGGGCACGGTACTAGAAGCAATATGTTCGGTTCGGGCTCATCACATCCTGGTGGTCAGAAGAACCTGGTGGGACCCAACATACCAAATCTGAGAGGAGAACCGCCTGAAGGAGCAGCCGGAGGATCAGTTCCTGGAGGGTTGAGTTTCGGAGGGCAGATTGGGCCGCAGCCAAGGAGTGTAACGGAGAATAGGCAAAAATTGCCTAAGTGCAATGGATGCCGGAAAGAAACCTCTATATGGCATTGCCGTACGTGTGAAACAATTTGGTCGGCCAATGGAGTGACCGACAAGGCTGAATGGGTGATGCAGTTCCCCGCAACCCTACAAGGGGTAGCCATCGATTGGTATTCTGATACCGATAAAAAGAAGATAGCAACTTGGGACGAATTACATAAAGCCTTCGAAATGGAGTTTTGACTCCTCAGGAACGACAATCAAATCGTGGCGGAAATCATGAGTACCAAGCAAGGGAAACATGAGACCATTAGAGCGTATAGCCAGCGACTGAAGGAATTGCGGGGACAGATGGACAACCAGCCAAGCGATCGATTAAAGAAAAGGTGGTTTGTGGAGGGTTTGAAATCGTCCCTCAGGAGGAAAATGAAAATTGTACCACCCACCTCCTACGAAGATGCCTACAACCGCACAATGGACCTGGAAAGTGACGGTAAGACATCCAAGAAGAAGAAAGATAAGTCCTCTAGCGAGGAGGACTCCTCAGATGGAAGTAGCAGTGACGAGGGATCGAGCTAGAAGGTGCAATCCTTCCAGAAGGACATGCACCGCATGATGAAAGAATTTAAAAACATGAAGAGAAGCACGAGCAAGAATGAGAAAATGTGGTGCACAGAGTGTAAGGAGGAAGGTCATACAAAAGGCACCTGTCCTAAAAAGCCCTTTTACGACATTTGCCAAGTGTTGGGACACTCCACCAAAGAATGTCCCTACAAGATAAAGACATTAGGGAATCATGCGCTCTTCACCCAGGAGTAGTCGTCACCCTCTGCTACAGCAGGCATATCCCAACCTCAAGCCAACACCACGGCATCATCAGGTGGCTACAGAGGTAACCGAAGGGGAGGAAAAGGCAACAATAATAACAACAATAACCGGCGTGGAGTACAATATGATGCCAAAGGACGGCCGATGATTCAGTGTCGGGCCTGCAACCAATGGGGACACTTTGCGCAGGATTGCCAGAAAGAGACAACACCCCAGAACTTGTGCAAATAGTGTGGTCCTGGAGACCACAATGACACAAATTGCCCCAAGCCAAGGGATAATCTTCTCAATATTGAGAAAACGAACGATGATAAAGAAGTACTGGCAATCATCCGTGCGCAAGCCAAGAGGGCCACTTACCTGACCCCTGTACGGAGAAGGAGACATTACGAGAGGCAAAGGCTAACATTGAGCAAGAGATGACGGTAGAACAACGCAAAAATGCAGAGATGGTGAGTACCTCATCCCGTACTGAAGCAGAGAAGAACATTATTGAGCAAGTCTTGCAGATGGAGGTGTCGATAAGGGTGAAGGACCTTCTGGACACAATGCCACAGCTAAGGACCACCATTCTCAGCACTATACACAGCAACGCACACACACCTTCAGGTGCAACCCAGGCGGAAGTCCCGATCAGCCCTTTGGTTGATCCAATGTTGTTGGCCTTAAATAGTGGTCGGCATCCTGCTGTAGTGGAAATCGAAATCCTTGGGACTATCCTTAAGGATACCATCGTGGACAGAGGATCTGGGCTGAATGTGCTACCGGAGGATACATGGAAGAAACTCGGGAAGCCGACACTATAGCCACCCACATTCAATTTGGTGGGAGCAGACTAGCATGGTATTAAGCCACTCGGCACCCTGATGGCCCAACCGATGACCATTGGCACACAACCCTTCTTACTGGATTTTGTGGCAATCCCGCTTAAAAAGAAGGGCTATGACTGTAAAAGTATTGTAATTTCCAATTTAATGGACAAGTTATATGCAGGATGGTGTCTTTTCGTTTTGATATTATGACTATGACGCTAATATTGTTATCTTTCTTTTACTGCAGGTAAGGAGGATGAACATGTATCGATTTCAATATCATCTCCTTTAATTTGAATGATGTATAAATAGTAAGATGGCCACGATCAAGTGGCATCTTGATCGGACATGTCTTTTAGACATGTCCGACCAAGATGTCACTTGGTCGTGACTCTTACAACCATCAACCGATCCATAACTAATCGATGCTATAAACATACCTGATAATGAATCGGTATCATTGTTAATGGTAACAGTGCTTATAAACATACCCGATAATGAATCGGTATCATTGTTAATTGTAACAGATCTAAAACATACCCGATAATGAATCGGTATCAAAGCATATGATAATGGATCAATATAAAGTAAACAATAACAATAACTGTTAGCATTATATGCTATCGGGTTAATACCCCAATAGCATATTAATGCCGATATGAATCCACATTAATATGCTATCGAGTTAATAGCCCGATAGCATTTAGATTGATGCTTAACATAGTTAAGTAGGTCGTCAATCTAATCCATTATTATCCAATATCAATATCATAATTATGATCAATGTTATAGTCCGATAAACATAAAGCATGAATGAGTAAACTAATAACAGAATAGAGGAGATTAATGAGTTAGGAGAATCTTATCTTGCAGAAGCTACTAATGCATTAACAATGACGCCATCTTAGGGAGAGTGTGGTTGGTCACAGCGAAAGTGAATCATAATTGGAAGAAGAACACCCTCTCCATGGAGAAATGTGGGCAGAAGTACGTTATTGATCTGAGGACCCAGGTCGTCAACGAGGAGTGCACATCATCAGACTCCGACTCCGACGACTCAAACAGATGGGAGTGGCAAGATGGAAGGCAAGATGAAACCAAATAGTGAGGGATTTCTTGAACTTGATGGTTACTCGGAGGACGACATGTGCTCATTAAATGGACTCTTCCATTGGCAAAGGGAGGACTATGAGTTGTTCCAATGCAACATGCTTCAGATAGAAGAACCGGAGGAGAAAGTTGTGTTTCCACCAGAGTATGAAGAATATAGAGAAGGGGAGGCCCAAGTGGATGACGCTCCTGCACACCAGTTTGAGAAAGACAAACCTATCAAGTATGAGGAGTCCAAGTTAAAGGTGACCGATCTGGGAACGAAGGAAGATCCCAAAAACATATTGGTGGGGGACGATTGGGATCGTGTGTTGAAGGCAGCAACTTTCAAAATCTTTTTGGAGCATAGGGATGTTTTCGCCTGGACATATAAAGATTTGAAAGGAGTGCCCCCGAGCTGTGTGTACATCGCATTCAGTTGGTACCTAGAGCCCAGCCGATGCGGAAGAGGCCATACCGGATGACAAAAAATATGCTGCAAGAGTGAATGAGGAAATAAAAAAACTATTAGAAGTTGGCATCATTTTCCGGGTCTAGACCAACGAATGGGTGTGTCCAATTGTTATTTCCTTAAAGAAAGAGGCTAATCAAATCTGGATCTGCATGGACTTTCAGTGCCTGAATGCAATCACCATCAAGGATCCTTTTCCCATACCTTTCACGGATAGCATACTGGAAGAGGTAGCCGGCCACGAAATGTATTCCTTCATGGACGGGTTTTCCGGATACAATCAGATATCCATCGTCGAGGAGGATAAGCTCAAGACCACCTTCGTGGTGGAGGACGGCATGTATGCATATAACCAGATGCCATTTGGTCTATGCAACGCGCCTGCAACTTTTCAAAGGATCATCCTGCACATCTTTGATAAGATGTCTGTGGGAAACTTTAAGGCTTTCCTCGACGATTGGTCGATTTATAGCGGACAGGACACATTTTGTAGCCCTATAGGAATGCATGGAGAGATGTCGGAGGGCAAGGTTGGCATTCAATCCTAAGAAGTGCAGATTTATGGTGCCTCAAGGCAAACTGCTCGAGCACATTGTTTGTAAAGCGGGGTTGAAGACAAACCCTGATAAGGTCCGGGTGATCGTGGAAATGGAGTCACCCACAGATGTCACAAGGGTAAAACCTTTCTTGGGTCACATTGGTTACTGTAGAAGGTTTATAAAGAATTTTGCTCGGATATCCTACCCCTTGGATAAACTAACTTGGAAGGGTGGACCATACACGTGGGGGACCTCGAAAGGCGAAGCTTTCGAGGAGTTGAAGACCAAGTTGGTAGCGGCCCCCATCCTTGCATACCCCAATTGGGACAAGGAGTTTCATGTCCACGTAGATGCCTCTAATTTTGCAATTGGTGCCACATTAGCTCAGGTAGGTGACTATGGACTAGACCATCCAATCTATTTTGCAAGTAGATTATTGTCTAAGGCTGAAAAGAATTACAGCACAACGGAGCGAGAGGCCCTAGGGATGGTATATGCCATGCAAAAATTCAGACATTACCTTCTGGCGACGCCATTCACGTTTTGTGTGGACCATCAGGCGCTTATGTATCTAGTCAACAAACCAATCATTCAAGGAAGGATCAGCAGATGGCTACTCCTGTTGTAGGAGTTTACATTCACCATCATTGTAAGATCGTGAAAAACCCATGTGATAGTTGATCAATTATCCAGGATTAGATCGGGAGAACCGTCAGAAGGGGTTAATGATGAGTTTCCAAATGCTCACCTATTCCATATTGCTGCATTGCCGCCTTGGTACACTGCCATCGAAGAATACCTTTCCACCTCTATATTCCCACAGGGCATGCCACCTGGGGAACGAAGGAAGCTAGTATTGAGAAGCCGTTCATTTCAGTTAATTAAGGAATTGTTGTATAAAATGGCGCCCGACCAAATGTTGCGTCGGTGTGTGATGGAAGAGGAGGTGCCAAGCGTTCTGAGCGAGGCACATGAGGGGCCTGCGGGAGGCCATATGGGACCCGGCACCATGACATGAAAGGTGCTACTGGCAGGCCTATGGTGACCCACATTGTATAATGACACCAGAGAATGGGTAGTGGGTTGTGACACGTGCCAGAGAGCCGAAAAGTCATTGAAGAGGGATTTCATGCCCCTCAATCCCTCACATGCTCAAGAGTTATTCGAGCATTGGGGGATGGATTTTATTGGGCCACTCAAGGCCAGCCGTGCCAAAAGGTGCCGCTACATTGTGGTGGCCACGGAGTATTTAACTAAATGGGTGGAAGCACGGGCCTTGCCTGACAACTCGGCCTTGAGTACGGCAAGATTCATTTATGAATAGATAATTACACAATATGGCATCCCCATACAGTTGACCAGTGACCAAGGTGGACATTTTGTGAATCATGTCATCAAGGTTCTCACTAGTGAATTCAAAAATTTTCATTCCTTGTCCAACCCTTATTACCCACGAGCCAATGGGCAGGCGGAGGCTACCAACAAGATTCTCTTTGGAGTAATTTACAAGTCCTGCAGAGTCGAGGGGGAAGACTAGGAAGAAAAATTACCCTCGGTCTTGTGGGCCTACCGCACCACCTACAAGGTGACCACAAGCCAGACTCCATTCCAACTGATGTACGGGCAGGAAGCCATTGTGCCAGCTGAGTTCATGGTGTCAAGCCTTCATATTGCAATCGAGAACAGACTGGGGGATATGGAAAGCTTAAGGGAGCAGTTGTATGTCTTGAACAAGTTGGATGAGAAAAGAATGATGGCTCAATGGGCTACGGAGGCAGCCCAACAAAGGAGGAAGTTGTGGCATGACACGCATTTAAAGCGAATGAGGTTCGCCCCGGGCCAACTGGTACTAAAATATAATGGGCACAATGAGATTAAACCTGGCAAATTCAAAGTAAGATGGTTGGGGCCATATAAAGTTCGAGAGAAGTTGAAAATGGGTCGATCAAATTATGGACGTTAGATGGTCGCGAAGTGGCAGAGGCTATGAATGGGTCCAAATTAAAACCATATCATGAGCATAGGTGACGGAGTGACCCAGAATCCTCCTGTGGAGGTACTTAGAGTCTTTTTTTTTAAATTATTTTTTAAAAAAAAGGAAAGGCTCCACACATGAAAAAATTCACTGTACGGTCAGTACGGTACAGCGGAAATCAGAGAGCCAAAACATCGTACGACATATTGCAAAAAGTGGTGAAAGATAACCGTACGGCGGATAAAGGGAAGAAGGCTCGTACGGTATATATTATATCCACACATCGTACAGCAAGAGGAAACGAACTACAAGGAGACTAAGAAAATCGCCATACAATGAAAAAAGACCAACACGTGGCATAAAATCACTATACAAAGCAGTAAACAAATATCGGAAGGCGTACGGCGGGCAAACGAACGATTTTCGTACGGCAGAGAAGGGAGGTGACCGTACAGCAGTGTTTCCAAAGGCCATATGGAAGCTTTCAATTGGCAGCACCCGTACGGAAGTGTGTAGTAGTGCAGGGTATAAGGGGGAGGTTGTGGTCGCTTGAGGGGGTAAGCACGTGCAGAAATTTGTTTTAATAACTCTATTTTTTTAATATATTTAAGGGCACAAGAGACAAAAGCGAAATCATTTAATGGACCCCAACGGTGGAAAGAATTGGAAAAGACAGTTGTGGCAGTTACCTGCTACAGTGTCGTCAACCTCTGCCAACAAGAAAGCTATTCGGATTGTGCCTTCAGGTGTGAAAGTTAGGAGCGGCATGGTTGACAGCAGCAAAGGCAAAGGCAAAAAGGTGTGACCCAAAGTGTACCAGCAGATGTCAGCGAAGGATGATGTGACCGTGGACACCATTACCTTCGAGGGTTTGAGTGGAACAGATTGTCGAAAATGGTGGAACGAGACCCCGCATGATGATCCTGTGAAGGCACAATTGCGACACGCACAGGTACACCGAGCCATCCAGATGCCCATCTTTTGCATTAAGGTTTTTGAGGTTGTGCTGAGGGCCATGATTGGTGCCTACGACAACCACAGGCGGCAGTCAGTGTTCGATTATGAGCACCACCAAGTTACGGTCTCTTTCGCTTCCACAGAGTTTACGAGGGTTTTTGGTATTCCGGGTACACAGGGAAAAAAAGTAGATAAGGGGCAGAAAATATCCTCAGATTTCAAGGATAAACTCTTGAAGTTGATGTGCCGTGACGACCTCACACAGGCTGAGCTCAATAGTCTCTAGCATGCCAACAAGGGAAGAGGCTTGAAGAAGTCCTTTTTGAGAGAGGGGGAATGGCGATGCCTCCTGGATGTGTTGTAGTGCCACTTGATGGGAGCCAATAGGGCTTCGAACATTGCCATGGCGCAAGCTATATTGATGAATGGCATCCGCAATGGCGTGGTATATGACTGGGCATCGGTGCTTGCTGATAGGATGGAGGAATTTATGACCTTGCAGCACAAAACTTTCTATATGTCGTACCATGCCATTGGACTCTTCTTGGATGCAGTGTGTCTTCAGATATCGCCTAGCACACAGCACTTGGCACCACACGGTCGTGTACACCCTGGACTGCCGCCCATATTCTATTGGGTTCATTTAGATATCACGGCACCGAGTGGAGATACACAATCAGGCAAGAAATGGAAGCGGAGGGTGGTGGTGTCTGAGTCTAAGCCAGAGTCGGAGTCCGAGCCAAGTAACCAGAGTGAGGAGGCGAGTGTCGAGGAGGATTCCGTAGATACGTCACAAGGCACGGAGGGTAGTTCCAGGACGGTAGGTAGAGGCGGACAACAGGTGGAGGAGGAGACCGTAGCTACATCTCCTGCAATTGCACAGATAGCAACACCACCTCCCGCTATTGTGCCAGCAGCGGCCGTCACACAACCCCCAAGTGAGTTACCCCAGCAAACGACATCAGCAGGTGCCACTTGGACTCTACCACCTAGAGCGATTGTATTGGCAGTGTCGGTTCTTGGTTCTGGGCAGGATCGGACACCAGTGATTATGATTCCCCCGCACATGGCCACGACATTGGTAGCCCTACCAGGAGCACCAGAGCCTCAAAGGGTCCGCGTCAAGAGTCCCACAACAGCAGTAGAGGTAGGGACCAGTGGTGGTACAATTGATAGGGAGGCTACGGTAGCATCAGAGCATCCTGGAGGGAGTGGTACCCCTTCTCAAGCGGATATGAGTGTCTGGCTGAGTCGGTATAAGATGGCACCAGTAGCACCGGTTGGAGAAGTTGTCCTCTCCCCACGGCGTGAGCAGAGCCCTCATGAGATTGTGGACTTGGTCGGAGATAGCTCACCAAAGACTTCACGAATAGTGCAGAGAGACCACTCACCCATTCATGAGTTGGTGTTGAGTCGCAGGCAGGAGGAGGAGTTGATCCAGAGCCCCCCTCATGATGAGCCACTGCAGAGTCCTTACAAGGATGCCCAAGAGCACGATATCCCAACATCTCTGAGAGTGGAGGGTGATGAGGATTTGGAGCAGTTTCTTGCAGACATGGCTGTCAGAGCTCGGAGGATTGTAGCCTCCGCCAGGTCTGAGGGAGATGCCAGGTCAGATGGACAGTTGGAGCAACTACTTGGGTTTATGAGGGACGAGCACATGACACACTTTGTTGAGTGTTTTGAGACGAGAGGGTGGCCTACGACGGAGACCCTGCAGATGCTGGAGGATTGGGGCCTCCGGGAGCAGGTTGGAGAGACTAGTAGACAGTCACTGTTGCGGAGGATATAGCAGGTCTTCCGTGAGACATACTATGAGCTGAGGAGGACACAGCATATTGCTCAGGGTACCGAGACCCAACGGTAGGAGGCCATGCGGCTCGGGAGGAGTTGGTTGCTCGACTCCAACAGATGGAGGAGTCGCATAGGGGGCAGTTGGCTCGGGAGAACGCCTTGTGGGTTGCAGAACACGCTACCTTGGAAGGAGAGTTGGCCGAGGAGAGGTCAGAGAAGGATGCCTTGGGGGCACGGTTGGAGGAAGCCCGGGAGGACAGGGCTATGTTGGAGAGTCGTCTCGCTAGTGCCTTAGAGATGGTGGAGAAGAAGGATAAGGAGGTCTTGGAAGCCGCGATGATGGTGAAAACAGCTATGGAGTGGCAAATGGTTGCAGAGCGGGACCTGAAGTTGAGGACTGAGCAGGTCTACGAGTTACAGGCATGCTTGGCAGCCACACCCCGAGCATCGGCACCATCCTCGTCAAGGACACTTCCTCAACCCCACTCTTAGTCATGATTTCTTTTTCTATTGATCATCCCATTTTGTTTTCAGTCGTCAGGAGACGACCTTGCTTTTTTGGGGGGGATGATGTTGGCGGTAATATTGTATGTACGGGAATAAAAAGTAATTAATTAGGAAGTACTTTGTTTAGTGATGTAACTGAGGGTAGGTAGTTACGGGTGTGACAGTTGTCCCTCGCACCCCCTTGGTACCTTTATATACCGTGTGATGTAACTGGTCATTATTACGATTATGAATGAAATGGTATCTTTTCTGTTGGCTGGTAACTAATATACATTGTGTAACTTAATATGGTTTATCTGAAATCTATGGCATTACTGTTCTCTGTTATGAATTTTGCTTGCATGCATTAAATTGTTCGCCTGGAGGGCAAACACGAGAACCCTAAAATTGGGACATTGATTTTTTGAGTTCCATAAAAGTAATAATTAGTAGGTTATTAGTAGTAAGTATTATATTAATATTTTATTCTTATTAATATTAATATTTTATGGACAAATATTTGTCGACTAGCATGAGGATTTATTAATATTTACTAATAAGGTTGTAAGTTGTAAAAATGAGCTTCACCCCATAAATATGTACTTATTCCACTACCACCATCATTCAAAAGTACATACTGCCACCTACCACTCCACTATCACTATCTTCCAAAAATTCCACCTACCACTTACCACTACCCTCTAAAGTACTCACCTATTGCTATTCCATCTACCACTCGTTACTTTTGACCAAACCTACCACCCACATCTACCAGTAATCCATATCTACCACTTACATCTACTAGTAAGCCATCTAATGAGAACACAATTACACTAGGGGGTGGAGGTGAATTGATATAATACAATTCCTTGTTTTTTCAAACTAACCACCACAATAATATCAATTGTACAATATCCTTCACATAAGATTTAACAATTATGGAACACAAGAACACACGATTTACATAGAAACCATTACAGGAGAAAACCACAACAAAATATTGATTATATAAAACTCTAACAAACTTCATAGACACCAATCCCCCCAATTCGTAGGCAACAACCCCCACTATTAAGCACCAACTTAGCGAGAGACACCAATCTGTCCTTTAGGAAGCACCAACTTACGAAAAAAAAATCCACCTTATGAATGTTGCTTCTTCAATGGATGATGAGTAATTCAATCTCCTTCCTTAATATTATATCATTTCACTTTTATTCCTTACTCTCTATTCTGATTGCAAATAATTCACAAATCTGCTCACAACTCCTTTACAATGTCTTTATAAATTAAGTCATTAATTCTTTATAAATCTGCTCTAATATGCTTCAATAATCTGCTCCAATTATGCTTATAAATCTGATTCAATATGCTTTTAGATTTGCTCCAAATGTGCTTATAAATTTGTTTAAATTAGGAAAATATTTTGTCTTCTTGCATTTACTCCCTCAATGGATAATGATCATATAAAACTTCTTTACAAAAATTTGTCTTACACAATTATTCTCTTCTCCTCATTAAATCTTCTTGTGTTTGTATGTATGTCCTTTTTATCACACACTTCTCCATGCATTTCACATTCTATTTACATCCTTATGTCTCTAAGAAGAGAGACATCCTTTCAAGAGATATAACCTCTTGAAAAGTCATCACCGTTTATTAAGGAATGATTACTAACTGAGCTTTTGTCTTATGTGTTCCTTTTGTCTTATATGTTATCTTTTAAAAACATTTGTTGCCCTTTATGGTGCTGCACTTATGAATAACTAATGAATATCATCTTTGCTGCATTCTATTATATTTTAATATATGTGAATATGTATCACTTATATTATTTTATTTGGGTGATCTGTTGATATGTTTATACACAAATATCAATATGGGAGTCAGCCACCTTTGCTTAAAGTAAAATAATTCAATTTTAACTCTCCAAAGTGGATGCTACAGCTCAGCAGGTCGGCAAGCATTAATATTAAACTTTATTCAAAAAACTTCCTTAACAATTTCTTTAACATCGATTAGTGGTCTTTGGCCTTTCAGACCTCATTAATGATTTCTCAAGACTTTGACAGCAATAAACATTAATCCATCAATGACAATATTGCTTTGATAAAAAAATTCCTACTTGACATCAATGACAACAATATTTCCAACACCATTCTACCCCTTGGCCTCCCATTGCTATATGTTAAGTTCTTTCAAAATTTTGTGATCAAAATAGAAGAGATGGAGATATGATTTGAAAGTTGTATTTTATCTGCTATAGCGTGTTTTAAAGATGCACCACACTTATCAATTTCGATGTATGCATCCTCCTTAATGTAAGCATGCTATATAAGTGGATGAGGGGTTACGTAGTGAAGAGATATGTCTTCCCACGTGGGAAGACACATCTCTTCCCTACGTAGCTCTCACCACAGTATATAAACTAGTCACCGTTTACTTACCCGATCGGAAGGAGTGCGACTTGTTTGAGAATCGCTTTACCGCCCGATACCATGAACGGTGTAACCATTGGTCAAACGCGATAAGTTAACTTTGGTTTTATTTATCATTAGTTAACATTAACATATTAGTATATGTAATCAAATTAATATATATATATATATATTGGAAGCATGAAATAGTACGACCGACGTTACAGAATTAACACTATAAATAAGGCCTTGTGAGCTCATCTTACACATCAAGTATTAGATCAAGTATCAAGTAGTATTGAGTCTTGAGAATCTAGTCCAGTCTAGTCTAAATCATGGTTGAGCTTTTCCATTCCAAAAGCCTTATCAACAATCAGACCTATGCTCTTAGCTTGTGTCCTCAACGACCTCACAAATAAGAAATCTATTTGTAGCCTATTTAAGTCCATATTGGCTTGAATAATATTATCTAGAATACTCTAAGGAATCCTATATTTTGTACCTTCTTGAAAGGAGTTGAGGGAATATTGTATCTTTCGTCCCATCTTGTTCAATTTTGGGCCTTCTTGAAAGGAGTTTAGAGATATTGTGTCTTTTGTGCTTTACTGTGAATTGGTATCAGAGCCTGGAGTATTTATATAGTAAGTTGTCTGTTATTTTTGTTCAAATTTTCTAAGAAAGTGGAAAGTCTGAATGATTGAGGTTAAGCTTCTCAGTAGCTGTGGACCTTGTGGTTAAGACCCGTTGTTTAAGCCAGGGAGGCATTTGTGAAGGGCATTTATAAGTAAGGAAATTGTAGCAGCAAACTTGGAGATGAAATTTCAAGTAATATCTAAAACTTTTATCAGTTATATTTCTCGGCATAGCGACATGCAAAAGCATGAATGCTAGTAATTCTGGAACCATTCCTATTCACAATATTGTTGAAGATAATGAAGTTAAATTCGATGAGCATGGTAATTTTAAGTTTCTTAATATTAGTATTTCAGATTTATATCTTGCAAAAGGAATCAAAGCGAGTTTTATGACTTCAGTAAGATAGACTGAACTTAATCTTCAAGCCCAAGGAATTGGTATTCGTCCTGTTTATTTGCCTTTTGCCATCCCAAAAGATATTCAGCAATGGAAAGAAAAAGGATATTCCCATGTTCATTTTTCCTATGTAGATATTATTCTCCATCATCGGTTTAAATATGATATATCGAATTTGGAATCAGGCAATTGCAGCTCAATTCACAAAAATCTTAGACCCAGAAAGAGGAGATGGAGTTTGTGTTGTTAGACCAAATTTTACAATTGCTTTAGATGATAAACACATATGCTCTGCTTTCTGCCTATTACTTCCAGCTAAAGGTGTTGATTTGCAACCAGAGTATATTTATTGAACAGTAGGAGAAAGATGTGTATACAAACTGTTAAACACAGTTTTTCCTTCTTCAAAATTTGTTTGAGTCTCTTACCTAGAAGGAAATTCAAAATTGATAGATTATGGAAGGTATATTGACCTAACTGGATTTGATGTAGGATTCCCCATCATTGAGAATGATTTTTGAAGAATATTTCTTTCATTATCCTTTTCCCATATTTCAAAAGAATGGATGGGGAAATATTCAGGCAGTTCTGAGAACAAAGCAGAATCATATTTTATCTTCACTGATGACAAAGGAACAATCGACTATCCTTAAACAGCTAGTAAGACGATATAAGAAGGCTCAAATCATTTTTTCAGTGCAAAGATCTTACAAGACATCTGCCTTATGGTTTTCACAGTTAGCCTAGTCTTGTAAATAATTTTAGTCCTTCATGCAAAATATTATTGACCCAGCTAACTCCCTTCAAGGCTAACACTGAGAAAAGTACTTTAGTGCATATATGTCTACCAATTATATATGTGTATATATATGCATGTGTGTGTGTATGTGTATTTGTGTGTGTGTGTGTAACGATTTCCACTGATATAATGATATGAAGTCAATATCAATATTATCTTTGATTTAGCAATTAGGTGTATGCAAAATGATCTTGAACAATAGATATATTATGTATATGCACTAGGTGCAATGCAATCAATGGATTATCTCTCCTCTTCCCAATATATTCAATGATGCTTATGCATGATGATCTCTGATCTGCAACTCCATTATGTTTGATATAACAGTGTAGAATATACTGTAAGTTAGATGTTTCAACCTGTAGATTTAGATGAGATTGCTGCTCTTTCTAATATGGCAAATGCTGAATATATGCTTCAAATTTCCTTCTTGAATTATAGCAATAATGTTTTCAAGTTGTGCCTGATTTGACAATGGTATTATGCTGATAAACTTCCCAAATATCGCTTAGAATGATATGATGGTCTGCTGTTCCTTAAATGTATTTATGAATATGCAAAGGTATATGATGATATTGTAGAAGTTGATGATCAAACACAGGAGTCAAGAATCATCTACAAGAAAAACTCCTATCACACAATAGAGATCAAGCAAAGATTGTATGCTCTATAACAACCAGAGAATTCTGGAATATTGCCATACTGCGTATGGTACCCACATACCCATACTCAACTTGACAACTAAGCTTTTTAATGATTAGATTTACAAAAACTTTATTTCTTATTCGAAGCATCAAAAAAATCGTAGTTCATATTTAAAACATTTTGATTCCACAAATAGTTGTGTCTAACTTTCGTTTGGTAAAAACACACTGCATAACAACTCTAGTAATGCAAAATTCAACACTACTAATAATAATGATTATTGTACTTCCCACGTAAGCTATAAAGAACATGCCTAGCAATGTGTATCAAAAAGAAAAGAAAATAGGAATTGATCATAAATTGCAATGCCATATTACAACTTTTATTTTAAAATATGTACGCAACATTGTGCTTGATTTTGGTCAAAGAAGACTAAAATAGGAGATAAAACATATAGGAATTCTTGCTTTGAACTTACCCATATATCAACATAACTAATGGTTTTCCTTGCAAATTCAACTAGCGCTCGAACACTTTCTCCATCCCTCACATCACAAGTTGTTCCCTATTAAATAGATAAGTAATCAAATTTTGATTTGCAGGTTACACACCGATGTTACTTTGTCATCTAGCAAATGGTATTAAACTTTTCAAATTTGCATTCATGTGAGTTTTGAATGGAAGTAAAATTGTAATACCCACAAATGCTGGTCCCCAAACTCATTTTTAAGGTTTTCTATAGCAGCTTGAACACGATCATCTGCAACAACAAAAATAAAAAACATAAGAGCTTATATATTATGATGAAAATCTAAATAAAACCAACGGAGTAACTTTTGTGCCTATTATTGCATCTCTATGTCCACATGGTTGACAATAGATGATATAGAATTTTGCACATGCTTTGGAATCAATGTTGAGATATCACTGAATTCGGACAAGCATAAATTATATAAATAGACAATCTATTATTGAGAACCATAAGATATCTTTAAAATATCTTGTAGATAGATTGATACTTGTCAGGTTTTATGGGCCAGGAATATCATGGGAAGTCCAATTTCTAAGGAACCCCAGCAACACCCACAATCATCTCTCTAAAAATGTTGAGAGAGAAACGCATTTTACTGGTTCATCCATTTACCGGTATCTTCTATCGACTCTTGGGAAAAGTTGAAGACAGCCTTCACAGGAAAATATGGCATCCCTATAACCCCCACGGAGCTGTACAGGCAATTTGTAGAAGTCAAGAGACAGGAACACGAGCCTATAAGTTCCTTTAACAACAGGTTCCACAAGGCCTTCACCCGATTGCAGGATCCATATGTGGTGAGTGACGCTTCGGCAAGAGAAATCTACTATTCAGCGCTGGATTATTTAACAGCCATGTTCGTCCGACAATCACATCCCGCGCCGACTACACTGACTGAGGCCTATGCTAAGGCTATGGAAATTAGTAAGGGGCTAGGCCAAAATATCGCCGGGCCCTTGATGCAATTAGGACCCCCTGCTGCGTCCAGCCAAGTTCAGGGAATTAGTCAGGCTTTGGCCCACCAAACGCCCATTTTAAACCCAATCCCACAACCGGCATATCAGCCTCAGCAGCTCACCAGCCAACTGGTACTTCATCCAGGACCACCTATATCCCAAATCCTTCCTAAGCAGCCCATCTATCTGCAAAATACCACTGTGTCATCAAGAACCCAAGAGGAGAAGGATGAGATGCGGGAACTGACTGACCAAATGAAAAGGTTGTCCTCTGAAGTTACTCATCTGCGAAGTCAGAATAATCAGTTGCAGAGTAATCAAAGGAACCAACAGCAGGGTCAGCACCAGGGTCAATACCAGAATCAAGGATATCAGAGACCCGTAAGGACATGGAACACCCGTCCCAACAACGGAGGAGTGCCTACTCCGCTCGATAATCCGCCAGCATCAGAAAACAGGCCAACAGATACGGTATTTTTGGCAGAGGCAGCACTTTCTAACTGGTGCAGGTTACACAACACTAACCAGCACTCAGAGTTACAATGCGACGAATTTCAGGTTGCTGCCAGCATATTCCAGCGGGAGGTGGAGAACACAATACCCCAACCAGTGCTCCCTCCCTCGGGATTTGAAATAGTGCCGTCACCAAGGTATGACACTGCACTTGTTCTAGAAACCTACATTCCCCCATTTTTCTTACCCAATCAGGATGAAAATGAGGTGGCCGACCCGAATCAGCCCGTCGATGTAAATGCATTTCAGCAGTACCAGCGCGCAAATCGGGGATATTACAACAACAACAACCAGAACAGCAACAGCAGCCCCTACACCACTTCCACACCTCCCAAGGACATCCAGGTCCCTCCCGATCAGAATGCTAGTAATAACCCAAGTTATCCAAAGGCATCGCAACAGTATGCGAGCCAAGGGCAGTCCCAGAAGGCCCCCCCCAGCCAAGAATGCTCGTTCCGCAGAGCCAGCCAATTACCGTCACAAATCCAAGCTCCAGTGATAGGTCGTCCAGCAATATAGAGATTACTAGGCTAGGCCAATTGATGGCAGACGAATTCAAAAGGATGAAAGTCAGCTTACCCTTTTTTGAACTAATGAAAGTCTCCGAAGTCAGGGACATGGTCTTGAATAGTCTTAAGGAACCCACACCGACTCAGTCCAAAGGGATGGACGACCACTCCGGACAGAGAATAGTACAAGGACAACCCCAGAAGATCAGTGGTGAGGTGAGAGGACCAACAACTCCTAGGGGTGCAACAGTGAATTATGCTGCACCACCTGAGTTCCAAAATGATCAACCTATGGAGGCTGGCTTTGGAGCACGTGCACGGGGAAGGACTCAGGATATCTCAATCATGAACAATGATACCTTACCATCGGAGCCTACAATAAGCTTGTTCACCGAAAAGCTAGAACCCCCCCCCCTTCCTATTAACTCTCCGAATCTTTGGTAAGAACTTGCATAATTGCCTCATTGACTCGGGAGCTTCAGCTAATGTTATGCCCTTGTCAATATGTAGTGCTTTAGGCCTGACCCCCACTAAGACTAACCGAAAGGTTACCCAGTTGGACAAATCTGAAGTAACTGTAGTGGGCGAGCTAAACAACATACACATGCAACTAACAGCTGATCCACGTATTCAGATGTACATCGATATTCAAGTGGTGGACATCCCGGGGGCCTATGGCATGCTACTCAGCCGAGATTGGACCCGCGTCCTGAACGGCTGGCTGCATTCTAGTTTCACCCATATGTGGCTACCATGGAGAGGGGTAGCAAATCAGATCCGGATTGAATCCGAACCTCGGCTCAAGCTGATGATTACGGAATATAATCAGGCTAATGAAACCCTATTCTTAGAATCAGACCTGGGCACATATAGGGCAGACGTCGGGTCAATGAACGAAGTCTTGTTGGTACAATGCTCAAACCCAGTCCAAAATTCCGGACAAATTGCAGAAAGTTATGATAGGGAGGCCACGTCGCCAGAGGAAGGTGAGTTATTCGGCAGCCTCAGGGAATTCTTTTGCAAATGTGAAGGACCAGCGTCCCAGCTTAACTATCAAGATTCTGTTGCGAATTTGCTCCTAACCAGTTGGTGCAGAGTTCACAATGCTGCCCATTCAGAAACAACTTGTTCACTATGCAGGGCAGCGTTGAATCAGGCATGCAAGAGACATTCAGAGGTGCTACAAACTCATACCCTCAGGCCGGAAGTCACCACACCCCCTGAGCGGCAAAAGTATGAAATTACAGGTCCGGCAACCGCAGCAAGCAAGGTTACCAGCCCAAATCAGACTTGGACCTTAAGGTTCGATGGCTCTAAATCCAAGAGAGGGGCTGGAGCAGGGGTAGAACTGATAAGCCCTACTGGTGAAACCTATTTAGCTTCCTACAGGCTACAGTTTCACTGCACCAACAATATAGCAGAATAAGAGTCTTTAATTCACGGTTTGCTATTAGCCACCAAAAAGGGAGCCCAGATCCTGCATTGTTTCGGAGATTCCGAAGTAGTAGTCCGGCAAGTTCGAAGACAATACACCTGCCATGACAAGAGACTCAGCCTCTACCGCAATCGCGTATGGGACATAATGGAAAGCTTTGATGCTTTCAACATCAAGACCATATTCAGGTCACAAAACCAGGTCGCTGATTCGTTAGCCCAGGCCGCAAGCACGCTTGAGCCACTATCAATGCAAAGTTTGAAGAAATTTACAGTAGAGTTAGCCTCAGTTCCATCAGTCCCAGACAACGTTACTAATTTTCAGGTGTTCAATGATGACAAACACATCATCGACTTCATTACAAGCTCAGATGTGTTTGCAACTCAGATTATAGATGAGGAAGAACCCCAAGAAGCCGAGATCGACATAGAGGGGGTCGTGAATCTTAGAACAAATACGATCCCCAAAGGTATGGTGCAGTTAGAACGAATTTTCGACTGGGACCAGCTCAAGTCTCGCAAAGAAGGCACTGCAGAAGGAGGCGCCTGTGATAAAATCAATATCGGCACGCAAGAAAATCAAAAGAACGTACTCATTGGCAAAGTGTGTACGCCCCAAGAAAGAGACGGAATCCTCAAAAATATGAGGGAATTCCCAGATATCATCGCTTGGGGGTATCAGGATCTCAAAACCTATGATACATCTGTGATAACTCATACCATACCCCTTAAGCCAGATTCAAAGCCTTTCAGGCAAAGACAGCGTCCAGTGAATGTCCTCCTCGAACCATTAATATATCAAGAGGTAAAGAAGTTGCTGGCTGCTCGCATTGTCTTTCCAGTACGACATTCTACCTGGGTCGCTAATCTAGTCCCAGTAAGAAAGAAGAGCGGGGAAATCAGACTGTGTGTCGATTTCCGTAATCTAAACAGAGCATCGAGAAAGGATAACTACCCGCTGCCCTCCCTTGATGAAGTCCTGCAAATGGTCAACAGATCCCAGATGATGTCTTTCCTAGATGGTTACTCCGGGTACAACCAAGTAATGGTCGAGTACGAGGACCGACTTAAGACTGCATTTACCACTAAGTGGGGGATATTTGCTTATCGGAGAATGCCTTTTGGTTTGATCAACGCAGGGGCTACATTTCAACGCGCCATGGACATCGCATTCAAAGACCTTGTAGGTCGCTGCATCATCGTCTACATGGACGACTTGACCGTTTTCTCCAAGCAAAGGGCAGATCATGTGAATGACCTACGAAAGGTTTTCCAGCGCTGTCGTCGATTCGGGATATCTTTAAATCCAAGGAAATGTATGTTCGGAGTGACCGAAGGCAAGCTCCTCGGCCATGTTATCTCAGAAAAGGCCATAGCAATTGACCCTGATAGGACCAAGGCCATACTGCAAATCAATCTCCCTGCAAGTAAAAAGGAACTTAAGTCATATTTCGGAAAGATAAATTTTGTTAGAAAATTCATAACTGGGTTTGCCGAAATAGTTCGCCCTCTCAACGATATGTTGAAAAAAGACGCCAAGATAGGATGGACCCCAGTAACCAAAAGGGCGTTCGAAGAGATCAAGCAAGCAATCGTCCAAGCGCCGGTTCTGGTAAGCCCTGACTACCTAAGGCCGTTTTACATTTATTCCTTCGCCTCCGAGCACACCTGTGCAGCGATCTTAACTCAGCGAAAGGAGGAAAAGGGTGAGCACCCGATAGCGTTCATGAGTACTCCGTTGAAGGAGGCTGAACTAAGATACCCAAACATTGAAAAGCAGGCCTATGCACTAGTCAAAGCCATCAGGAAGTTCCGGCATTATATACTTAGGAGTAAGATATATGCCATAGTACCAGATGTTGCAGTGAAGACATTATTGATGCAGAATGAGCTAGGTGAAAGGAGAGGCAAATGGGTGACCATCATTCAGGAATATGACATTGAAATCCAGCCTATGAAGCTAGTACGAGGTCAGGCCTTGACGCAAACCCTCGCGTCTGAATGCTCAGGAATCGTACATCAACAGTATCTGATTGAACAAGTCTCTCCAGACAGGTGGTATGATGACATAATTTTCTACCTTCTTAATCAGAGATGCCCATCACACCTCAACCCAGTGCAGAAAAGGGCACTAAGGATGAAGAGTAGCCGTTTCATGCTGCAAGGTGCCGTCTTATACCGCAGAAATCATGAGGGCATTTACCTGAGGTGCGTAAATGAGGATGAAGCACGCCAGATTATAGAGCAGTTCCATACCAAGTTCGGAACCGGCCACGGATCAGGCCTAGCAACGGCTCACCAAATCCTCAGGGCAGGCTATTATTGGCCTACCTTATTCCGAGACACCCACGAACATGTAAAGAAATGTCATGTGTGCCAAGTATCCGCAGCAAGGGAGCGAACCCCAGCTATGCCACTCCGACCAGTCATAGAGGTAAAACCATTTGGCCAATGGGCGCTCGACTTCATAGGTACGATCAACCCGCCCTCCTCTGCGCAACACAGGTACATTCTAACTGCTTCTGATTATTGCACAAGGTGGTCTGAAGCTCAATCATTGAAACAATGCAATGCTGATGCTGTTATTAAATTTTTAGAGGAGAATATTATTACACGTTTTGGCTGTCCTCACGCTCTAGTCTGTGATAATGGTTCTGCTTTCACGTCATTAAAATTTTCAAATTGGGCATTCAATTACGGGATCACTTTAAAATTTTCATCTAATTACTATCCCCAAGGTAATGGTTTAGCGGAATCCACAAACAAAAACCTCCTGAGTGTGATTAAAAGACTCCTAGACAAGAATCCGAGAGATTGGCACACCCAACTCCGATTTGCCCTTTGGGCAGACCGTACCCGATGCAAGGCCGCCATTGGAACTTCTCCATACCACTTAGTATATGGTCTTGACCCCATCTTCCCGATACAATTAAGAATACCAACTTTGCAGTTCATGGGCGAATTCCTAGGAATCAATGACGCTGTGGAAGCCAGGTTGTCCCAGCTGTTATACTTAGATGAAAAAAGAGACGACGCTATAAATAATTTTGCCAAACACCAAGAAGTAGTCAAGCGTTGGTTCGACAGACGGGCAAAAGTAAAGGCCTTTCGCATTTCCGATCTTGTCCTTTGTTGGGACAAAGCTCATGAAAGAAAGGGAGAGCACGACAAGTTTGACAATCTGTGGCTCGGTCCTTTTCAAATTTCAGAAATTTTGGGAGAAAATGCATTCCGACTCAGGACCCTAACAGGCGAGGACGTTCCCTTGCCCGTGAATGGTCAATTCCTCAAGCATTATTTCCAGCCATAGGCTTCCCTAAGCCTTTTCATTGTGAATAGTGGCTCCGTTTTCCTTTCTTGTCTTAGCTTAGTTTCCTGTTTTCCTGCTCCGCTTTGGGACCCCTGTCATTTTCTTGAAGGAGGCCTTTGCCATGTACAACGCTGGTGCGACGCCAGATTGCTGTTACCATCTATTTTTGGAATCCAAGCTCGGGGAGACTTTTGATTAATGGAGCACCCCATGATACGTCCGGTTAGATCTAGACGACCTTTCTCTACAAAATCTTGTCCTAGTCAAAACCTATCCCCAATATCGTGATTACAGCACAAACACATATTAAAATTGCATACGATCAGTTGCTAATCAAAGGGACGCTATATCGATGAAAGGTCCGTGGCTATGCTTCAGCGACCATTGTTACGCTCAATCCTGCGTAGGCTTCACTGCCTACTATGCCAAAAAAAAAAAAAAAAGAAGAGAGGAAAAGGAAATTGATCAAGCACTCTGAAATCAAGCGTTAAACGTAAAATTGGCAAAAGGGAATGCAGGCATCTCTGCCGGTATGAAAAGAAAAAGGGTAAAACCTTCTTGCCGGAAACAGAGCAATCTCTGTGAGCTAACAGGCGATAACTCCGTCGGGGCTATAGACGCTTGCTGGCAGCGAGGCTCTATCCAGGTTGCTTTTGGAGTATTAGCCCGTTGGACATCTCGACACAGTGAAACATTGATGCCACAACTTTTTCTAGGCTGGAATGAACTCCATTTGCACACACTAGTTGATCCGATCTGCGTGTGGTTTGATTTGACTATTCACATTATCTTGTTTTGAAAGACTCTTCTCCTTCTCTCCTCTCAATCGTGGTGGTTAACCAGAGATTCTAGGTTCGATCCGAACTTGCGTTCCCGAAATGACTGGGAGCATTTCTCCAGCAGAGTCGCCATTTGTTGTGCGTTGCACACGCTCCCTGTCGCCGACAGGGTCCCCCTTTCCTGTTTTGAGTTTTTTGATCGTTATCCCGAGGATCCAAGCAGAGTTTCTCGTGTCTCGTCGAGCGAGTTCGTGATCAGTCCATAAGCTGATCGACGTTGGAGTAATGAACCAATGAGTCCTCCTGACTAATCTGGCTTTCGGGCGTGAATGCCGAAAGCTTTGTTCCAAAATTTTGAAAGATTGCCTTGGATAGGCGTAAGATGGTAAGAACCAACGGACCCCGCCAACCCAGAGCTATAAGGCCAATTGCATAAAGTTTGCTACCCGACCCTTGCGAGGAACGGGCAAAAGATGATTTTCGCCTCCTAAAGGATCAAATTGCTCGACCCAGCGCCTGGATATTTTGATGCCTCCCAAGTCCAAATTTGTGGGGTCTGGCGAAGTTGCTGGGAGGTCCGACATTCTATGTAAGTTTCCAAAATTCTCTAAGGAGCAGATTTCCCCCCCCGAGATCGCCAATATAGGAGAACGATTTTCGGACATAGGTCCGAAATTTTTAAATAAAGGCGGAATGTTCTGAAAGGATGCATAGGGTCCGAAAGCCCGAAAAGGCGCTTAGGTCCGGGGTTGCGGTGTTTTTTTTTAACGCGTTAAGCTCCGAACTTTCACGAAAGTGAAAGTCTGAACATAACGTAAACACTTTTCGGACTCCAGGGCCGAAATTTCACGAAAGTGAAAGTTCAAAAACCGAATGCGCTCCTTTTCGGACTCTAGGTCCGAACTTGGCGAAAGTCAAGTGGAAGTTCAAAAACCAAATGCGCCCCTTTTCGGACCCCAAGGCCGAAATTTCACGAAAGTGAAAGTCTGAACATAACGTAAACACTTTTCGGACCCTAGGGCCGAAATTTCACGAAAGTGAAAGTTCAAAAACCGAATGCACCCCTTTTCGGACTCTAGGTCCGAAATTGGCGAAAGTCAAGTTAAAACAAAAACATTATGCATATCCTTTTCGGACTCTAGCTCCGAACTTCGGCGAAAGTCGAGTTTTAAAAAACATAACGCGATCTCATTTTCGGGCTTAAAGCTCCGAACTTCGGCGAAAGTCGAGTTTTAAAAAACATAACGCGATCTCATTTTCGGGCTTAAAGCTCCGAACTTCGGCGAAAGTCGAGTTTTAAAAAACATAACGCATCTCATTTTCGGGCTTAAGCTCCGAATTTCGGCGAAAGTCGAGTTTTAAAAACCTAACGCATCTCCTTTTCAGACTTTAGATCCGAACTTTGGCAAGTTAAAACAAAAACGCGGAGGCCAGGGCGAACAAAAACGCAGAAAGCGAAGTTTTAACGCAAGAGCCAAAGCTTCGACGAAGGCACAGTTTGTAACGCAAGAGCCAAAGCTTCAACGAAGGCACAGTTTATAACGCAAAAGCCAAAGCTTCAACGAAGGCACAGTTTTAACGCAAAACCCAGCCTTCAGCACAAAACGCAGTTTTAAACCACGGGGCCGAAGGTCGTATCGCGAGGCCAGGTTAAATCCGAAGCCTCCAAATTTGTCAAAATCCAAAGTTAGAAAGAATGCAATTCAAAATTTGAAAGAGCTCTCAAATCCGGAAAACAAGGAGGTAAGACGCCGCATTACCCTCCCGTCAACCATTTAAAATTCAGATTGCTAGGGATAGAACCATATGAAATTGATAAATCTTCTTTCATCCTCCAAACCGCAAAAATTTAAATAGGAAGGATAACTGTTGGGATTCAAATTTTGCAGGATCGTCCGTTCGCTTCGCGCAACGAGGTTGGGCAATCTCTCGTCATTCACTCCCATCAGGTAAGTACGCTTTAACGCGTATGGTCATTTAAAATGTGTAAATCAAATAGGCAAATGCGCGGAATTTAAAATGCTTGGAGTCTGCATCTCCGTTATTCGAACATCCGAAAATTAGGATTCATTCTCGAGGTTTAGCCAGAAACTGCATCTCTTTTCAAATTCAAACTTCTCATATTTTGCCTCTGTTGAAAATTAATCCAAAAAATTCGAAAGTAAGAATGCATAGTCATAAATCTTCAGGAATATGATGCTGTTAAAGTTAATCAAATTGTTAGCCAAAATGATATTTAAACTAATCCCGGTATGTTGAAGCACTTCTGTTATTATCTAACCCGCATTATCGTTCTTGTATCACCTTGTAATCCGTGTCTAGCTGTGCAGGATAAATGCCTAAATCGGCGGCAGAATCATCAAAAACACCCGCTGCAGCCGAAACCTCGCGAGCATCCAAATCAAACATCCCGCGGAAAGTTGAAAGAATGAAGTATCAATATCAGAGGGGAGGATTACGAGAGTCGAAGGTCCAAAGCATCTGGGATAACATTGGTGACACCGACCTTGGCCACATTGATATTCAGGATTTCAGGGATCGGGTCTTCTCACCCAACGCATATGGCAGGCCTAAGCAAATGGTGGAAAGTGGCATCGCCCAAGCAGCAGGTTTTCCTCCAGCAATCCAGAACTATGAATTAGTAGTGGAGGCTGCTCGGCATTACGAACCAAAGTCCAGATTGGTGCTTCTGGAAGATATGACTATCGCCGACTTCTCCCCTGAGGCTATCGGTGATGCATTTGATATCCCCTTTCCAAATAATCCCATAGCTACGACAATGGACGAGGCACAAGGGGCATATGATATGAACCCGGCTCGATGCAGGGCATTGATTAACGAAGAATGGTTCAAGGAGAAAAGGCCTTCAAGCACCAGGATTGTGAAAAAGACCCCCAGGAGTGACTTTCATAATGAACATGGGGACATGGTCACCTTACTTAGCCGAGTCATGGGACTTCCTAAGTCCAGCTACTTTGAAGAGTGGATGTTCTATTTTACAGAGCAGGTCTTTGCCGGAAAGTCTAAGTTTGACTGGGCGCAGATCATAAGTGATAACATCCACGCTCAGCTAATTGAACTCGAGACAAAGAAGTATTTCACCATGACCTCCTATTTGGTCTATATGTTCGCAAAGAACCAGCCACTGCCAGGATTAATAATGAAAGGTGAGATCGGGAATGGGCCTGGTCAAGTAAAGGTTTATGATTGCTACCCGCAGCTGCATTACCAGGATATAGCTCAAAGGGAAAAGAGCAGCCCGGCTTACGCGGTTGGACAGTACGAACGCGTCAACGACGCCTTCACAATGCGCCTAGTCAGGCTAATGCAAGGAGGGTTACACATAAGGCTCTCGGAGCAAGCTACCATTTTAGTGCAGAGGTATGGGGCCTGGTTCATTCAGTTCCCAAGGTTCTCCTACATCCGAATAGCTGGCTTCGAAGGTGCCCCCCTTCGACTTCCGCGGTATCCAACCGATAAAGTAGTCCTCATGGAGGTGGCAAGACAATCACGCCCTGCCGGCATATTACTACAAGAGAGCAAGCAGGCAGGATTCGCATTTCCAATGATCATAGGCAACCATGATGTCCAATTGAGAACCCCCACCCTAGCAGAGGAGTCCCTTGCAGAGCTAGCCTCTTATGGCCTACAGGAACATTTCCCAAGGAAATGTTTTGATCATGACAATTTGGCGAAGAGAGCTTACGGTAGGCGCTACAGAGCAAAGGAGTCAATTGAAGATTATTGGAAAAATTGCTCCGATGACTACGAAGTCAGGCGACGGGAATATTTTAGATTAAGTGTGCAACAAATGCGACTCTTTGAGTACCGTCAGGTCCCGGATCAGCTCACAGACTCGGGGAACTGCCTCCAAGTCCGAGAATTCGAAGCAGTAAGGCACCTCTTGCCAGGCGTTGATTGGTCTCAAGACCCAATCACGGATTTCGAAGCAGTCATGGCAGCCCCGGCAAGATACACAGATCAATGGTTACATCACCAGATCGAGAGGCTAGCCCATGAGGGGGTCCAATTTACTTACCATCTGATGGGCAGTTTCGACTCTCAGTCTTCCGAAGACGAAAGGTCATCAGCTGAAAAACCAGAGAAAAGGAAGAAAGCTAAGGCTTGCAGAGGGACTCGGACGTCCAAAAGAACAAGAAGGGAGAAGATTCCCATAAGGAGGCCAGAGACCACTTCATCTTCAAAGGACCCCAGTTCGTCCGACGACGCCATAGATTTGGATTGCATACCTCCCCCGCCTTCCCAGAGCGACATAGAGGCATTCCAAGCCAATGATCCTCCTGCTCCAGATATGCCAGACACCGAGCAAAAGGGCCCCAATTCGACCAAGCCGGGTGACCAAATAAAGGAAGGAGAAATCCCATCCACCCAGGAGATCGAAGTGCATGAACTTACCCAGCAGAGCCGTCACGAATTGCTACTCCTCCATGCAGCCAAGGACGACTCGACTGTCGAAGGGGAACAAAGAACAGACGAGATTCATGAGCTCGAGGGAACCAAGGAGCCACCGTCACAGGAAGATGTCAGACAATTGTTCAGTGAAATAGGGGAGAACTCAGATGCAAACAAGGAGCTTCCTCCTTCTTTCACCCCTCCGATGGCGGGACAGCTGCTAATTTGTGATCAGCCGGTTGAGGGCATGGGAGAACAAGGTGCTAACTTAACCCTATCCTCAACCCAGACGGTGCCTCAAGAGTGGCTGATCGCCAGAGCTCAGCGCAGGGCCGCCACCAAGGCACCCATCGATCTAGAGGACATCTTCTCACGAATGGATCAAGCAAAAGCGAAAGGGAAGAAGAAACCAAGAACATACTCTAAGATAACCAGGGATGAGCAAAGGAACCGCACTCTTCATATTGCCACCCCGCCCGTGGACAAGCCAGCAGATCAAATAACACTGGCAGATTATAGCATTACGACTGTCCCCATCGGACGAGCTACAAAAGAGCAAGAAAAGGAGGAATTTAAGGACTCAGTGCAAAACATACTCAGACAGCTCGAGGAAATTACTGCCGAAAAGGATATGTATCGGGCCCGTGCTGAACAAGCCGAGGGATACATCGATAAGCTCCTGCGGCCATTACACAACCCCTCTGAATCCCATATTCCCCCAATAGCATTGGCGCAAAGGACCACAACTGAATTTGAAGGAATTCGGGATACCGCAAAGGCCGTCAAGGAATGGGTGCAGGACATCAAGAAAAAGGGAGAACAGATCCTCAGAGAAGTAAAGGAAATGGCTCTCCATCGAGAGCTCACCCTAGTCAGGCTGTTGGAAGTAAAGAGGGAATCCCTTCACATGCATGAAGTAGCGGCCTCTACCCTTCCCCTCCTAAGAGCTCTTTTCTGGACACATACACAGATTCCCACACTGCCTGACATCCTAGATCCCCATGGCATCAGTGTTCTCAAGGAATGGTACTGGACCGTCACCATGAAGAACGACGCCCAGGAAATTATTGACAAAGAAAATGACGCATGTGAGGCAATTCTGGGGAACATGCAAGAACTAGGCAAGACCATCCTCCGATCAATGGTTTCGGGGTGGATAAATGACCTATCCGACAGTGTAATCCGGCCGGATTGGGAGGAAAGGTTGGGAGCAGATAAGGTTTCTTATTCCATTGAAGACTTGAGTTTTGCTGGTCAGTTCCATTCAGACATATTGTGCTTCGAGCGTAATCGCTCCAGCTGGAAGGACGGTTTAAGGCACGTGGACCAGTATCTCGAACGCATGCAGTACAAAATTCACCACCCTCCCATGCCACCTTTTAGTCCCCTCTTCCAATTATGTATCAAGTTTCAGGAATATGTCCGCAAGGAACGAGCGGCAGGTCGTGATTTATGGCGAGAATACCTGCATGGCGAAGACCAGTTTCTACAGAAAGAATGTGAAACCAAAATAGAGAAAGTAGTTTCTCAAAAATGCCTTTTTCCCTCCAAGTCTTAAAAGGTGCACTTTTGTCCCAAAAAGGTGACAGTTGACTTCTGGTCAACATATTGTAAAGTTTTTTGTACATCTCCTTTTTTGGATTATCCCAATTGTTGTAATTATCCTTTTTTGGTAGTTATTGCTCCCTTTGGGGTAGTTGTTGATATTTACCCCCCCCCATTTATGGGTGTGGGTCCCCCTTTTTTGTAAGGATGAATCTGGGCCACTTGTCTAGATTAGATCTTGGCCATTCATCCATTTTTGGAAACCTATTTAAGGGGACTGGTTTTCCCTCATTTGAGAGGAAGTTCTTGGATTGTTGCGAAAGCTCTGAAGGAATTTTGCAGGAATTAATACAATGGATTAAAATTACCTTCAAGTTTCCTTGTGAGTGCATGGTCTCCTTCTTCATTTAATTTAGAAAGCTTTTAATTATGTCTATTCATTTTGCACAGCAGTTCTTACCAAGCATCTGATAGAACCTTCACAGTCCATACCATTAGAGGATAGCTGATTGCTTTTTTTTCCTTTCTGCATGGTTAATCTGGGCTATTTTATGATTCAGTTCGATTATCAAATATATATATATCATGAATGTAGAAGTTCTAATATCGTATTTGGTAATATGAAAATCTGGTTTCTCCTTTGAAGATTGCACTAAGTTTATGCAAACATTGTGTCTGAATGACTGATGAGGCTTAATTTAGTTTCCTAGAGGTGTTTGTCTGCTTGAGTGAATCTGCTGTCCTAGTTAGAATTTACAGTTCTCTTTCTCTCTATCCTTCCTTTCTTCCCTCCCAATTTTATCCCCCCTTTTTAGAAATCTGCAGTCCTGCTAAATCAGCTTCAAATTAACCAACATCACCTGAAAGAAAACCGTAAAAGGTCCCCGGGAATTTATACATGGAATTGCCAATCAAACGTAAGTCCCCTTGTGTTTCCAGCATAAACACATAAAGCCACTGAGAGATCCCACAGTCAAGACCTGACAAAAGAAACCTTGAGGTTATCCCCATTGATCAAAACGTAGAAAATAGCATTAGGGATTCCCTTATTTCAAGAGAGGGTAGGATACTCAGTGAGTTTATTCTATTCTGCGTTGGCCGTATGGAGTTTGCAGCGATGCGATTTCATCCACGCCAACATGCCGCCATATATTTCTAGCATAGAGGCACTAAACATAAAAAAGTCCAAAATAATAAAGATAATAAAGAAAACAAAAGAAAAAATAATTACATGAAATAAATTTCACCACTCGACTCTATAGATCGCATAAATTATATGTTAGTTATGTTTTGAATATCACTGAGAAGTATGATAATACCTAGTCAGTTTCTGATTGTTCCTAAGATTGAATAATTAACAATAGTTGCAGTTACTAGGCAACTGTCAAGGGGTTTATATGGTCCTTTTGTAGTCGGGAAAAGGGACTGTATGTATTGGAATTGTTCCCTTATTCTAGTTTTGTATAAGACCATCCGATGAATAAAGAAAGCAATTTGACATCATATGAAAACCCTATTGAATTAATCTGCAACTCTTGTAAAAATCTTTATGTCTATGAAATTAGTTTACTTGGCATTAAATAATTGTATTTTCATTTAGCAAGTAAACATTTGGTGTTGTTTCTCTTAAGATGTCAAATAGAATAAAAGATGGACATTTAAATGGGACAGCCAATAGAATCCAGCCAACAAAGAGAAGACGATCCTATGGAAGATCTAGTTTATTTGTTGGACAAATATGTGAAAAAACACATGCAAAATGAAGTCGAATGAAGGCAAGCTCCACATGTAGTAATTTGCAATAACCTAAGAGTGAGTGAAGAAGTAGATATACTCCTTTACCATCTACCAAGACTCCTTGCAAGACATTTTATAATACTCCAATACCTGCCTGCCAAACAAGATCATGAAGCACATTGACAAGAAGTAAGGCATCATTAAGAGGAGAGAAGTCAACAAGAAGAGGAATGAAACACAAACCGACATTTCACTTCCCATGATTATTAATGCCCTTATACCCAAATATAAGTGGGAAGAGATCACAAAGCAGTCAAGTGGCAGAATAGGAAGTGAGACGATGTTTAAGGATCATAGAACAAAGAGAGGAGACAACTGAACGAAGAAATTAAAGATGTAATGTCCCCTTCCTAAACACTGAGAGTATGATGACCGTTAGCCTATTCAACAGGTTCATAGGATAATGAGTTAGGGTCAGGGAACTCTTAGGGTTTGGTGACGTTTTGTCCAGCTATTCCGACATTATTAGGTGTTGCTTTGAGCTCAGGTTGTTGAGTTTCACATAATTACACTTTCTAAAGGGGTTTCAAACAATTAGTCCATTTTTATTATTTTTAGTAAGTGACAGTCTAGACACTGACTTGGTCAGTTGGCAGTGATACTAGCTCAGATTAGTCAGTGATTGCATTTGATGTTGATAATTTGGAGATTAATGATGTCCAGAGTTATTATTTTACATAGCATTAAAGTATTAAAGTTAAATTAAATATCTAACTTAACGTTATTTGATTTTATAAATTTTGTGTGGGCACCTAGGGGATATAAGGTGTAATTTTAAAATGTTAAATAAAATGGTTCCTAGGGGTGGGCACTTATTAAAAATAAAATATTGCAATCCTAATCGGGGCATGGGATTTGGAAGTGTTTAAATAAGCCCTTGGAGCTCATTTCATTCATTCTTGTTTTGGAGATTGATATCAGGATTCTGCTGGTTTGGACTTGGTTCAATTAAAAGGCTTTGTGAGGATGAAAACCTTCCAATAAGGCATCTACTTTGATGGTGAAAAATCCTTCCAGGTATATAAATTGGTGATTTCATCCAGAAACTACGTTTGTGCTTGATTATTACAGTTTACAGTTAGCATCTATTATTTTGAATAGAGGAGATCAAAAGGCAGATTGTGAGAAGGTGAGAAAGGAAGATTTGGAGAGTTTAATGCACACATATTCTACTTCTTTGCTGGTTGTACATCTGCAGATTGCTGGTCATAAATCCTCCTTGCAGGGCATGAACTTCCTAGGCTTTGGAAGCCTAGGGTTTGGGGTTAAAATTTGTGCATCATTTTGTGCGTCTTGGTCATTGGCATGCTTGGTGATCATTTTGTGAAAGCAGCATCTAGGGTTGAAAAGTTTGGCTTCATATTGGAGTTCCCGTTTGCTGTTTTCAGACCTACATCAGTCCCATTTTGCAACAGCAGCAAATGCTATGCTTATATTGTGATTTTAATGTATTTTGGCCATCTGGGTATTGATTATATTAGCTATATATTGCTGTCCACAATTGTAATAAATCTGATATGCATTTCCAGTTGTGGGTTTGTTTGATATTGAGCATATTGGGTATCATTCTCTTATATCATTGCTGCAAATATTATTTCTGCTATTTCTATTCTGTATTGTGGTTTACCTCAAAACATGCATTCCAACATTCATAAAACTTTAAAAAAAGGTGTAAACTCCAAAAGAAACCCCAGCCGTGCAAATCCTAAGTTGCCATCCATCTCAAGAAAGAAGCCAAATTGTGAGTTGAAGCCGCAGTCGAGAAAATTAAAACCATAATATTCCACTACAAGGAAACATGAGAAGGCGGAGTGGGAGGAGATAGCAAAACACCTGCCACTACCAAACAATGCATAGGTTGATTTGTCAAACCACGTAGAAAAATCAAAATAACTTCCCTTGTCCTGCATAGGTTGATTTGTCAAACCATGTAGAAAAATCAAAATAACTTCCCTTGGACAAGGGAAGTTGAAAGAGATAGAGTCTGAGCATTCCTTCACAAATAGGGAAAAAGAAACATATGAGGACAACCTCTGAAGCATCGAAGGGTTGTTAATCGAGAAAACCAAACCAAAACTTCCAAGTCTTAGAGAGTATAAAAGAGAAGCTATAGGCAATATGATTGTATAGAACATTAAAACTACATTATGAGTTAGAGTAAAAAAGATAGTTTATTAAAGGAAAAAATGGAGATAGTGCCACTTTCATCCTATGTAAAAGCCTATAGCAGGGCAATGGGCATTAAGAGAGAAGATAGAATGTCCTCTAAGCCAAAAGGAAATAGAATGAAGATAATAGTTCACAGAGGAGTAGTGAAAGTACAAGCCTTGAGAAGGGACATACTCAACATAGTGAAAAAATTAAAAGTTGTAAAAGAAATCAGCAAGCAAACAAAAGAACTTTGGTGTGTGGACTACAAGGCCAAAGGTCACCTTAAAAAAAAATTCCAAAGAAATTATTATGTGACATCTACTATATTTTGGGTCATTCAATAAAAGAATACCAATAAAATCTAAAGAGTAGGAGCACACTAGTGTTCTTTACCCAAAGAGAGCAATCCACTCCACCAAATACACTGGTGAAGCCACAAAACAATAGCATTGCATCTCCAAGAGGCTATCACAATATAAGTAACAATAATAGATTTAATAGTAACAATAATAGTGGTCGGAGGAGTTGAATACAATACAACTCCAAAGGACACCCAAACATACAATGTCAACAATGTAATGAATGTGAGCATTATGTAATAGAATGCCAAAGTAGCAACCAAAAAAAGGGGGACTATTGTGTAATTGGTGTGAACCAGGAGATCACAAAGAAACTAATTGCCCAAAGCAGAAAGCCAACAGCAACATGATTAATGTAGGACAAAATGAAGTATTATCTGTTATCCAAGCACAAATGAAGAGGCAATATACCCAACCCTCGTATACAAAAGGAAGGACTTGATGAAGCTAGATCAGAAGTAGAACAAGTTACATCAAAGGAACAAGAGTGCCCCAAAGAGCAGGCAAGTACTTCTATGAGACTAGGATAGGATAAGAATATTGCAAGATAGGAACTAGAAACCACCATACTAGTCAAGATGGCCAATCAATTGCAAAGCATTCTAGAATTGAGGACTATGATTGCAAGAGAAGAAAGGATAGTCCGAATGAAGACTGCAGATTGAATAGTAAAGCCTCCACTACATGGTAATCAAGTGATAGATCCTATGTTGTTGATGGTGAACTTGGCAAAGAAACCTACAATGGTGCCTATGGAGATTCTTGGGAAGAACCTCACAAACACAATCCTTGACAAAAGGTCCAGGGTAAATGTACTACTTGAAGATAACTAGAAGAAGCTAGACAAACCAACCATCTAGTCACCAATCTTCCAACTAGTAGGCATTGATCAATAAGGAATAAAGGTATCATGGATTTTAATGCCCCAACAAATAATAATCAATGCCCAACCATTTTTACTAAACTTTGCTTTCATTAATTTGCACTGCTTTCATTAATTTGCATAAAAAACCTATGATTGAGAATTACCCCTTATATTGTTGGATCAAGGATGGCTAGTAGCCAAAGCCGACCATAATTGGGAAAAGAATACCTTGTCTATCAAAAATAAAGTTAGGAAATACGTATTTGATAAGGTTCAAACTTGGATCCAAGATAAACATGGGTTAAAGAACGATGAGGCCCTATGGAGCCAAATGTTGAGAGAGTTCTAGACCTCCAACCTTGCTTCAAGGATGAAATTAATAGTAGACAGCAAATATACCTGCTTCTAACATTTTCTCTATCTCCTCATTCACCTTACTAGCATAGTTCTTGTTCATTCTGTAGGGCCTCTTCCGTACGGGTTGTGCACCCGATACAAGAGGGATTCTGTGTATGTAGATTTCTGGATGTGCCCCTTTTAAATCTTTATATGTCCACACAAGTGTCTTTGTACTCGAGAAATATCTTGAATGCTGCCACTTTTAGTACGGGGTTCCAGTTGTCCCCCACCAAGATCACCTTCGAGTTATCCTCATCTCCCAAGTTTACTTTTTTTGTGTTTGGTTATTTGTACTTGATGGCCTTATCTCTTTCGAACCAATGGGCCGGGGTATCATCCACCTTCGCCACTTCCTCCTTGTACTCTTTGTACTCTAGTGGAAAGGTGGTACTTTCCGTACCTTCACCAACCTCTTCAATTTTGCTGATTTGTAACATGTTGCACTCTAGGTGGAAGACCTCATAGTCCTCCATTTGCCAATGAAATAGCCCATTGAGGGAGCTTGTCTCATCCTCAGGGCAGCCCTCTAGTTCCAATACCCCCTCGTCATTAGGTTCCATCCTTTTCTTTCCATCCTCGGAATCTCATTCATAGTCATTAGAGTCATCAAAGTCCAAGTCAGAGGATGCGAACTCTTCACTTACGGCCCGATTCTTTAGATCAATGACATACTTCCGTCCTTTTCTCTCGATGGAGAGTGTATTTCTTTTCCAATTGTGGTTTGCCTTGGCGGTGATCAGCCAGCCCCTTCCAAGGAGGGCATCGTACGCCTTCTTCTCGAGTTGGATGACCACGAAGTCAAGGGAGAAGTGTTGAGTGCCAATACTAGCCTTTTGTGCCATGAGTGTACCGAGCGTCTTAATAATGTGTTGGTCGGCACCTACCAGTTGGAAAGTTGGTGGCCAAAGTGTTGGCTTGCCCAACCCCTTTCATGTCTCCTCCCACAACATAGTCACTCTGAACCCTCCGTCAATGATGGTATTAGTCAACTTTCGTCCCATTATTTCCATCTTGACCACAACAAGCTTCCTCCCGATGCTTATGGTTAATAGCATGGGATCACTGGCTATGTCACTGGGTGACTTTGTCGTTGGCTTCTCTGTTCGTTCAAATGCTCCTAGCTAGCTATCTCCTGCAGCTTCATTCGTGGATTCCTTTTGGATTTTTCGAGAGCTTAACAGTGATATAACATGCATTCAGTTTTGAAAGGAATTATGAACTTACTATTTTTAGTAAGTTGGTGGCAGCTGTTAGGGTTTTGAGATTATTCTAAGTTTTCTGATCTTCTTCTTGTGGTTCAAAAAGAAGGTTGTTTGGAGTTGTTTTCGGGACTTACTATTTTTAGTAAGTTCCATTTCAGGCAGTTCTATTTTTAGTAGTGCAGTTCAGAGCCCCGGCCTAGTCCAGTTGTTGGTTTTTGGCATTTCAACCCATCAGTTCAATTTGCCACAATCAGTATTTGATTTTTAGTGATTTATTAAATATTATTAATTTATGCTAAAGTTAATATTTAATGTGTTTTTGGACAATTTATGGAAAAATACTTTGCACCTAAAAATATTATATTTTTCCTAAGTCTGTGGCGTGAGAAAAGGAGGCATATTTCATGAGTTTATTATGTTTTAAGTTGTAAGTCATACACCAAGGAAAAATTTCAAACTTTTTGCCTAGGAGTTGGACGCCAAACACATGAGGGCATGGGAAATGAAATGCAAATGAGGAAGTTGTAATTTGGACGCCATTTGGAGGTGAATTTGGGGTCTCATAATCTATAAATATGAGAGCTTGGTCTCTCATTTGTCATCTTTGAACATTTTCATAACGAAGTGCTGCCAAAGTTGTGCCAAACCTTTGCTTCGAAGTTGTGTGCTTCCTAGCTTGTACCAGTTTCGTGCTTGAGAGATAGCACCTAGCTGTGAGAGAGCCTTTTTCTCATTCAGAGGAGTAGATTGAGCTTCAAAGTGATGGAGTTTGCTATTATATTTTCAGTTTTCTGATTGCTGTTGTGTTTTTGGTGTATACAGGGCGTATAGTGGCTGAAGCAATCTTTCATTCGTACCTCCCTGCCTGTTTAGTGTTTCAATATGGGCAGTGGCTCTGATTTTCTCTTTACCAAAGGCGATGAAGTACTCCAAACCGCAGAAGATAGTTTGCTGATCTGATTTTTATATTGCTGGTCAAACTTTTCAGCTGGGACGCCACTTCCCTAGCTGCCTTGGGATGCATGCAGCTGGTTACAGACTTTGAAGTTGCAGGTTTGAGGTTCTAAAATGTTCACTTTTGTCATATTAGTCATTTTATTTTGATTTGGTGTGATTTCAAGTAGATTTGAGTTAGTTATGAGCATTTTGTTGTATCCGGTAGTGGTTGGTCTGAGTGTTATTGACTTTAAAAATAAAAAACAGCAGTAGTTGCTTTATGTTTGAGTTGGTTTTAGAGGTAGCTATCATTGGTGATCAACATTGTGCTTCTTTTCCAATCATTTCTCTCTATATTGTAAGGTTGAATAGTAGTACTATCAACCACTTCTAGATTGTAAAGCATAACCTGTTGAAAAGTGGAAGAGGCTGACTTGCTACCTACATTTGATATTTGTAATTATGTCCTCCCGCTGCATAAGCGGTTGAGTTGAGCTTTGTTGTTTGTGTTCATCCTCCCGCTGAAATATGCAGTAGAGTGAGTAGAGTGATTCGTGCTTGGCTATATTTGTGTGTATGCCTTCTACTCTGATTAGATTTTTTATAACCAGCTATTATATAGTTTTTCCATATAAGAAACAGAATTTACTAAAAAATTGTAAACAATGGGTTCTCAGTGAGAACCAAAGAATCACCACAGTTCTCCTTTGAAATTGAAATGAACAGCCAAGTAAGGAAATACTTATTGGGAAACAGAAAAAGTTTTGTTGCAGTTATTTTGGTACCCCTACCTGTTGGGGTCATAATCCCTGGCGCATTACTCAAAATTTAAAGTCTGCATATGCATTGGAAAGCTAAGATCATGAACTACTCAATTCAATATGGACTGTAGTGTAGGAAAGATCTTAATAATGCTACCCAAAACCGTCACTTACGTGGTAAGAGATGTTTCCTGGGTCATTTGATAATGGGAGGACATCATGTTATTGGTATCTATTGGTGTTATGTGCATGTATATCTAGTCATCAATTGTTGCAGCATTCTATTCTGTTATATTCCTTGCTATACTTTCCTATCTAGGTTGTAAAGAACACACTAGGCCATGTGTATGTAGATGTTGTATTCGCCTGTTCCGACAGGGTTGTTTCACATGCCAGGTACATGTCCTTGCTAGGCTGGGACAAAAACAAAATCATCTTTATCTTTACCAGTACCATTACCTTACAATAATACTAGATGCCATCAACAAAGTTCACTGCTTACAAAACTAAACCGTTTTTTCCCACACATTTTCAATGCTACAAAATAAGGCTAAAAAAAGTATGAAATTGTTTGATGCAATGTATTTACTACCTTACCGTTTATCAGTAATAACTTAAATTGAAAGCTTTGCAGTTCTTCAAAAAATTACAAGAAGTTTTCATAAGGAAAATTTTCACAATCAGGTAAATAAAAATTCATGCATAGATGACAGATCATACTTTCAAGCAGAATATTCATATGTACTTATTTAGAAAATTTAAGGATGGAAAATGGCATGCCTGATCTTGAACATATTATCACATTGTCATCTGCTCTTAAGAATTCTTTTGCAAGCGCATATCCTATGCCTGCAAATGATCAAATATAGGAAAATTTTGGAAGTGGAGAGAAATGAGTTTCACTCATGCTACAAAAACCAGAATAAGATAAAGAGAAATGACAACAGCAGAAATTTAATTACCAAGGCCACTTCCGTTTCATTAAGATCTGTAGGTAGAAATGCTCTCAAATAGGACTTTGACAGGCAAGTCTAATTGTAAGACTTACCTGAGTTTAGCCCAAGCTAAATTGAACACACTCTAAACTAATAAAGAGAGGGGACAATCGAGCAATACATTTAATACCTCTACCATGTTATTTAACAATAACCAACTGAAATATCTTATGCCTGCCTTGATGATAAGTTAGCAACTCGAGAAACCTGCAAAAGGGTTACCATATATGCATATACAATGAAAGTACTTATCTTAACATCAAAATTGATACGTTGACCTCCCCATTGTAGTTAATTGTGACCAAGTCTTGGGTTAAATGGCTAAAGGAAAATTACCAGTGTTACTAGACTTAGATTTGTGAGAGACTCAGCAAATCTGATTTTTGGCTTGGGCAGATATACCACAAATAAAAAAACTTGAAGTCAGTGACTTCAGAAAACCATGATATATAGAAGTTTTAGGAAAAAAAGATATAAAAAAAACTTAGCCCAGAATCGTCTGTAGTCACCCGAAATCATTGAATCTAGTGAAGCAAGCAATCAACCTCATTTTGGCCTGCTTGACTCCAAAGAAAGAAACTCAACAAGTCTTATAACACTAAGAAGTTCATAAGTACATACATTTTTAGTGAGGAAGTGAGACAAACATCCTTGTCGTGTTGGAGAGGACAGACTTAATCTCATAGTTCCACAGAGTTTTCTTATGGGGAAGCAAGGTGAAGAGGGGACGGGTTTTAGGAAAAGGGGGAACAGCGAGGGGATGGCAATGCAAGGGCAGCAAGGGGCACGGGGATGGTGCAAATACATTTAGTAGTTGAAAAATTAGTTATGAAAAGATCTATAAGGAATAACTATAAGAATTGAAAATGAGACTTTGGCATACTAGGTATAGTTTTCAACTATCAAACAATAAAAAATGGCAATGATTGCATTGAACATTAATAATGGTGGGTAGAGGCTTGGGACCAAATCAAAAATAAGTAATTGCAAATGAAAATTTGGCATACCCAGTTTGAACTAATAAACATTAAAAGCATGGCAATGATTGCCTGAACAGTAACAATGGTGGGTGGAGGTTTGGGGTCAAGGAGTGATACCCCTTGCAGGGGTCAAGGGGCAGCGCCCCTTGCAAGGGTTTAGGGGCAAAGCCAGGGGTGGGGGTCTAGGGGCAAAGCTCCCGCCACCAAGCACAAATTAAAACCTTCAAAACCTCACAAACCTCCATTGTGAATGTCATTTTCACAATTCTATCACTAATTCTTTGCAACACCTAGAAGTCCCTAGGATGGTTGGGAGACTCCTCAAAATCTTTGGAACAATTGGAGACATCTCAAAGTCCCCGAAGCAAGTAGCGTCTCGGAAACGTCCCCAAGACTTGAGCAGCAATGGTGGGATGGCGGGAGAACATTCCCCCAAGTCCCCATGTCCTAAACACATCCCTGTCTTGAAAACGTTTTGTTTTTTTGGGGGTGATGTGTCCTTGTGGAACACTACTTAATTTTGAAATTGTACCCTCTACTATAAACAAATGCATCAATTTGTTAAGTACTTGAGTGCTTGAATGCAAAATTTAAACAACGTCTAGAACTGTAAGTATGCAAGTACCAACAAAGTATGATTCTAAAATGTTGTTTGACTAATAAAAGTCAAGGCCATTTAATAAACCATTTGTTTCCCTAAGTGATAAGAATATCATGTGGCAAATCTGTCCAAGAAAACTCCAAAGGGGCCTAGAGAATCAGATAGTAGGTGTATTGGACCTAAAGAATATGTGAATTTATGTGAGATGAAATGGAAATACAAGAGGCGAGAGGCAAGTTCTAGAACGAAGAAAAAGGCTTAATACAATCAATAGCTCTAGCCTCATATCCATCAAAATGTCATCTCATGCTTGGCCAAGCGTACCCCAAACCCATAATAATCATAGAAGATCAATGCATCCTTGACAAGTAAAATTGTTAGAAGCCATTTTTGTTCTAAGCATTCAGGTTTAGGCACTTTATAGTTCAAATGAAATGTTTCCATGCATCCTTTATAGCTCTAGGTTGTATTTACAGCATTCCAAACTGATGGGTAAAATTAATTTCAAAATACATTTTGAAAAAAAATTCTCATCTAGACATAATTAAAGATTACAGATATTGATAATTTAATTTTTAACTTGATCTATTAATTGAAATTTTAGTGTTTTAATTATTTAAAAAGTGGAAAGGAAAATATAAGCTAGATAAAATTCTAATTTATGGAATTTGGGCAGTATTTTTTTGCTTATTATATTTCATTTGCAAGTACAAAACTCTGTATGTATAAACATGTAATGTCCCCACTTTCAGTCATTCCAACATCATCGTTAAGTCCAACTTTCTCAGAGAGTGCCATCCCTTTCGAAATGGTATTTAGTAATTGGCATTTTGTTTAGGGGATTGGGATGAATTCGTCGATGTTTTCTAGAGGCAGTTTCGCCATTTTGGGTGCATTCTAGATTTCTTGGAGGAACATTCTATTAATGAAAAATGTCAATTTTGAATAAGTTGGATCTCTAGTGAGCTTTTGCATATGTTGGCACAATTTGAATTCACCTTCAGAAAAAAAAAATTATTTTTTCACAACTTGGTTGAATGTGCAGAAAATAATTTAGTAATAAAATAATTAAACATTAAGTTGTTAAAAAAGCAAAATTAGAAGACAATTATTTTTATTTTTTTTATTTTTTTTTATAGTAAGTGCTATCATTAATGGGGATAGCTCCCTATATTGCATATATCTTAGAAAAATTACATACTTTTTAGACAAGAGTAGCCTTGTCGACCTTACACTCCCTGCTCTTTTTCATCATACTAGTAGCTAAAAAATGTCCCCCTAATATACCCCAAAATTACATCTGCCCACCAATAGCTTGGTAAATCACTGCTGCAAATTCACCAATGTTGATAGCATTGCGGGTGGAGTTCTCAGGGAGCCACCTGTCATCTGAATCAGTCAATCTTCGAAACGGCGCCAAGTTTCCATTGAATACTGCACATCGAAATACTTCCCATGCATTCTCCCCAAATGTCTTCAGACGCTCACGTTCCTCCTTCCAAACTTCCCTGCGAGCCATCTCTCGAATGGTGTCACTGTCAGCAGATTCATCATCGTCGGCAGATTCATCACTGTCCTCATCTTCAAGGTCCTCCTCTGTTTCTGAGGGTAGATAGTTATCAAACTGAAAGTATACCTTCAATATGCTTACTTTGACAGACTCCTCCAGATTTAAAATAACATTGGCAACGCTGTCCGCAATGAATGGTTTAACAAACCCAGCAAATAGTTCAATCGCGCGCTCCCCAGAGTCAATGACATCAACCAGAGGCAAGAGGACTGCTTCCAGCACCACTGCGTCACACCAATGTCTATCGAAGTTGAGAGCGATGCCCACGAGCCCACGAATTGCATCATATACATGGTCTTCCGTGATGAACAGGTTTCTCAATTGCACACCCAGCGTGCCTTCACAATTGACACAGCTGATCATTCCAAAATAAGCTATCGGGCTCAACTCTGTCTCTCCAACGCTACCAAAATGTCACTTGTTATCGCATAGTCATCACCAGGAGGGTCTTTTTTATAAGGACGCGAATTGCAAATAGTCATCATTCATGCACTGTCCATATCTAATAGGATCTACAACTGCTCTGAAACACGGTCGGTGTGGTGGATATTTCCAGGCATCATAATGAACTGTTCAGGGGCAGACCACTGCCTTCCCATGTGATCCAACTGCCAAAGTGCTTGTTTTTGTCTGTTCAAAAGTATAGAAGACAATTATTTTATTTATTCAATAAGATTAATTACAAGTGACTAAAGTGTCGAAAAAGTTAAAAAAAACAAAATAAAGTCACTTTAAGGAGCAAAAATGAATTATTAATTATAGTGTGATTTTAAATTTTATTTTCCGGAAAGTTCCCCAAAAAAGTTATAAAAGGGCTGAAGAGACTCATTTGAGGGATTCTGATTTATTCATCTTTGGTGCAAACCTTTGTGGGAGCTTTTCAACCCTAGAACAGAAACCCCTATGGTGAAGATTGGTTTCAATAGTGTCAAATCTGCCCTAGCTGATTTGCAGGTGGATTCATTAACATTTCATGCATGTGCTGAAGATTTGCAGGTAAAAAATTTGTGCTAAGGGTTTAATCAATCACACAAAAGTGTGCATTTGCTATTTTCACGATATGTGTTGCAGAGGAGACTTCATTTCCAGTTTATGAATCTTTCATTGAAAATAAGGCAAGGATAAGATAGAATCAATGGCTTATATATTCAAAGGCAACTTTACCAATCATTTGGTACAGCTGTATCCTATCCTATGTAATAAATTAGTCTTTGATAACAAGAAGCATGTGAATGTTAAAAGGGGGTCGATTTATTTAATTCCCATAACTTCCTCAAATTTGGAATGATTGGCTAAGTCATGTGAATCGAAACAAATTGAAAAAAAACGAAGGGTAAGTTTTGAATAACAATTGGCCACTCCATGTGAAGTTAGAGTTGCACTGAACCTTATTAAGGAAGTTGTTTTGCATAACTAAATAAAGCCAAGAGTCTTCGAGGGTGACGTAAGACCATAAGGAGATTATTTCTGCCTGCCACCTATCTTCATGAACATTGAGTGTGTTTACAAAGGGAATTTGTGGGATTCGTGAGTTGCTAGGAGAAGGTGTTGTTCATTGATTAAGGCACAGCATTCAAACATGGGCCTAAACACTACACCACACCCCCCTTACACTCAACAAAGATAAAGTAAGTGAGCTGATGCAATTTTAGAGAGCTCACATGGACCATAGAAGAGCTAGTCACTGGTCAAAGAAGAACCACCAGTCTTGGGTGCCTTTACTAATTTAAGTAGGCATGGGCTGGTAGTCAGGGAGTTTTAAAGGTTCAAACAGCATCATAAGAAGTTGCTGGTTGGAAGTTTATCTATTCTTGTTGTAGATCAGCACTTATCATATTATTGGGGAGTCTTAATAATTTGTTGTAAGTAAATTTCTATACAATATTGTTCTGTAACAGCAATGCCAGGTATTGTATTAATCTCCTCTATGATCAATTCAGACATGTGATAATGAAATGTTGGTAATGATTGAAGATGTGAATTTCAATGTTGTGTTGATTCTTTACAATATCCATTCAAAACAAACTAAAAACACAAACCAAATAGGTTGCAAGAAAACTGTTTGAACCAATCTGTTTTCTCTCAACAACACCATTTTGTTGAGGTGTTCTAGATGCTGAAAACTGTCTTTTAATACCATTTTTCTCACAAAAACTAATAAACTCATTAGAAGTAAATTCACCTCCATTGTCAAAACATAAACATTTTATTTTTAAATCTATTTCATTTTCAACTATAGCTTTGAAAGCTTTAAACTTCTCTAATGCTTCCAATTTTTCTTTTAAAAAAGTCACCCATGTCATGTGTGAATAGTCATCAATCAAAAGCATGAAGTATTTCTCACCTTGCAAACTTGCAGTCTTTGTAGAACCACACAAATCTATGTGTACGGGCTCTAGAGGTCTAGTACTCGATAATTCTTTGGGACTTGAAACTTGCTCTAGTTTGTTTACCCATCTGACAATCTTTGCAAACAATATCTGAAGGCTTTGCAAGCTATGGCATGTCTCTTACAGCTTCCTTATTGCTGATTTGAATCAACTTATCAAAGTCTGAAGGCTTTGCAAGCTATGGCATGTCTCAAACATTTGCACAACCAAGGACATTTTTGTACTTTGCTTCTCCTTATTCCTTCACACTTTAGTGCTCTCCTTTGTTTTTCCCTTTGCATCATCCTTAGTGAAATTTGCCATGCCACCTTTACACACTTTTGCAGTATGACCAAAGTTATTACATTTATAACAAATAACATTATAGTTCTTCAACGGAGCAAATGAATTTCTGTTTGCAAAACTAAAATCTCTACTAGCAAACTCTCTACAATTTATGGCTTTGTGACCAAAATAATTACATGTAAAGCAATAAACATAAAAGTAAGAGTGATTAAACTTGCCCATAAGAGTGCGTCCAGCAGTAGGCAACCTTTTAAAGGCAATATTTTTGTTTTTAGAGACTGAATCTCTTATGTTATCGGCATCAAACTTCTACTGTTCAGCTTTTGTAGACTTTGAGCATTGACCTTCTTCATGGCCAACTCTACTTTTATCAAGAGATTGCTTCTAAGAGTTTAACAAGCCATCTAAGGAAAAAGTACACTCTTGATAAGTGTTTTCATTATTCAACAACTTTGTAGATTTATCCATCTTTCTCAAGGAAACAACTTCAGCTTCAAGCTTCTCATAGTTTTGTTGTTTATCTTTAAGTTGTCTTCTAAGATCTTGTTCATTTTTTTTTGCTTCTACAATCTGAACATTTTGATCAGCAATCAACTTTTCAGCAGCCTCTAATGCAAGAGATTTATCAGTATTTTTGTTGCTTTCCTCTTGTAACACCAACTCTAAATTCTGATTTTTCTTTCTCAATTTTTTGATTTCATTAAGAGCACTGATAAGTTCTTGTTCAAGATCAACTTCAACCTCTTCTTCATCAAAATCGTCTTCTTCTTCTTGATTTTCAATTAAAGTCCCTTCCAAAGCCATGAATAGGATTTCGTCATTCAAGGACTCTTCTCCACTTTCAACTAATGAACTTCTTTCCTCCTTAAAATAAAAGCTTCTTTTGAAATTATGAGATTTCTTTCCTTTCTTCATAAACTTCTTTTTGTTATATTTCGGTTCCTTCTCACAGCTGTTGTCCTCTTCTCATACGGACACTTTGATGCAAAGTGTTCTAATTTTCCACAGTTAAAACACTTTAAGGGTAGCTTGCCCTTATATTTACCAAAGCCTTTTTTTAATTTTCTCACAAAATGGGTTGCTTCACAATCTGATTCTTCTTTTGAGCTTTCACTAGATACATGTCCCTTATCTTTGCTTTTCTTTGAACCTTTGAAGGCAGTTTCTTTCCTTGAAAAAGATTCAACATTTGTCTGCATTTCATAAGCTGTTAGGATACCATGCAACTTATCCACTATCAATTTGTCAAGGTCAGCCATTTCTTCAATAGCTGAAACTTTAGCATCAAATCTCAAAGGTAGCGATCATAAAATCTTTGGAACAACAGTCTTATCTTCGGCCTTCTCTCCTAACCCCTTTAGAGAGTTTACAACTCCATCAACTCTCAAGAAATAAGCCGCAATGCTTTCTTCTTCACACATTTTTAGACTCTCAAACAGCATTCTATAAGTTTGAAGTTTTGCAATCTTAACTTTCACATCTCCTTCATACGCATTTTGAAGTTTATCCCACATAGCTTGGGATGTATCACAATGCATAACTTTTACAAACTTTGACTCATATAAGCCACATAATATAGCATTCATGGCCTTAGCATTACTTTCAAATGCCTTATTTCCATCAGCATTCGTAGGAGGTACAGAAGGGACTGTATATCCATTTGCAACACTCATCCAAACATCAAAAACTAGAGACATCAGATACGCTTTCATGCAAGTACTCCAAAAAGTGTAGTTAGACCCATCGAACAAAGGAGCTTTGTTTATAGCAAGACCTTCAAGGGCATTCATCTTGTGAACTACTAGGAACTGACCTTCAAGCTTTTAAGCTTAAATAAAAGGTATCCTGCTCTGATACCAATTGAAAAACTATTCAAAATACTGAGAGGGGGGGGAGGGTGAATCAGTATTTCAAAAATTACAAATGAAGTCACACAAAGTAAGCAAATTGAGTATTCAACAAGAAGACACAGAAATTATCTCGTGGAAATATTAGAATATTGTAATGTTTCTTTAATGGTCATCTTAGTCATTTTAGTCGTCTTTAGTTAGTTTCTATTTTTTAGCTTCTGTTTACAATTGTTTCTTTTAGAAACGTCGTCTCTTGTAATTTCTTATATAGAGCTCTCGCTCTATTGTTTAATGGCATCGAATATTTTAACATGGTATCAAAGCAAGCCAATGGGATTTCATAAAATTTGGGAAATTTTTTGGGAAAATTTTTTTAACCTCTTCTTATTTGGAATTTTTTTCCAAAAATTTGTTTTATCGATTTTTTATAAATCGTTGGAGGTTTTGTTGAAATCTTTGCAAAATTTCATGGGCTCTTTTGGATCTATAATTTGAAACTTTTGTGGGCTCGTAGACCTGTGTTCATGTGCAGTTTGGGTGTTGCGTTTGAAGATTGTGGAGGTTTTCTTTTGTTTTTTCGTGCCCACGGATTTTTGGTTTCTATTCACAATTGTGGTGTTTCAAATCTGCAACTCGCATTTGTATTTTGCACCCTACGACCTAGGGTTTTAGATCCTCTATACCTACAGTCCAGGGCTTCATGGAATCAGGCCTTGTTCAATGTCTTCATCTACAACAATGCGACTAGGGCACGCAATGTGCCTCTTTGTTTAATCGCCTAGAGATGTCCTAACGAGTTTTAATAATTTTTTCCCTTAAAAATTTTGGGAGGGTTTTAATAATTTTTATCCTTATAAAATTTTGGGTTTTCGTGATTTTTTCTTCAAATATTGTTTGTGGGGTTTTTTTTGGTCCCTGAAAAAAATTATTTATGGGTTTTTTATATTTTTTGTCCTTAAAAAATTATTCTAGGTTTTGCCTGATTTTGCCCTCAAAAATCATGGGTACAGGTGTTCCTCTCTTAGGGTTTTCTGTAAAATCCCTTAATTATCTATTGGATTTATGTTCAGTTCATTAGTAATATATCTTTTAACATGGCCAGTGAGTTATTGGCAGACTAATGAATAAGCTCAAACAGTAATATTTTTCATAAACACAATCTTAGTTTTCATTCCATTGGCTAATATTTCATTCATCGACAAACAAACATTCATCATTCAGGAAGAATATGTAATAGTGCACCTGGTAGCCATAGAATAACTATAGATGCCCTTCCCGTGCTGTTGGTTATCGGTGATATTCAGTATTTCACTGTAAGCATGATTGGCAGCGGTTCTTCTTGACTATATACTTTCTGCTCCTGTTTATGGACCTCCTGTGTGTTGAACGATACCGTCAGGCGCAATTGCTACTCCCGATACTCCACGCCAATGTTACCTCCGTACTCCACGATATTGTTTTATGCGTGACTGTAGTGTGTCGTCGTTATTCCCTCGTGACTACAGGTACACCGGACCCCCACATGATTACAATGTGTAAAGCGGAAAAATCGAACCCTAGTCGTTCTCCCTTCCCCAATTCCGAGGAGAGAGAAGGGAGAGTCACTAGGGTTGATGGTTTTCACTTAGGAGGGACTTTACATTCAAAAGAGGGGTTGAAACCCACAAGATCCAATCCCACGCAATGCGAGATTGGATTCTATATGAGTTTCAAGGGTTGTGATAGCAAGGATACCCTCTTTTGTAAAGAATGTAGATAGAAAGATTGAACTATGAATGCATGTAGAAGCAAGAAAGATTCACTTATAAATAGAGATAGGGATATGATATGAAGCTGCGGACCTGGAATTAGCAGTAAATTGTCGAGACGGCGCTATCCTGCAAATTTGAGCAAAAGTTGACGGGACGATGGCGCCCGGCGTGCACACGGTCCTCCGAAAAATCCGCGAAACGAAGGGGGATCTGTTCGTCTCTGCACAAGGATTCCAGATCTTCAATTTCAGCCGCGTACCTGCAACCTACACACAGAAAAGCGAAGACGATTGGGGGGTTAGGGATTAGGGGTTTGCCCTTAGGTCAAACCCCGGTTTTGGAATTAACCAAGAAATGAGAAATGCTTGTAAATGTAATGTAAAACAAGTACTAATACCTTGTTGTAAGGATGTTTGTATCCTTATATGCGAAGGTATAGATGTTGTTGTATGTTGTATGTTGTATGTTGTATGTTGTATGTTGTATGTTGTATGTTGTATGTTGTGATCTCCTCTTCAATGGTTGAATCCTTGTCTTGAATGCAACACTTAGCCTTGAATGGAGACTTAGAATGATCAATTGCTTGAAGGAATGCTTGAATGCTTGAATGCTTGAATGCTTGAATATTTGAATATTGTTTCCACCTTTTTCCATCCTCCCCTAAATGAGAGAGGAAAAGTAGTTTATATACTTGCCAATTAGGGTTAAAAGACTGATTTTCCCGACCTTAGGCCGACCAGGAAATGTTATTTTCCAATTTGCAAACAAAAAGGCCCGAAGTCCCATTGGAGACCGGGCCCAAAATAGGGCCAGGGACCAGGGCGCTGGGCGCCATGGTCCTGGGGGACCAGGGCGCTGGGCGCCCTGGTCCTGAAGGACCAGGGTGCTGGGCGGTCTGGTCCCACCTCCCGGGACAGCAGGGTGCAAGGAGGATCAGGCCAGGGTGCTGGAAAAATGCAGTTTTTGATGTCATGAGCAAGTTTCGGGGTCTCCATTCAGGTTCCGTGTTGCATCGCCATCGTGAAGACCCAAATGCGGTCGAAATTGCAAGTGTCGCAATTTTAGGACGCTACATTTAGCCCCCACTTTAGCGGGAGTATAAGCGTACGCTCATACTTCCGGTAAAGTACAAGGAAACAACATTGAAAAAACTTTCACCACGTCAAGGAGGCAAGATACACCAAGCCCCCAGTGGACTAAGGATCTTACGACTTCGATTGACAAAGTAAAAGGGAAGATCACGAGGGAGAACCATGACTATCAGTAGTAAGGTTCCCTCGCTATGAGTCATGCAAGCAAGATATCAAAAATTTTCAAGGCAAAGCTAAATTTGTCAACAAATTTTCAAGTATCTTGAAAAGATATGAACGGGATGTATGCCCCCCTACGTTAAAGCGATCGCACACGCCTCACCGGGGGTGATTGCTTTAAGGTAGTGATACATATAAGAATGAGAAAGGAAAGGAGCACGTTATCACAAGGATTTAGCCCCCAAGTGTGAGATAAGCCCAAGGATAATAGACACAAAACACAAAGCACAAGGTGACTTCGCTTTCCTTGGGGTCAATATGCCGTATGATAATTCATGTATATCATATGTATGTATGCATTATTGTTCTTCATTCCCCAATCAAGGAAGGTCACCTAGAAGAAGGGAACACATGTGTCTTTTGAGTCAACATGAGAGAGATCAAGAGATCTCAATGCTTTGCATCGTCCTCAAGTAGACAACACTAAGGACAACAAATAGAAGAATGAGAATAACATATAGAAGAAGTAACAAAAGAGAGGGGGAGAGAATCTGCTATGCTAATGAAACTAGTCTAGCACGTCATCTACCCCCCGATCTTGCTGATCAATGTTTCCGGAAGGTAGGGAACACGCTAGAGGAGGAACATCCAACACAGCAGATGGAGCTATCACAAGATCCAAACAAGGGCTATGTTCATGTTCCAAGCCACGTTGTTCTTGTCTAGGAGCTAGGATAAGTGCTTTAGAAAATTCATTAGATAAATGGTTATCAATATCAACAAGTTCATATTCACTATCAGAATGAACAGGAGAAGTAGCATTTTTATCATGAATAACATTTTCATCTATATCATCATCAAGATTTATAAAAATAGGATCTTTAACTCGCACAGGATCAAGATCATCATGCATCTTATGTTTAGGAGATTTCGGCTCAATCGTCGGCTGAGGAGAAAATGGAATAATGCTTCTTGAAGGTGTTTTTGGGGATTGCAAAGTTTGAGAGGCAGCTGCCTGAGCTCTAAGACGACGCTTTCGTCGGCGTTCACATGCAGAACGATTTCGTCTAGTCTTAGTAGGAAGTTGAGAAGATTGAGGAGGAGGAATGTTCTCATCCTTATCACTTGGGTGTTTAGGTTGTGGTCTCTTAGGTTGAATAATAGGAGAAGAGGAAGGTCTCTTCTCTCCATAAGAGGAAGGAGGAGGAACTGCTCCATATAAGGGAGGAATATTTGGTTTAGGAAGGAGACCAAGTCCATCATGACGAGGAGGTATAGGTCTACTTTTAGGAAGTTTATTCGGCATAGGCATAGTCACATCCATAGGGATGGGTTGGGAATCTTCTTGAGGAAAGACATTAGTTTTATCTTTCAAAGGAAGAACTTCCTTCTCAAGAATGATAGGAATGTCAAGTTTGGGTGTTCTAGGTTCACTTAGAGATAGGATCATATCTGTTTTCCACTTTTGATAAGATATGAAAAGATGATCACTTCGCGGAGGAAGAGATTGGAATTGTTTAGGCCAAAAATAATCAATAGGAACGCTAGAAGTTCTTTCAGCTGGTTTAAAGAGACTATGATTGACAGTAACAACTTCACCATTATGGGGAAATTTCAAACACTTGTGAATAGGAGAAGCAATAGCTTTCATGGAAGATAGCCAAGGATAGCCAAGCTTCACACGAAATTGTTCGGATGATGGAATAATAGCAAAGTCCACATCAAGGGATTTGTTATGAACTTCAATAGATAATGTAATAGAACCAATTGCAGGAGAAGAAAATGCATCAAATAGTTTCACAACCACATCTGTTTTGTCATAGATAACTTGATTCAATTGCAAAGTAAAAAGAAATTCTTCAGTAATGACATTAACCATACAAGAAGGATCAATAAGCACTCCACGGCAAGGTGTGTTCTTGACTTTTGCAACTATATATAAAGAACCATCAGGTGCCCTGATAGTTTCACTGGAATCAAATGTGATGGAAGGTTCTTTAGGGATTTTCTGTTGCTCCACAAAATTAATCACATTCGGAGTCATAGACACGAGATCATCAGGTGAGACAGAGGAATCAGTAGTATCAATCGCATTAGAGGTATGAGAAGGCAATGGATCAGTAAAAATCTGAAGATTTTGGTTAGGAGGAGCTACAGATTTGTTGCCTTTATCATTCACACCAGAAACAGAGATAGTATTATTATCAATCAAATCTTGAATTTTCCCCTTTAAAGCAAAACATTTTTCAGTATCATGCCCAGGTTGATGATGAAATTGACAAAAAGATTTGTTATCAAAATAAGGTGAATTAATCTTTGCAGGATCAATTTGCCTTATAGGAGGAAGAGTAAGCACATTTTGTTCCAATAACTTATTCATAATACTATGCAATGATTCATTCAAAGGAGTAAACTTTCTTTCTCTCTTGAAAAACTTAGAAATAGGAGACACACCTGATGCTGCATTCACATTGTTGTTGATGATGTTTTCATTGAATTTAATGGACTCTCTGTTCGGTTTAAACTTCCCAAATGGTTGTTGACTACTATCACCCTTATCACTCGGAGCCATAGGATGTGATTGTTCCATTTGACTCACAGTCAGTTGATAATTGTGAAGAGTTGCGCACAGCTGTTGGAAAGAAGTAAACTCAGAAAACAGGAGTTTTTCTCTAATGTCTTTTTGTAAATTAGAAATGAAGATTCTTTGAATATCATTGTCAGGCACTGGAAAAGAAATTTGAGCATACAAATGCTTATATCTACCAATGAAATCAGTCACTTTTTCTTTAACACCTTGTTTACAATGCATTAAATCAATCAAAGTAACTTTAGGACTTATATTGTTTTGAAATTGTTGAATGAAAGCATTTGCAAGTTGTTCGAAAGAAGTAATAGAATAGGAAGGCAACGAGCAATACCATTGTAGGGCTTTGTCTCTTAATGTTCTAGTAAACAATTTTGCAAGCAACCTTTGGTCATAAGCAAAATCAGTACATATTGTTTGAGAGGTCTTAACATGTGTTAGAGGATCACCCTTACCATTATAAAGCTCCAAATGCGGAATTTCAACATGTTTAGGGGGGATAGCTCGAACAATGTCAAGAGAAAGTGGGCTCGCAACATCAAATGTGGGCACACTAAACTTAGATTGATTCATAGAGGCAATTTGTTGTTGTAAAGAAGAGACAGTTTGTGCAAGATTGTTAATGGTCGCTTCAGTCGAAGAGTTCATATTAGACGTGTTAGATTGTGATGGAGGTGTTATGTTATTGAAAGAAGGTAGAGAGTAAGGTGGTGGGACACTATGATAGTTAGTCATAGGGGATGATTGGACAGGAGGCACACTACAAGGAGGAATGGAAGGGTTAAATGAATTGCCCCCTTGCGTCATGTTTATTTGTGGAGATATAATAGGCACACTCATTGAAGGAATGAATGAAGAAGTCGGATTGAATGAAGGAAGAGGGTTGATTGAAGAAGAGGGATTGCCCCCATGACTAGTGATCATAGGAGGAATGTCTTGTGTTGAAGTAGTGATTATGTTTGATGTAAAAGTAGGTATACTAGCAATAGAAGTCGTCAAAGGAATAGAATGATTGTCTTGAGTAGGAGGTTGTGTATAACCTAAGGTTTCGGCACAACTTTTCATAGGCATCACATTTGAATCCACAATGTGTGCAATACCACGCAAAATATCAATTCCATTCTTATCACTTTGAAGCATACGTTTTAGACCCTCAATTAAAGGAAGAGCTTGACTATCAGGGTATTCTTGAGACATCCACTGTCGAAAATCATCAAATTGGTTATCCAATTTTGAAAGTTGTTCTACAGAAACCTCATGGAGAGCTTCTTCATCATTAAGAGGATTAGAGGAATTACCCACATCCTCGTTAAAAAGGCCATTCAAATTAGGTTCCATCTCCTCAGTAATTAAACCTTGGGAGGACTTAATTCTAAGGCTTCGTCTAACGGGAATAGTGTAAGTAGGGCTTATTGTTGTAAAACTCATGCACTAAAGAAAGAGAGAAGATTTTGAATTTTAGAGGTAGCAAATTTCAGTAAAACCAGCCAATCTTCTAGATTTAAGCTGTTAAATACAATCAGGACAATCTCCCGAAATTTCGAAAAAAATGTCCGGGACCATGGCGCTCGGGGTGCACACGGTCCTCGCAACTTTTTTCGAAATTTGCAGGGATGAAAGTTATGATGATTTTACAGCTAACCTGAAAAAATTGAGTGATTTTACGATCTGTAGATAGGCCAAATTAAAGTTGTAATCTCAAAATTGAACCCTACCAAGATTGTCGAAAAATGCAAAATTTGAATTTTGAAAAAGAGAGGGAAACTGAAATTTTGAATTTTATGATTTTAGAGGGAATACCAAAAGCAATGCAAGTTTTGAAATTTGAAAGTTGACTCAATTTCACGCAAAATTCAATTTTGAAAGCGGAAATCAAAGTTGTTGTAATTAAGCACTTAATTTCAAAAGTCACAAATTGCAAAAATTTGAATAAATCACTGAAATTTCGAATGAATGCTAACACACTTTTCAGATTTAGGACAGTAAGAAACACAATTTTGACACAAATTTCAATTTCAACAATTTTTGAATGATTAGAAGCCTCAATCCAAGCAATCACTAGACCAACTTTGACTGTAATTTTGAAAGTGTTAAAATTGATAAAATCAGCCAAAATTCTGGATTTTAGCAGAAAAATACAGTAAGATCTAGCTCTCGAAATTTCGGAAAAAATGTCGGGGACGATGGCGCTCGGAGTGCACACGGTCCTCGCAACTTTTTTCCAAATTTTCAGGGATGAAAGATATTATGATTTTATTGCGGAATCCAAAGTTACAGCTGATTTGGAGATGTTTTGATCAGTGAAATTGTCGGACAAAGGTTGAACCAAGAGGGTTTCAAAAATTAGGGTTTTGATACTTAACCACTTAATTTTCAAAATTAAAGCACAAATATGAATTGATAATTTGTAATAGAAGGGCAGATCTGAAACAAGCATTAACAATTAAACATTTCACAAGTTTAATTACTTAAAAAGAAAATTTAGGGTTTTTATGCAATCAACCTCTAAAATTTGCAAAAGATCCAACATGGAAATGCAATCAAGGAATCCAATTTTCAGATCTAACTATGAATAATCAGAAAGGATGTTCACGTCGGGTTCACCAAAATGTAAAGCGGAAAAATCGAACCCTAGTCGTTCTCCCTTCCCCAATTCCGAGGAGAGAGAAGGGAGAGTCACTAGGGTTGATGGTTTTCACTTAGGAGGGACTTTACATTCAAAAGAGGGGTTGAAACCCACAAGATCCAATCCCACGCAATGCGAGATTGGATTCTATATGAGTTTCAAGGGTTGTGATAGCAAGGATACCCTCTTTTGTAAAGAATGTAGATAGAAAGATTGAACTATGAATGCATGTAGAAGCAAGAAAGATTCACTTATAAATAGAGATAGGGATATGATATGAAGCTGCGGACCTAGAATTAGCAGTAAAATGTCGAGACGGCGCTGTCCTGCAAATTTGAGCAAAAGTTGACGGGACAATGGCGCCCGGCGTGCACACGGTCCTCCGAAAAATCCGCGAAACGAAGGGGGATCTGTTTGTCTCTGCACAAGGATTCCAGATCTTCAATTTCAGCCGCGTACCTGCAACCTACACAGAAAAGAGAAGACGATTGGGGGGTTAGGGATTAGGGGTTTGCCCTTAGGTCAAACCCCGGTTTTGGAATTAACCAAGAAATGAGAAATGCTTGTAAATGTAATGTAAAACAAGTACTAATACCTTGTTGTAAGGATGTTTGTATCCTTATATGCGAAGGTATAGATGTTGTTGTATGTTGTATGTTGTAATATGTGATCTCCTCTTCAATGGTTGAATCCTTGTCTTGAATGCAACACTTAGCCTTGAATGGAGACTTAGAATGATCAATTGCTTGAAGGAATGCTTGAATGCTTGAATGCTTGAATATCGTTTCCACCTTTTTCCATCCTCCCCTAAATGAGAGAGGAAAAGTAGTTTATATACTTGCCAATTAGGGTTAAAAGACTGATTTTCCCGACCTTAGGCCGACCAGGAAATGTTATTTTCCAATTTGCAAACAAAAAGGCCCGAAGTCCCATAGGAGACCGGGCCCAAAATAGGGCCAGGGACCAGGGCGCTGGGCGCCATGGTCGTGGGGGACCAGGGCGCTGGGCGCTCTGGTCCCACCTCCCGGGACAGCAGGGTGCAAGGAGGATCAGGCCAGGGTGCTGGAAAAATGCAGTTTTTGATGTCATGAGCAAGTTTCGGGGTCTCCATTCAGGTTCCGTGTTGCATCGCCATCGTGAAGACCCAAATGCGGTCGAAATTGCAAGTGTCGCAATTTTAGGACACTACACAATGTATCGTTGTTATCCCTTCGTGACTGAAGAAGCACCGGAACCATACCCGATATCGGATTCACGGGACAATGATCCTCTTGATAGCCAACTCCGTTCCACCACCGGCAGGGCTACCTTCGTTATACCACCATCCACGGCACTTCTGACACTTCACTGAGCCTTCATGAATGCAAACGGGAACATACCATCCGTCAAGCCTCTATCTCACGCGAATGCACAAGAATTCGTGTTGAACTACACCCGTTATCGGGTTCTTCTGGCGCGATAGGAAGAAGTGCTTCTCTGCTAAATCTTAGGTAGTCTCTGTGTTGAATGAAAATGGCATGCTTTCTCTATGATTCACCCCGTGATCATTGCTTCCAATAGGCCAGTTAAAGATGGCGAAAGGAATTCATTCCTACACTTGATATCTCACAAGTTATCAAACTTCACTTCAAACATTGCTTATATAAAAATCCATGTTCTTCCTCTCGGGTGCCCATCCTTTATTAACATCAATTGGTTTGAGAATTCCCGTAATAGTTAAGAATTCCGGTAATAGTTAGTAATAGTTAAGACTAATAGTTGTGAATATTAATTATTTATATAAGCGAATGGGGAATTTATAAGAAGTAATTAATATTTTTATACATTCGACAATTACTTATTAGGGGACATGACATTTTTACCCTTTTTTCCAAAAAAACGATGCTTTGTAAACTTCAATTTTTGGGTTTGGCAATTTTTTCACAAAAATCGTGGCTTCTTGCAGTCTGTTTTGGGGCATCATGCTCATCTACAAAAGTTTGTTGATGATTTGTGTTTGTTTACCCTCTCGGGTGAATAACTTAAAGCATACAGATACAACACGTAATGCAGAATAATAATGCCATAGATATCCGATAAAATATAAGAGATGTTATTCCATTCATAATCGTGTCTTTTTACAAGTTACCTTCTAAGGTATATAAAGGTACCGAGGGGTGCGAGTGCCAACCGTCACACCCGTAACTACCATCCCCCGGCTACCAAACTAACAAAGACAATTACAACTTAATGAACTAGTTTTATTCGTGTACAATATTGCCGCGAACAGTGTTCTCCTAATTCTGGGAGGGTCAGTGGCAGGCTCTTGTCGCAGAACGTTCTGAGAAGAAGGGGGCGACCTTCTTTGTTTTTCTCTAGGTAGTTAGAACGATAACCATTAAGGGAGGGTATTAGAATATTGTAATGTTTCTTTAATGGTCATCTTAGTCATCTTAATCGTCTTTAGTTAGTTTCTATTTTTCAGCTTTTGTTTATGATTGTTTCTTTTAGAAACATCGTCTCTTGTAATTTCTTTATGTAGAGCTCTTGCTATATTGTTTAATGACATCGAATATTTTAACAGGAAAATCCTCTCGAGTAAAAAACCACGACACCAAAAGCTTTTATTAATACAAATGGGCACCAACTCAGAATTACAAATGAGGGCACCAACCACACTAAAAGCACCAACCTCGAGAAACCTGAAGCTCCAACTCCCATTTACCGAAGCACCAACCTCAGTTTCGGCACAAACTCACAAGTTCTTAACATTACATATACTTTTCAAAATTCACACAGCACTCAAAATTTTTAAACTGAACTCTCGAAATATATTTTTGTCAGACAGCCATATCACTATTCAGCAACACTCTATCTCTGCCTTTTGTAGCAGTGAACAACATATCAACCTGAATAAGAATATCATACTCAAAACAAAACGCTTTCAGCTATATGTGCATCACAAATTTAAATGACTCTCGGAATACTATAAGCATCATTCAACATTGATCCACTGTAAACCAGACATTACACAAAGATTATATTTTCTTTCAATCAAAAAGACTTCCTTTTTACCACTTTCAGCACCCAAACACAGAATCTTCAAAAACTTCCCATAGTCTTACACAGCATATTGATTCATAACAACAATCTTATTTCCTATGCCGTCAAGATAGATACTTATATATGACTTTGTGTGCTCAAACATATAGCAAGAGCTTTACACTACACAAAGCATTTTTCTTTATTTCCGTTATATTTTTTAAGGAATACTACACACATTGCATATGAAGCCACCCAACATGTTGTTCATGCAAAAACCAAAACTCACAAACTCAGCTCTGCTCATAAGAAAATTTGCACTTTCTCAAAACCTCTCTAACCATTAACTTCGAATATAAATCAACAACACCAAATTCGCACTTTTCCAACAAAACGGCTTTTTGAAGAAAAGTTACAATCTGCAACAAACAAAAGAGGCATCAAAGATTATATGCTTGCACAAATAAGATTCATGCATGAAAACCGCTCCAAAAATTCCACTCAACCACGAATGCACACATACGGCTAAAGAATAATAACTCCCAACCGGTTCTTTACCAAAACAGAGAGAATAATCCAAATTACACCTCGTAGTAGATATATGAAACATCTTTGTGCCATCATAATCCAATCATTAAATGAATGAAGGAAAAAAGTTTTCGAAAGAACCATATTAAACACATCTCACTTCAGTTCATAAAAACACGACCCATAAAACCTAAGCTGCTCCCAAAAAACAAACAAATTATTTTTTTTTTAAATGAATCATCACACAACTCAACACCAACTCCAAATCATAGCAAGCCACGACTTCCTTCAGCCAGAAAAGAAGAATAAAAATGGAGCTGCCAGAAATAATCATGTTCATAGAAAAAATATTACAAGTCACTGAAAAAGAACAACTCTGTGATTTTCTTAAGAACTGCAGAAACATTCTTCCTCACTAAAAAAAACGTCTGAAACCACCGCTGAAAAAACCACCTCTTTTTATTTCAACACGTTACATCAGACCTCTTTCATTGAACAAGCAGAACAAAAAATCTTCAAAGAACAGCTCAGAAGTAAAATATGTAAAACTGAAACTCTTGTATTTGAACACATATTCACTTACTAAAGTGTTTGATTTCAGTTATAACTTGGTTTCACTGCATAGACATCATTGTGGCTTATATCTGAACTCAAAACAAACAAGTCATCATCGAACAAGTCAACTAAAGACATCAATGACAAAACACTCAACAACATGTCAAAAGGTGTGTCGAATGATTCCAAGCATATGCCTCTCCAAAGAGTGGACAAGGTTCATAAAAGGAAAAATCATGAGAGTTGTTAGTGAGTATTTTCAAGTGTTTCTGCACTATTCAATGAAAATGCATCGTTTGGCATTCATTTACAACAATTTCCAAGTGTTTTCAGTCATCAAAAGGGTAGCATACAATAGCTTGAATAAACATTGAAAGTCTCATCATTTCCTTCACACATCAGTCATAGTGTACCAATGGCATTTCTTCAACTTTCATCAAAGGAGATCATGTGGAAATTGTCATCGAGCAAAGGATAAATTGTCAAGGTTTCATCTATGACAAAACAAAGGGTTTCAGGTTATTTTTGGAATCCATAATGGTACAACAAAGGTATTGCATCAAATTTCTAGGAGAAGCCAACCATCAAACTAGTTGTTTTAGTTATTGCTATTATTGGAGTGTAGCTATTCTTATAGATAATCTTCTAGAAGATTTATTCAAAGATATCCTATTTGATAATTTCTAGTTTTAGATGATGTATGCACTTGGGTGATGGAATAGTAACTTTTATGCCTACTTGCTACTCGAATCGCTATTCACATTCTTGGTTTTGAAAGGAAGCAAGTGTGGAAGAACACTTCCAAATGCTAGATCTAATAGGAGAGTGAATGCAAAAATTCTTACAAACCCTTAAATCAGTTACAGATTAAATGCCCAAAGCAATATCAGGTTCAAACAAATAAAAACATAACACCAGATTTATGTGGGAAAACCCTTATAGGAAAAAAACCCACACTCCAAAATGGAGAGCTCAATTGTATTACAGTAACAAAATTACAATACAATGCATAGAGCTAATTCTCTTTAGGAGTTAATACAACAATAGAGAATTCTGGAATAATTCTGGCAACATAACAGCGTCTCAGAATAATGTGCAGTAAATTGATTCTAGATGTTCTCCACATATGACATCTAATGAGAAATTGTTCATCAATTTGAATGAAAGGTATAACAGTATAGTTCCATTGGGAGATGAACAGTCTAATGGAATCAAAAGAAAAGGTATTATTGCATTTACAACTGAATATGGTGAGATAATCATAAAATATATCAATGAAACACTATTGGTTCAAACACTTAATATAATTTGTTGTTTGTTGGACAAAGGTTAGCACAAAATTATCAAGGGACTTTTGATTAAGATTAGTCAATAATAAGAGACAAATTAAAAAAGGATGCAATTGTTGCAACTTGCAAGAGCAAATATGATAGGAGATAGGATGTCTTCTCTCTATTTCACTCAAGTAAACCAAGTATTAAGGTCTAATGAAGTGAATGAAAGTAGAATGTGGCATCATAGATATGGTCATATCAATTTTATTGAGTTAATTTTGGTCAAAAGATTAAATATGGTTGAAGGTCCCCCATCAATGAAGATACCAAAAAACTGTGTAATGAATGTACTGTTGGCAAACAAAACAGCTAGCTTTCCAATTAGTAAATCCAAAAGAGCTATAACAGCATTTTGAGATAATTCATACGAATTTGTGTTGTCCTATGAGAACACCTACTTTGAACAATTCAAAGCATTCTCTAATCTTCATTGATGATTACTCAAGATAAACTTTGATATATTGCTCAGCTGCATAATCAAAAGTCTTTGACAAGTTTGTTGAATTCAAGAGGTTGGTTGAAAAACAAAGTGGTAACTACATCAAAGTGATCAAATCAAATAATTGAGGTGAGTTCAAATTGAACTAGTCTCTAGATTTCTGCAGAAATTGTGGAATCAAGAGAGAGTTTACTACTTCCTACACTCGACAACAAAATGGAGTTGTTGAGTGGAAGAATAGGACCATTACTAAAAAGGCAAGGAGTATGATGGAAGACAAAATTTGCATAGAAGCTTTTGCGCACAAGCACCATGTACAATGATATATCTTCTGAATAAATGTCCTAAAAAACAATTAAAGGAATGACTCCTAAATAAGCAAGCTCTAATATTAAACCTAGTATTGATTATTTGAGCATATTTGTGTGTGTTAGTCCCCACTTCCTGAGTGATCTACCAGGATGGAGATTCACCTGCCATTCATCTCCATAGGTGAATATAGTGGCTGGAGATGAGTTGCTTACCAAAGGAAGTTCTATACTTAGTCATTTTTATGACTTTGGTAAGTTAATAAAATAACTTTATAATTTAAAGTTATAAAAGTTACTTTATTCTAAAATTAGAAAAAGTAAATAAGTTATAAGAAGTTATTAAACAACTTTATGTTTTCACCATAGCACATTTTCCAAAGTTGCTTATTAACCAAAAGTGGCCCCGCTTTAATGACTTAACAACCCTCATGGCTGATCGAACTTATTAGACGAATGGAGATTCTGAAGGAGTCTTTGAAATATGCCAAAAGAGGTCAAATTAGGGTTGAGGATGAATATAGGTGTTGGGAGATGTTTGGAGATTCATTATGTTTTATTTTATTTTGTGAATTTATCCATCTTCAGCAGGTCTGCACGGTTTGCAGAGGTCTGAGATTAGATTGGGAGTGGCAATCTCCAATTTGCAGGTGTTTGGACGGAAACCCATACATCTCTAGCTGGGCGGCATCATTTGGAGCCTCATAATTGGCCATTCAAGGTCATAATTCAGGGGTTTATTACTTGTGACAAGGTATATTGGCATTAATAACAGATCTGATCCACTTAAGGGGTTATTACAGCAGAATAATTGCATTTATGGCAGTCGTACCTCTCCAGGTAGTTGGTCATACCACCTAAGGAAGCCTCTAGCTTCCATTAAATAAACTGAGGGGTTTTGACTCCTCTATTTGTGTGTGAATTCATTGTTGGGGTATAAATAAGTGATCACAGTTGGTTTGGTGTGAAGGAAATATCAGATTTGGGCAGCAGCAGCAAATCATTGAGGAAAAGAGACATAATTTGGGGATCTTGCCTGGCAAGAATTTGGAATTCCAACTGGGTCTTAATAATTCTTCAATATTAGTTTTTGGTAATTACCCTAGAATTAAATAATGTCATTTGCAGCCATTAGTAGCAGCTGGAGGTGCTTGGTCCAGTCACTGCTTCATACCAAGCTCAAACTCCACCCTCAAACCCCAGCGTTGGACTCCTGGTCGGCCTTGAACGGCTTAATTCTATCAAGAATCCTCTTTGTTATTTATTTGTACTTGCTGCAATTAATAATCAGAAGTCTGGAAACTATTATCAGTTCTATATTTATTGTATTGCATTTATTATTTTCCATGTATTGTCAAAAATCCAAAAAACTACAAAAAATTGAAAATACAATAAACTTCCAAAAACACTTTTCGCTGGTCAAAGAATTTGCATTTGTAAACAATCAGCAGTTTGGATAAGAATTCTAGTCAGGGATTTTCAGATTCCAAACGAAAAAAGGTCCACTTTAGAACATAAAGACCTAAAATGAATATTTATTGGCTATGGATCAAAAGAAAAGCATACAAATTGTATGATCTAGTAAACAAGAAGCTTGTGATAAGCAAATATGTGATATTTAATGAAGTAGAATATACCAAAGAAAAGGAAACAAAGGGAAAAGAGATAGTGATTCACGAAGTTGAAGAAAAACAAGAAAAAGAACTTGAATCCTCTAGTGAAGGAAGAAAAAAGTGTCAAAAAATCAAAGTAGGATAGAAAAGAATCATTCATCAACAACTCACATTTTGCCAAAAAAGACATTTAAGTCACGAGCAAAATTGAACTATGCATTGACGACTCAAATCATGGTAAATAATGAACCAAAAACCTTTAAACAATCTTAAGAAAAAGAAGAGTGGGTTGAAGCAATAAAGATAGAAACATTTGAAAGAAATAGCACATAGGATTTGGTTAGTTACCTTTTGGTAAGGAACTTGTTTGTACAAGATCGGTATACAAATCTAATGGAAGCATTGATAAGCATAAGCCTAGATTGATAGCCTAAGGGGTACACTCAATAGGAAGAAATTGATTACACTAAAACATTGTCTGTTGCTATATCTGATAAATTAAGTACAAGAAATAATAATACAACTGATAATGCATACCAAACACAGCAGTAAAATATATCTTTACTCGCACATGCAATTAGTACAGAGAAGAGAGGCCAGAGATGGTCAGCCAAGGATTACAGTTCATAGATTATACCGTACTACCTTCGTTGGCTATACACAACATATTTAGAGGACCCGACAGTTGCCGAGAGGAACACAACCTTCAACCAACTAACACATTAACTACCCAAGAGTGACAACCCACTATGCAATTAGTACAGAGAAGAGAGGCCAGAGACGATTGGCCAAGGATTACAGTTCACCGGACTATACCGTACTACCTTGGCTATACACAACATAATTAAAGGACCCGACAGTTGCCGAGAGGAACACAACCTTCAACCAACTGACACGTTAACTACCCAAGAGTGACAACCCACTTAATACAAAAAATTAATATATTGCCAGATAACAAATATTATCAAACATCACAATAGGCATTTTATGCCGACTACATCATCCCCCCCAAAAGTGACGACAAGTAAACATCAAGTAATATTTGGGAAGACTAATGACAGACAATAACTTGGACTGGACAACCCCAACTTGTAGTGTATCTGCCAAATCAAATGGGGGTCTAGGGGCAACGCCCCCAGTGGGGTTAAGGGGCAGCACCACTCACGGGGTCCCAAGGCCGTCCCCGTCGCCAAGCCCAAATTAAGACCTTTAGAACCACACAAAACTCCATGGCTCACATCATTTTTTTGTTTCTTTAAGATGCCAAAAGCAATATTGATGAAGCCAAAGAAGAGCTTTAACCAACATATGCAACGTGTTGTGAAGAAACCACTTTGTCATACAGAACAATGGCATTGAGAGGATCGTACGACCTTAATCCGTACAGAAGAATGGCATTGAGATGATCATGCAGTGTACAACGCGATGAGAACTCCACACGCTGGCTTAGACTAATGGCGTACGGCTGATTGTCTTGCCCGTACAGGATGAAAACACTGTCGTACAATGTTAAAGAAATGCTCTAGCCATATAGAATTTTGTTGTACGGTGTAGACAATATGCTTTGTCCGTACGTGATGGAATAGACGTACGGCAATAACTCTTTGGAAATTTGAAATTTGCACTGGAAATACAAAACAATGCACCTGGTGTCGTACGGGATGAATGGACCTATGATGCCATATGGAATGAAGAATAAGATGTTGTATGATGTGTACACTTGAATGTTGTACTCTGTAAGTAGAATATCATACACATGGGTTGACTACTGACCATACAAGATAAAGTCCCTACAAGGTTCATATGGGAGGATGGGATGGGTGTACAGAAGATGGGGATGTTGTAAGTGATGCATGTCGTACGCGATAGTTATGTCGTACATGATAGATGACAAGAGGATGCCAAGGTGCCAAGATGTCAAACTATCGTACGGGTTCAGGAACAACTTGCCCAGCATGGAAATGATACCAATGAAGTCGTACAGAATTCAATGGACGTGACCATACGCTTGCATGCCACCACTGTACGGTGTGGAATGAAACAAACTGCCATTGTACAAAATAGTAGGGAGTCCGTACAGGTGCAAGATGAAACTACAGTACACAATGCACGGGTGCAAGATGAAACTGCCATATACAATGTTGTACAAGTACAAAATGAAACTTCCGTATGGGTGCAACCTGAAACTGCCATATGAGTACAACCTGAAACTGCCATACAAGGAAGATGGGAGTATGATTGATCTTCTTACAAGTTTCCCCATAAATTACCTATGTCGTTGATTTTCCTTGACAAGTATTTGTACACTCCACATTACATTTTTTGCTCTTCGTACTATCAAATGTATCCTTCATAACTTTATATGCTTTCATTGGTTGCTCTTCACCGAGAGTTGTAGCTTCAAAAAAATTACATGTTGGTAAAAATGCCTCGTAGTCCTCCATTTGCCAGTGGAATAGTCCATTCAAAGAACTCGTCTCACCTTCAAAGCAATCTTCCAATTTGAGCACCCCTTCATCTTTGGGTTCCATGCCTTTCCTCCCTTCGTCCCTACCTAACTCTCCACCCTTAGACTCTGAGTCGGAGGATGCCAGTTCTTCACTTACTACCTAGTTCCTCAAGTCAATGACATGCTTCCTCCCATCACTCTCGATTGAGAGTGTGTTCTGCTTCCAATTATGATTTACCATGGTAGTAATCAACCATCCCCTCCCGAGGAGTGCCTAGTACGCCTTCTTCTGCAACAGGATAACTACGAAGTCCAAGAAAAATTGTTGTGTCCCAATCATTACTTTTTGTGCCATCAATGTTCCCAACGGCTCAATGTCATGCAAGTCGACACCTACAAAGTGGAAGAATAGCGGCCAGAGTATCGACTTCCCGAGACATTTCTAAGTGTCCTTTGGCGGCACATTAACTCCTGAGCCCCCGTCGACGATGGTGTTTGCCAGCTTTTGGCCCATTATTTCCATCTCGACAACAGCTGGCTTCCTCCCAATGCTTTTACCGTCAACAACATTGGATCACTAGTTTCATTCCCTTTGGGTGGTGGTTTTCTCGTCTGTTCCTCCTTTTGTGGCTTACATTGTTTCTAGATGACTGTGTTGGCAATTGCCATTCTCAATTGCAGCATAGTTTGAAAAAGGTCTGCCATCCTGATGGGTATGGTTGTCTATAGCACCTACCAAACTATGTTCTTCTCTAACTCCCACAATAACATACCTACAGTTCCATTGGAAGTTACGCGTTCCTTCACCAGCACTTGTTCTACTTTGGCTCTAGCTTCTCAAAGTCGTTCCTTCTCCGTACAGGCATCCAGGTACATTGCCGCCTTCATGTGCACTCGTGATTGCCAGAATTGCCTCGTCTTGTTCCTCTACATCCAACATATTAATACCCTTTTGCTTCGAGCAATCGGTGTCTGCATGATTCTTGCGTCCACACCATTTGCACAATAGTTGTATGTTGTCTTTCTTATTTTGGTAGTCTCCCGCAAAGTGTCCCCATTCACTACATTGTTCGCGTTGTATGATAGGACATCCTTTGGAGTCATATTGTATTTGATTTCTGTAGAGGTGGGAATTTGTTACCTCTAAGATGATGAGTCTCAGAGAACAAACTATCCACCGCTACCTCACTTAAATTGGTGCTTAGGATGAGCCAGAAGATACAAGATATAGAACTAAGATAATACAAGATAGACAGACCTTCTAGACAATACTGGTAGCTCTCTGTGACCAGGATGAACGTGCGGAGCTATGACTCAAGCGTAACGCACTACCGTCCTGTACGAACAGAAATAGAGAACCGTACAAAGAAGGAACTAATAGTCGTATAGATAAATGAAAGAAGTACGACAATATAAAAATATAGACAACTAGGAAATAAAGTGAAATAAGAGAAAAGGGAAGAAAGTAGACAAACAATAGGTCCACGCTATGAAGCCTCCAACTACATAAATATTCTCTATGGCAACCTGCACACAAGTAAGAAAGGAAAAATGTTTGGGGCTGCTTGGGGACTTGCCTCAGTCAAGTCCCTATTTTGGTGTTTCCACCTCCACAGACAGCCAAATAGATTGATAGAATAAAAGATAAATGCAAGATAAGATAAATGATAAATGATAAACGATAAATGAGAGAAGAGGGATGTGATAAATCCCAAAATGCCCAAAGATAGGATAAATAGATAGATATTACCAAAGAGGCTTGAGAAAGCCAAGAGAGTTGCAAAAGAATACTGTGAGAGCTTAAGGGTGTTGTAGCAAACTAGAGACTGTTATAGCAAGCGAGAGAGAGCCGGAGAAAGCCATGAGAGCCCAAAGAATAAGAGAGCGTGTCCAGAATCTAGAGAGCTTGAATGAAGAGAGAGGATAGATTTAAAAGAGAGAAGAGGAGGGAAAAGAGGGTCGGTGAGCCGTTTGAAAGATTTGGGACCGTTTCCACCAACATGTGCAGGTGACAAGTGGAAAGGCGTGCTCAGAACCGACATTCGAACGTTGAGATTTTGTGGGACTAATGCGCGGCGCACGGACGTCCGTGCGACGCACTAGTGTCCAGACAAATGTTGCTCAAAAACGACAAGTGACAAGAGAAACACGCGGCTAACATGACACAAAAGCTAAAGGATAGCTGCTGAAAAGGTGTCTTGAGCATCCTGAGAGGGAAAAAGCTGATGCAAGGGCTGAAGTGAGCCTACTCAGGTGCTAGGGGAATGGACACCAAAGTGGTTACCAAAGATGTAGGTCAAATTACAAAGGGTTATGCAATTTTCGACACTATATTTTGCCCCCACTTTAGCAAGCTTATGAATGAACATGAATATGCACGCTAAAGGAAATCTACTGAACAAGAAATAACATCATGATACCAAAAGGATATTGTAGAGGAAGCAGATAAGTCTCCAAGTCAAGGAAGCATGCCCCCAAGCTGAAGACCTGCAAAACAAATGCTTTAGATAGAAAATCCTACACGAGAGAACAGGGTTAGAGAATAAGGGAATCCCAAGACAACAAGGTTAGACCATGATAAAGAAAAAGATGGCACACACACAAAAGCACAAACAAAGAAACTACGATCTTGAGTCAACAAAGTACAAGAGACCTCGATGTAAAGGGTTGTCTCAGTACCATGCGTCATCCCCAAAATAGCAAGAAACAACAAATACAGGAATTCTAAAACGAAGAGAAGAATGCAAGGATTGATCACCTCAAGGAAGAATGCACCCAGAAGTCAAAGAAGCAATTAATGTCGAAGAGATAGTGCATGACCTAGACACTAGCTTGATGCATCACTAGCGGTTATGATGATGATAAAAAAGATAGATCTAGCAAGTTGTGTTATGCCAGATGATCAAAGATAAGTAGCACCAACCTCACTCTGAAGGAAGGCCGCTACCAAAAGATAAGATAAATAAGATAGTCACGATAGGGAGGCAGATTTTCGTTGATCAGACGAGGTTGCCCCCAGTGAGATGAAGCTGAGATTTGAAATAGATATTGTTACTTGATACATCACAAACATGCTAGCTGCAGACTAGCATGTTGGATGATAAGATAAAGATAAATGGTAAATAAGACAGTGTAACAAAAACGAGCCTCGCTTTGGAGGAAAGCCCCTTGTTACAAAAAGATACAAGATAAGTGGCCGCCGTGATATGAGGTATGCCGGTATGGATAGCAAAGTGCATTATGCTAGACGGCCATACAATAGGGCAATGAGATATGCTAGTATGGATAACCATACGATAGGGCGATGAGAAATTTTGTTAGTAGATTGGCCCCTACAAAGATGAGCAAAAGTGATAGATCAAATGGTTTGGCCCCCATCTAGGCAAAGAAAATGATAAAGAAAAAGATCAAGTGGTTTGTCCCCCATCTAAGCAAACATGAAAAAGCGATAAAAGGATAGTTGCCACGGCAGGCGAGAGATAGATAGTCACCATGACGAGTGAGAGATGGAGACGTGATAAGAATGCAAAGCAAGTTGAAATATGATAAAGAGCAAGATAGAGATATACCTCGATGTCACCTTCTATGCAAAGAAGAACAAGGAGGCGTGTCAATACATGAAAGATCAATGACACCCAATTGATGAAGTTGTTGAATGTTGTTCATTAGGGCCTTACATTCACTTGTGGAATGGCAAAGCATTTGATGGTATGCACAGAAAGAATCATTCTTAGGAAACTTATTATGTGTAGGAGGAGGAAGAGTAATTAGTGAGCTTTGAGAAGCCACAACAGGACACGTTCTTGCTTAGATAAAGGATGAGGAGTAGGAAGTAACCCTTTCTCTTGCAGAGAAGAATTTGACTGCTCAGAAGAAGAAGAAGAAGACAAAGGAACATTAGAGAATGAAGGGGATGAAGACAAAGGAGAAGCTTTGTAACCTAAACCCACTGTAAAAGGGTGTAATTTCGATTCCAAAGGGACCTTAACTCCTTGACCCATACACCCAAGACCATCTCCTTTGTATCCATACTTGGAAGCAATATTGAACCTTGGACCATAATGTGATTGCAACTCCTCCAAAGAGGGAGGATCACCTTTAATGGTATAGCCAATGGTGTTCACATGATCTTCTGCTACAAAAGAATAATAATCTTTGGTAGCGGGTGCAAATGATACTTTAGGAATATTAAGGTGAATAGGGTTGACTTTATATTCTCCAATGAAGGAGCTTGTAAAGTCTAAGGAGCCCCAATTATCACCAAGAAATGCATTTGATTGAGAAGAAGATGAAGTAGAAGTAGACTTAGGACTTTCTACTTTAGGAGGATCTTCTTTAGGGACAGCCTTCTCATGGGTTTCCTCTTTAGGAGGGTCCATGGGAATAGTTGTCGGCATATTAGAAGATAAAGATGGAATATAGTTTTGAAAGGTAGGTGTAACTGAGGCATGACCAGCTGTTGTGATTTGACATAAGTGCATAGCTTCAGGATCAGCCTTGATTGTAACTACCTGATTGTTAGCAACAAACTTAATAGAACCATGAAGGGTAGAACCGACTGCTCCTAAAGCATGAATCCAAGGTCTACCCAAGAGAAGATTATACGATAAAGGTCCTAGCATAACATGCACCAGGGTTGGAATAGTATCTGGTCCAACCTTTATAGGCAAAATAACAGTGCCCAAAGCGGTTTTACCAGTATTATCAAAACCACAGATGAACATAGAAGATGCAGCAAGAGACTTAGAATCCACTTTGATTTTGGGCAATAGGTCTAGACTACAAACATTGAGTGCTGAACGAGTATCAATGAGAGTTCGTCTAATGCCGACACCGTTAACGTAAATGATTATCATTAATAGATCTACTTGATTTCTTACTTCTGGAGGCGGGAGTTCATGTGGATAGAATGTAATATTCGGCAAGTCCGCACAAATATGATCCATCAATGTATTTACATCCGTCGACCTAGCAGAAGAAGGCAATAAGATCTTTTGTAGAGCTTCCTGTAGCATACCTTGATAAACCGGAGCAATATAAAACAAATCCCAAAGTGAGATCTTAGCAGGAGTAACACGAAGTTGCTCAATAAGATCGTAATCACTAGATTTCTTAACTCAAGGCTTAGGTGCTTGAGGAAGATCTGGTTGAGAAGGTGGTAAAGAAGGTTTTGGATGATCAAGATGTTGCTTATTTCTTCGAGTATTATAAGTATGGGCTACCATTCTATAAGAGGGAGCCTTAGACTATGCATATCTTATAAAATTATCTGGTGAGTCATTTTCAAAAGGAACACCATGAATATATTTTACCTTCTTTGGAGAAGGACTAGCTGCAATCACATGAATAATTGATCTCTTAGGCCTTTTAGGGGCGGCAGAGAAATAAATGACATTCACAGACCCATTATGATATGTAGAAGATTTAGATGAAGGAATTTGCTCAACATCGACCTTTGGAAAATCAAATATAAGTCGAGACTCATCATTCACTAATGCATCATCTCTAGAAGAGAGTGCACTAGAATGAAGAGATGGTAGAGTACTATTAAGAAAGGTGTCCATGATTTCACCCTCTTGTAACAAAATATCCTCTGAAACAAAAGATATATTATGAGAGGGATCAAAGAAATAGAGTGACATAGGTAGAGCTAAGTCACCATCATAAGCATGAAAAGGAACATCATTAACACTTTGAATAAAGCTAGAAACTAAGTTAATAAAAGAAGATAACATATGCATTTTGATATTAATAAACTTAAACTTAGAGAGAATACATAAATAAGTCGGCCAAAGGCCGACAAATCATTAAATGGGGTTCGGGGCATGTAATGTCCCCTACCAAATCTATTTCAATATATTAAAATTGATTGATATTCTTCAATTAGTTATTAACAAGTGCTTATCTATTTTCCTCATTAGATGATTAATATAGATATCAAACCCTGCTACTACTTCAATTTTAAGGGAGAAAGGTTTATGTATGTTACCAAAGCACTTAGAGACCAACTACAATAGGTTCCCTCAAAGTTTACAGATCCAAGTCCTTACCTATCTTGGGTCTATACCCTCAAGGCTTATGGGTCGCTGATCCCCACCCTATCTTGGGACTTAACCTATTGCTTGGATTTAGACTGCCCCTCTTTGGAACATCTCATCCCCATCTTCTTAAATGCTGACAATAATAACATGAATTAGACTATAAGTACAATAACTTCTAATGTATTATGAATATATATGATATTAAGTATGATTGTCATACATATTGCAGTTTATAACAATATTATTACTAGATTCTGCATAACAGCTTTATCAAGCTTCATATACTAAGCATACATATTAAGCACATCCCCATGCATACCACCAAGAACAAGGATGTTACTGCTTGTAACTCGATAACAATTCTGATCTGATCTGATCAATGGTGATGTCACTAGATGCTTTTAATTCCTTACCTTTATATCTCTCAATTTGAGGGAGAGGTCACACCTCTTCATCATGTATGCCCTTTGGCAAGAGACATACCCTTTCACCATTAGCACCCTTTGAAAGAGTGCAACTCTTCATTATTTCTACCCTTTGAAAGGGCAACAGCCTTTTGTAATCAGATCTGCACTTCTCATTTCCAATTTATCCTCCCTCTCAAATGAGGTTCTCTTATCCTTTTTATATCTCATTGTTGCGGAAGTCACAACTTTTCCTTTCATGTCTTTTGACTTTTCATTAACTTAATTAATTTTTAATTAATCATAATTTATTATATTATTTTATATTTTAATTTAATTTTTAATGTTTTAATTTTATTATTATCATTTATTATTAAATTCTATTTTGAAGTGGGGACATTACAGGGCAGCACCCCAAAAAAAAAATTGTAAGGGGAAAGATTTAGAATTGTCCTTTTTTTTTCTTTTAGGGGGGATACTAAATGATTGAAGAAATGATAAAGAATGATTTGAAAATAATACAGAAGTGTTCACATCGGGTTCACCAAAATGTAGAGGTGGGAATTTGTTACCTCTAAGATGATGAATCTCAAAGAACAAACTATCTGCCGCTACCTCACTTAAACTGGCACTTAGGATGAGCCAAGGGATATGAGATATAGAACTAAGATAATACAAGACAGACAGACCTTCTAGACAGTTTTGGTAGCTCTTTGTGATCAGGACAAACGCACGGAACTGGGACTCCAGCGCGATGCGCTACTGTCTTGTATGGACAGAAACAAAGAACCGTACAAAGAAGGGACTGACAATCGTATAGATAAATGAAAGAAGTACGATAATATAAAAATATAAACAAGTAGGAAATAAAATGAAATAAGAGAAAGGGAAGAAAGTAGACAAACAATATGTCCACACTATGAAGCCTCTAGCCAAATAAACATTCTCTATGGCAACCTACACACAAGTGAGAAAGGAAAAAAGTTTGGGGCTACTTGGGAACTTGCCTCAGTCAAATCCCTGTTTTGGTGTTTCCACCTCCACAAAAAGCCAAATAGATTGATAGAATAAAAGATAAATGATAAAAGAGGGATATGATAAATCCCAAGATGCCCAAAGATAGGATAAATAGATAGATATTACCAAAGAGGCTTGAGAAAGCCAAGAGAGTTGCAAAAGAATAATGTGAGAGCTAGAGAGCGTTGTAGCAAACTAGAGACTGTTGTAGCAAGCAAGAGAGAGCCGGAGAAAGCTGTGAGAGCCCAAAGAATAAGAGAGATTATGTTCAAAATCTAGAGAGCTTGAATGAAGAGAGAGGATAGATTTAAAAGAGAGAAGAGGGAAAAGAGGGTTGGTGAGCCGTTTGAAAGATTCGGGGCCATTTCCACCAACATGTGCAGATGACAAGTGGAAAGGCGTGCTCAAAACCGACATTTGAACGTTGAGATTTCGCAAGACTAATGCGTAGTGCGTGGACGTCCACATGGCGCGCTAGTGTCCAAACAAATCATGCCCAAAAACGAGAAGTGACAAGAGAAACACACGGCTACCATGACACAAAAGCTAAAGGATAGCTGCTGAAAAGGTGTCTTGAGCATCCTGAGAGGGAAAAGGCTAATGCAAGGGCTGAAGTGAGCCTACTCAGGTGCTAGGGGAATGGACACCAAAGTGGTTACCAAAGATGTAGGTCAAATTACGAAGGGGTATGCAATTTTTAACACTACAATTTCGCCCTCGATAACTGTCTAGCGATGCATTATGTGGTTCCGATGGAGTGGACTCCACATGTGTGAAGAGTACTTGTGTACTTCTCGCCTTCAAATTGTATGGGCAATCCTTGATTGAATGCCCCAGTACTTGGCAAATCTCACAAAACATATTTCTAAGACAATTACTTTTCATGTGCCCCTCGCTTTTGCATTTAATAGACCATAGTTCATTACTTTCTTTATTGGTTCCTTTCTCGAACTTCAATTCTTTCATCATTCTCAACATATCCCGTCAAAGGGCTCGTACGGTTTTGGATTCTTCATCACTACTACCTTCAGTGCTCTCGTCATTGTCGGTCTTCTTCTTCCCTCAGGAAGAGGTTTTGATTTCACTCTCAATGTCCATCGCCCGATTTTAAGCATCAGCGTACGAGGATGGAGGCACTAATTTCATCTTCTTGCGCAGCAACGGTATCAATCCCTCAATGAACCACCTCTTCTTCAACCCATTGGCTAGCTAGTTCTCCATCTTGTTCAATAGAGCTCCTTGAGCCTGTGGTTGTAAGCACATACATTCTCATTTTTCCCTTGCTTGGTATTATAGATTTCGGCCACCATCTCATTGTCATCCCTCAGGAGTTTGAAATCCTCCTCGAATGCCTTCTTTAGTTCACTCCACCCGGCCTTGTCCTTAGCATCTAGGTCTTTGTACCAGTCAATAGCAATTCCTGAAGGGTGGCGGGAAATGCCTTCAACCAATAATCGTGGTCATCTTGGCCACTTGCCTCCCATATCGTTATACATGTCTTACAATGTCATACGGGATCCTCCAATCCATCCCTTGTAAATTTAGGGAGTTTCTGCTTCTCCTAGGTGTTCGTCATTGTTTTCACTCGGAAGGTACCGGAGGAGTCTTCGACTCCAGCCCCCCTTATTCTTGGTTCCTAGTGAGGGACAAGTTCCCAAAAATTGGTTTCTCGCATGCTTACTCCCTTGTGTGCCAAACCTGGGTGACTATTCCAAACACTATGTTTCGATGCTTTCCCTACACTCTCGGCCACGCACGCGTCCTCTACACGTCCACCTCCAACGTCCCCAACATTTCAAATACTTCCAAGTGTGTCGAACCTTGGTGGACTATTCCAACCACCACGTTCTGGTGCTTCCCTTGCACTCTTGGCCACAAGCGCATCCTGTACACACCCACCTTTAGCGTCCCAACACTCTGAGTACTTCCAGGCTCTAACTTGTCCCTGTACTCCCTTTTTCGAGGGTTGGCAAATCACCTAATCGCTTGGTCTTGACCACCCTGTGGCCTCTTCTCACCTTTATTGGGGTCTTCGAGCATGAATCACTCAAGGCTAACCCGATTTCTTTTAAGGCAATAGTGCCAAAATGTTTACTTCTATATTTGATAAATTAAGTACAAGAAATAATTATACAACTGACAATGCATACCAGACACTGCTGTAAAATATATCTTTATTTGCACATGCAATTAGTATAGGGAAAAGACCAGAGATGGTCGGCGAAGGATTACAATTCACCCGACTATACCCTACTACCTTCCTTGGTCGTACACAACCATCAACCAAACGACACATTAACTACCCAAGAGTGACAACCCACTTAATACAAACAATTAATACATTGCCAGATAACAAATATTATCAAACATCACAATAGGCATTTTATGCCGACTACAAACATTTACACTTGCAGCATGGGTGGATACTATCAAACTAGTTTTGGCTCTAGTAGTGTCATAACCCCTCTTTGGACATTAGATTATTGTGATTAAATAAATACGATAATAAAAACATTTATTAATTAACATTTAATAATATGGGAAAATCGTCTCATTTATGAGACTTCACAATTTTCCTCTAAAGTGAGAGGGTTGTCATAACCCCACATCCTGGTGATGTAATCAATAATAGATTTTGTGATTCTTCATCATAATAATAAATTATCACTTATTATGTAATTAATAATATTAATAGTAATATTAATCATTCATTAATATAAAAATAATATTAATATTATAATAAGACTGTCATATTCCCTCCTTGATCGTTATATATATATATATCTTAAATAAAGTGATTATTAGTAATTAATACGATAAAACCAAAGATTATTTGTAATGATTAAATATTTTTTTTTTTTTTATTAATATATTTATTAATATTTATTATTAAACTTTATAATTTTATCTTATAATATTACAGTTCTTCAACTAAGTGAAATTGGAGTACATAATTCATCCACTTAGTTATGGATGCGGAGAATGATAAGGATGTGGTCTTTATGCAATCCAATCTTCATCTATTTGTAATATCCCTTATATTCTGAGTATTTACATTTGAAGAGGATCTAAACTATTTATTTATTTGTTCATGTATATTACTATCGACCATTATTCACAATAATTTTTAAATAAATATTGATTTGCATTTATAACCACAATCAATATTTATTATTAACTAATATTCAAAAAAATTATTAATAACCACAATAAATATTAACTTACATTAATAATTTCAATAATAAAATATTTATTAAATAGACACATAAATATTCATCTGCACTTATTACAATCAGGAATATGATATATGACAGCAACAACAAAACCACAGCAAGTAGAAATTACAAAGATCAAAGGATATGATCGTGTTTTAAGGAAAGTCGGCTATTATGAAATAAGTCAGCGATTCATGAAAGAATGTAACTAAGGATAATAGACAATAATTATCAATCGGCGATTATCAATCAACTTCAAATATTAAAGACAATAAGTGTGGCAACGGCTTGCATAAAACAATGTTTACGATTATTACTAATTAACTAAGCCAAACTGAAGCCCATGATCGGCGATTCTCTACCAGAATAATTGTCTAAACAATGATTAATATCAACGATTAATATAAATTAAGCCAGTGATCCATATCCATAATATGGAGAAATTGTAAACAGCAACAAGCATTATTTAATACCATGTTTAATCAAATCGATGGGCAAGAATAGGTTGTGTTAGCAGCGTTAAAATTAATAGGCCACTGATTATGGTAAAGGAGCATGAATCAATCAATTCGTTTGTGCTTATTAAGAATGGATGTGACTCTTAATGAAGAGACGTCTTCCTTCACAAAAGGTCAAGAAGATATACATCGGAGGAGGAAGAAAAAATAAGGGAATATATAATGGGTGCTTATAAAAATGAAAGGATTATCGATCAATTCAGATCAGAACTGTTATCTAGTTACAGGCATATATAACACACACAGGAAAATAAGATAAGAGACACACGGGAGATAATAAAAGAGAATAGGGAAAAAGAGAGAAAAGAAAGGTAAGACTTTCACCAGCAACCATCACAGTTGCCACGGTAAGTATAAATCTGTGATAATACGTAGGGAACTATTTAATATTTATTTACTGGTTAGAATATAGCATTTCATTAATATGATAATAGGGGTTGTTCACAGTCTAATACAAGTATTAATATAATAAAATAATGTTAACACACATGATGCTGTTAAATAAAATACTATTAACACACATGATTCTGTTAATAAAATAAAATACTGTTAACACAACATGAGGTTGTTAATATAATAAAAGACTGTTAATACAATTAGTAAAATGAATACAATTTAATAGGTTATTAGCAAATATATAAATTATTGGTAACATTATTTTATATATATATATATATATATACTCAAATCACAATAAGGAATAATATAAGGGTTATAAATATGGATACTGATATAATAACAAATATTAATACAATAAATATAATTAATGTAGTATCTTTTAGTAACGACTCTATAATAATATATAATAATTCATAAACTGGTAATTTAATAAATGTAAATGATTTATAAATGAATTGGAATAAGATTAAATTATCTAGTACTTGATCGACTAAAGAAAGAATGTCTCAGATTTGTTTTCATGTTAAGATAGCCTTGACTCTTGATCAAGTTAGTTTAAGTTGTAAGCACTTGAAAGTAGATTAATTATGGTTTAGTTAGACCAAATCCTAGTAGGGGACATTACAAATGGTATCAGAGCTATGATCTTGCCATCCTATAGGGTAGGATTGAATCAACGAATTATTCTAGTCAATGAACAGAGGCAAGTACCATGACCGATAAGCAACGAAGGTTCTATCTCGTAAGATGAATTTAAAATATATTATTATCAGCCAAATAGATATTGAATGGGTATGACTTCAGAGAAATTCAAATTAAAATAGTGGAATTATCTCATTGATAACAGTATAATCTTAAAGAAATTGACTAATAATAGATGTAGACTTCACATTCACCACTAGTGTGGGAGAGAGACAGAACAATGAGGTCAACAGAAACTAGGCCTCTGTCAGGTAGGCCACCCACTGCAATTGACAAAGGGCTTCTGACAGGAGGGCCAAGGGGGAGTGTACCGCTCTTGGGCCTGATAAGCGCTACGGGCGTCTCGTTGTGTCTAAATCTTTTCTCTCTCATTAATGGCGAATAGGGAGTTAAGCATAGTCCATTTAATACTTGAGGAAAGTATCCAAACATTGTGCTATCTATCCTCTTTGTCGATATGGCTAATCAGACTCATTACATTTACTCCAATTGAAATTCTTAAATACTCAATTGGTGAATGATATAAGTTACTACCAAGATAATGAATAAAACAATTGCATATCCAAACCCAGTGAGATAAATGAGGAATTAGGCAACAGGGATAGCAGGAACTAGGCCTCTGTCAGGTAGGCCACCCACTGCAGTTGACAAAGGGCTTCTGGCAAGAGGGCCAAGGGGGAGTGTACCGCCCTTGGGCCTGATAAGCGCTACAGGCATCCTAAGGTAGCTTATCCTCTTGATCCCACTAGGAATTAAATATGGAATTGACTTATTGATAACAAATGAACTCAAATGAATTTTGACTAATTATACCCGAGATGAATTAATCAATCATTAAAATTTATTGTTTACATGTTTTCTTTAGATTGCGGAGTTGGGGACATCACAAACTAGATTGGATGTTTATTTTTGCATCAGGCAAGTGTTGATTTGTATTTCTACTCATAACAAGAAAGAAATTTCACAATGTGTGTATTCACATGTATACTCCGTGTTTGCATATATGTATGCTTTGTGTTTTCCATGTGTATGCTTTGTGCCTTCCACGTGTATGCTTCGTGTTTTCCATGTATATGCTCTGTGTTGTTTAACTCATGTTGGTAGATGACTTAGTTGATGAAATTAAAATAAACATTTGCTTGGGGACAAGCAAATTCGGGAAGGGCGGACTGTCATAACCCCTCTTTGGACATTAGATTATTGTGATTAAATAAATACGATAATAAAAACATTTATTAATTAACATTTAATAATATGGGAAAATCGTCTCATTTATGAGACTTCACAATTTTCCTCTAAAGTGAGAGGGTTGTCATAACCCCACATCCTGGTGATGTAATCAATAATAGATTTTGTGATTCTTCATCATAATAATAAATTATCATTTATTATGTAATTAATAATATTAATAGTAATATTAATCATTCATTAATATAAAAATAATATTAATATTATAATAAGACTGTCATATTCCCTCCTTGATCGTTATATATATATATATATATCTTAAATAAAGTGATTATTAGTAATTAATACGATAAAACCAAAGATTATTTGTAATGATTAAATATTATTATTTTTTTTATTAATATATTTATTAATATTTATTATTAAACTTTATAGTTTTATCTTATAATATTACAGTTCTTCAACTAAGTGAAATTGGAGTACATAATTCATCCACTTAGTTATGGATGCGGAGAACGATAAGGATGTGGTCTTTATGCAATCCAATCTTCATCTATTTGTAATATCCCTTATATTCTGAGTATTTACATTTGAAGAGGATCTAAACTATTTATTTATTTGTTCATGTATATTACTATCGACCATTATTCACAATAATTTTTAAATAAATATTGATTTGCATTTATAACCACAATCAATATTTATTATTAACTAATATTCAAAAAAATTATTAATAACCACAATAAATATTAACTTACATTAATAATTTCAATAATAAAATATTTATTAAATAGACACATAAATATTCATCTGCACTTATTACAATCAGGAATATGATATATGACAGCAACAACAAAACCACAGCAAGTAGAAATTACAAAGATCAAAGGATATGATCGTGTTTTAAGGAAAGTCGGCTATTATGAAATAAGTCAGCGATTCATAAAAGAATGTAACTAAGGATAATAGACAATAATTATCAATCGGCGATTATCAATCAACTTCAAATATTAAAGACAATAAGTGTGGCAATGGCTTGCATAAAACAATGTTTACGATTATTACTAATTAACTAAGCCAAACTGAAGCCCATGATCGGCGATTCTCTGCCAAAATAATTGTCTAAACAATGATTAATATCAACGATTAATATAAATTAAGCCAGTGATCCATATCCATAATATGGAGAAATTGTAAACAGCAACAAGCATTATTTAATACCATGTTTAATCAAATCGATGGGCAAGAATAGGTTGTGTTAGCAGCGTTAAAATTAATAGGCCACTGATTATGGTAAAGGAGCATGAATCAATCAATTCGTTTGTGCTTATTAAGAATGGATGTGACTCTTAATGAAGAGACGTCTTCCTTCACAAAAGGTCAAGAAGATATACATCGGAGGAGGAAGAAAAAATAAGGGAATATATAATGGGTGCTTATAAAAATGAAAGGATTATCGATCAATTCAGATCAGAACTGTTATCTAGTTACAGGCATATAACACACACACAGGAAAATAAGATAAGAGACACACGGGAGATAATAAAAGAGAATAGGGAAAAAGAGAGAAAAGAAAGGTAAGACTTTCACCAGCAACCATCACAGTTGCCACGGTAAGTATAAATCTGTGATAATACGTAGGGAACTATTTAATATTTATTTACTGGTTAGAATATAGCATTTCATTAATATGATAATAGGGGCTGTTCACAGTCTAATACAAGTATTAATATAATAAAATAATGTTAACACACATGATGCTGTTAAATAAAATACTATTAACACACATGATTCTGTTAATAAAATAAAATACTGTTAACACAACATGAGGTTGTTAATATAATAAAAGACTGTTAATACAATTAGTAAAATGAATACAATTTAATAGGTTATTAGCAAATATATAAATTATTGGTAACATTATTTTATATATATATATATATATATATATATATATATATATACTCAAATCACAATAAGGAATGATATAAGGGTTATAAATATGGATACTGATATAATAACAAATATTAATACAATAAATATAATTAATGTAGTATCTTTTAGTAACGACTCTATAATAATATATAATAATTCATAAACTGGTAATTTAATAAATGTAAATGATTTATAAATGAATCGGAATAAGATTAAATTATCTAGTACTTGATCAACTAAAGAAAGAATGTCTCAGATTTGTTTTCATGTTAAGATAGCCTTGACTCTTGATCAAGTTAGTTTAAGTTGTAAGCACTTGAAAGTAGATTAATTATGGTTTAGTTAGACCAAATCCTAGTAGGGGACATTACAAGTAGCTTAGCAAAGTTGGGCAATTTATCAAATCTATGTAAAGAGTGTCTTTTTAAATGGAGATATTAATGAAAAGGTATATGTGTCACAACCTAGAGGTTCTGAAATACCTTCTAAAGAATACTATGTTTATGAATTGAAGAAGGTTGTGTTGTATGGTCTTGAGTAGGTACCAAGAGCATGGTATTCAAGAATAGACTCATTCCAACAACAAAAAGGTTCTTTTAGTAGTCAATTAGATCCTAATCTTTTATCAAGAACTCAACTAATGATATTCTTATCTTAGTTCTCTATGTAGATGATCTTATATACACTAGGAACAAAAAAAAACCTTATTTGCAGAACTTAGAGTAGCTATGATTGCAGCATTTGAGATGACATATTTGGGGAAAATGCACCATTTTCTTAGTATAGGAGTATGGAAAAATGAAGATGGAATATTCATGTCTCAAAAGAAAGTGTGTTTTGAACATCTTTCAAAACTTTAAAATGAAGAGTTGCAAACCAAGTCAACAGCCATTGAAGTTGGACTTAAGTTGTCTAATTCAGATGTGTTAGACCTAATAGACCCCACTCTATTCAAATAGCTGATTGGTAGTTTGATCCACTTGACTACTTGACCAAATATCACATATGTAGTGAACATGGTATCTCGGTTCATGTCAAAACCTAAGGAAATACATTGGAGTGCAGCTAAAAGGATTCTCAAGTATGTTAGAGGTGCATTGATTTATGGTCTCAAGTTTCAGCAATAAGAGGAACAATAGGTTGATTGGCTAAATAGATTCAAATTAGACAGGTCCATAGTTGACCAGAGGTTTTCTTCTAATTAGACTTTTAGTCTTGGTTCTTGTTGTCACAAAAGCTTGCACCCTTGCTGGGCTATCACCTCAGCAACCTTGTGAAACATGGAAACAACCCCGAAGTGTGGCACCTTGCCAAGGGGGTTGAATCTCCAGAGAAGGTAGGCTTCCTTATCAATCCAAGTGTAGGTGTTGAACCAACTCAACACTCCAAATTCTACTTCTAAACCTATCCTAGCAGCTTGCAGAGGAAAAAGGAAGAAGGAAATGCTAAAATGAAAGGTGATGCACCAAGATAAGAGATGTTCCTCTCCCCACCAGAAATGACACAAAAAATCAATTGAAATACCCTGGAGATGCACAAACTTTAGTTGCATGAATGACCCCAAACGCATGTATGAAGGTTAGAATTTGTTGGATGTCAAAGGGGAGAAGGTTTCCCACAAGTCACACTCAAAAACAAGTTAACACAACATATATTGGAGTTGAGAAATACAACCCCACAGTAGCCTGAAGATCTTCTGCAAGCTGAATACCCTGTTACAAGGAGAAGCAAGGAAGCAATAATCTGAAGAACACACAAAACACAGGAAAAATATTCTCAAAAGATGAGAGCTCCAATTCACCAAAAATGTATTGTGAAAAGATAATACAATGAAAAGAAAAATTAATCTCTAATAGGTCAATAAACCCTAAAAAGGGAAAACCCTAGGCTTGCACATAATAATTAATAAAATAATTAATTAATATGCACCTAATGTTAGCTTAAGTGTAAAAAGATAATTGGGAACTTAAAGAATTAAACAAATATTGTTTAATTAATCAAGTAAAGACCCAATTACTCTAACACCCCCCCTTAAGCTAGACTTAGGGAGAAGCTAAAACCTAGAACAACTACTAAAAGCATGAAAGATGGGTCTCGGCAACAAGGCCTGATCAGGTACCCAAATACAATGAAATCTCTATGAAACGGAGACAAAGGAGAAAACCCAGTGGGAAAAAAATCCTCTCCAAAAAGAGATAAAAAACATGCTGAAAGAAGGAGGAGGAGGAAGGAAGGCCTCATAAAGACCCCCCAAGGACAACTTCCTTCACCCCAAGCATAGAACGCAACTGAAGGTAGCATGGCGATGCAAAAGGTTTCGTGAAGATGTCTGCAACCTGCTCGGAAGTGGGAATGTACTCCAGAATGAGAACACCATCTTGAATCAACTGACGGATGAAATGCATGTGAAGCTCAATGTGCTTCGTCCGCTGGTGCTCTACCGGGTTGCAGGAAATATGAATAGCACTCTGATTGTCACAGCAAAGAACAGTGGGACTATCAAGAGGAAAACCAAACTCAGTCATCAACTGTCGAAGCCATAAGATCTCCTGACTAGCGAGCACAGCAGCGCGGTACTCAGCCTCTGTAGATGATAATGCATGAGCAGTCTGCTTCTTGCAAGACCATGTGATAGGACCAGAGCCAAGACAGAAAACAAAGCCAGAAGTAGACTTCCGATCAATGACATCACCAGCCCAATCTGAGTCAGTGTAGCCAACAATGTGAGGTTCCCCTGATGTGTAGTGAATGCCATGAGAACTAATGCCCTAAATGTACCTCAAAGTACGTTTGGCAGCTTGCCAATGACTCTCATGAGGATCATGGGAGAATCGAGTAACAAGACCAACCGCAAAGGAAATATCAAGACGGGTGTGAGTCAGGTACAACAAACTGCCAACCAACTGCCTGTAAAGTGTAGAATCGACTAAAGGAGTGGGACAAGCAGTAGTCAAAACAACCCCTGACTGAAATGGAGTGGGATCAGGCTTGCAATCAAGCATGCCGAAGCGCTGAAGCATGTCAAGAGCATACTTCTGCTAGTAGAGAGAGATCCCATCAGAAGACTGAATCACCTAAAGACCAAGGAAATAGTGCAAAAGACCGAGATCTGTCATCTCAAACTGGTCCATCAAGGCACGCTGAATATGCTGAATCATAGAGGATGAGCTACCCATGATGAGGAGATCATCAACATAGAGCACAAGAATCAGTATGTCACCCTCAAGAAGCTGAATGTACACTGTGTGATCAGAGTGATTGCGGGAGAACCCAGTGGAGAGCAAGAAAGAATCCATCTTCTCATACCAAGCCCAAGGGGCCTGTTTGAGACCATACAATGAACGCCGAAGTCTGCAAACCAAAGAACTATCCTGCACAAATCCTTGAGGCTGTTCCACGTAGATTTCCTCCTGTAGATCCCCATGCAAGAAGGCACTCTTCACATCCATCTGAAAAACAGGCCAACGCCGAGAAGCTGCAAAAGATAGTACAAAGCGAATGGAGTTCATCTTGGCGACAGGGGCAAATGTCTCGGAGTAATCAATACCCTCAACCTGTGAAAACCCCTTCGTAACAAGACGTGCTTTGTACTTATCAATGGAACCATCAGCAGCATACTTAGTGTGATACAACCAGCGGCACCTAACCATCTTTCTGCCCTTAGGAAGAGGACAAAGATCCCAAGTATGATTCCTCATCATAGAAGAATACTCCTCCTCCATAGCACAATCCCACTCAGGGTGACATGTCGCCTCTGAAAACTTCTGAGGATCATTTGAAATAGCATGACTCAAAAGACTAGAACCCACAGTAAGAGAACGAGTGCGACGAGTATCTGAAGGATCACCGGCCATAGGACCTGTCGCCTTAACAGTAAGGCGAGCCCACTTGGGCAGCTGAGGTGGAGCGGGTGGAGGTGGGGATGGTGGAGCATCAACACCATCATCAGAATCATCCTCACAAAGATCCTGAAGGGGTGCAGTAGTTGGAGTAGGCAGAGGAGTAGACACTGGAGTCGGGGTATCTACTGTGGGAAGGCGCTCATCAAACTGAACATCCCGTCGAAACAGGACCTCTCTGGAATCAGGATCAAACAACCTGTACGCCTTAACATCCTCACAGTAGCCAACAAAAATGAGTGGTCGGCTCTTCCGCTCCATGGCTTGCCTCTGAGCATCAGGAATAAAAGCCCATGCCTCACTACCAAATACTCCGAAAAAGGAAACATCAGGCTTGTCATGAGACCAAGCCTCCTCAGGAGTCATATGTCGAATAGCCTTGTGAGGCATCTGATTCTGAATATAATTGGCACAATTGACTGCCTCAGCCCAAAAAGACGAATCCATGGACCTGGACTGAATCATACAATTCGCCATCTCCCGTAAAGTTTTGTTCTTGCGTTCAGCGACACCATTCTGCCGAGGGGTGTAGGGAACAGTAAACTGATGCTGCAAACCATGCTCAGTGCAAAAATCTCTGAAAGCTTGATTCACATACTCCCCCCCATTATCTGTACGTATTCGCCGAATAGAACAGCCAGACTGCTTCTCTACATATGTCTTGAAGATTCGAAATGAATCAAAGACATCAGACTTGTACTTAAAAAAGTACACCCATGTGCGTCTGGAGAAGTCATCAATAAAAGTGAGTACATACTTGGCCCCTGAAAAAAAAGTGGGAAATGACATGAGGTCACTGTGAATCAACTCCAAGGGTGCCAAAGCACGAGAGGCTCTTCCCTTCGGAAAGGGATCTCTGTGATGCTTGCCAAGCACACAACCATGACAAACACCATCAGTGCAGGAAATCTGTGGGAGCCCAAGAACAAGTGCCTGTGTACTCATCTGCTGAAGATATCTGTAATTGACATGGCCCAAGCACTCATGCCAAAGCTTACTCACGGAATCTGCATGTGCTATAAGAGAAGAACCTGCACCCTCAGAGGGCTCAAATCCATCAAATCTGTACAGACGAGATGCAGTGTCAACACTCCCAGTAGCAACAACTAAATCAGAGTCATGGAGGTCCCGAATAACCACATCATGTGGTGAGAACTCAACTGTCTTACCAGAGCCAGAGTGGCAAATATGATAGATGGACAGGAGGTTCGTCGAGATGTCAGGGACAACCAGAACATCCTGCAGAGTACCCCCATCCAATGAGACAGAACCTGAACCCAAGACTGAAAGCTGAACCGAGTCACCCACTGGAATCTGTGAAGTACCACAAGAGGCAAGAGAGGTAACCATCTGCTGAGTGTGAGTCATATGGTGAGAAGCACCAGAATCTAGAATCCATGTGGACCCATAAGTCGAAGCTCAAGCAATAAGAGCATGACCTTTCACTGTGGAAGGTCAAGACGCCTGAGGTGAGGAAATGTGATGCTACTGCATGGCTTCCTCTAAAGCCTCTAATCGTTTCCAACACCTAGAAACTGGATGTCCTTCCTTGCCACAAAAACTGCAAGTGTCTGCTGATTTCTTCTTAGTCTTGGAGGAAGACTCACCAGACTGTGAAGATTTCCCTTGCTTGGGAGGAAATGGAGGTTTAGAATCAGACTTAGGAGGTGGCTTGGAGGAAGACTCACTGCCTGCAGAATTCTTCTTGGGCTTTGGTTTCTGCTTCTATTTCTCCTTCTCCTTAGAGGACTGAGCAACCAATGCTTTGTTCTTGGAGCCTAAGAGTGTATCCAGCTGAGAAAGCTGAGACTGCTCACGAGACAAGCGCTCACAAAAGACATCAAAGGTAGGCATGTTGAAACGAGCACCCAAGCCATCCATGGTGGAGTAGAAAGCAGAGGCAAAAAACTGAAAGTGACCCTGAAGCTTCGAAAGAATCAAATGAATGCACTCTGTATCTGTCTTGTTCTTTCCACATCCCTGAAGAACAGATCTAGTAGTCTTGAATTTGTTCAAAAAATCCTCAATAGTGGGAAAAAAATCAGGTGACAAAGAAATCAACTCTGCCTCAATCTATAATGCTTGAATCTCATTGATCCTCCCGAAGAGAGAATCAAACTTCAACCACATATCTCGAGGAGTAAGCAACTCATCAAGGTGAAACAGAAGACTGTCGGAAACATGCAAAGAGAGCAAACCCATGGCCTCATCCAGCTTGTTCCTATGCATAAGAATCTCATAAGGACGCTACAGTACTGGCTGAACCTCATCCAAAAAAGCCCACAACCCTCATACCCTGAGAAGCCTCGTGATGCGGGGCTTCCAAGTGTGATAGTTGTGTGAAGTCAACAACTCAACTGAAGGATCTGCCATGAGAACAAAAAAACTCTGCACCTGCACCTGCTTGTTGGTTTTTTTTATTATGTGATCTTTCAGAATAGACAGAAGATGCAAAAGGGTTTGTTTGTTTTGAGAGTTTAAGTGTTCTTGTTTTGTGATTTAAATGACAGAAAGTGAGAAAAAAAAACACCCCTCCACAATAGAGAAACCCAAACCCTAGTACATAGTAATGAGAAGGAAGTAGTGCATAAGCAAAAAAAATTCAAACTGATATCTCATGTACCTGATGAATATTCTGAGAAAAAAGATCACAAATCTGAAAAGAGCATGCTGAGAGTTTTCCAACGCCTATTCATTTTCGAAAAACGGAGTCCGTTTGCCCATTCTACGGCCCCAAAAGTGCAAAAAAGAAGCCCGACTTTGACTGGTAAAAAATACAATCAAACAGCAAATTCAGGAAAAAAATCCACCACCACGAGGTCCGCCTCACAATCACCTTTCCGACGCCTATTCGTTCGCCAAAATCCAACTCTGGATGCTCAATCTAGACCCAAAAAACCAACCCCCTCGCAAAAAGACTAGAGAGAGGAGGAGGTGGCCAGAGGGCGGAGGTGGCGGTGGCGGGCCGGGTGGAGGTGGCACTCGGGCTGGGCGGAGGTGGTGCGCCCTGGGCAGAACAGAGCGACTGCCTGCGGGAGTCTTCGGGCGGCGGCAGCGCTGAGCGGGTGGCAGCAGCGGCGGCGGCGCTTGAGCGGGGACGCTGCCGACGGGTGCCGCAGACTGTAGCCGACGGCAAGGGCAGAGTTACCGACGGGGACCACAAACGAGAGCCGACAATGGGGGCGGAGGGGCTGTCAAAGGGGCCGGCGGGGGCTGGCCAGTGAGGCCTGGCAGACAAGGCCGCAAGCGTCGTACGACAGCCTGCGGTACCTTCTGACAGCTGCAACCTTCTAAAAAACCCCTTTTTTTTGGTAAAATATTTAACGCCCCCTTTTGATTTTGGCGAATTTTTTTTTGACTTTTGAAAGATTTTGATGATAAAGTCAAGATCCGGCCTGCATGCCGTATAAAGGCAAATTTTATTTTTTCTCGATTTGCGTGCCAAAGTCGTATGGCTTGGTTGGGAAAAAAAAATCACCCAGATGCTCAGGAGTCAAAAATGGTCAAATTTTATATGACTATAGGGGTTTTTGGGCCTTCTGAGCACGATGGTGAGGTCCGTTTAGGCCCAAAGTGCTCAGAAAAAAAAAAAAAAAAAAAAAAACCTTAACCCTAAGCACACAAAAAAATGCTTGAAACCCCAGATCTGCTTCCAATGCAAAATTCTCAAAAACAGGAACAGATAGCTGCAGATCTGAGCTCTAATACCATATTGGAGTTGAGAAATACAACCCCACAGTAGCCTGAAGATCTTCTGCAAGCTGAATAACCTGTTACAAGGAGAAGCAAGGAAGCAATAATCTGAAGAACACACAAAACACAAGAAAAATATTCTCAAAAGATAAGAGCTCCAATTCACCAAAAATGTATTGTGAAAAGATAATACAATGAAAAGAAAAATTAACCTCTAATAGGTCAATAAACCCTAAAAAGGGAAAACCCTAGGCTTGCACATAATAATTAATAAAATAATTAATTAATATGCACCTAATGTTAGCTTAAGTGTAAAAAGATAATTGGGAACTTAAAGAATTAAACAAATATTGTTTAATTAATCAAGTAAAGACCCGATTACTCTAACAACATATACTTGAGAGAAAGCTATAAAAAATACACTTATAATGAAGGTAAGGAAACATACACAACATGCATAAGTTGAAGGAAGGCAAGAATGATAATTTCAATTCATTCTAAGGCCAATGGCCAAACTTATAGTTGTAGAAATGCAAGAAATATACAAGTCTTTAAGAGAAGTGAAAAAGCATAAGAATAGTTCAAGCCAACAAGGAGAGATGTTCAATTTTGGTGATCAAATTATAATTGCAAAATTATTTGCCAATGAATTAGTTTCACCTACAGTTCAGACTATGAGTTCAATCAGCCCTATCAATAATGATTTGCTGGTAGACAGAGGAATCACGGCACAAAGGAGGAACTCAATCTGATTGTTAATTGTGTAATGCAAACTGGAGATGATAGAGAATCTGCAGAACAAAGGACACGATCTGTTGTTGGAGTTGGACAAATCTAATACGTTGAATGTGGGACTGTATTTTATTTTTTTATCTTCTACCTTATCGATATGCTAAAGGAGGGAGAGATTGAACTTATATACGTAACATGATATCTGAACCAAACAAAATGTCTCTCTTTAATCATCACGTCTCTCCTCCTTAAGATCGGTTAGACATTAACACGTCTAAAGACAAGTTAGTTAATACCAAAGTTCCCAGACTTGGACTCGGCTCTGACTTGGCAAGGCTGACTCGGCTCGTGACTCGCCTTGGACTCGGCAACGACTCGGCAACGACTCGGCAACGACTCGGCAAAATAAGAAAACCCTTGAAATTTAGAGATTTTTAACGATTTAAAACTTGTTTCATACACCCATTATTGAATTAAGCTTAAAGACACTATAACATCATCAAATAGAAGCTAATTTGATCACATACATAAACATACATCCATCACATGCATAGAAATGTAAATTGTAGCTGAAGGAGTTAGAAAACATAGATATATAGAGTTATAAATGTTGTCCAATGTATATAAAATCCATGACTTCAAATGTTCCCAAACATATATGTAACTGTAAAGTGTAAACAAAAACAAGTCTATGGCTCAAGCTCTGGCTTAGCCTTGTCTATCTCCCTCCTAGAAAGGCGTCAAAGGTAGGTCCTGGATGACTGAGTAGCCATAGTCTCTGCCTATAATGTGCCAGTCTGAGTAGCCATAGGTGTTGTGCCTGATCGTGCTCTATCCTCCTCCTCTGCCATAGCCACAGCCTCAGCCTCTTTGTCTACCTGGTCAACCCACTCAAGGTCCTCATCAGTGAAGACTAGATCGGTGGACTCAATGAGCCAATCGGACTCGGGGTCGACTTCCTCTAGAGTGATCGGAGAGGAGTCAACGTCCAAAATATGTCTGGTCCTGAGACGGAGGTTGTAATGAATAAAGACTAGATCATTCAACCTCTCCACAAACAATCTATTTCGCCTCTTCGAGTGGATGTGCTCGAACATGCTCCAGTTGCGCTCACATCCAGAAGCACTACATGGCTGGCTCAATATGCGGATGGCAATTTTTTTAAGGTTTGGGGTTGAAGGCCCAAACATTTGCCACCATCTATCTGAGATAAGGAAAAGAAAAAAAACATTAGTCTCATTTCCAACTTTAAAGGTAGATTATAAAATGAAAAATTAAAATGCATAAGTCACGACCCTCGGACTCGGCGAGTCAGGGAGTGACTCGCTGACTCAGCAAGTTAGGCGAGTCACGCCCCCTGACCCGTCCAAGCCCAGGTCGGGGTCACCGTGACCCGGTAGGGGTCACCCGGCCCGCTAACTCGCGTGACTCGCCACGAGTCACGGAACTCTGGTTAATACGTTTTAATAAAGAATCGATTCATACATTAATCGATATATATATATATATATATATATATATTAATCATTTCATAAATCGAATCCTATAAGAGTCGATTCATACACAATTATAATTTTATCATAACAATATATAACTAATTTGTAAACTAAGTTGTCTAAGGCCGATTAGGCCAATTAGACAACTTAGTTGACTCAGTCTGATCAGATTACTGACTGATGCTATACTTTAACAAGAGAACCCTTTACAATGAGGCTTAATAGCCTACATATAGAAAACTGGTTGCAGAGGAGAGATCAATGGTCAAGGAGGAGAAGCCTTGACCCTGGCATGCATAGAGGAAAGTTAGTCAGGGAAGGCAGGGAAGTGCACAGACCTGACATGGGGTGTATGCAAGCAACCTAGCCATACCCTGACAAGGCAATCCCAAGAAAAAAATTACTTCTAGAAGGTGGATTGTCTAACATTCCAAAGTCAGAGCATGCAGTTCTAACATGAAGGCCATCAAGTAACCATAAATAAGCATGGCCCTGGACTCCACTTGATGGCAATCCTGCAAAAATCATTAAATGAGCCCCTGTAGCTCCATGAAAAAAAGTAGACAAGTCGCAAGGGTTGGTGGAGCATTAAGAGCCTTGAGTGTTGATCACGTCATCTAGAAGTATTGCAAGTCGTCGGAAGTCGAGCGTTGGGTCCTATTGCAAGGGGAGAGGAGTCTTGGAACTTGAGGGTTTCGAGATTCCGAGGTCATGAGGAAAAGGCTTGGAACTTGGGGGTTATGGGATTTCAGGGTCATGAGGAAAAGGCTTGGAACTTGGGGGTTCCAGGATTCCAAGGTCATGAGGAAAAGGCTTGTAACTTGCCTCCCGACAAGACAACACTTAACACTTCATGACCATTGGCCCTGTCCTTGATCAACTGGGGTAGCGCTGGTCCATGGAACATATCTCTAATCGGTTCTCACTAATGGACCAAGGATGTCATAAAAATGACAACAGTTTTGTAGTATTGTCTTCAAAGCCCAAGAAATAACCAATTGTATCACTTCTTACAATAGAGGCAAAGCACAAAGCTACAACAACTACTTGCTAATCAATATGGTTGAGATGATTATTGGGGGATTGCATCAGATACATAATACAAGTTCCTTCTTGTATTATAAAAACAAGAGTGCAATACAAATGACAAAGAATCGGATATTTCATACTAAGACCAAGCACATTGAGATACAACATCACTACATCAAAGGATTGGTTCAACAAGGATTGAACAAGATTGTGTACTGTATTACAAAGGATCAAATAGAAGATATTTTTACAAAGCCTCTAGCTCATGAAAGGTACAAATACTCCAAGATCTACTTCAAGTTCATTACAATAGTCATCATGGGGAAGAATGTCAGCAATAACAGCAATTGTGTTCCATTGGGTTTATTGACATATTTGGCTCCGTGCTGTAACGAGTAATGTAGTTGGGCTATACGTAGATATGATTGTGTGTCATAATGCACCAACATATTACGACTTTACATAATAGATCCCCTGCCTCCTCTTCTATTAAAATAATTTGAGGTTTTGTTATATTTGCTTCTTGTATATGATCTGCATGTTTTTTGCCTCGTTGTCTTCATACCATGCAAAATTATTTTTATAAGAAAATTCAAAAACTCCTCTTCTTGTTTTACTTTATTTCTCGTATAGTTTGGACATGTCAATATTCAAATTAGTATGCAATATAAGTACATGCTAATATTCTAAATTGTTGTAGAATTTTAACATATGTCAATATTATCAATAATATAGGGAGATGTTTCAATCAAACTCTATATCATAAGGGTTGGCAATGTGGGCAGCTATTATAGATTGTGACCATTTAAAAAAATAATAAATTTTGTGAAACATAAAATAATAAACCATCAACAAAACTGTCCTGTAGAAACAGTTAAAAATGATTGAAGAAAAACAGTAAACTTTGGCTAATGATTAGATGATGTTTTACAGTTTGTAAATGAGTTCCAGTATTTATACCGATATGATGTGATAATGAAAGAGGGTGAGTTGCTCATATTGATGAAAATAGCCATGCTTGGAGGCATGCCCATAAAAGCTTAAGAAGTCCGCAACAGCTTGATATGATACAATGAGATGGAAGATGTAATCCAGCAAAGATTGATGAAAAGTGATTGCAACGTGATAAACAACCCACAATACTTTCCTAAGTGTTTTGTGCGACTCTGGCTCATGCAGCAGGACTAGGTGATGGCCAATACTCCATTTGGCTTGTACTTGTCCCTAATGAAAGAGAACTTGAGATATTAAAGTGAACAGGCACAAGGTTCTATAAGATGATGAATTGTTTCCAAAAATATGCATCTGATCATTTATGGTGACTGAAAACCTATACTGATCTTTTTGGTCCTACTTTCTAACTCAACAATCTCACAAGTTACTCTTTTCTATTTAAATAACTGTCTTACCTAAATACAATCAATTCTAATGGATTCAGTTAACTAAATTTCAAGTGACAATATGTTTACTGGATAATTTTTTATGTTATACTCATCGTCTTATAGAGCTATATGCCTCTTCCACGCTAGCATCTCAAGTTCTCCTCTTTCATTAAGAACAAGCACTAACCAAGTTGAGTATTGGCCGTTCTCCGGTTGCATGAGCTATAGGATTGACAAAACCACTCTGTCAACAAGCACCGAATTTCCAATGCAATACACAATAACAGTTTGTGGCATTATTGTGGCTTTGCTCTTAATAGTGTCTCTTTAGAAATAAAAATTTCTGCCTTTCTTTTCATTGAGGAGATGTCCTATGGCATAGCTATATTACAAAGAAGATATTGAATATTTGGATTTAACATTGAATCCCAGTTTTGCTGTAAAAGGAGTTAAGTTTATTATGCTCCAACCTTATGTTCCTAGATTTGACTTGGTACATCGATGATCACACGTGTATGAACTACACATAGCAGACGCGGTGTTGAACTTCCATTTTATATTCTCTATTCAGAAGCAGGGGAAGCATCTATCCAGCAATTATGTGGCCCGTTTACAGCAGCGCACATCCATTCCAACTAGATGGCTATACATCAGCATCATTGGTAGATGCAAGTTTTTTACTCCGCAGATTGTTAAGGGAAATTTTATAAAGAAAGCATATCCTTCGATATTAAAAAATTTTGTGACCACTAACAGCAGGTTCTACTGAGCTCTTCATTGCTTAGTCTTTTAATTAGTTTAACGTATAATTGTAATTTTCTTTAAAAATAATGGAATTGTTATAATTTAATACTTGAAGGTTTAGCTGTAGATAGAGAGGGAACGTTAAAAATCAATATTTGAAGGTTTAGCTGTAGATAGAGAGGGAACGTTAAAATTATGCAGCCACTAAGACGTAGCTGATATTTTTTAGTCCTTTTTTTTTAAAGTTTTATCATCTAAATTTAATAAATAGATACAAATTGTAACTTAAAACTTACTTAAAATATCCAAGAAAAAAATCATGGGGCATAAAATCTTCTAAAAGATTTGAGCAGCAAGGGGCACGGAACCCTGCTGTATTATAGCCCAATATTCCCAAAAGAATCACCATATTTCATAATGAGAAGTTTTGTGATTTGGTTCAATGAATTATTCATGATTTGGGCAGTAAAAACATAATGGCATTTCATTAAAGGTGGATAGTCTGAATGAGTTTTTTTTAAGAGTCGAGACTTTGCAAAACATCAAATCTCTTATTCAAGATTCATATGAAAAGAACCATGAAAAAGAACTTAAAATCGGATTAATTTGGTGCATATTGGCCCTTTAGACCGGCCCTTTAGACCGTTGGATTTCTAGACAGAGTAGAATTTTAGATTTCTTATTTATGAATGATTCGTACTTCAGGTAGAATTCAGATTTCTCAAGAAATTCAAAACATGTGGCCAAATAATTATTATGCTTTTAAGCTATGTTTCGCAGCCAATTGAACTTAAGTTGTAGCAATATTGTCCCGCGACGAGGATGAGCAGAAATACAAATATAGTTAAACCCTAGGAAAACAAAACGGAAAACAAAAGAAACAAGAAGATAAGGAGTGTGCTAACCTTTGGAGGAGCCTGTAATAAGTACATTGTAAGGCGGCTTCATTGGCTCATCTGCAGCTCTTATTCTGTAGATGGAAGAATAATGTCGTTTCTTTTGAAAACCAATAACAGGTCCGCGGTTCAATTCCCACTTCAAACGATAGTACCGTGCACCTCCTGAAGAGTATCCACATTGCGAGTTGGGATGGGTGATGTGCGAATAGTTATTGATGAGAAATGCTCGTGGAGTAATAAAACTGGTGGGGGAAATTCCCTGTACTGCCGCCAGAGCAGCGGCTGCCATAGCGCTGAAATTTGATCTCTGGTATTATAATGCGCCCCAGAGATAAGGGAAGTATGTTCGTCGACGTCTGAAGGCGCAGAGTGTAACCCGGGTTAGAATTGAGTTGATGGTTGTGGTTTTCTTTTAAATTATACCCATATAAAGTAATTTTCTATATTAGATTAGAAAAATCTCGAAAATTGCAATAACGTTATGAGTTCTATGGGGAAGTAGAATCAATGAATGAATGATTATAATGACCTCGTCAAGGCTTAATAATCTAAGGGATCAAGGAATAACAAATCTTAAATAATTTTTAGGAGAAAGGAGTCATTAATTGTCATAGCTAATTTCGCGTAGCTTAAGTTTCTAAATGGTTCATCTGATTCTGATGATTTTTTTTTGTTCTCTTCGTATGCGACTTAACTAGTTAAAGCTATTGTTTTGGCTTGTGGGTAGTAACGATGTGCGTTGTGGAATTCGTTATGTGCACAAAAGTCAAAAAGTGCACATTTCAAAGTGTGGTCCAATACAAGATCACCTTTGTGCCAATAGTAGATAACTCAAAATAGTCAGTAGTAGTGGACAAATGCCCCAGTAGTGGTGCACAAATGTCCCAGTAATGAGCTAATTTTGGTCAAAAAAGCTAAAAAATGCACCACTATTGGTACATGTGATATTTATTAATGGACCTTCCATTACCATTTTTTTTTGGCTCCTACTATATATATAAATCAGAGATAACAGAGATAACAGCAACCACATGAAAAGCACACCATAACACAATATTTTAACGAGGAAACCCGGTGTGGGAAAAACCTCGGTGGGATTTGTGACCCACAATATTCACTTACTGGCCAATAAGAGAATATTACTGCTACAATAGGGGCATGCACATGTAGGAAGGCCAAGTGCCTAGAGCTCACTGCTCAAATACAAAATAGGAAGTCTCAATGACTTACAAAATGGATTATATAAATCCAGTGTCTTGTATTGCTTCAAAATAGCATCTATAATGCCAGATCCAGTACCGGTTTCTGCTATGCTTCTTACATAAACCCTTAACCTATAATTTGCATAATAAGTCTATCTTATTACCTTCCTTCATTCTTACATAAAGTGTTCTACAATGATCTCTTATATATATGAGTCATTTTACAATGTTGTCAAGTTGGCTTAAAATGATTTTACAATAATAAACAAAATATATTAACAACAAAATTCCTGTCGGCTTCTGTGCCGGTATGCTTCCTTTCACTGCCGGTGCCGGTGGTCTGAGTGTCGGTGTAGAGTCTGATCTTGCTAGTGTCAGTGGAATACCTTGCCGGTGTCATGGGCTTGTAAGGTTGCCATCAATGACAAAACCTTCAATCACCTACAATGTCTCATTGGAGTGTGCATTTGCCAACATAAATTTGATGTCATTGAAGTTAAAAAATGCTAAATTGAACAATAAATCACATCTCTTAGAGATAAAATAGAAGCCCAAACGTTGTGCTTGTCATCCAAGTCTCAAATCAAATATAAAATGGAGACAAATAATTTTTTATGCATAACACCAATAAAAATAGTAGTCCAAACCTCAAACTCATCATCCAAGCCTCAAACTGAACCTAAAATGGAGGGAATTGTTTTTTAATAAATATCACAAGCACCTATGTGATAAATGTATTATGTATGATACAATAGGCTTCACATGTAGCAAAAAAAATATGCTACTTATGAGTTGGTCCCACAATACACCATGCACATGGGTTACATGATTTTTATAATATTCTATGAGTATTTTTATTTGATATCATTACAAATAATTTATTTGTATTAGAAATCAATAAATGTTCTAAATCTATAAAATATAAGGAGAAATTCATTCACCTAAGTAGAATAGGCACTAAAGTTGAAAGATGCCTCATTGGCAAGCTTTCTAGCATGTATGTGTAAATGTATGATCATCCCTCAAAGCCTCTCCCACCTTGGGAGAAATGATACATGCATATTCAATTTTATGATCCTAATAAAATAATGGGGGTCATTATGGAATACTTTAAAATATAGGATTGATAAAAGGGTATGTGTAGCAAGATGGTGAACAAAAAGTGGCCACTTACTGAAAAAAATCAAAAAATACAAGTAACACATTCTAGTTATTTGAAAATTCAAAAATCCCAAACACATTACAACTCAAAAAAAATGAGCCTTAACGCGTACGAGGTTTTTGAATTTAAACCCTATACGCATTAAACTTATAACAAAAACTCGATCAAGTTTTTTAAGGCAAAATAACCTAATCACATTTTTCTAATTATATATATATATATATATATATATATATATATATAAAGGGGCGACTAGGTCATTTTCACCCGTGACCCTCACAAAATAGCAACAAAACCCTCCAAAATAGCAACGAAACCTAATCGTGTTTCAACTAATTGTGACCAAAATCACCATGCCACAACGTTGAAGAGATAAGTCTTCATTTGTTTGTGCTTCTTAATTGTTTTTATTGAAATTTGACTTTTTTATTATTGTTTTTTATTAATTTCTATTTTAAAAAAAAATTGATATCAAATGCTCAAAACCTTATGCTTGAACAAAATTTTCCTCATGAAAACCCTAGGATAGCCAACCCTTCGACTCCTCCAAGAAACCCCCCACAACACACCCAAGATGACTTATTAGGTCGTTTATAACAAAACAAAGCCATTATTTCTTAGCTAATATCTAGACTAAAGACTTCACAACACCAACATCATGCATCTCTTGCCACAACCTTAAAATCAATGGTCACATGTGTTGATGAAGTTACCAAACAAATAAATAATTAGAAAACTTATACGGATTCATGTGGATAAGTGCACTAAGATGGGGGACCAAAAAGTTGTCAATTTTTTTTCCTAAACAAAGCCATCTGGTGTGCACCAAATAAGGTGCTCAATGTATTTGGTGTGCGCCAATAGGTTTGGTGTGTTGAGCCTAAGGTTTGGTCACGCCAAACCAATTTGGCAAAGGGATTCATGTGGGTATTGGGTAAGTGAACCAAGATGGGCGACCAAAAAGTTGTCAATTTTGTTTTGCCCAAACAAAGTCATTTGGTGTGAACCAAATAGGGTCCTCACCGTATTTGGTGTGCGCCAATAGGTTTGGTGTGTCGAGCCTAAGATTTGGTCACACCAAACCTATTTGGCAAGCACCAAATTTAGCACTCACCAAATGGAAATGCACTTTCAAAAGTTCATTTCCATTTGGCTAGCACTAAATTTTACACTAGCCAAATGTTTAGGATTGGCAAATTATCTTTCTCTTTCACTCTCTCTCTCTCCCAACAAGAATATATACATGAAATATGTCATTTAAGTATAAGTCAAATTCAATGTGTCTTTTTTCTTTCCTATACTTAAATTTATATTTCATGTATATATTGGTAGGATGTTTGAGAGTGGTTTCAAATCTCTATGAGTTATAATGTAGATTCTAGGTTTTATACAATCATTTCAAATTTTTTATTCAAATTTCAGTAATCAACATTCTCTCATTAGCATTCTCTCGCTCTCTCTATGTCATTGTCTTTATCTCCCCCAAACTCTAAACCTATAGATCTCTCCATCAATCTTCCTCTATTCTATTTATACATCTCTCTATCTTACTCTATCTTACTCTCTCCTCTCTCTCCCAATATCTAACACTACCTCCTTACCTCTCTTTTCTACCCTTCACTCTCTACTATATGTTTCCTCTCTCTCTTTACACACCTCCCCCTCACTCCCTCACTACATTTATTACTCTAGGTCTCTCCTACCTTCTCTCCCTTTGTACCTCACCATCCTTCCTTACCCCCATCTCTCTCTCTCTCTCTCTCTCTCTCTCTCTCTCTCTCTCTCTCTCTCTCTCTCTCTCTCTCTCTCTCTCTCTCACACACACACACACACACACACATTACCTCTCCCTCCCAACCTTTGTCTCTCTCCACCCCTAAGTCTCTCCTTCCCTCCATCTTTACCTCTCTAACTACCATCCTTGTCTCATTACCCACCCCCCTCCCCCTCTATCTCTCTCACCTCTATCTTTCCCCTAGGTCTCTCACCCCTCTCTCTCCAAGCTAAATGTCTCTCATCTCTATATCTCTTCCCTCTCTATTTCTTTACCTCCTTCTCCCTATCTCCTTACCCCTCTTTCTCTCTTTGTGAAATTCTCTCTCTCCCTCACCTATCTACATCTCTCCTCTCTCCTTCTCTACCTTGCCTTCCCTCCTTACCCCCATCTCTATTCCTACCTCCCTCTATCTCTTCCCTCTCACTCTCTCTCTGCATCCCTTGTCTCTCCCTCCCTCCATATATACTTCTCTCTACCTCTCTCTCCATGTCTCATTACCCACCTCACTCCCCCTCTATCTCTCTCCCTAGGTCTCTTACCCCTCTCTCCTGAGGCTCTAGGTCTCTCACCTCTAGATAAATAGAGCTTGAGTGAGGGAGGGAAAGAGAGGGAGGGACGAGAGAGAGAGGGAGGGACGAGAGAGAGAGAGAGAGAGAGAGAGAGAGAGAGAGAGAGAGTCTTGAGAGAGAGAGAGAGAGAGAGAGTCTTGAGAGAGAGAGAGAGAGAGAGAGAGAGAGAGAGGGAAAGTCTAGAGAGAGAGAGAGACCAGAGAGAGCTCAAGCGATAGAGAGGGAGGAAGGGAGGGAGGGATTGAGGCAAAGAGAGATAAGGGGGGAAAGAAAGGGAAAGACTTGAGAGAGAGAAAGAGGGGGGTTAATGGAAAGAGACCACACACACACACACAGAGGAAATAGACATATTAAAATGTGACTTATACTTAAATGTTATATTTTATGTGTATATTGTAGTGTTGAATTGAGAGAGGGGGAGAGAGAGAGAGAAAGTGAGATGGAGATATTGTTAATTCAATACATGTGGCATCCACCATATTTGGCATGCACCATATTTGACGTGTGTCATATTTGGTGGGTGTCATATTTGGTGCTTGTAAAATGAATAAATGCATTTTTTCAATTACACCAAACTTAAAAATTACATTTTTTTGAATTCAGTGCATGCCAAATATGGTGTGCACTAAAGTAACTTCCTTGGGAAACACCAAGTCTTAGGCTTGGATTTGCCTTGGCCATCCAACCCAAAGGCTTGGATGACCTTATCAAGCCTGAGATGTATTTATTTGAAAACATGTAAAAAATTACACATTTTTGTTTGTGCTCTCCAATAGGTTTGCATGTGTTTCAATGCAAACAAAAATAAACACCAAGAAGCTATTAAGCTCTATCTTATCTATCCAACCATTTTATTTTTTTTCACATTTTGATTATGCTAAGGTTTTCATCTCTAATTTCTTTTGTTAGTGTGTCCATTTTTTGTCAAAAACCAACATGTCATATTTCAGTCATAGATTTTTATTCATTCATTAAATTTTGAAACAAATTATTTATTCAGAAACTATACTCCATTCTACACAATTTATAAAAAAAGAAATTGATTTTCGATTAGTTTTCACAAATTTCAAGGGGGTCATACTCAAATTTTTGTTTTTCAAGATGTGACCACTTCAAAATTAGTAACATATCATATTTTTATTAAAAATTGGCCTGAAAAATCTAGCATAAACTACATGGTGTTAGATAATTTCTCACTGGAGCAATTTAGAAATTCGAAAATAAAGTTGTCATTTTAGTGGGAGCACACCAAGTGCTATGTTATGTTTATCTAAAAAAGGCAGGACCTCTTTGTTTGCTCCCCCTTTTGAAACCCTCAATCTTCATTTTTCAAAATAAAATTAGTAGTTTAGAAATTAGACTTGGAGCAATAAAACTCTTGTTCTTGTTGAATCTTCATATTTTGAGTGTAACTCTCTTCATTTTCTCATTGAATTCTAGACTTTGTTGATTTAAAAAAAAAAAAGGTGGCACCTTAAGGCATCTTTTTTGTCCCCCATCTTGGTGCACTTACCCATGTCATGACTATTATGCAAATGGCTTGTCAAAGAGGTTTCCATTACATTGGTGTAATCATGGTAGAGGTGGAGGCTCTACCAAGGATAGACCAAGAGTTTGACAAGTAGATAACTTCCCAAATTAGAGACCACTAATAGAAAAACCCATTGTTCATGTCATGGTCCCAGGAGCCTCAACGGAGTCTATGGAGGTACAAACTCTTCAGGAAGCTACCACATTGTTTGATACCATCATCTAGCATGACACATAGTTATCCCAGCCTCTAGGCCTAGATAATGGTGGAGCAGCTCGACCACTATTGCCAGTGCACCTAGCTCTCACATATGCTCTAATTGTTACCATCTATTATTTGGGAGAGATACCAATGCACGTGAAGATGGTTTTACATCCTATCATGTTCACATTGTCAATATAGATGTCAGGTTGGCACATAAGATGATATGGTGTTCATAGATAACTTAATGGATCATGTGTTTGGCATTGTGACATAGGTATGTTGAATTAAATTTATAATGTTTCATTTATTAAATACTTAAAATTCTAAATGTAAATATATTTTTAAGTATAGATCAAATAAAATTGATGAAAACATTATGCATTTCAAGATGTAGCAATAGAGGGTGGTACATCATCGACCATTCCTACCACAACTTGTGCAGTTGCATCTTCATCAAAGATAATAAAAAAATTATAACATGTCAAAATAAAAATGAGACTTTGTATTTAAAATAATATTTTATAAGATATATTACATTGGAAGGAAAGAGGAAACAAGTATTTATTTTTTTAATTTTATCGATATCATGATTAGATGTTGTAAAGGGTTTCACGCAATTATGTAGTAAAACCATTAATTTTTTCTTAGGGACCATTACATTAGGGAAAGATGGAATTTGATAGATCTAAGCCTAAAAGACCAATATTCTAATCAAATTCTAGACGTTTTAGATGTGTCTCTTCTTTCCCTTTAAATTGAATTGGTTTAATTAATAATATTAAAATTAGGGTAAATATGTGTAAATTGAAGCAATTATGCATAAACAGAGAGATATAGTCATCAAACAAAGATACAAACTTGGATCTAAGCTTGATATATGAGTGTTTGTATCTGTTCCAAAAGGTTGACCTAAATTGTTGAGATTGGAATGTCAACCACTCTAGTCCTCCAAACTTTTCATCATCCAAAAGGGAACCTATTTGTCTTTGCGAATAATGTCGATCCTAAAAATTCCAACTAAGTACATGTTCTTGCACACAATAGAGAAGGGGAAATGGTTGGTAATAGGGGTTTGCCTTAGGTCAAACCCTAGTTTTGGAAATAATAATGAAATAGAATTGAAATGTAAATGAAGTACAGTAATGGAAATGATTTCCTTTGCAGGAAAGGCTAAAAATGTCAGAAACACTAATGATATACCTTTTAACGAATTTTTGTTTGTCTTCACAAGGAATTAGAGTTTCTTGTAGATAATCTTCATAAAACATAAAACATGGATTTCATCTCCAATGCTTGAAGCTTGAATTTACTTCTACTCCAATGCTTGAAAGAAGTATGATTTTTTGCTCCCTTAAATTTGAACTATGAATGCTTGATGGATTGATTGATTGGATGTATCTCAAAATGAGAGGGGTAGACCTCCGTTTATACATGCTAGTTGGAAAACAAATCAATTTTCCGACATGAGCCGACACGGGATCTAGGTTCTTGCTCAAATCATGTTACCATTGTGAGGAACCAAAATGGGCCCTTTTGGAAATGACCAAGGTGCCAGATGCTCTGGTCCTTAAGTACTAGGGCATGGGCCCACACTCTGGTCATGGACATTAGAGTCTCAGGACTTCGGGGAGAGAAGTGTAGATCATGAAATTTTGAGTGAAATACATAGTGTGAGAAGATTCAAGGCTTCAATCAAGCCTTAGGGGATGAACACCAAGGTGAGGGCCCAAGTGAGGACAAAATTTTAAGGGAGTACTATAATTTAGGACTCTACATTTAGCCCCCACTTTAGCAAGGGTATGAGACTAAGCATATTGTTGTAAAGTACAAAGGTTTGCATTGAAAAATTTCATTAAGACATCGAAGAGACAAGACACACTAAGCCCCCAAGGGACTTTAGGATCTTACTTCAATATCAAGACAAAAGGGACATCATAAGAAAGAGGAAAGAATCTCATGACTAGTAACCTAATAAGGTTCGCTTACTATGAGTCATGCAAAAAAGAAAAATACCAAATTACAAAGAAAAAGACTCAGTTTGCAAAGTAACTCGAGTATCAGACTGTTGGCATATGATGAACCGACATGTTGATATGATGATAATGTATGTTGTCATTGATGTCAATAAGTGCAAGTGACCCGATATGAAGAGATGCAATGAACCGATGTCGGGGTTTTACTAAGTGTGACTACCGATTGGTAGTCTCAGCCCTAGGGTTTCTGGTTTGGCAATCTTGCTTGTGCGATGCAATCGATGACATCCTGTGATGAGTTAGCTAAAAGATGAGGATGAGATCGAGATGTCATGTCAGTTTTGTACGCATGAAGGATTTCTTTGACGATCTTGCATGTGAAGATCGACTGCATTAAATGTCTACCTAGGGAATGATCATTCTTCTTAGCAGTATGAGAAGAGAGCGTGACAGGTTACTGATTCCCATGAACGATGAAGAATGGACGATGCAGATTGTCTTGTGATCTGTTTGAAATTGTATTTCTCTATGCAAAGTGTTTGGACGGTCAGGATTGGACCGCTTGTATTGTAAACCTAAAATGCTTAGGGTTTAGGGTTTAGGGTTTATTCTACAGACCTAATTGTTGTCTATAAGGTCAATGATGTTTGTTATTGTTTGTGTTGGAAAATGTTGTGTGTGTATCTGAGTGATGAGATACTTGCCAGACCAGTAAGAGTAAAACTGCAAAGTATGATTGCAGAGTAGAGGAAATGAAAAGGATTTGCCTTGGCATGTAGTGTTGTTATCAGATCAGAGTTTTACCTGTTGTCTTCTAACCATTTCAACAGTTGGAAAATCCCTTTATCGGGTAGCTTTAATAGGCTTATTGTAAATCCTCTAACCAAGTGACTCAAGATCATTGAGTTTTTCAAATCCTCTAGCGGGGTAACCTTTAATAGGGTTTCAACCTTTAACAGGGTATATAGCCATCCCTTAACCGAGTGATCTTTAACAGGATCGGTTCCTAGAAAAACCTTATTGTAAAGTCTTTAACCGGACTAGGCTCCTAACAGAGCGAGCTTCAAAAGAGTTCAAAAACAAGCTTGTGGGTATTCATCCCCACCGTGGTTTTTCCCATTTGGGTTTCCACGTAAAAAATTTGTGTGTCATGAGTTGTGCATTTTTCATGTGATGATTAAGTATTCTTTGTTTGAGTGATTATGCATGCAGAGCTAATGGTTATGGTATTGGTGATATAACACATGCATATGTTTATGGGTGAAGTAGTTATCAAGTATTATATATATTAGAAGTGTTCAGTTTTACCGGTATATGTTGTCTGAAATCTTACTGTGTTTAACCGGTATTGCCATGGTTAAGTTCATAAATGAAGACAACCGGTTAGTGTTGTTTTAGCTTGATAAGTTGTTGGAAAGAAATTGTCTATAGGAGTACTCTTTTTTTTTCTTTCCAACTCACCCAAATGTTAAGGGACATATCATAGCGACACTATCTCTTAAGTGCCCTAAGTTCAAAAAAATGTCAAAATTTGGTGAGTTGTTTCTTAGAATTTGGGGCACATACGAATGATGCATTTGAACCTATAGGGTCATGTGAGACCAATCTACAATAAAATATCTCATATCTTCAAGAGAAAGAGCCATTTGATTAGGACAACAATTTTTCTATTGATGTTAAAATCATCAAATGCATGCGATGCAAAGTTTCAAGGTAGCCCAATTTTCATTTTGTTCATCATGGGTATGAACTATTAGTGCCAACACATCTTGGTAGGTGGATTTAAACTATTCATGATCTTCTTTTGATTCTCATCTCAATCAAATGTTCTAGGCAATATTGTAGCAACGTTATCTCTCAAGCACCATAAGTTCAAAAATTTGTCAAACTTTGATGGACCATTACTTGGAATCCAAGGCACATACAAATAATCCATTTGAACCTATAATTTTATGTGAGGACCATCTATAATAAATTATCTCACATTTTCAAGACTCAGAGTCACTTTCTTAGGACAACAAGTTTTTTGTTTATACTAAAATTGCCAAATGCATGCAATGTAAAGTTGCAAGGTAGCCTAATTTTTGTTTTGTTCCTCATGGGTATGAATCATCAACAACATGTCTAGGTAGGTGGGTTTATTCTAGGTATTCTCTTGTTTTTCTTCCCAATTCACCTAAAAACATTCAGTGCCATATCATAGCGACACTATCTCTTAAGTGCCCTAAGTTCAAAAAACTATCAAAATTTGACAAGTTGTTTCTCAGAATTTGGGGCACACACAAAAATTTTGTTTGACCCTATGAGGTCACCGAGGCCCATCTACAATAAACTATCTTATATTTTTAAGACTCGGAGCCATTTTCGTAGGGCATAATTTTTTTTGTCGATGCTAAATTGTTAGATGCATGCAATGAACAACTGCAAGGTAGCCTAATCTTTATTTTATTTGTTATGGGCATGAACAGTCAGTGCCAATATGTCCGAGTAGGTGGTTTTATGCTAGGAATGATCCTATTCTTCTTCCTAACTTGCCTAAATGTTTAGGGCCATATCATAGTGGTGTTATCTGTTAAGTGCCCGAAGTTCAAAAAAACTATCAAACTTTGATGTGAACAATCTCTTTGAACCCATAGGGTCAAGTGACGCCCCAATACAATAATTTATGCAACTAATATGACAAGAATGCAACTAATGTGAGATGTAATGAAAAGATGATGAGGATGAGAATGATAAATATAGACTAACAAGCCTATATTAAGCCCTAATGAAAATGATAATGCAAATGAATGCAAAGGCTAACTAAAACGAACTAACATGTAAATGAAAATACATTATAGACACATAATCACTATTACACATACATGTGACATCCATGAACATACATAATTAGGTCATATACAACATTTGTTAGTTTGTGCATCTTTTTCATCATAATCATTATAATTTACATACATTCTAGATACATAATAACTGTTACAACTATATGTACTTATGATTGCCCATGTTCTCATGTACAAATACATCATATATAATCAATACAACTACATCAATATCATCATGTAAAAATACATCATATATTATCAATACAACTACATCAATGTCATCATGTACAAGTACATCAATGCATCTTATTATCAAGGTATCTTAGATACACAACCAATACATGTTCTTCTGATATTCTTTCTTTGTAACATAGAGCTCCAAACACGGATACTCTCAAAGGCACCTAAATTGTAATATTATAAAAAATGTCAATATTAAAGAAATAATCTAGCTAAAATTGAAAAATCAAAGTAAGATGAACTCCAATGTTGGATGCATTGCCATTGTAACCTCACATCCTACTCCAAGCTTGTGTAGATAGTGCTTACATATAAATCAAGACCTACATTTATTAAGAATCATTAAAAAACATAAGCAAAATGAATAACAAAGTTTTATGATCATTTTTTGAAATGAAAATAGGGCAATTCTAATGAACCTAGGTTAACCCTAATGAACCATGTCGATACCATTATTGATAATGCATTGTACCTTCCATTCCTTAGCATCTCCAACTAAAAGAACAACTTCATAGGATTTTCCCATGATTTTCCTAACCTCCCAAGCCATGACAAAAACTAATTTTCTTAACTAAACAAATCATTGGATTGCATTAATTTAATAGATTCTTCTTAAGCTTTACAATTCACACAAATAAAAAAGTCTACATAAGCATAATTAACATATTGAACCTATGAATACCCTAATGAACCTAAGACAACCCTAATGAAAATTGGAAAACCCTAATGAATCATAGGGATGTTATTATTAATATTGCATTGTACCTTCCATTCCTTAGAGTCTCCAACCAAAACAAAAAATTCACTTCTTTGGTAAATCAAGAGGTATAAGTATACCATGAAGATACCTCCATATGAATTACATTGAATGTACCCACAATGTTCAAGCAAAATGTTGACGCAATAGTATTGTCCACCAAAAAGACATATTTTTAGAATTGTTAACAAAAACATAAACTCCAACATATGTTTTATTGAACAATTGTTAAAATTAAACATGAATATGAATAAGAAAGTTAAATTATTACACTTTTCCTATTTTGTATGAGCTATAAATGCAAGTCAAGTGTGCCTAGAGGGTTATCTCTTAGTTTAAGAGTATCCAATATTTCTTCATGATCTACACTAGTAATTGTCTATAGCTATTTTGTCCTTTGTTTGACATGATGCTTTAATAAATTAAAATTTGTTGCTATAACAACATGTGAATACATGATAATAATTTTGTGTATATCGTAGTCTTCAAATGTAGGTATACCATTCTTTCTAATTATATATGTTTGCAACCAAGTTCTAGCAAAAACAACTAAACCTGCAGGATACATGTTCACTGTCATTATTTGTCATTGGTTGTGCTAGATTTTTCTTTCCCTGTACACATCGTTCCAACTAGTAGTCTGATCTCTCTCCATTCCCTTATGGTGCAACAACTACATAAACACGTCATGGCTGTAGAAGGTCTAAGAGAGGGTCACAGTTAAGTAAACTTTCCATGTCATCATATAAAGAGGATACTATTTGAGATAAAGGAGTTAGATAATGTGAAATCCATGTATATACTTGAATAGGGGAAAAACCAGGTTAAAGATTAGTTGCATAGATTAAACATAAAACACAATAAAGCATTAAAAAAAACAAATAAACTTTTATACCTTATCTTCTCTTCTTCCTCTGATTGAGCTAGAAGTGGAAGTGCACCCAATGCTCCACTTCATTTGCTCCTGTGATGGTGGATTGTGAATTTTCCTCCACTATACAACAAAGATTAGTGTTTGGACCTTGGATGAGTATGTGTGATGAAATTTGGACATTATGAGGGTATGATATGTGATTTTGGATCTCAAATGGACAACTAGATAATACACTGAAAGTGGATGATTTGTGAGGAATGGAGACTCTAATTTATATATTGCAGGGCCAAAATGGAGGGTGAAGATTGAAATAGAATGGAGGCCTAGGATTGAAAGAAAATGGGAGAGGATTGAGAGGACAAAGTGGGAGATCCAAGAGATTTTCCATAAAGAAATTTCTTGTCTCCACACTTCTCGAAGTACATGGGGAAAAGTTCCCCAAGTACCTTGGGAAGAGAAGAAGAAATATTAAATTCCTTGGGAGAGGATAAGGGAATTAAAAATTCCAAAATAATAGATTGTGTGGAGAGAATAAATGGAAAATGGAATTTAAAATTCCTTGCGAAGAGAGAGCATGGGGAGATTCAAGGAATGTGGACCAAAGTTGGTGCATTTAAGGTTTGGAAGGTGAGATGAGAAAGACAATTTATGGCAATAAGTTGACCCATCCCTAATCAAGGTGATTAGGAATGTGCACACGATTAGGGGGATTGATTAGGTGGGTTGATGAAGGATTAGAGTGCAGGTGGGAAAGTGAGCAAGTTAGAAGGATGGGACATGAGGAGAGAGAATGAGTGGGGGAATATAAAATAGGAAGAAATGATACACATGATTAGGATAGATTAATTAGGCTAGATGATGAGATTAATAAGGGTGATTTGTAGGAATAAGGGGATTAGCTAATTGATTGGATTAAATAACTAATTAGGATTATGGAAGAAATAATGGAGGCTAAAATGATTTAAGAAGAATAAGAAATATAATTAATTTTGATAAATTAATTATAAAGGGCTATAGTTAATTAAAAATAATTTAATTAATTTCAAGAAAGGGATAACATAATTAATTTAATTAACTACATGGAAATGATAGATTAATTAAATATTAATTTAATTAATTGTAGGCATCTACATTTTGCCTCTCTTTTACCTAGCGGCAAAATTGGCGATGGGTAAAAGATGAAAAAGGATGCCCCAGCATGGAAATGCAAGTGAGGTATGCCCCCTCGAGAATTTAATCGAAAAATTTAAAATTTTACGAGAAAATTATCAAAAAAAGGAAGAAAATGGCAAAAATAATGGAGAAGATGAGGAAAAAGGAGGAAGGAAGAACTTTGGGGAAAGGCAAGAAAGAATTTGAAAAAGAGGGATAGAAGAGTGAAAGAAGGGATTATATAGGCCACATGGGACCCATAGAAGGGTCATTGCCACACTCACTATTCACTAAGACCTTCGAGATCATAGAGAGAGAGAGAGAGCAAGATGGTGAGGATTCCAGTGCATGACCAACGTGATGAGAGGGTCCGACTGTATAAGAGACTGCCAGGGTACAACCCACCAGTATGTACCCTCATCCTAGCTTTACGATTTTGGTAGACTAGAATTTATTATATGTAATAAATGAGGTTAAAGGGTAGGTGTACGTAAATGTCAATTGCTTCATTGAATTGGATTATAAACAAGATCATCAGTGATACATATTGTATTTTATTTGATGAAGTTGTGTTAATTTGGTTTGAATAGAGCTTCAGGGCCTAAGCGAGGAGGATAGGCACACAAGTGCAAAGACCTCTATAGGTACAACCTCCAAAAGTGGTGTTGCCACTAGTGTAGCCACAACCACAACCACGAGGATCACATGGATATGGTCCACATGTTCAGATGGTGCCCTAGGCCACCCTTGATCAAGTTATCTTGTAGAGGGACATAGAGAGGGTGTGAGAAACAAGCCTCGCTAATGAGGTGGGGTAGGAGAGGGCTTAGACAGAGGTGTAGAGGAATTGAGTAGTGAGCCTCCAAGCAGAGGTAGAGAGGGAGAGGTCTAGAGCAAATGGGTTGTAGGTGGAGAGAGACACCCTGCGGGAAACTTTGGAGATGATGACAATGGAGAGGGATTCATATTAGTTGGAGGCCAAGACCACTACAAAGGCGTTAGAGGTGGCCAGAGGTGGACAAATGGTGGGCGAGATGGAGTGGATGGATGAAAAGGTGGAATGTTTGAGGATGCGATTAGTACGAGCAAAGGTAGATGTTACTCACCTTTGGGAGAGAGGTATATAGCCTAATAGTTATTGATCTCCAGGGGCTTTGCACCAGTTTTTTCAGAGGTGGTAGGTGCACGACAACAGATAGAGAGGAGGGCAAGGGAGTATCGTTACTATCAAGATCTCTACCATCATACTATGCCAATAGATCAGAGGCTAGCCTCCTATATTGAGAGTGTGAGATCCTAATGTACACAGAGTTAGCAGCCAGGGGGATTAGTTGGTACGAGGGCACCTCAACCACCACCAACAGGACCATCCGAAGACTAAGAAGATCCAGGGGTTGGTAATAGGGAGAGCACTAGTTAGCCTCATTTTTTGGTGACATTTTTTACCCTTCGAGGATACTATTTATTTTATTATGACTGAACACATCATTTTTTGATATATGTATGAGATAAGTCATGATTTTGGCGGTGATCCATTGTTGTAATTTATTGATGGACATTTATTACGGACATTGATATATGATTCATGATGATGCATGTTTATGTCTATGGTGATTATGATGTTCTATTTGACGCATGTGTGATGCAGGGTGGATGTATGGATGTATGACTATGTGTATGATATATGCATGTGTTTTTATTTGTTTTATGATTTGGTATATGACATTCTCTAACAAGTATGTGGGTGCAGGATGGATGCATTTATGATATCTATACGATGTGTGTGCTATGGTGATATATATGTGATGGATATGCTATGAGGATGTGTAAATTATTATGTATAAAGGATGTTATATGGTGTTGGCATTTGGCATAACTATGCAGATAAGGTGATGCAGTTGAAGACCGATGACGACACCGATAAAGGATAGAAGTCTATTTGTGATGAAGAGATTGAGATTCTATGAATAGATGACATGATCAATTATTTGTGTTGTCGTTGATGACAACTGATGTTCCTAATGTTTTGTTTTGTCATCTTAGTGATTTGGTTTACCGAAAGATAGGGTTTACCAGCAGTGAACTAAAGTCCGTGAAATAGGACTTTAACTGGTAAAGTAGAGTTGCTTTGATTGGATCGGTAGATCGGCGATGATTGGTGATTTACAGTTTGGATGGTGAACTTGTATCATGGAAAGGTGTATCTGACTGGAACTGGAACTTGTGAAGATTACCGGAAGGCGTGTTTCAAATTTTTTATGAAGTTTTGGTAAGGTTTTAATAGGGTTTAAGACCAGTGAAGAAATCATCAAACCGGTAATGATTTATGTTATGCCAGTGATCGATGGTGAGTCTACATGAAGTTAGTAACGCGACACAACCCGCATGAAATATTTAATTGTTATTTTGGCACGATTCAAGGAAGAATTTCTTGGGAATCAACGAAACGCTTAGTAGAGTGTTTTGAGGGTTTGACTTTGGTATAGATCAGATTTCCATGATGGGTTACGGTCAACTAACGATTGATATTGCGTTATATTTTTTTTTAATGATCTGTATAACGATCTGTGGTGATCTCTTATGATTTGAATTCATGATGTAATTAGGGTTTTGTGGCTGACCTAGTTGAGATGGCTATTTAGGATGACACAATTGATGTTTATTGTGTGGGTGGTCTTAGAGATTGTGTTAAGCCATCCAAGTGAAGTGTGAGATCTGCCTGAGAGTTATAGAGTGTTGAGTATAAGTGGATCTAATCAAGCAAGCAGAGAAGTGCAAGTAAACATATCATTTTTCTTACTGTTGCTCCCTAACAGTTGCAACAGGTTAAATCCCTTAACCGGGTAGGTCCTAACATGCCTTAAATATTTAAGTCTCCTAACAGGGCAACTCTCAAAAGAGTGTTAAATCCTCTCACGAGGTTGATCATAATAGATCTTCAAGCTCCTAACCAGGCTGAAAAGCAAATCCCTTAACTGGGTGACTCCTAACAGTGTTTGCTCCTAACCGGGCATATTATAAGCTCCTAATAGGGCTAAGCTCCTAACAGGATGTACTTCAAAAGAGGACAAATATTTGTGGGTGCCAACTCCCACTGTGGTTTTTCCCTATTTGGGTTTTCACATAAAAAAACTTATGGTGTTCATGTGTGGAGCATTTTTAATGTGATGTTCTTGTTTATATTTCAATTTATGCATTATTTCTGAGACACCGGTTATGATGTTTTATCAAAAGTTTATCAAAGGTTATCGGTACTGATAAGGAGTTGTTTGAGAAAGTATTTGATTTGATTGACAAGGTTAATGAGTTGGTAAATGATCAAGTTTATATGATTGCTTTGGCGGTGAAAGTATTGATAGTTGTGGTAAATGATTTGATTAATGTGTTAAACATATCTGATAAAGAGGTTATTAGATCTGATTAAAGAAGTTGAGATATTTGTTAAATGGTTTCAGATCTTAGATGAGTTTTTTAATTTATTTAAAGTTTCAATTGGTCTTAATACTGATTCACCCCCCTCTCAGTATTAATCAGACCCTCATAGGATTAACAATTGGTTTCAGAGCTTTGGTCCTATGTGTGCAGAAAGCCTAACCACTTGAGAAAAAGATTCTGAGGAATTCAAGATGATGAAGAAAGAGGGTCCCAAGTTCAACAAGGATAACTACAAGATCTGGAAATATAGAATGAAGATCTACATCAAAGGTCTTGCTACAAAATATTGGAAGAAAGTTGAAACAACATATGTTGCTCCTACCAATACTCCCTTGATACTAGATGAACTCAAAGAGAAACAAGATAACATAAAATCCCTTGAAGATATTGTAAGTACTTTATTTGATTCAGAATATATTGATGTTCAAGGATTGGAAACTGCAAGTGAGGTTTGGGAAAAGTTATAGACAATCTATGGAGGAGATGAGCATGTTCAAAGAGCCAAAGAGGAAAGCTTGAGAGGAAATTTCGATGACATGGGAATTCTTGAAGGAGAGAATATTGCACAGTATGGTCAGAGAATCAAAGAAGTTGTTGGTGGCATAAAGAGTGCTGGAGGCAAAATAGAAGATGATGCAATAGTAATTAAAATGCTCATAACTCTTCAACCTCAGTATGCTATAAAGTATCGACAATCCAAGAAATTAGATCCATTTCAAAGGATAAGGCAACTGTTGATTCATTGATTGGTAAGATTACAACTTTTGAGTTAAATAGTTTTGATAATAGTGTGACAAAATCTACAAAATTTGCTTTTAAAGCTTCTGTTACCGGTTCATCTGCTAGAAAAGGAAAGGATATATGTGAAAATCATGAGTGCAGGATAAGTCATGGAAGTAATCGAGGAAATGAAGACAATGAAGATCAAGTGATGGAACTTGAGGCACTGTTAGCAAAGAGATTTCCAAGAGGCACTGGTAAGTATAAAGGAAAGCTACCTTTGAAGTGTTTCTCTTGTAGTAAAATTGGTCATATTTCTATTAACTGCCCTAGCACCGATAAGAAAGAGAAGTTTAGAAGATTCAAAGGAAAGGGCAAGAAACATTGTTATGTTGTAGTAGATGAAGGTGTGACCGATGAGGAGTCAAAAGAAGAAGATGACAATGAAGAAATTGTGTTTGTAGCCATGAAGGAGGAACTGTCAGATGAAAAGACACTAGTATCTCATATGGAGAATAGTGATGAATGGATTATAGACAGTGGCTTCTCACACCACATGACTGAAGATAAAAGTAAGTTCATAACCCTTAATGAATTCGATGGAGGTGTTGTTAGATTTGGAAATAACTCTCCTTGCATGGTGAAAGGTAAAGGTTCAATTTCTCTAAATGGGAAGAGTAATGTTGATGATGTGTTTTGGGTTGATGGTCTTAAGTATAATATTTTAAGTGTTGGTCAACTCAATGATAAAGGTTATTTGCTTGAGTTTAAAAGTGGAGTCTGTAGAATTCTTGGAGGTAATGGTGAACTGATTGCTACTGGGAAGCAAACTAGAGGTAACTTATTCCATTTGAATAGTAATATTAATAATTATCTTGTTGCAAGAATGGAAGACAATTGGTTATGACATAAAAGATGTTGTCATGTTAATTCTGATAATTTGGTTAAGATAAGCAAGTGAAGTGTTGTAAGAGGATTACCCCAACTTGTCAAACCGGATAGTGTGATATGCAAAGATTGTCAAATCGGTAAGATGACCTCTATTTCTTTCAGGAGAAAGAATTGTATTTCTAAGAAAGTTTTAGATTTGGTAGATATTGATCTTTGTGGCCCTATAAGAACAAAGAGTTATTGCGGTGATAGGTATTTCATGATCTTCACCGATGACTATTCTAAAATGATGTGGGTGACATTTTTGAGAGAGAAATCAAAATCATTTAATACATTTAAATCATTTAAAGCTCTAGTTGAGAAGGAAATCGGTAAGAATTTGAAGTGTTTAAGATTAGATCGGGGAGGTGAATTCACATCTGATGAATTTGTTAAGTATTGTGATGAACATGGTATAAAGAGATAAATGTTTGCTCCGAGGACACCACAAGAGAATGGCATAGCCAAAAGGATGAACAGAACAATAGGTTAAGTTGCAAGAAACATGTTATTGCAAGGTAATGTATCCAAAATGTTTTGGAGAGAAGCAGTCAGTACTGTTGTAGATACTTTAAACCGGGTATTGGTAAAGAGAGGTAACAATAAGACACCCTATGAGCTATGGTATGGAAAAACTCCTTGTGTTAGTTATTTTAAAAATTTTGGAAGTCAATGTTTTATTAAGAGAGATAACTACATTGAGAAATTTAATGCAAAATTTGATGAGGGAATTTTTCTTGGTTACTCTTCTAAGAGTAAGGCATATAAATGTTACAATAAGAGTACTAAGAAAATTATTGAAAGTGTTAATGTAAAAGTTAATGATCTATCTGATAAGTCTGAAGGTACAAGTAGATCAGAACCTGAAAAGGATGATAATGAGGAAACATTTGTGATCATTGAACCGAAAGCAAAGAATAATGAAGAACCGGCAAATGCAGAACTCGATGCTCAATCGGTAAGCGATGCCAGTGAGGAAGAAGATGATGAACCTGATGAAGAAGATGCAGAACCAACACAAGGAATACCTAGATATGTTAGATTGAATCATTCACAAGAGCAGATAATTGGTGATAAGAATGAAGGTGTGCAAACTAGGAGAAAGATCTGAGAGAACTGATGTTTAATATCTACAATTGAACCCAAGACAGTTAAGGAAGCACTAAAGGATGATGATTGGGTTAATGCAATGAATAAAGAATTAGATCAAATTGAGAAGAATCAGACATAATCACTTGTTCCTAGACCAGAGGATAAGAATGTAATTGGAACAAAGTGGGTCTTTAGGAATAAATTGGATGAAGAAGGAAAGATTGTAAGAAACAAGGCAAGGTTAGTCGGCAAAGGGTATGCTCACGAGGAAGGTGATGATTATGGTGAAATATTTGCACCTGTTGCTAGATTAGAAGGAGTTAGGATGCTACTAGCATTTGCTGCATATAAGGGATTCAAAGTATACCAAATGGATGTCAAGTCAACCTTTCTAAATGAGATTGTAGAAGAAGTATACATTGAACAACTAGATGGATTTTCCTTGACCGATGATAAGGACATGGTGTGTAAATTGCACAAAGCACTATATGGTCTAAAGTAGGCACTGAGGGCATGGTGTGAGAGATTACATGCACATTTGATCAAAATTGGATTCCAATGTACCAGTGAGGACAACAACATTTATTTGAAGATAGATGGAGACAAGATGCTGATAGTAGAAGTATTTTTTGATGACATAATTTTTGGTGGAAATTATGATATGTGTATGGACTTTGCTGATATAATAAAAAATGAATTTGAAATGTCTCTAATTGGTGAAATTAAGTTCTTTATTGTCTTATAGGTCCAACGACTAGATGGTGGTATCTTTATTTGTCAGACCATGTATATCAAAGAGGTGTTGAAGACTTTCGGCATGGAAGATTGCAAACTGGTAGGAACACCGATGGTGACAGGCTGCAAGTTGTCAAAGGAAGATGATTCTCCTGTTGTTAGTGAAAAAGAGTACAGATCTATGATTGGAAAGCTACACTATGTTGTCCATAGCAGACTAGACATTGCTCATGTTGTTGGATTAGTTGCTAGATTTCAAAAAGAGCCTAAGGAGAGTCACATGGTGGTTGTGAAGAGAATTTTTATGTATCTCAAAGGCACAATAGACTATGGTTTATGGTATCCCTATAAAGTAGATTTTACTTTGGATGTCTTTACTAATTCTGATTGGGCAGGTAATGTGGATGATCAAAAAAGCACAATCGGTGGAGCTTTTCTACTTGGAGGAAGATTAGTGGCATGGACAAGCAAGAAAAAACTTGTGTTTCTCAATCTACAACTGAAGCAGAGTATGCGGCCGCATCCATGAATTGCGCGCAGGCAATATGGATGAGACATGTGCTAGAAGGATTCAAGATAGACATGTCTGAACCAGTGACTATCTATTGTGATAATACAAGTGCAATAAACATTTCTAAGAATCCTGTACTTCATTCCAAAACCAAGCACATTGAATTGAAGTATCACTTCCTAAGGGAAAGAGTTCAAGAAAATGAGGTGAAGATGGAATATGTGAAGAGTAAAGATCAGTTAGATGATATCTTTACTAAGCCGTTACTGAAGGCTACCTTTGAGTTTCTTAGAGGTAAACTAGGGGTTAGAGCCCTACACCAGAAGAACTAGAATTATGGAGATCCATTGATCCTGTGGATTTCATATTTATTTTTCACTAAAGATTGATGAAGATACAGGCTACTCGTTTGGGGGAGCAAGTCTGATGTAAAGTTCTAATTTAATGCTCTGTTAGAATTTTTTTTATTTGAGTAGCAAAGATGATTGAAGAGGCAGCAACAGAATTGAAGACAAGTGATGCATTTAAATATTTGGAATTGTTGTCAAAGGGGGAGAAGAATAGAAATCGGATATGGTAGATATGGAAAAAAAAAGAAAAAAAGAAATAAGAGTTGAAGATCAGATTGAGAGAAGCATTGGTTAAGGGGGAGATGAAAAAAGGATGAAATTCGATAGATGATGTGATATTGACAAACAAGTTGTAGATGATGATGTTACTTTGATTGTATATTTTATTAGTGTTTTCATCAATTCCAAAGGGGGAGATTGTTGGTATTTGGTATAACTGATGCATATAAGGTGATGCAGTTGAAGACCGATGACTGCACCGGTAAAGGATAGAAGTCTATTTGTGATGAAGAGATTGAGATTCTATGAATAGATAACATGATCAGTGTTGATATTCATTAAGGATATCGAGAAGGTTGTTGAAGATTATTTGATATAACTGAAAAAAGGATGATAACTATCTTTATAACATTATTTTGTCATTGATGTCAAGAAATTGATTTTTTGATTCAGTATGATGTTGCCATATCTTAAGAATTATTTTTTGATGAGTATTAAGTGGTCGGTAAGTGACACAGAAAGAATGTGATAAGAAAGGGGAGAAATAAGTTATTCAATGGGTAACTATTACTGAGTTAGACAATGATGAGATCATGATGTTTAGATTGTTTTGATATCCTACAAATGTTGTTGATTGTAAGATTAATACTATACTATGTCATCGAGCAAAGAACCTAGTCGGTAAACCCTAAGGTTATCGATATCGGTTAATGAAGGCGGAATGTCTACCGAGTAAAGTTTAGTATTTATCGAGTTGCAACCAAGTTATGACAGATCGCATTGGATGGATAAAAGCATTATTTAATGAAGGATGCTGATGAGCTGGATATGTATAAATGATTGGTATGCCGCGCATGGAGTTTGTTAAGGATCTACGGCAATGGAAAATCAAGAGGAAGATCTACAACGCAGATTGAACCACAATAACCTTGTGCAAGTTCCAAGAAAGGAATGTAAGTCCCAAGGCAAGGTAAAACGTATTCAGATCGAAGGATACATTGAACCTAGTCAAGATTGAAGATCTGATGACTATGATTGATCATGGGAAATGTGATCAAGGAGATTTATCGGTTAGCAAATTGTTTATAAATAAGAAATTATTGATGAACAATGGATGCGGGCAAGTGTAAGCACATGGATGCTACATAGTGATTACCAAGCACAGAAGCTTGAATACCTGTTTGTATAACATAGTAGGGAGCCCAGCAGAGGGACAAGATAAGTCCTATGACAAGATTGTTTTGAGCAAAATAGAATCAGCTTTAGCATTTTAGATGTGAAGTTGCAGATATATATTTTATTATTGTTATTTTGTAAGTGACAGAAAATCTCTTAACCGAGTGGACTTAACAATCTTATTTGTAAACCCTCTAGCAAGGTAACATTCTAAATGAGTGTTTGAAATCCTTTGACAAGGTCACTTCTAACAAAGTGAAGATCCTAACAGATCTGAGGGAAATCCCTTAACCGGGTCACATCTAGCAATGTGTTTGTAATCTTTAACAGGATTTGCTTTTAACCGAGCATACTCTAGAAGAGTATATTTCTTAGTGGGTCCAAAATCCCACAGTGGTTTTTCCCTATTTGGGTTTCCACGTTAAATTTGGTGTTATATGTGTTATGATGATTATGTGTTTATGAGTTTGCACGTTTAGCAGTTTTTGATTATATTGCTGAAGTATAAGTTACCGAGGTTGAATCTGTTGATTTCTTAGAAGATTAAGTTTGTATGATTCACCCCCCCCTCTCATCTTGTTAGCTATTGGCATCAGAACTTTACAATTGGTATCAGAGCTTTGGACTCTACAAGAAAAGTTTAAAGGTACTTGAGGCAAAGATCCGAAGATGTATAAAAGGGATGCACCAAGCTGAACAAGTCAAGTTTCTCCACATGGCAGAAAAGGATGAAACTGCATTTATCAGGAATTGGAGAATATGCAACATATTATTTAGAGAATGATTACATACCACCAAGCACCAACCCGATGACCTTGGAAGAGATAAAGGCAAAGCAAGAACATATTCAAGCTATGATTGAAATAACATCAGCATTGACGAACTCAGAGTTTAATGATCTAGAAGGCTGCAATGGTGCAAATGCAATGTGGACTAAGCTCATATCTATGTATGGCAGTGATGAACATGTCCAAAGAGCAAACATAGATAGTCTAAGAGGACAACTTAAATCCATGAGAATGAATGAAGGTGAGAACATAACCCAATACAGTACAAGGTTAAAGGAGACTGTCAATCAAATTAAAGGAGCAGGAGGAACTATTGAAGAAATGGATGTAACAAGTAATTTGTTGAGAACCCTTCTACCTGCTTATTCCATTCAAGTCTTTGCAATCAATGAACTAAGGTCTGTACCTAACATGTCAGTTTCTTTGGATGCTACTATTGGTAAGCTACATGCATTTGAGTTAAGTAATTTTGATAACAGTGGGTCTTCGGTAAATAAAGTAGAATCTGCATTCAGTTCTTTTCATATTGGTGAATTTGATGATTACAATGATAGAATGAGTAAGTACTTTGAAGGGAATCACAGTGGAGCAAGTGAAATATTTCGCAAGAACATGGAAGAAGTGCACAAACTGTATGAGGAAATCAAGAAGCAAGAAGAGTTTGAAGCATTATTAGCCAGAAGGTTACTAAGAGGAAAAGGTAAGTATAAAGGAAAACTACCTTTAAAATGTTTCAATTGTGATAAAATAGGACATATGGCTTCTAACTACCCTGACAAAGAATCTAGTGAAAAGAGAGAATACCGAGATAACAGGCAGAAAGACAACCAATATAGAGGACACCGAGACTTCAGAAGGAGAGATAGAAAGACATGCCTAGTAGCTGATGAGGAATCCAACGATGACAAATCTGATGAAACGGATACAGAGGAAGTTGTTTATGTGGCTATTAAAGATGGATCAGGTGAAGAAAGGTGTGAAGAAAAAGCCCTAGTATCTCACATAAATAATAATGACTCTTGGATCATAGACAGTGGATGCTCACATCACATGACAGGTGATAAACACAAGTTTGTTAAATTAGAAGACTATGATGGAGGCTATGTAAGATTTGGTAATGATGCACCATGTTTGGTGAAATGTAAAGGATCTATAACACTTCTTGACAATGCTAAATGTGATGATGTATACTGGGTTGAAGGTTTGAAATATAATTTGTTGAGTGTAGCATAGCTAAACAATACAGGATACCGAATAGAATTTCAGAAAGGAATTGTCAAAGTTCATGAAAAGCATGGAAAGTTAGCTGCTACTAGAACACAACAAAAGGTAATACATTTCATCTTGACTCAACTCGGAACAAGTGTCTTTATGCAAAGATAGATGATACCTGGCTATGGCATAAAAGGTTTTGTCATGTAAATTTGGATAATCTGATCAAAATAAGCAAGAAGAACCGAGTAAGAGGTCCACCGAGTCTGGAAAAACCTGAGAATGCTATATGTCGAGGATGCCAGATGGGTAAGATGACAAGATCAAGCTTTACAAGTAAGTCCTACACTTCTAAAGGAATTTTAGATCTAGTACACACTGATCTTTATGGTCCCATGAAAGTTCAAAGTTATTATGGTGATAAATATTTCATATTATTTGTGGATGATTACTCAAGGATGATGTCAGTTATGTTTTTAAAAGAAAAATCAGAAGCTTTTCAAATGTTTAAATGGTACAAGGCAAGAGTTGAAAATGAAACAGGAAGACAACTGAAATGTCTTAGATCTGATAGAGGAGGAGAGTTCACTTCTAATGAATTTAACTTATTCTGTAATGATCATGGTATAAAAAGACAAGTATCTGCACCGAGAACACCTCAGCAAAATGGGATAGCTGAGAGAAGAAACAGATCAATTGTAGATTGTGCCAAAACCTTGATGATAGAAAAAAGGGCACCTCAAACATTTTGGAGAGAAGCAATCAACACTGTTGTTTACACCCTGAACCGAGTTCAACTAAAGAAAGGAACTATGAAGACACCATATGAGATCTGGTATGACAAGAAACCTAATGTAAGTTATTTTAAAATCTTTGGAAGTAGATGCTATGTTCACAAAGATGACAGAAATGGAAAGTTTGATCAGAAAAGTGAAGAAGGAACATTTATTGGTTATTCTTCTAGAAGTAAAGTATTTAAATGTCTGATCAAATCATCTAACAAAATAGTAGAAAGTGCAAATGTGAAAATTGATGAATTTGCAGAAAGAAATGATGAAGGAAATTCCAAAGAACCAGAAGATTATGAAGAATTCGTTTATGTTCAACCAAGAAGTCCTACCGAGAAAATTGCTGAAGAAAATGAAGATAATGTCCAGTTACCGAGTGATGAAGAAGATCATACAAAACCTACTGAGCCTACATTAGCCAAATATGTCAGAAGACATCATGCATCAAGTTAGATTATAGGAGATAAGGATGATCCAGTGATGACAAGGAACAAACTGAGATAGAACACATGTCTGATATCTGAATTTGAACCGAGAATAGTAAAAGAGGCATTTAATAGTGAAGATTGGATAAATGCTATGATAGAAGAGATTGATCAAATCAAGAAGAATGACACATGGACACTGATCCCAAGACCGAAGGACAAAAATGTAATCGGTACAAAGTGGATTTTTAGAAACAAACTAAATGAAAAAGGTGAGGTCATTCGGAACAAAGCAAGACTAGTTTGCAAAGGTTATGCTCAAGAAGAAGGAATAGATTATGGTGAGACTTTTGCACCTGTGGCTAGACTTGAGGGAGTAAGAACATTGTTGGCATATGCTGCTTTCAAAAATTTCAAGGTATATCGAATGGATGTTAAATCTGCATTTTTGAATGGTATGCTACAAGAAGAAGTTTACATTGAACAACCTAAAGGATTTGTTGAAGACAAGAGTAAAGATCAGGTATGTAAATTAAACAAAGCTTTGTATGGTCTGAAACAAGCACCTAGAGCATGGTATGAGAGACTGCACTCTTACTTAATCAAGATTGGTTTTATAAGGACAAGTGAAAACAACAATATGTACATGAAGAATGATGAGAACAATGGTATACTGCTTTCAGCCATATTTGTTGATGATATTATTTTTTGTGGTAATGACTCCTTATGCAAGAATTTTGGAAATGAAATGTGCAAAGAATTTGAGATGTCATTAATCGGTGAGATAAAGTATTTTATAGGTTTACAGATACTGCAAATGAAAGATGAGATTTTCATTACTCAATCCAAGTACATAAAGGAAATCTTGAAGAAATTTGGAATGGAGGATTCTAAACTAGTAAGTACTCCTATGACTACTAACTGTAAACTATCAAAGAATGATGAATCTACATCTGTTGATGAGACACTTTACTGATCTATGATTGGGAAGTTGCAATATGTTGTGCATAGTAGACCGGATATAGCACATGCAGTAGGTATTGTTGCAAGATTTTCTGCAGATCCCAAGGAAACCCATATGACAACAATCAAGAGAATTTTCAGATACCTGAGAGGCACTGAAGATTATGGCTTAGTATATGAAAAGAGAAATGATTTTGATTTAAAAGTTTATACTGATGCTAATTGGGCAGGCAACATAGATGACAGGAAAAGCACAAGTGGTGGAGCTTTCTTTTTAGGCGAAAGACTAGTGAGTTGGCTTAGTAAGAAACAAGGATGTATTTCACAGTCAACATCAGAAGCTGAATATGTTGTTGCAGCATTGAATTGTACCAATATAGCATGGATCAAACAACTGTTGGAAGGTATAAATGAGAAATTTACCGAGCCAGTAAATATATTTTGTGATAATACGAGTGCCATTAACATTTCAAAGAATCCGGTAATGCACTCTAAGACAAAACATATCTCTATAAAGTATCATTATCTCAGAGAAGAAGTTCAAGAGAAGAAAGTTGTGCTGGAATATATCAGTTCAAAGGAGCAATTAGTAGACATCTTCACAAAGCCACTACCAAGGGACACTTTTGAATATCTCAGAAGCAAGTTAGGGGTCCTATCCCTATCTTCTACTCACTGACAAAGTTCGATGAAAGCATCAATTTGATGAATCTACAGAATATTATGTATGGATTGATGCTGATTTACGCACTTTAGAAGGTTTTCTAAAAGTGTGTAGGAAATAGTGAATAGAGACAAGTTGCTCTGACTGAGACTAAGATGATACACAACAAGGCAAATCACTTCACAGAGGAAGAAATCATGATTTAGTTCTTTTACTTTTTGGCATTGTTGTCAAAGGGGGAGAAGACTAAATGGTAAAATCCTAAATGAAGAAGATAACAGAAGACTAATGACAGGGGGAGGTGATTACAAAAGGGAGAAGACTAAATGCAAGACAACAGCTCAGAAGCCTAATGAAAAAAGAGAGAAGACTTCAGGAGATTTTAATAGCTCAAGGATAACAGGAGAAGTCTAACAACAATTTGAATCCAAATAAATATGAATATCTTGTTGGTATTACTATTTAAAAGTTGGTTTTGCCATCAATGCCAAAGGGGGAGATTGTTGATATTCATTAAGGATATTGAGAAGTTTGTTGAAGATTATTTGATATAACTGAAAGAGGATGATAACTATCTTTATAACATTATTTTGTCATTGATGTCAAGAAATTGATTTTTTGATTCAGTATGATGTTGCCATATCTTAAGAAGTATGTTTTGATGAGTATTAAGTGGTCGGTAAGTGACACAGAAAGAATGTGATAAGAAAGGGGAGAAATAATTTATTCAATGGGCAACTATTACCGAGTTAGACAATGACGAGATCACGATGTTTAGATTGTTTTGATATCCTACAAATGTTGTTGATTGTAAGGTTAATACTATACTATGTCACCGAGTAAAGAACCTAGTCGGTAAACCCTAAGGTTATTGATATCGGTTAATGAAGGCAGAATGTCTACCAAGTAAAGTTTAGTATTTACCGAGTTGCAACCAAGTTATGACAGATCGCATTGGATGGATAAAAGCATTATTTAATGAAGGATACTGATGAGCTAGAAATGTATAAATGATTGGTATGCCGCGCATGGAGTTTGTTAAGGATCTACGACAATGGAAAATCAAGAGGAAGATCTACATCGCAGATTGAACCGCAATAACCTTGTGCAAGTTCCAAGAAAGGAATGTAAGTCCCAAGGCAAGGTAAAACATTTTCAGATCGAAGGATACATTGAACCTAGTCAAGATTGAAGATATGATGACTATGATTGATCATGGGAAATGTGATCAAGGAAATTCATCGGTTAGCAAATTGTTTATAAATAAGAAATTATTGATGAACAATGGATGCGGGCAAGTGTAAGCACAAGGATGCTACATAGTGATTACCGAGAACAAAAGCTTGAATACCTGTTTGTATAACAGAGTAGGGAGCCCAGTAGAGGGACAAGATAAGTCCTATGACAAGATTGTTTTGAGCAAAATAGAATCTTCTTTAGCATTTTAGATGTGAAGTTGCAGATATATATTTTATTACTGTTATTTTGTAAGTGACAAAAAAACTCTTAACCGAGTGGACTTAACAGTCTTATTTGTAAACCCTCTAGCAAGGTAATATTCTAAATGAGTGTTTGAAATCCTTTGACAAGGTCACTTCTAACAAAGTGAAGATCCTAACAGATCTAAGGGAAATCCCTTAACCGGGTCACATCTAGCAATGTGTTTGTAATCTTTAACATGATTTGCTTTTAACCGAGCATACTCTAGAAGAGTATATTTCTTAGTGGGTCCGAAATCCCACAATGGTTTTTCCCTATTTGGGTTTCCATGTTAAATCTAGTGTTATATGTGTTATGATGATTATGTGTTTATGAGTTTGCATGTTTAGCAGTTTTTGATTATATTACTGAAGTATAAGTTACCGAGGTTGAATCTGTTGATTTCTTAGAAGATTAAGTTTGTATGATTCACCCCCCCCTCTCATCTTGTTAGCTATTGGCATCAGAACTTTACAATCAGTTATTTGTGTTGTCATTGATGGAAACTAATGTTCCTGATGTTTTGTTTTGTCATCTTAGTGATTTGGTTTACTGGAAGACAGGGTTTACCGACAGTGAACTAAAGTTTGTGAAATAGGACTTTAACTGGTAAAATAGAGTTGTTTTGATTGGATCGATAGTTCGACGATGATTAGTGATTTGCGGTTTGGATGGTGAAATTGTATCATGGAAAGGTGTATTTGACCAAAACTGGAACTTGTGAAGATTACCAAAAGGCGTGTTTCAAATTTTTGATGAAGTTTTGGTAACGTTTTAGTAGGGTTTAAGACCGGTGAAGAAATCATCAAACCGGTAATGATTTATGTTATGATGGTGATTGATGACGAGTCTACATGAAGTTAGTAACACGACACAACCTGCGTGAAAGATTTAATTGTTCTTTTGGCGTGATTCAAGTAAGAATTTCTTGGGAATCAACGAAACGCTTAGTAGAGTATTTTGAGGGTTTGACTTTGGTAAAAAACTGGATTTTCGTGATGGGATATGATCAACCAATGGTTGATATTGCATTGTAATTTGTTGTAATGATATGTATAACGATCTGTGATGATCTCTTATGATTCGAATTCATGATGTAATTAGGGTTTTATGGCTGACCTAGTTGAGATGGTTATTTAGGATGACACAACTGATGTTTATTGTTTTGGTGGTCTTAGAGATTGTGTTAAGTCATCCAAGTGAAGTGTGAGATTTTCCTGAGAGTTGCAGAGTGTTGAGTATAACTAGATCTGATCAAGCAAGCAAAGAAGTACAAGTAAACAGATCATTTTTCTTACTGTTGTTCCCTAACAGTTGCAATAGGTTAAATCCCTTAACTGGGTAGGTCCTAACATGCCTTAAACATTTAAGTCTGCTAATAGGGCGGCTCTCAAAAGAGTGTTAAATCCTCCCATGAGGTTGATCCTAACAGATCATCAAGCTCCTAACCAGTCTACAAGGCAAATCCCTTAACTGGGTGACTCCTAACACTGTCTACTCCTAACCGAGCGTATTATAAGCTCCTAACATGACATACTTCAAAAGAGTACAAATATTTGTGGGTGCCAACTCCCACTATGGTTTTTCCCTATTTGGATTTCCACGCCAAAAACTTATGGTGTTGATGTGTGAAATGTTTTTCATGTGATGTTCTTAATTATATTTCATTTCATGCATTATTTTCGAGACACTGGTTATGATGTTTTATCAGAAGTTTATTAGAGGTTATTAGTACTGATAAGGAGTTTTTTGAGAAAAAGTACTTGATTTGATTAATGAGTTGGTAAATGATCAAGTATATATGATTGCTTTGGTGGTAAAAGTATTGATAGTTGTGGTAAATGATTTGATTAATGTGTTAAACAAATTTGATAAAGAGGTTATTAGATCTGATTAAAGAAGTTGAGATATTTGTTAAATGGTTTCAGATCTGAGATAATTTTTTTTTTTTTTTAAAGTTTCAATTGGTCATAATACTGATTCATCCCCCTCTCAGTATTAACTAGATCCTCATATGATTAACATATGAATGATGTGAAAAATTGAGATGATTACCTACATGATGGATTGTTGTATAATGTATATATCATGGATGTAATTGTAATGAGTATTGTGTATTGCATAATGAATAATTGTAACGATTGCTATCTCATGATATGAACCCTAAAAATACAATCCTAAAATGAAATGATATGCAATCAAAATTATAAATGGATAGGACATGAAAATGGTAAAATGGTTAAGGATGCAAACAATAATAATGATGGTTAATAAGATATGCAAATGAAGTAAAATAAACTCTAATGATATGCAAATGAGAAATGGACTAAAAATGAACCTAATGGATAATGGATAAAAATGATATGCAAATGGATAATGGATTAAAATGAACCTAATGGATATGCAAATGAAAACATGGATTAAAATGAACCTAATGGATATGCAAATTAAAATATGGATTAAAATGAACCCTAAGATGCATAAATGAATTCAAAGATGATTAATGAAATGGATTAATGACTAGGATTTCTAAGACAAATATTCAAATGAATTCTAAATTGATAATGTAGAGAACCTAGTCATAAATGCAACATGTAACTATATAAAGATGAATAACCATATTGTGCAACTATATGAGAATGACAATGAACTCTAGAAGGAAGTGAATGTAAAGAAGACCTTTAACTATATGAAAATGATTCTACTGTGCACAAGCTAAAGATGGAGATTGTATATAAATGAATCTTAACATGAGATTAAATGCAACCAAATCTTAAGATGGATATGATCCTAAAATAAGGATGCAAAAACTTATGATAGAGATGTAAATTAAATGCAATGGATGTGATTATAAAAAATGGAGATGGGCATTTTTTTTGTGATGTGTCGACTGATGAGTTGAGACATTGGCATATTTTTATCCTTAGAACTCTTGAGCTTTTGTCATATTTTGATTTACATAGTAGTAATGATGTATCATCAGTTTACTATATGTATTTCATATGTTAGCCTGAACCTATTAAAATATGTTTTCTCTTTGCCAGTTTATTCCTGCAGCCATGTGATTCATTCATCTTGCCATGCGGATTGTTTAGGGCAATATCATGTGTGAAATTAATAGATGTCCTGATTAAATAAAATACGTATGTATGTTCTTGTATGTTATTTCTTTTGAAGTGCAGGGAATAAATAATACTGCGGTGGAAGCTCTCCTATCATACCAGTTGTAGGAAGAGACATTCTAGAAGATGACTGAAAGATCGAACAACAAAAATGCTGAAAAGAGTAAGGAACGACATAGGAGAAACAATCACGTGATACTACTGATGTCTAACTCAAGTGGACATTGGTGTTGTAAATACCGCCACAATATGTTATGACTGTGGTTCGGTTTGGATCCGCATTTTCTGTAGCTTAACTCCAGCTATCTCCTTTCTCAATTAGTTATCCACCTCTTCTCTTCGACGTGATTTGTGTTGTCTAAAGTAGATGATTTCTTTTAAAATAATCTCTTCATCTCTTCTTAGAGGTTAGATAGAAAAAGAGAAAGCAGAGCAGAGGATTTTCACAAGTGTTTTTGAGTTTCTTTTCATGTTGAATCATGTAATGACTTCCAAAGAATGATAAATAAAAATATGTTATTCTGAGCACTTAGAGTTGTTTTTGGGAAGCCTGGAATCACTCACCCAAGGGGGCCCACTTGGTGAGTGTTCATGTGCATTTGTTAAGATTAGTTTTCTTTCCTTAGCTGCAGTAAATGTTCTTGCATTGATTGTTCCTGTAGCCACTAGAAACAAGTCCACTGACTGTTCCTATAGCCAAACCAAAACAGAGTAATTTTTGTTTATCAACATTGAACTTAGCTAGTATTGCTTGAATGAATTTATGTTAATGTAGAAGTTTTCATGTAGCCTTTCAATAGTTTCAATTCTTGCTTATCTTTTCCGCATAATGTTAGTTGCTGCAGTAATGAGGAGTAGCTATTGTAGGAATTTAGTACATATATAGTGCAGACCCATTTCAAGTATTACGTCCCTGGGTTGACAATCAAATGAACACTAGCTATAGAAATAGTGGCTTTACCAAGTGAATTTCCAAACTTCAGGTTGAGACTTCAACTAGATTTATTATTTTTATTATTGGGTTTAACATTTTTGGCGTCGTTGCCGGGGATGGTGTCAAACTAAGAACTTGTTATGGTTATTGTCTTTTCAATTTTTAGTTAATTATTTTTCTCGCATTCTTGATTGTTCGCAAAAAAATCATGAATCTGCATGCATAGGTGAAGAAGAGATATTCTAGGTAGATTCTTGCCTAGTCATCCTGATCATTCAGGAATTAATTCCCGAGATATAAATCCTTTTGCTGAACTTTATCAAACCCCAGAGAATTTGAACCACCCTGAATTTGAATTTCCAGAAGGCAGTCTTTAGTTCCTATTTGGACCCCCAGAAGAAGAATTTCATATAGTAACTTCCCCCACAAGTCCAATGCAAGGAAACCCACCTCCTGGTGGAAATAATCCACAACCACCACCTTTGGACCCAACGTTTGAGTTCCCCATATCTGATCAACATGATAATGCTAATCTCAAGAACATTTCAGCTTCTTCCCTCCCTAAATTCTATGGATTAGTGATAGAGGATCCATACACATTTTTGTTTGAGTTTGATGTTCTTTGCAGGAGTTTTAATTATACTACAGATGCCCATAGACTCAAAATATTTCCTGCCACTTTGAAGGAATCATCTTTAAGATGGTTTATGAGCTTGGGTAGTAGCACAATCAATACATGGGATGAGATGAAACAATTGTTTCTTGCAAAGTATAAAGATTATTGTAGAGGCACTGATTGTCATGGGGACGATATCTTTAGAATGACATAGAAGGAAGATGAGAGTCTTGAAGATTATCTGGAAAGGTTTTTGTTTAGTGTCAAAAAGCCCAAGCATAGTACTCTAAATGAAGATGCCCTCAAGTTGATATTTTTGAGGGGAATCAGTGATGAATGCACTGATTCTTTGGATCTTATGGGAGGAGGTGACATTACCCAGTCCACATGGAATGAAATAGGATAAATTTGTAAGAAGTATTCCAGATCTGCTTCTAAAAAGAACAAGCATTTCAAGCCAGGAGTGCCTTCATTAGCATCTGGTACTGGAGTTTCTAGAATGGAACTTAGCCATTTGTTGAAGGAATTTAAGGAAGACATCATAAACAATATGGCCACTCAGTTGGATACACTCTCAGCTAAGAAGAAGCATGAAGAAGCTGATGCATTTATTGCAGAATTCTGCCCTCATTGTAGACAATGAAAAAAAGACTGCAGATGTAAAATGGTTGCAAATATTGAGGTTCCCGACTTCAAGCCAATACAAGGTGAGGATGAGCAAGTTTTCTATGTTTCTCAAAGAAGGCTAAATTTCCAAAGACAAGGTATGCCTCCAAATTCACTTTCTTTTTCTGGTTATAGTGGAAATTCTTATGTACTAAATAATCAATGGCAATCACCATATGCTCAAAATTTTGGTAATTATCTAAACTGGTATGGTTCTCAAGGCCAAGGGCAACATTTTGCTAATCAAATACCATAGTGGCAGTAGCCATAGGAGAATTGGTATCCACCTTAGGGCCAAGGAAACCAGTTTCAAGGGAATTGGCAACCTACTCCTCAATGGGGGGAGTCAGCCATGGACTACCCAATCTTCTAGTTATCAACAACCCACTCATCGGCCACAACCGCCTGCAATAATGCCTCCCCCTACAACCACTGTTGTCCCACCTAAACCAACACATTTTCCCACTCAACCAATGCGAAACCCTAATATTAAATCTTAGCAACAACAACAAGTTTATTTAGCCGACCCTAATCAATACCCAACCTATTCTCTATCTATAAGTGATATTCACGTCCGATCTGGGACAACTCTGCCTAATCCATCTCCTCCAGTTATCATTGAGGTACAAGAAGAACAAGAAATATCTAATCCAATAGACATAATACCTCAGAAGTAGATATTACCACCATTTCCCCAGAGATTGCAAGAAAAGGAAGTTCTTACAGAACAAGAGCAAGGTTTTGATATCATCGATCAACTGAATCATCTATTTGTTAAAATTCCGTTGTTGTGAGAAATAAAAGATGTTCCTATATACAATAAGGCACTTAGAGAAGCATGTCTAAAAAAACGTGACAGGAAGAAGAAGGATCCGCAAATAGTCCATGTGATGGGTCAACTGGCAGATATTATGTTAGGAAAGGTTTCAATTCCTAAATATTCGATCCCGGTAGTCCTGTAGTGAGTATAGTCATTAATGACAGCCATATAAGGAATGTTTTAGTTGATTTAGGTGAAGCCATTAATGTGATGACAAGAGAATTAATGTTGCAACTTGAAATCAATAGCCTAAGGCCTACACCTATAGTTCTACAACTTGTTGATAGCTCTACAATGCGACCTGATGCTATGATTGAAGATGTGGTTGTTATTTTGGATTCTTGGGAATGCCCTGCAGACTTTATGATTCCATCTCCCAAGGCAACACTATGGGGATATCCGATGATTTTGGGTAGACCTTGGCTTGCCACAGTTGATGCATATATTGGATGTAGATCAGGGGATATGACTATTTCAGATGGGGACATATTGTAGTTTAGTGTTGAAGATTCTCTGGTTGCAGATGATCCAGTAGTTGAAAAAGAAAATATTGAAGAACCCTCTTCTCCTATAGTTTCTGTAGAGAATGAATCGCTCACCACTGAAGGAGCTGTGGCTATTGTGGAGGAAGAGATGGTTGAGATAAATGTGGAGAAGCCCTACACTTCTCTTCAAAGAGAATCACCAACTTCTTAAAGAAAAGGGAAGGAATTAGAAATAATTGATGTAGATGAAGAACCTATGGTTCAGCCACAGGCAACTCGAGTTTCTCCTGCAGCCAAGAGGTGTAGGTCTAAAATAAATAATCCTGCAACAAAGTCATAGGTAGAAACCATTCCTGCAGCCAATCTAAAGGTTTATGTGAGAAGGACTCGAAGTAAAACCCAGAAGGCCCGTCCAGCAGGTGATTCGATAGAGGTTATTTCAGTGGAAACATCAGAAGAAATGAGCCCTACAGATGTTGAAACTCAGAAGAAAGATGTTGTTGATAGACTCTCAAATCTTGCATATGTGGCAGGGCATCTTGAGGAACTTGTTGAAGAGATTCCACGGCCTAAGGTAACACATATTACACCTCCATCATCCCTAAGCAGTTTATCTATTGTGTTAACATTTTATAGACAATGGGAAATAGAGAGGGATAGATTGCAAGGGGTTATTGACAAACAAGAAAGAGAAATTGAAAAGAGGGATAACAAAATTGAAGAATTAGAGGCTAAAGTTGATACAATCACTAGTATGGTCCCCGAATTGATGCAATGTAGGGCACCACCAAGGGTTTATGCTCTACATTTAAGGGAGCAGTATTTAAATTTCAAATTGAACCGCATTGTTAGGGACCTTAGCCCCTCTTTAGAAACCCCTGAGGAATTCTATGATACTTACCAGACTTCTCCAGCATCTGTGAAAAAATTGTTATGTGAATTTTATTTACATAACTATGCTGTAGCAGATAGTGAGTGAAATCCTTTGTTATATATTGGTGATATCCATATAAAAGCTTTAATGTCATGGATTCAAAATGAGATCAACATGGGGGTACAAGCCAGAGCATACGAGGATTTTGAATTTGATTGTCCATTGCCATTGAGGAAGGAAGCAAAAGAGCCAAGAGTTCTTTATTATGAATGGCAGAAGTTACTGGTAAGGCAAGATGTTAGGAATCTAGTGCTGCCGATGAGGGAAGAAATATGCCAAGCATATGATCATTTAGTTCAAACTGAAAGTGCAACTACAATTGATGGTTTAACTCAACACTGGAATAACTTGCCAGAAGAATTGAAGTAGGGAGAGCCTCATTCACTGCCAAATTTCCAGGCAACTATACAAAGAGCCCCTAAATATATACTGTAGTCACATAAATCTGTCCATTTTAATTAAATGAATATTTCGTATTTATTTGATTAAAAATCCACTAGCCATCAATTAATTAAATTAATATTTAATTAATTCATCCCCAAACATTCTTCTATTAATTAAATAAATTATTCAATTTATTTTAATTAATTCATTAAATCCAATACAAATCAATTAAATAAATAAAATCTATTTATTTAATTAAATCCCCCTATTCCTCTTTTAAATAAATTAAATAAAACATTTATTTAAATCATTATCCCCACCCCACTTGCATTTTCCTACAAATGCAACTTGCACATATTTATTGAAATAAATGAATTTTTATTTTAATAAAATCCTATTTTCCCTCACCCACCAAATCCACTTGCAAAATCTAATCCCCTTCTAGATTCTTCTAACCCCTTCCTAATTAGCCTAATCCATCCCCTAATTATTGTCACATTCCTAAGCAAAATGGAGTCACTTCTCAAATGGCCCAAAGTCTTGGATAACCATTGAAGGTTTTCAACCTTCAACCACCAAAAACCCCAAAGTCTTTGAAAACCATTAAAGGCTTCCAACTTTCAACCACTTAATCCACAAAGTCTCCAATAACCATTAATGGTTAATTCAACTCTCCCACATGGTTAAAACATTTGTTTTGACTCAACCTCTATCCAACCTAAGGGTCTCATCAAGCATTTAATGCTTTGACCATGATTATCTCTTAATCATTTGCACAAAGGTTTATCCTTGGATTAACTCTTAATCCAGTAGGTAAGCCTAACTTAGACTTGACCCTTAGCCTTTAGATAACCATGAGGTCTTCTCAGGCCTTTAATGCCTCCAACCTCTTCTCTCAACCCAATCCTGTGTTGACACTTGTCACTATTTTATTGGTGCCAATTGTGCACATGGATCCCCAACTTTCAAGCTTGACCCTTGATTAAACCTTTCAATCCTGGCCATCCATTGCTCCATTTTTCCTATAAATAGAGCCCATTCCTTCATAATCAAAATCCTGAAAAATTGTATGCATCTAAGCTATAGACATTTTAGAGAGCATTTAGCAATAGCATAACTAAATATTGTCTTTTTGGTTAAAACACATCATTTTAGCATAAAAATAGCTTTTCATTTCATGTTTAGAGCTATCCTATAAATCTCAATCCTCCATAAGCATCCATAGTGCAAAAAGCTGCTGAGAGCTACACTATTTTGGAACTTGGAGAGGAGAGGAACAAGGGAGAAGAAGCTAAGGCCATGCTAAGAGGCAGTTGGAGATGTCTCATGATCATTTGTTCTATTTATTAGATATATTTAGCATGTCTCTTTTTAGTGTCTCTCTTGGAATGCCTTCATATGTTTAGTTTTGATTGATTAACTCTAACATCTTGTGTGTTTTGTGTTGTTTGATCATAAACTAACATTGTGCCATTTAGGAGGGCATCATATACAACTGGGCAGAGAGAAAACTAATAACTGGGTACCTTTAATCTTTCAACCTCCTATTCTTATGTGGCCACTATTGGGATGTAAGACTATAGATAAGCCCTATGGAGTAGTTACAAAAGAAGCTAGATGGTCCAGGTTGGAAAAGATGAAAGGATTTTACTGGAATTTAGCTTGAGGAGGAACAGGTCAAGGAACCATTGGTGACCTAAGAGTTAGTGCAAGAGTCAAGAATTTTCCTCTTACTGGAGGATCAACAAGATCTTAAAGTTGGGGGGCATGATGAGTTGAGACATTGGCATATTTTTATCCTTAGAACTCTTGAGCTTTTGTCATATTTTGATTTACATAGTAGTAATGATGTATTGAAAATTTACTATATGTATTTCATATGTTAGCCTGAACCTATTAAAGCATATTTTGTCTTTGCCAGTTTATTCCTGCAGCCATGTGATTCATTCATGTTGCCATGCAGATTGTTTAGGGCAATATCATGTGTAAAATTAATAGATGTCCTGATTAAATAAAATATGTATGTATGTTCTTGTATGTAATTTCTTTTGAAGTGCAGGGAATAAATGATGCTGCGGTGGAAGCTCACCTATAACGCCAGTTGCAGGAAGAGACATTCTAGAAGATGACTGAAAGATCGAACAACATAAATGCTGAAAACCGTAAGGAACAACATAGGAGAAGCAATCACGCGATACTACTGATGTCTAACTCAAGTGGACATTGGTGTGGTAAATACCAGAACAGTATGTTATGACTGTGGTTCGGTTTAGATCTGTATTTTCTGTAGCTTAACTCCAGTTATCTCCTTTCTTGATTAGTTATCCACCTCTTCTCTTCGACATGATTTACGTTGTCTAAAGTACACGATTTCTTTTAAAATAATCTCTTCATCTCTTCTTAGAGGTTAGATAGAAAAAGAGAAAGCAGAGCAGAGGATTTTCACAAGTGTTTTTGAGTTTCTTTTCATGTTGAATAATGTAATGACTTCCAAAGAATGATGGATAAAAAATATGTTATTTTGAGCACTTAGAGTTGTTTTTGGGAAGCCTGGAATCACTCACCCAAGGGGGCCCACTTGGTGAGTGTTCCTGTGCATTTGTTAATATTAGTTTTCTTTCCTTATCTGCAGTAAACGTTCTTGCATTGACTATTCCTGCAGCTACTGGAAACAGATCCACTAACTATTCCTGCAGCCAAACCAAAACAGAGTAATTTATGTTTATCAGCATTGAACTTAGCCAGTATTGCTTGAATGAATTTATGTTAATGCAAAAGTTTTCCTGTAGCCTTTCAATAGTTTCAATTCTTGCTTATCTTTTCCACATAATGTTAGTTGTTGCATTAATGTAGAGTAGTTGTTGCAAGAACTTAGTGCATATATAGTGTAGACCCATTTCAAGTATTACGTCCCTGGGTTGACAATCTAATGAACACTAGCTATAGAAATAGTGGATTTACCAAGTGAATGTCCAAACTTCGGGTTGAGACTTCAACTAGAGTTATTATTCTTATTGTTGGGTTGAACACCGACCATAATACAATGAAATAGATCAGATAGAAAAAGGAGAAAGGAGAGAGGGGGATGAATGAATTAGAGTCTCCAAGGCAAGTGGATGAAGTGGAATGAATGTGTGAATCAGATTTTATTATGTAAATATGGAGAGCAAACCTAGTTTGATATTGCCAGGGATTCTCTACATCATTGAATATAGGAATCAAGATCCTGGTGAATATATGTGGCATGGATTAGACTCTTCACTGATCATGGTGTAAATGCAAGATTGTTGGATTGTACAAGAGAAACCGTCAAACACACCAAACCACAAAACATGCCCTAGTGTACACCAACCCAAGTCATACCTAGATATCAAATGATCAAGGTAGCTCTAAATAGGAGTAGTCATAGGACACAAGAAAATCAAAGTGAAAAGACCAAACATTCAAATGACATACACATGACCAATTGACATCTCTTGCCAAGGGTAGGATGAGGATTTGGATAGATTGCCAAACATGGGAAGGATACATCCAGATGGGCAAGGATAATGGATTGTGACTGAAAATGCAACAATAGACCAAATAGAAGTGCAAGCATATGTGGATAGGAACATCGACATTGAGATTTGATTAGCTAAGTGTGGGTAGGTGTTTGGTTGATGTGCAAGTCAAGTAGAAGCTTAGATTGATGGGAAAAGCTCAAAGTATGGGAGAAAGCTCAATGTGATGGGATACAATATTAGTGTACTAGGATGATCTTTATTCATAGTTTGAACTATAGCTCATCATCTCAATTTGAGAATGAAGAAAATAGAGGACCAATGCATAGGTGTGAGTATACAATCAAGGCAAAGAGTACCTGCACATATAGGAGAGGTGTTATATGGGCAAGTGAAGCGAATGATGAAAGGGGATATGGACGTGGGAGGAAAGTGCAGCAAATGAAGGTGGCAAGTGTTCAAACAAATGGTGGATATGACATATTTACCTTGAGGCATGAGAATAGGTTTTCATCAAGGTACTTTACCATAGCACCACAAAGTGGTTTTCACTAATGGACAAACTGATTTGTCTTTACTTTTTTTTTTCTTTTTTCATTTTTTTTTGTATTTTTTGATTTTTTTGATCTTTTTCTGATTTTTGAAAATTGGTATACTTTGAAGACTAGGCATAGAATCTCTTCAGATGCATGATGTTCACGAGCTTATCCAGGGGTTCTCCTTCAGGTGTAGCCAACTGATAAGCTCTACAACCATAATTGGTAGTGATGACATAAGGTCCAAGCCAATTAGGCTCAAACTTGCCCTTCTTTTCACGATCTTGAAGATTTCTTTGATTTTCCATAAGGACAAAGATCATTGATGTTAAATTCCCGGGTCTTGAATTTTTTGTTATAGCTTAGTCAAAGGAGAAACTGATAGACTCGTAGATGATTTAAGGTCTTGAGACATTGTTCATCTAACAATTCAATCTCTTGTAGCCTGACCACTCTATATTCTTCATCAGGAAGGATATTCTGCAGTGACACCCAAAGTGAAGGAATCTCGATCTCCAGGGGTAGGACAACTTCAAAATTGAAAACCAAGGAATATGGTGTGGCTCTTGTATGGGTGTGAATGCTGATGCGGTAGACCCAAAGGGCAAGATGGAGTTACATGTGCCAATCATGACCAACTTAATTTATTGTCTTATTGAGGAATTTAATAAGAGTTTTGTTTGAAGCCTCAGCTTGACCATTACCTTGCGGGTAGTATGGAGTGGAAAAGTGATGTTGGATGATGAATTTCTGGCATAGCTCTTTGACATCTTGATTCTTGAAGGGTCTACCATTGTTTGCAATGATGACTTTAGTTATTCCATATCGACAAATTAAGTAGTTCAAGATAAAGTTTTCTATTTGTTTGCTAGTGGTAAAGGTGAGTGGTATGGATTCCACCCACTTGGTGAAATATTTCATGGTGGTGACTATGAATTTGTGGCCATTGGATGAGGTGGGATGGATTTTACCTATGAGATCGAGCCCCCACTATGAGAAGGGCTAGGGTGTTATGAATGACTGTAGATTTTGAGATGGAACATGAATCTTATAGCCATGTTTTTGACAAGGCACACATTTCTTGACATAGTGATATGCATCCCATTCCATGGTGGGCCAGTAGTATCTAGTGTGCAGTAACTTCTTAGCCAGAGTGAGTTCGCTTGAGTTTTCCCCACAGATACCTTCATGTACCTCACATAGTGCTCAGGAAGCCTCCTCTTTGTCTAAACATCTTAGGAAAGTTCCATCAAAGTGCCTTCAGAATAGGGTATCACCAAGGATAGTGTAATGGGTAGATCGATGGATGAAGGTCTATTGTTGGGTTTTAGTGAGGTAAGGAGGAATGATATTGTTGCAAAGGTAGGTGAAGGTTTCTTTATACCAGGGGGAATTAGGACCAACAAGGACATAGAGCATGTCAGATTCTGGAACATCATATGCTAGAACTAAAAGATGCTCAAGCAAGAATTCATAATTTTGAATATTGGTTGGCATTTGGAGGAGGGAACCGATAGTAGCCATGGCATATGTAGCTCTATTGTTTATCATGGGGATTTGGTCAAGCTGAATGAAAGTGAAGTGTTATTTAAAATCTTCGACCATGAAATGATAAGGAATCAACTTGTCATATTTTGTTTGGTACTCATCTTTGACTTGCTTAATGACAAGTTGGGAGTCTCCATAGACTTGAAGGTCAGTGATCTTCCATTGAATAGTGAGACAGTCATGTAATGAGAGTTTCATACTTTGTGATGTTGTTTGTCCTAAGACTTAGGTATGCAGTTGCCTTGAGGGGTGATTAAGAGAATTCCTGCCCCCGATCCATGTTGTGTGCAAGAACCATTGAAAAGTAAAGTTTCCATTTAGTGGACTGTGTGATAGCCATGATGAAGTTATTTAAGAATTCTGAAATGAGGGGGTGTTATCCTTGTAAGGGAGCATCAAAAAACCTGTCAACAATGAATTATCCTTTTATTTCCTTCTGGTATACATACTCAATGTCAAACTCACTCAGCAACATAACCCACTTAACTGTACATCCTGTGAGAGCGGCCCTTGATAACAGGTACTTGGGGGGATCAATCTTCACAATGAGATTGGTTTTATTATTGTGCATGTAATGGTGAATCTTATGAGTGATAAAGACCATTGTAGGGCATGCTCATTCTATTGGAGTGTAATTGAGCTCATATCCTACAAGGGTAATGGATCCATGGATGACCAAGGAGGATATTGTAAGGGTGATCGAGGTGTAAAACTTGAAAAGTTTTTTCCACCATTATAGGGCCCACTTGAAGAGGTAATGTGATGGTGCCTTTAGAGACCCTTTCTAATTCATCATATGATTTTATTGTGATTTTTCTGGATATGTCAACCAAGTCTTTAGAGATACCCAATTGTTTGATCAATTTATATGTACAAAGATTTAGTCCAGATCCATAGTCTATAAGGACTCTCTTTATTTTATGATTATGTATAATGGATTCAATATGAAGGGGTTTATTATGTAATGGATCATTATATGAAGCATCTTTCAACGTGAAAACCATGTGGTGTTATGCAGTAAGATTCCCTATCAAAGCTTGGAATTGAGTGACATTAATGTTGTCAAGAATGTGGGATTTGAGGAGGGCTTGTTCAAGGATCTCTTTATGTATGGGTGAGGTTTTGAGGAGTTCAAGGATGAAGATATATGGATGAATCTTATCAAGGTGATTGAGGATGTTGTAGCTATTGGTGGAGGATGTGGAAGCTTGTAGAGGAGGAGGAGGATCTCCTTGAATAGTTACTCTCCCTCTGCAGGTAGTAACATTACAATCATCTTGGGGATATGAAGTGAAAGGTGAATCAACTTGAATGACCATCTTAGGTCTTTTAGATGGTTAGATAGGAGGGGCACCTTGAATGATTACGCTAGGTCTATTGAATAAGCCTTCAATTACTAGTAGATTAGCTCACTGGTTATTGTTGATGCAGGAATTTGATATCACAGTTGTTGATAAACCAGGGAAGTCCAATGTGGTTGCAGATTATCTTTCAAGACTTTAGTTACATGAAGATTCTACAACCATAGATGATGCTTTTCCAGATGAACATCTATTCCTTATACAAGCCCACACTCCTTGGTATGCTGATATTGCCAACTATTTAGCTACTACTAAAATGCCACTTCATTTCTCTCTTAAGGAAAGAAGGTTGTTAGTAGATAAAAGCTTTAACTTCTCATGAATGAGACTTCAATTACCAGTAGATTAGCTTGCTGGTTATTGTTGATGTAGGAATTTGATATCACAATTGTTGATAAACCAGGGAAGTCCAATGTGGTTGCAGATTATCTTTCAAGACTTTAGTTACAGGAAGATTCTATAGCCATAGATGATGCTTTTCCAGATGAACATCTATTCCTTATACAAGCCCACACTCCTTGGTATGCTGATATTGCCAACTATTTAGCTGTTGCTAAAATGCCACTTCATTTCTCTCCTAAGGAAAGAAGGTTGTTAGTAGAGAAAAGCTTTAACTTCTTATGGATTTTTGATTATTTGTTTTATACTAGACCTGACCAAGTCATGAGAAGATGTATAAGAGAAGATGAAACATATGATATCCTACATGCATGGCATGATGAGCCATGTGGAGGACGTTTTGCTGCTAAAAGAACAACACTCAAAATACTGAATATAGGATATTATTGGCCCACATTATATAAGGATGCAACACAATATACAAGAAAATGTGACAGATGCCAGTGCATGGGGAGACCTACTAAATTTGATGAGATGCCATTGTATCCACAAATATTGGTTGCAGTGCTTGATAAATGGGGATTAGATTTTGTTGGCCCAATTGATCCACCTTCTAATGGCAAATACTACATTTTAGTATGTACAGATTATGTAACCCAATGGGTGGAAGCTCATGCCATGACACATGCAAGAGATAATAAAGTTGCTGAGTTTCTATATGAGGAGATATTTACAAGATATGGAGTACCAAGGGAAATTGTATCAGACCAAGGCCCACAATTTACTTCAACGTTGATTGTAGCCTTGGTCAATGAATACAATATAAGGCACAAAAAATCTACTCCATATCATCCACAAGCTAATGGATAGGTAGAGGTTATAAATAGGGAGCTTGAGGCTATTCTTACCAAGACAGTAGCTGTTCATAAAAAAGACTGGTCTCATAGGTTTTTTGAAGCAATTTGGGCATACAAAACAACTTGGAAAACACCAATTGGTTCTACACCTTTTGAGATGGTGTATGGGAAAACAACAATGATGCCTATTGAGTTTGAGCATAAAAATCTAAAGACAACTTTGCAATTAAATATGACACTTTTTGAAGCACAAAAGGAATGTATTCAACAATTGAATGCTTTGGATGAATGGAGAAAAATCGATGTCCAGCAGACAGAACTGATACAAAATCAGAGAGCAAAGTGGCATGATAAATACATCAAAGAGAAAAAGTTCAAAGTCGGTGACTGGGCAATATTGTATGACTCTAGATATAAACATACTATGGGAAAGGTGCAAACCAGATGGTTAGGTCCATATGAGACAGAGGAAGTTTTCAACAATGGAGTTGTTTATTTGACCACAATTGACCCAGTTCGGTTTAAGCTTTTGGTAAATGGTCACCAATTGCATCTTTATCATAAGTCGGCCAACAAAAAGGAGTTCCTGCAACAATTTTCTACAAAGGATCAAACACAAGTTCTTGCAACCACTGATCAAGTTCCTTCAACAATTGACCAAAGTAATAGAGGTAAGGTTCTTGCAGCCACTGCAGTGAACATGCTTGCCACTTCATAATTCTCCTCGCGTCATTTCACAAAAAATATTTCCATGTCTTATGGAAATATTCTTCTCCAAAAATAAAATTTCCATCGACGTCATCCCATCTCATTTTCTTGTCTGTCATTTCATTTCATTTTGCCATTCTTCTCGTATGACTACAGGTATGTACATATTGTATTTTATTTTAATTACGGATTTATGATTTCATTATGATTATTGCCTTTCCTAAATCCGCGTAAACTTCCCTATATCCTTTCCACCTGTGTGGACACGTGCCAAAGTAAGTTGGGGGGGGGGGGTGTTTTATGGATCGATTTCCAAAATTAGTAATTACTCATCCTTTTCGTTACCTTGATTTGATTACTTGCCATCATTTCTTTAACAAGATATTCTTTGGCATAAGAAAGTAATAAATCTGCCGCCAAATTTGGAGATATGTAAGGAAGTTTCAATTTTCAGTCTCAAAGAATATTTTGGTTCTCCGTTTCTTAGCTATAGAGTTTGCTACATTAACAGAGTAAGAAATGGGTGGAGATCCAATCCACTATGAACCGACGGTCCATGATGCATTGCTACAGGATGCTCTTTGTGAGCATTATTTTAGGCAGCATGGTTGGATTGTTTACTTTCTGAAAATCAGAGATTATAATGAAGAAATTGCCGCGAAGTTTCTGCATTCGATCAATGAAGGAGAAGCTACTGTTAAAGGATTAAGGGTCATTGCTATGGAGTAGCGGATAGCTGAAGCTACAGGGTTGACGCAGGAAGGAGAATTGTTTCCAGAATCAATAGACACCAGAAGTGCCAAAGTAGAGTTTACACTTCCCATAGATGGACCTCTAACAATGGACAAACAAGGAGCCAGGAGAGTTTCCCTAGCAGCAGAGTGGCCCCAGGTGGCTTTATATGTAATGAAATACATTACTTGTGAAGGGAGGTATTCAAATTTATATTCACCCCATTTCAAATTGCTTAGTCATTTACAACATGGCCAGAGAGTGAATGCCCCTAATTTTCTATACCACCTCATTTACATAAGTGCCAAAGAAACACGGAAGAACATAAAACAACAATGCCAAACTTGGCAAGCTTCTGGAAGATGACCTCTATGGGTTCAACAAGCAGAGTATACTTACTTTGGGGTTGATTGTTAGCATGAGAGGAGTGGCTTGGAATGTTAATGTTGTTGTGACTTTGGGATTGGTTGTGTGAATCTGATTGGTTGCTGAATTAGTTATTGGTGATGGTGGGTTTGGTTGGGATGGTCATAGTTTGGACACACTTAACATTAGGGACTCCAGCATTGATAATATTTTTGTTCTTGGACTAAAACTAGGCTTATTGTTTGAAGAAGAGGACCCTTGGGAAGTTTTGCGATAGGTATTTAGAGTACCCTCCTCTAGGATAACTCTTTCTAATGCTAAGCCCTTTTTAGTGACTTGCTCATAAGATTCAAGACACTAACAAGTTAGAGGACGAGCCATTTCTAGAGACAAGTTGTGTTGTAACAACTCAATTTGATAGGATTCTAGTATGTTCCAAGGAAACTTCTTGATGAGGTGTTTCCATCTTTGCAAGAAGTTGGCAAAGGTCTCTCCAGTCCTCTACTTTGTGTTGCATAGGTCCATCATAGAGGAACCATTCTCAATGTTGTATTCATAATGGGACACAAGATTCTCTAGAAGGTCATGAAATGAATCAATTGAGCCATGAGGGAAAGCCGAGAATCAAGCAAGGGCAGGTCCACTAAGATTCTTAGAAAAATTCTTCTTAGGTAGACATCACTATAGGATACCTCTTGACAAGCTATGTAAAATTCACACACATGTTGCCTAGGGTCACCTTTGCCTTTGTATTTCTCGAATTTAGGCATTTCAAAACCTAGAGGGTATGGAGCACTTAGATGGAAGGACCATAGGGACAAGGAAAAATTTCCTTGAAGTGTATGTTTTCTTACAAGTCCCATCCTTAATATTTTTAATAAGGTTCTTTATTTCCTGGATTTCCCTCATGAGGTCAAGTTGCTGAATTTGAAAATTAGGGATGTATTGACCTGAAGTAGACCTTGGGATATGAGTCGAGACAACTGATACACCACCACCAATATATTGATAAGAGGAAGTGATAGGGGGCATGAAGCAAAAATAGTGTTGATGGGAGGCAAGCTATCATTAATGTAGTTGGCTGAGTTGTGAAGAGGTGCAGACGATCTAGGTGGTTTGGAAATGGGAGGATTAGAGGTACTAGCAGGTGTTGAGATAGAAGGTGCTAAGATAGTAGGTGGCAGATAGAGAAAGGTTCTAAGGAGAGGTTGGTTAGTGAGTTAACCTTCCATGGGAGTGTTAAGGACTGATTGGTCAAAGTTAGGGGATAAACATGCCCCTTGTTTGATAAGCTCAACTAGGAGTCCACTAGGATCAATGTTGAAGAACATTTCCAAAATTTATTTTTATTGTAAGGATCCTCTACAAAGGTCTCTAGGCATGAAAAATGTTCAAGTTGGTCAGAATATTCTTCCTCTACTTGGGGGTTAGGATCTTCGTAGAGATTGGGATTGGGTAACTCACTTCTCTCAGCGACCATCTTCACTTTTTGGGAACGAATCAAGACCATACACAAGTAACCTAAAAGTTATGAGAATGGGGGGGGACAAGTTAAAATTGGATGAATGAGACTTGGTCAAGAAAGGCGATGAAATGATGTTAGGCGAGGGTAAGGACTTAGCAGATTCAAATTGGATTTAGGATTGATTGGGATTCAATTCAATTTGATTTGATTTGAGGATTGGTCCTTGGATTGAGAGAAGATTGATTTTTATTAGGATGACACCTTAGTCCTTGGATTAGGAAGTAGATGAGGTGTAAGGGTCAATGATACAGGACACAGAGCAAGGTAACAACCAAGCTAGGCTAAACTTAGATCTTTAGATTAGGATTTGATCAAGCCTTCTTCTACTTAGGATAGACTAACTTCCTAAGAAAAATAAGACAAGAGATTAGGGTTTGGATCAACCCAAATGATTAAATATCAATTGAGCAAATTACTTGAGATAGATTCTTTCTAAAGCATAAGGCTAATTGAGGATCAACAAATGATAAAGGCCTAAGTTAGACTTTGCAAAGCCCTGACATTGGATTGGGAGATTGATGATTAATTGATCAATTTGGATTAAGATATTGATAAAGTTGATGTGCTAAGTCCTTAAAGATGAAATAAAAATGATTATGGATGAATGGATTGAAGAAAAAAAGAGGGGAAAGCTACACTAGATGGAAAAATGACTCAATAAGTGATCTCTGGTTGAGGCAAGTAGGAAAATGAAATGCGGATGCTTCTATTGAAGGATTAGGACAAGGTTGACCTTTGATTGAAAGTGCAGGTTCTCATGGGCTCTTGGTAAAACTCAATATCATAACTGTGTAAGTAGTCATGGAAACGGTGTAAAAAGACATGATGCTTCAATAAGAGATTTCAATTTTTATACAAGAAACTTTGTCGCTTGAGGATTTATTTGTAACTGGGCTTCTTCTTCTTGACTTGATGATAAATTGACCTCTTGGGATGTTTGAGAGACTTGGGTTTATGGTGCATGGATGAAAATTGAATGGGAGTTTAAATAAAGTGGAGACATCGAAGTAGAGGTGGAGATGGAAAAATTCAAGTGGAGACAACAATCCTTAAGAAACGTAGATGGAAAAATAGAGGCGATGACGATGAAATTCAAGCAAAGAGGACGAAACTTAGGTTTGATAGTGACAAAGTGAAATTTGTTGGATTTTGGTCAAATTTGGAATTTTTTAAACTTGTTTGACTTGGAAAGAGATATCAAGCAATGAATACACATTGGCTAAGGTGATGCTTGAAACAATCGTAAAATTGAGGGCCTAAATTAGCCTGATATGACAAAATTGACTGGTTTGCATAATAGAAGACACACAAGAGCATACAACCTAGGCTGGAAAGTGGATTATACTTGTTGAATCCCCACTTGGATTTCTCTAAATACTTAAACAAAGTAGATAGATAGAGATTCGGTAGCATTGGCTCCCCCTTGCTCAACACTCACTTCTTGGGCATATAATATCATACCTTGAAGATCCAAAGATCTTATGAACTAGGGGACATCTATCTCTACTTTAATAGCACAATGTGCGACAACTTCGGAGGCCTGACCTTCTACACCAACAAGAAAATATGATTTTGGCTACTATAATAAGGTATCTAGTAATTTTTTGAGGGATCCTAGTCCACAACAAATCCACGAAGCAAGCCACTCAAGAGTCTAACTAATCTTATTGGTGCAAAGAAGGCCTTCACATAGCCAAATTCACTTATCACTCCGACCACGTAACCAACGTGTTTGTATAGTGGCTTGAAAAAACTGCTTGAGACCCTCTGGGAGAGACAATATCCCCAAGGTGCCTTAATTTTGAAACACTCCCATGGGGTGATGAGCCCCCCAAGAGGTGCTCCATTCAAAATATAAAAAAGAGGGTGTTGTTAATCACTTTTCTCTTTCACCCCAGGTCCATGAAGGCGAGGGGAGAGGATACTTAGTGTAATGGTGGGTCTACCCTATGAATGTGCAAGCACACCAAACACAAAAGATACTTATTTATTTTAAGGACCAAATCAAAAGTGTGAGCTAATCTAAAACAAAGAGCAATTTATTTTAAAAATAATGATTTCTTTGACACTCGTTTTGCAACAAAAAATTAGTAGTTTTGATTTTGGCCTTTGACAAGCAAAAAAGCTACAATAACAAAAAAATAACCAAAAAATCCGAAAATGAAAGTTACTTATGACAGAGACATTGAGGTGCAGATGTAGATGTTGAGACATCTGTGTAGACATTGATTTAGCCTATGTGCAAAAATAGTTAGCTTGGAAAAAATAAAAATAAAAAAATTGAAAGTAGCAGGAAAGCTGTAAGGCGGAGACGCTGAACCATAAGCACAAACATCACAACATCTATGCAGACGTTGATGCATGTTCTAGAGGAAAACTGTTAGATAAAAAAATTGAAATATGTAATGATATGAAGAAAAACAAAAAAAATGATTTATACAAATAAAAATTGAATCAGAAAACTATATATGATTTTTTTTTGTTTTTAGGCAATATTTCCTCTAAAAATAAAATCTTGCATTGAAAGTTAGTTCAAATGCAAATGTTGATTCGCTAAGCGAAGATGACAAAATTGCAATGCAGATATCGATTCATAGATGTAGATAGTGATCCACAATCCTTGCAAAAAACACAGCCAATCAAGAATGTACCAGAGCGAAGATGTTGATTTGAGAGTGCAGACATTGATTAGTAGGGGTAGATGTCGAAGTGAAGTGGAGACATCAATCTGTGACCTATAAGAAACCTTCACAAAAATGTTAAATTTAAAGGACTTGGGGTCCCATCGAGCCTGCCAAAGTAAAGAGGGGAAAAACCACGTTAAAAATTAGTTGCATAGATTAAACATAAAACACAATAAAGAATTCAAATAAACAAATAACCTTTTATACCTTTTCTTCCCTTATTCCTCCAATTGAGCTAGAATTGGAAGTGTGCCCAATGCTCCACTTGATTTTGTCCTATGATGATGGATAGTGGATTGCTCTCCACTACACAACAAAGATTAGTGATTAGACCTTAGATGAGAATGCGTGATGAAATTTGGACATTATGAGGGCATGATATGTGATTTTGGATCTCAAATGGACAACAAGACAATACAATGCAAGTAGATGATTTATGAGGAGTGAAGAGTAATTTATAGATTGGAGGGGCCCAAAATGGAGGGTCAAAATTGAATTGGAATGAAAGGCTAGGAATGAAAGAACGTGGGAGAGGATTGAGAGGACAAAGTGGGAGATCCAAGATATTTGCCATAAAGGCATTTATTGTCTCCATACTTCTCAAAGTACATGGGGAAAAGTTCCCCAAGTTCCTTAGGAAGGGAAGAAGGAATATAAAATTCCTTGGGAGAGGACAAGGGAATTAAAAATTCCAAAATAATAGATTGTTTGGGGAGAAGAAACGGGAAAAGGAATTTAAAATTCCTTGGTAAGAGGGGGCATGTGGAGATTCAAGGAATGTGACATTCCTTGAATGGACCAAAGTTGGTGCATTTAAGGTTTGGAGGGTGAGATGAGAAAGGGAATTTATGGCAAGAAGTTGAACCATACTTAATCAAGGTGATTAGGAATGTGTAAATGATTAGGGGGATTGAATAGGTGGGTTGATGAAAGATTAGAGTGCAAGTGGACAAGTTAGGAGGATGGGACATGAAGAGAGAGAATGAGTGGAGAAATATAAAACTGGAAGAAATGATAAGTTTGATTAGGGTAGATTAATTAGGCTAGATTATGAGATTAATAAGGATGATTTGTAGGAATTAGGGGATTAGCTAATTGATTGTATTAATTAACTAATTATGATTATGAAATAAATAATGGAGGTTGAAATGATTTTAGAAGAATAAGAAATATAATTAATTTTAATAAGGACTATAGTTAATTAAATATGATTTAATTAATTTCATGAAGAAGGAGACTAACATAATTAATCTAATTAAGTATGTGGGAAGGCCAGATTAATTAAATATTAATTTCGTTGGTGTAAATAATTATTCATCATGGATATTATTACACCTTACTTAAGTTTACTTAGGTAATGCATTTCATAGTAGTTTGGGTATGAGATACTTGGGTGTTTGTGCCACATTAGGATAGTGTGTGTAGGAGAATTTCCACCTTTTGTGGAATATTTTATTGTTTCTCCCTACCACACCTATTTCCTACCTACCCTTATTTCTTATTGAGCCATATGTCATGTTTGTGTGCTCACATATCCATATAACCTCGCCTATATAAGTAGCCTCATCTACATTGTTTGTACGGACAATGGAAAATTCATTGAGTATCTTGTAATGATCTAGTTGATCATATTTTGCATCTTGATAAAATACAGTTTATTCCTATCATCTATTTTGTCTCTATTATTTGTGCTTTCCATTGCCTCTAGATCTTGGCAAATTCTCACACAGTAATCATATTTTGCATCTTGATAGAATATAGTTTATTCTTGTCACATTTTATTCTCTCTTATTTGTGCTTTCCATTGCCTCTAGATCTTGGCCAATTCTCATATGGTATCAGAGCCATTAGAGTGCCATTGGTTTGCCAATTGAGAGAAATTTGGGGTTTTGCATTTTGGAGCTTTCTATTGCAGGTTATTATTGGAGCTTGTTGGGTCAGATCTGAGGTCACCACTGGATTGCGGAGGTTTGAGAAAGTAATAATTGCCTATTGTTTCGTCCAAATCCGACATCCGAGGCCAAATCTAGAGCCGTTTGAAGGTGGAGGGTGGTGACTTGTCCTGCCAGCGATCTACAATTTTGGAGCATTTTTGGCCAAATCTATCATTGCCATTATGCTCAGAAGGGCCAAAAACCCCAAGACCGACTGTCAATTCGTCGAAATCGGCCTCCGTTACCCCGAGTTGAAGAAATTTCCCCTCCTGGCCCGCTATATGGACTTGCAGGTTTAGGTCTGATTTTATTTTTTATTTTTTCCGTTTATTAATTTTTTCGAAAAATTAAGAAAATATAATTTTTTTTTTTAAGTAAAAGGGGGGGAGAATTTGTTTGTTTTTGGGTTTTATTTAAAAAAAAAAAAAACACTTTTTTTTTCAATAAAAGTGGGCAAGCCACTAAATTTTTTTATTATTCATAAGATATTTTTACATCAGGTTCAGAAAGGCATACCGACAAGAAAGAACCCGCAAGAAAACCTCCGGTTATAGCCTTAAAATAGAAAACTAAAAACTACCCTTACATAATTTGTTACATATCCCAAACCCCTACATCTGAATTTATACAAGGGTCCCATAGGACTATTACAAAAAACCAGCTTGGTGCCAAATAAAGGGCTTGATAACAACATTCCATCAAAAGATCATGCAGAACCACCAAGGAGAAAAAAAACAATAGCAATGTAGGAGCTTCTGCCAATTAAAAATTGAATATCTAGATACCAAAGAGATCCTCCACAAAAGATATGATATTGCCAAAAAACTCCAGCATAACAGTAGCTAAAAAACTCCATATCTGCATCAAAAAAATCATACCACCAAACTCCAAGATAAAAGCAGCCAGTTATGCAAAAACCAAGAACTAGTGCTCTCCTCCGAAGGATCATGGGTTGTATCTGGAGGAGAAATAACCCTCAATGAAAATGCCAAATGAGCAGGAGCGGTGAACAAGAAGCCCAAAGTAAGTAGTGAGTGCAAGGCCTCAAAAGCAACCCAAGCTTTGTCCACATACTGATAAGGGACCAAATACAACAGAAAATCCATAGAAGCCCATGTATCTTCCATGGTGTCACATATCAGCCCCATTCTTAATTCATACATTAATTGACCAAACCAACCATTAACCATGATCTCATGGTGAGGAAGAAACCCACCATAATAAAAAGACCCCACATCAAAACGATAATCAGCTAATGTAGAAGAAACCATATCCCAATTACATACTGTCAGAAAAATGAACGTGGAAACCAAGAGGCAAACCAAATCATTGTCAAGTAAAACATCATAACAGATTGTAACAAACCGAGACAAAAGCTCATCATAAGAAATATGAGGGCAAATTTCCAGCCAACGACACCCCAGAAGTTTGTGGAATTCAAAAGCCACCACAGGAGAAAACAAATTAAAGACCTTACCGAGCTTTTCACAATTAGCCACATTGTCATCCTCCGAGACCCCAGCTTCTAGCACCACTCTGTATATACCAGAGGCCAGGGAAGGCGACATTTGCAGAAACAAGAAACTCCAGAAAACCAGAAAACCATAACACAAAATGCAGCTTTTCCCATAATAAAATGAGATAAACACATGGAAGTATTAATAAAAAACCGCCATCAATTAACCATAATGACGAGAACAAATTTGCAAAAATATCCATTACAAACTTACATGATTTGAACATCTCACACGGGTTAACAACCTCGAAAATTGACAATCATAAATGAAAATCAGGAAGGAGAGGACGCCACCACCAAACAAATGATCATCGCATAATACCAAATCTGTCATGACCGAAAAAACTCACACAAGGCAAACTTCGATGCAGTACCATACCTCAATAAATAATAATATCTCAAGAACGTACCACACATTAAAAAGTTACACGCATGCCACATTCCTACGAAGGACTGAAAAAAAAATACATTCAAACACATATGCCGCCACCCTTGAATATATCATGTTCAGCCACGTCCTCACCCTATAAATGGCATTATATATGAGGAATACTTAAAATAGAAGTATGGTTTCTACATTAGATATAAGGCACATACAAAGTCATCCATAAAGTGAAAAAGAAGAAGAACATGACCAATCAAGGAGGGCGGATCACCAATCAACCAAAAAGAAGAGAACTTTGAACACCTTCCCAAACTATCGAAGAAATTTCAGATGAATCAACCAATCGAAAATGAGCCTTACTCTCAATGGCAAGATTTGCCAGGAAATCAGCCACTGTGTTAATTTCCCTATAGCAAGGACAGATTAGGAATGAATCAAAAGAATCTAATTTTTGTAAAATTTGATCCAGCAAATACTGTAACTTCCAACAATTAGATCGCTTCTTCATAACACTCTGAATAATAACCATTGAATCACCTTCAATTACTATGTTCTTGATCTTTAGAGAAATTGCCATATCCAACCCTAAAGACAAAGTTGGAAACTCAGAAAAATTGTTAGTGTTATATCCAAGATCATGACATTTAGCGAGAATGAGATGTGTGTTATGATCAAAGATAGCCATCCCCACCCCTGCCTTCCCAGGGTTTCCCCGGGAAGCTCCATCAAAATTAAGTTTAAAGTGGCCCCAAGGTGGAGGTTTCCATTTAGCTAGTGCCCGCTTCGCAAGAGAATTATAACTCTTGGAAATTGAGCCATGAGAGGGTAAAGTAGAGAGGGCTCCCCAAACTTTGGTAACCCTATTATCCCAATGCGAGAAAGAAGATTTACTTCCCAAGTTCTTATATATATAAGACAAAGCAACCTCCGAAATCGAGGCTTCTATTTTTTGCAGAACCTCCGATACCGAGGAACTAACCTTCTTAAAAATCCTGTTATTCCGTTCTAGCCAAATATTCCAGATGATAATAGATGGGGAGATAACCCAAATACATGCGTAAAAAGAAGAAGCAAACATAATAGGCCAAGAATGAAAGTGAGAGGCTAGGTCCTTGCCTATAACAAAAGATAATCCCAATTTACTAAGTAGCCAATTCCAACAATCATAAGCAAAATCACAATGGAGAAACAAATGTGAGGGAGACTCTAGGTTCTTATTACAAAGAACACAAGGAAAAGCCACAGTAATTCCTAATATATCCAACTACATGCCTGTTAGAACTCTATTCTGGACAGCCAACCAAGCAAAAAAACTAGCCTTGGGTAAACAAGTCAAATGCCAGAACAACTTATAAGGCCAATAAGAACCATAAGTTGTAGATAAAAGGGAAATATATCCTCCCTTAATAGAGTATTACCAGAAGCATTCCCAAACCAAATAAATTCATCTTCAGAATCCGAGAAAGAAATAAACCTTTCACTCAAAATCTTAACAAATTCTTCTTTCAAATGCAGATCCACATCAAGGAAATGAATCGACTTTCATTTGGCTAATTTCAGAGAACCATCCTGAACAATATCAAAATAATCTGCCACAAACACACCCCAAAGAGAGGTGAGGGGACCAATCAAGGGAGACCAATCCCTATTACTGATCAAAGAACAATTATCGTTCCATGATTTATCCTAGAATCTAGCTTTCCTTCCATTATGAACAACCCATGAGAGGCAGGGAATAATAACTGATCTACATTTACATAAGAAATTCCAAATGACCGAACCAGAAGGTAAATTTAAGAATTTGAAAATACTCTCTTTGGGACCATTATTAAGGTATTTGGCAAACATAATCTAAGCCCAAAAAGAGTTAGGCTTCTCATACAATCTCCAAACCAACTTAGCCCCTAATGCTAAATTTTGATTCTCCAAATTACAAACACCAGTACCCCCTGAAACCCGAGGAAGACAAATTTTATCCCAAGCAACCAAAGGCAGCCTCCTTTTGCCATCTTTATTATTATCCCAAAGAAAATATCGGAGGGTATCTTGCAAATTTACAATAACAGACTTGGGAGACTTTAAAACCAACATTAAATAAATAGGAACAAAACTCAGAACAGATTTAATAAGTGTTAGTTTTCTAGCTAAATTCAACCATTTATGATTCCAAGAATGAATTCTTTTTGAAATGGCCGAAGTTACCTTATCCCAAAATCCAAGCTTATCTTGCTTAACAAAAAAGGCGTTGGTGTAAATAAATATTCACTATGGATATTATTACACTTTACTTAAGTTAATTTAGGATAATGCATCTCTTCGTAGTTTGGATTTGAGACACTTAGGGAAGTGTGCACATCGGGATAGAGCTACTAGGAGAAATTCCACCTTTTGTGGTCTTATTTTGCTGTTACACTCCACATTCGGTGGGTCATCCACCTCTTGTGGAATATTATATTATTTATCCTACCTACCCCTAGTATTTCTTACCTACCCTTATTTCTCATTGAGCCACATGTCATGATTGTGTGTTCGTACATCCATATGGCCTTGCCTATATAAGCAGGCCTATATTCATTGTATGGTGAATCTAGTTGATCATTTTCATATTGATGAGAATACAGTTTGTTCTTGTCATACTTTTGTCTCTATTTTATACTTTTCATTGTGCCCTTGATCTTGGCAAAATCTCACATGGTATCAGAGCCATTGGGGCTTCATTGATTGGTATTTGGAGACATCGTTAAAGGATTCTATTTTTGAATTTGAGGGAATGCATTTTTTTGGAGGCATCTTAGAGCATTTTCAACCTCACCATTGCATCCAGGAAGCCGTTTCCATGAAAATCGAGTATGGAATTTTTGGATTTTCTGCCCAATTTGGACGGTACGGTACAAAATTTTTGGATTTTTTTTCAAAAAAAATAAAATAAAATTGAATTGTTTTTGGGATTTGTACTTTCTGCCCAGTCAGCAGTGCACAGTCAGCACCCAGTCAGCGTCTAGTCAGCATTTTCTTTGGAAATTTTTAGACCCCTCTCCGTTGAGCAGTTTGGATTTTTGGGTCAACTTTGGAGGCCCATAACTTGCTCAATTTTGCTCCTTTTTGGGTGCAATTTTTTTGATTTGGGCTAATTTTTTGTGCTCTTCGCAGTACCTATCCAATCCTCAATTCTGCAACTTCAAAGGCCTCGTTTGAGCTCATACAACCTCCTTTTCAGGTGCCACTTTTTTGAAAGTGCATGTTTTTTTGTGTAATTTCATAATCTATGATCACATTTCAGAAATTTTAAGTGGAAATTGTACTTTCAGATATTGGTCTTATTTCGCCTATTTGGTACTTGTAATTGCTTGGATCTTAGTTTAGATCTCTTGCACTATTAGTTTGAGTCTCTTTTGGCCTTATTGAGGCAGTTGTAAAATTGAAATCAGAAGTCCACTTTGCCATTTTTTGCAAGTGGCCCATTGTATACACGCTAAGTATAAAGTGCCAAATCATCACTTTTGGGGGGGTTCTTTGATTGAGTGAATTTGGGGGGTGTCTTGTGTGATTGTGCCTCTCTTTCCTTGTGCTCTTTAATTTTTGTTGCAATGAGTCCTCATAAATTTCCACCTTTAACTCCACATAATTATGCATCATGGAAAATTAAAGTATGGAGCAAATTAATGGAAAAATGTCTCACACATTACATAGATGGAACAATAGCAGCACCACCTCATCCTAAGGCTGGTTCTAATGCTTAGTTAGAATGGCTCACTAAGAATTGCATGGCTCTTGGAACTTTGCGCAAGTATGTATCAGATGACCTCATCTTTCATATTGAGAAGTGTACTACAATCAAAGATGCTTGGGATATGTTTCAAAAATTGTATGGTCAAGTTGATGAAATAAGAGGTTACAAGAATTACAATGAGCTCACCAACTTGGATCCCAAGAGTTTTGATACAATCCAAGATTATGTCACCAAAGAAAACAAGCTAAGAGCAAAGCTTAAGGATTGTGGAATTGACAAAAAGGATACTCAGTTGATATTCAACTTGTTGGACAAGCTTGCACCAGAATATGCAGCATTTGTGTCTAGCTTCCTGTTAGAACACAATGTTATTAGGGATCACATCCTTATAACATTTATATATAATGTTCTAATATAAGGTTATAAAACCTTATATATTATATGCTTTATAAGCATATCCCATTTGAAATAATTATAATCTAATAACTATTAGATTATTAATTATTTATGAGTGGGGGTTATTGAAAAGGTGTGACTAGTGAAGTCACCCTTCCTCCTATATTTAAGGAGGTTCTCTCTCATTTGAGAGGTGTGTGAATTTGGAGCCTTATGGTGAGTTGTATCACTATGCATATGAGGTATTATTGGCCATGTGGAAGTATTGGAGGAGTGTCCCCAGGTTCATGTCTATTTTATTATAGACTATATTTATAAGTGTTTTAATTAAATGATGCTTTATGGGGTTTTTTACCCGAAAGGGTTTTCCCCATGTATATCTTGTGTAATGTGTACATTTTGCATGTATGTTTCATATTTCATTTACTTTATAATCTTGTTTATAATGATTAGTATCCTTAGATCCTAATTTCTAACATGGTATCAGAGCAGGTTAGGCTGTACTAATCATTTTTACAGGTTATATTAAAAAAATAAGTTGAACTGGATGAAAAATCTCTTTATGAAAATTCCTAGAATCCATGTGGCAAATATGAGTAAGTGACATAATTGTTAATTTCTATTTTTTTTGAGGATTAGATGCATCATATATTGTATTAGTTCTGTGGCATGATTATAAGGAGATTTTTTCCAAAAAAAAAAAGGGGGTTAGCATGTTTAGGATTGCACTTCAAGAGGTAAATATTTTTTTCCAAGAAATTTTTTTATTTGAGACTATTAGACAAATGTTTTATTTAAATTATTACTTTCCTCCATCAATTTTGGAAATGTTGAATTATTTTTTGAATTACATGTATCATCATATTAATTTAACATATACTTTTAAAGAGTTGTGAAAGGTGCATATTCATTTGAAATATTAGAATGCACTTTTTTTTTCACCTTATTAGGTACTTAAATGATATTAGTTAATTATGATTATTTTTTAACAAGACTAGAGGATCTCAAGTGCATATATACAATTCAATAATGTATCTAACTATATCTCCATGATAAAAATTCTAATAACCTTAAAAAAATCCATCCCATAATTTCTTCTCTTATTAAAATATATTTACATGATTGATTTTTGACATTAAATCAATTAAGAAAATTCTCATAGAATGAATTACACCATCTAGAAATAAATACATAAATACAACTATTATTGAATTTACCATATATCAAATAGTTTTTTTTTAAATGTATCAATCAATCTTATTGATTTTATACTTTTTTTTAAAGAAATGTGTTCTCCTTAATAGATCAAAACTCTATACAAAATCTAAATGATGTGTCTTTTGTGAAAGGGTAACTATTCTTTAATATTGATAGTGCATTGTTATGGGCCAACCACAATGATCAATTAATATTGAACTAGTTATCATAAAAATCATTGATGCAGAGCATCTATCACAAACCATAAAACCTTCATTCAAGGGTAGACTTTAACTTGAATCAAGAGGCATATAAAAAGATAAAACATTCTTCTCAACTCCAAACCAATTTCAAAGGTTATATTACATCCATAAAAACCTTCATTAAAGATTTCAGATCATAATATTCACCATAACATGAGAGAACAAATTCTTTATTGCCATGGAATACCCTAGTTTAGGGTTTCATCATTTAAAAACTATTTTCACCAAAATAACCACACAAAATTCAATTCTTAACCAAATTAAGTAAGACAAAAATAAATGGAAATAAGATTAAAAGAAATTTCCAAAACATATAGCCTTTCTTCATTACTATTCCTCATGTGACCACACCAAATGTTGCAACCGGACTGTTGTTGCCTTCACCAATCTGCCTTTCACCATGAACTGTAACAAATAGTCATCAATAACGTTTACAATATTGATCTTAAATACAATCGCTTCAGTAATAATTTATAATACTAAGTTACACAATTCCTCTCAAAATTTGAGCTAGATCCAACGGTTAAATCAAAAGTTATGATCATTTTCCCAAAACCGGGTAACCCTTGGTAGGGTTTTGACAATTATTGTAAAGATAAACATATCTTGCCAAATACTCCACAAAAATGCATAAGAAATGATTCATCTGAAATATATTTCATTAATCTATTATTAAATAACTTCTACATATAAAAATTACACCAAATGGGATAGCCATAGATTCCTTAAAAACTCATGACAGATTGAGGGTTTGATGGATAATCTTTGTCAAATCCCCTCCAAACTGATCTTCCCTCTTGATTTCGACCAAACATGCTTTTATAAACCATTTAAAACTCCTTTATAACTACTCTAACCACCTCATGACCAATGGATTTCATTTTTACACTTTTGTTGCACTTTTTGGTAATGTTGCAACTTTATAATTTTTACAATTTTTGTATTTTTGTATTTTTGACATAAATGACTCTAACCCTTACATGGACACTTTTAACACTTCAAGATGGACCAAATATGATATCTTTGGAAAAAATGACTCACTTGGAAGCAAAGAGATGTAACTCTTAATGTGCCATGTGAAAGCACGATCTTTTTATCTATAAGTTAGACACGTCATAGAGAGTCATATGTACTTTATGAATAAACATGTAAAAGCTTTTTATGGAAATGCTTCATTAGTGCAAACATTAAATCTACATTTTATTTTATTTTTCAAAATGCACAAGGGAAGTGAACTGTTTGAAAGAATTCAAGTCAAATAGATTAAGACTGCAATGATAGCTGGATATGCACAAAATAAATAATTTGATTTCATGGAAGATTAGGTATATATATGAAGAATAGTCTTAATGGGGTTTGTTTCACAATGTTATAAGAGATGGTGTAGACTTGTCCTTTCCTAGATCATCCATTATAAGTGTTGATATTTCATAATTCCCTTATAACTCTTCCTTATAATATCTTTGATAGTCATTTAGTATGAGTGGATGTAGTAATGTCTCTTTTGTCATTTTATGCTATCTTTTATAAATAACTTGATAGTGAGACATGAACAAATAAACAAGCACTTCATAACTAATGGTGTTGATCCTTCCATATGAATTTTCATATTTTCATGTGACACTCCCAAAGTACCTGTTATTATTTATATTAGTCCTTTAAGTGCATCACAAAAAGTCACATGTGAACTAGTAGGAATAAAGGAAGGAACATCATGATTTATCTCAAATTTAATTTTTATAGGTATTTGATGGAGGATATGACTTATGTTAACATTAAGAATATTCTTGATTATAGTATGTTTGATAAGCAAATTCCTTGATATCAAACTATCACAATGATAAACAGGAAATCATCTATCTATCTATAAATGTAGGGTAAACTATTTTTTTATGAAATGTACAAGCTAGTAAATATGCATAAGTAAATTAAAAAATTTCTCATTAGCATCCTTTTTTGGAGATCCAAGTGATTTGTTATTCTATTCTATATTTGATCCATTTTTTTTCAATCATACTATTTATAATGGGTGACTATCGCCCTTATAAACTGTCTGGGGAGCAAACCTAGAAAGGATAGCTCACCCATTGCCTAATTTTTTTATGGATCATTACTATATGTAGTAGCATGTCTATTTTTGTATTTTAAACAAGACAAAAAATTATTATTCCTATTCCCATGAAAATATATGTTGATCTCCTTTCTACCAATCATTGGACTGTATTTTATATTTATAAGGAATATTATATGATCTTTGGCAAATGACAAAAAAAATAAAATATTATGTTCTCTCTTTGCACCAAAAATGAAGTTGATTACTAAGTTACTAACTATATTGTTTCTTCTATGGCGAGGTTATGCCTTCAAAATATATGGTGCAAGTGCTATTACATGGATGGTACAATACTTTAATAAGAAGACTATCTTCTATGTGTCTTTGAATCAAATGGACAAAATATGAATGTAGCTCTTGAAGAATCAATATGGCCTTGAAGATTTATTGAAGAATTCCATTTGGATACATATGAAAGTACCATATTACTTGAAGTTACTTTACTCTTTCTAGAGAATATCATTTCTAAAGATCAAAATGAACATTGAAGATCATGGGCACCTCACTCAAGTGAAAGCATTCTATAATAAAGGCACCTTGAAGATCATGAGCACCTCACTCAAGTGAAATCGTTCTATAATAAAGACACTTTGAAGATCATGGGCACATACTATATATTATAATTTTAGCCATCACTTTTAAATCCTCTATGCAGTGATTGGCTTTGAGGTGATGCCATTAAGGGGGAGTGTACATGACACCACCTAGTGGCTAAATCCTAGATTTAAGACCTAATAGGCATAAGACCTTTAGGCATTATATGCTCCAAATTCAAATAATGCTTGGCCTTAGGTGATGCCATTGAGGGGGAGTGTGCATGTCAATGACACCACCTAGTGGCTAAATCCTTTTATTTTTAAGTCCTACGGGCATATTGTAAATTCTTCTCCTTGTAAATCTTCCACTTGTAAAAGCATTGTATTAAGACCTACGGGCACTATGTAATGAACCTGGGGAGAGGCTAATTTGAGGAGACCGCGACTCCAATATAATTTTTAAGACCTCACAACATCGTTTTTAAAACACTGGGATTATAAATTATGACAAGATGACTTTCATGTAGTCCGGAATGCATGATCTTCATGTTGGCATATATTTGTGTCCCTGTTTATCACTGTCAAAGAAGACCTACGTTACTGGGGTGCTTCATTTTTTCTTCTATGGAAATTGACATGTGATCCCCTATTAACATTAAGGGGGAGTGTTATAACATAATGTTATTAGGGATCACATCCTTATAACATTTATATATAATGTTATAATATAAGGTTATAAAACCTTATATATTATATGCACTATAAGCATATCCCATTTGAAATAATTATAATCTAATAACTATTAGATTATTAATTATTTATGAGTGGGGGTTATTGAAAAGGTGTGACTAGTGAAGTCACCCTTCCTCCTATATTTAAGGAGGTTCTCTCTCATTTGAGAGGTGTGTGAATTTGGAGCCTTATGGTGAGTTGTATCACTATGCATATGAGGTATTATTGGCCATGTGGAAGTATTGGAGGAGTGTCCCCAGGTTCATGTCTATTTTATTATAGACTATATTTGTAAGTGTTTTAATTAAATGATGCTTTATGGGGTTTTTTACCTGAAAGGGTTTTCCCCATGTATATCTTGTGTAATGTGTACATTTTGCATGTATGTTTCATATTTCATTTACTTTATAATCTTGTTTATAATGATTAGTATCCTTAGATCCTAATTTCTAACACTTCCAAACTCATCGTTTGACAGTGGGGAGTTCCTATGCTATGCCTTCATTTGATGCTTTCACAGAAATGTTGATATTGGAACAATCTAAGTTGTTGAACATGGGGCTTCTCAAGTCTTCAAAGTCCCAGGCTTTGGTGGCTAATCAAGGGAATCAAGGAGGTCAAGGCAAAGATTCCAACAAGAAGAAGAAGCACTCTACGTCAAAGCCACAATAGGAAAATGGACAATCATCCTCTCCATCACAAGGCGATTTTTCATCCTCTTCCAAGAAGGTGACACCACCTAAGAAGGATAAACCAATTTGTGCATATTGCAAGAAGTATGGTCATGATGATCATCGATGCCACACAAAGCAAGTTGATGAGTTAACTAATCTTCTTAAGAAAAACAACATCAACTTGCCATCTGCCTACACAAAGAAAGATTCATCTCCTTTCTCTTGCCCACAGTCTAAGGGAAAAGGGCAAGCATTTGTGGCTACGACAGGTTCTTCATAGCAGTGGATACTTGACTCAGGTGCCTCATATCACATAGGTTCTACAAAGGAGCAGTTTTCATTCAAGCCATCTAAGGTACCTCACATTTACATAGGCGATGATACACAAGTAGAGGTTGAAGGGAAAGGTTATTTGACATGGATGATGGAACATTTGAGAATGTTCTTTATGTTCCTAACTTGTCTACTAACCTTCTCTCTATCTACCAGATCACTCACTATGGGAATGGGAAAAAGGTTGAGTTTACACCAGATTCAGTTGTGGTAAAGGAACTTGATAATGATGCCTTGGTAGCAGTAGGACAAGTCAATGAAAACTCAAGTCTTTATTCATTCTCCCACTTTGTGCCAAGTTCTCCTTCTAGGGCCTTTCTTACTCATTCAAATTCTGAAAGTAAGCTATGGCATGAGTGGTTTGGTCACCTCAACTACCGCTATCTTCAGCAACTCAACACTAAAGACATGGTCACAGGTCTACCTCAAATCAGTTTTTCAGAGGGTGTATGCTCAGGTTGTTCCATGGGCAAGCATCCCGAGGAGAAGTTTGATAAGGGGAAAGCTTGGAGAGCTTTGGAAGTTCTTCAACTTGTTCACAGCGATGTAGCAGGTCCATTTCCAACACCTTCATTTAGCAAGGCCCACTATGTCCTCACCTTCATTTATGACTACTCCCGCTTCACTTGGGTCTACTTTCTCATTCAAAAGAGTGAAGTATTTGATATATTTCAGGACTTCAAGATTCATGTGGAGAAACAATTCGGGAAAGTGGTCAAGATTCTTCGTACAGATAATGGAAGAGAATATGTGAACAAGAGACTTGAGGATTTTTGTCCATTTGAGGGGATCGATCTTTAGCATTCTGTTGCATACACTCCACAACATAACGGAGTTGCAAAACGCAAGAATATAACTCTCAAAGAAATGACTAGTTGTATGATACATGCACGTTCTCTTGATCCCACCTTTTGGGCAGAGGCTATCAGTTGTGCCACACACATCTAGAATCGGGTTCCTCACAAAGCTTTGCAAGGTATTACTCCTTTTGAGGCTTGGGCTAGTAGGAAACTGATTGTCTGACATTTCAGAGTCTTTGGGTGTCCAACATGGGCTCGCATACCTCTGCAGAAACACAAGGCATTGGAACCTCAGAGTCAGCCTTGCATATTTGTTGGATATCCTGAGGGTGTTAAGGCATATAGATTGATGGTTCTTGAGACACATGAGGTGTTTATTGAGAGGAGTGTTCACTTTGAGGAAAGCTCTCCTAGCTTAGCCTTTGTACCTCCTCCACCTTCCTCCATTGTGGATAGTGATGCTAGTGATTCAGATGATGAGACTTCTTCAACTCCGACTCGCAGGGTTACACCTCCGCAGGGTCCACTTGCAGTTGAGGATCCTCATTCTCCACCTCCACCTAGACCTCGTTGGGCTCGACAAACACTTGAGTCTACGGGTTCTCTTGTTGGGGATCCTTCAGATACACGAAGGACTTGATCACAACATCAGGATCTTCCACATGCATTCATTGCTACCGCTTCTGATCCATAGACATTTTAGGAAGCATCAGGGGTTCTTGAGTGGGACCAAGCTATGGAGGAAGAGTATAGTTCCTTGATGAGGAACAAAACATGGGACTTAGTCCATCTCCCTAAGGGGAGAAAGATGGTTTGATGTAGGTGGCTCTATCGAACCAAGTTTGTAGTGGATGGTAGTGTGGATAAGTATAAGGCTCCACTTGTTGCGAAAGGTTTCTCTCAAGTTCCAGGTGTTGACTATACTAAGACCTTTGCGCCCGTAGCTAAGATGAACTCCATTCGCTTGACACTTGCTATTGCTGCAGCTCATGGTTGGGCTATACATCATATGAATGTGAAGAGTGATTTTCTTCATGGTGATCTTGATGAGGATATTTATATGGAGAAGCCACAGGATTTCATCCAGGATACTTCCTTGGTTTGCAGACTAAGGAAATCTCTCTATGGCCTTAAGCAGGCCCCCAGGGCTTGGTCCACCAAGATGGATTCCTTTTTTCTCTCAGCAGGGTTCACCAAGTGTCATTCTGATCCGAATGTCTACATTTTATGATAGGATGAATCTCACTTGATACTTGTGCTCTATGTTGATGATTTGATCATTACAGGGAGCACCACATCCATCATTAGCAGGGTCAAATCTGCTTTGCAAGACAGATTTGCTATGACTGACTTGGGTCTTTTGCACTACTTTCTCGGGATAGAGATTTCACAGTCACCTTCCAGGATTACACTATCGCAGCCCAAGTATGCTCTTGATCTACTTGCATGCTTTCATATGGTTGATTGTAAGCCTGCCCCAACTCCCTTTCTTTCAGGAGTCAAGCTTGAGGCTCAGTGTTCTTCTCCACCAGTTGATGCCACATTGTATCATCAGCTTGTGGGTAGTCTCATCTACTTGACTCATACACGCCTTGATATTTCATTTGCGGTTGGCATGGTTTCCCCCTTCATGCGGGAACCACATGAGCTTCATTCAAAAGCCACCAAATGCATCCTGGGTAAACATCACTATGGGATTCACTATGCAGCAGGCACAGGACTTCGCTTGGTTGGTTACACAGACTCCGATTGGGATGGTGATGTTGATGATCGTAAGTCTACTTCAGGTTACATTTTTCACCTTAGTTCAGGCCTCATTTGTTGGCAGAGCAAGAAGTAGCATGCTATTGCTCTCTCTTTGACTGAGGCTGAGTATTGAGGAGTTGTTAATGCAGTGACTGAGACCATTTGGCTTCAGCAGATTCTCACAGAGTTTAGGCTCACCACTCCAGGACCGACAGTTCTACATTGCGACAATCAGAGTGCAATTGCAATCTTGAAGAACCCGGTCCAACACCAGCGGACCAAACACATCGAGATTCATATGCACTATATCCGAGAGCTTATTCAGGAGCAGGTCATTGATTTGTTGTATTGTCCTACAACGGAGTAGGTTGCAGACATATTCACCAAACCATTCACTGAGAGTAAGTTCCAGCAATTGCGAGCTCTCTTGGGGGTGTGGGATGTGTCATTAGGGGGGTCAGCTGACTTCTCCTTCCTCTCTTATGGGGGGGACTTTTTCCTCTTTGAGGTTTTGTCCTTCTTCTTTGAGAGTTATTTTGTACATTCATCTCTCTTTTGGGGGGGAGTTTTTTCCCACCGGGTTTTCTCCCTTTCTTCATTTATGAGAGATTGCATTGCATAATTTTGCTTGCATTTGCATATTGTACATGGGTACCTATCACGACCTTGTAGCCGGGACCCATCTTGCATTGTTGACTTGAGTCTTCATTCCCCTAAGTTGCATTTAAGGGAGGGTGTTGTTGTAAATAAATATTCACTATGGATATTATTACACTTTACTTAAGTTAACTTAGGATAATGCATCTCTTCATAGTTTGGATTTGAGACACTTAGGGAAGTGTGCACATAGGGATAGAGCTTGTAGGAGAAATTCCACCTTTTGTGGTCTTATTTTGCTGTTACACTCCACATTCGACGGGTCATCCACCTCTTGTGGAATATTATATTATTTCTCCTACCTACCCCTAGTTTTTCTTACCTACCCTTGTTTCTCATTGAGCCACATGTCATGATTATGTGCTCGTACATCCATATGGCCTTGCCTATATAAGCAGGCCTATATTCATTGTATGGTGAATCCAATTGATCATTTTCATATTGATGAGAATACAATTTGTTCTTGTCATACTTTTGTCTCTATTTTATACTTTTCATTGTGCCCTTGATCTTGGCAAAATCTCACAAAAGGGAATCCCAAGATAGGAGCAGGGCAAGTTACCAATCTGCAAACCCTAGAAGGATTGCAACGTCTACTGCACCAACAATGAAGTATTAAGAAAAAAGATTTTAGACTTATTAATATTGACTTTCTGACCCGAAAATGAGGCATATTTCTGAATAACACCTGAAATAATCTTAGCCTCTGACAAAGAAGAATGCCTAAACAACAGGGTATCATCAACAAAGAGGCAATGAGAGATAGCTTGAGGAAAATTCTGAATCCTAATACCTTGCCAAAAACCCTGTGATCTAGCAGCTCTGATTGCCCAACTAAAGGATTCAGCCAGAAGAATAAACAAAAAAGGAGAAAGGGGATCTCCTTGTCTCAAACCTCTGGAAGAGGAGAAGAAACCACAGGGAGAACCATTGAGGATTACTGAAAATCTAGTAGAAGATATACAAGAGCGAATCCATTTTACCCAAGCATACAAAAAACCCATACTCAACAACACTTTACACAAAGCATGCCATTCTACTCTATCACATGCCTTCATCATATCAAGCTTAAGTATCATAGCCGAAGACTTTTGGGAGGAGATAGAATGCAACACCTCATGCGCTACAATAGCTCCTTCCGCAATTTCCCTCCTTGGAACAAAAGCTCCTTGCTCCAAGGAAATAAGCTTGGGTAAAATCTTTGCTAACCTTAAAGAGATAGCCTTGGTGAATATCTTATATAGGGTATTACACAAGGAAATAGGCCGGAAATCCACAAAAGACTTAACATCCTCCTTCTTAGGAATGATAGAAATCAAAGTAGTATTTAGTTATTTCAAAATAGACCTATTCTGCCTAGCCTCTTCAAGAGCCAAAAGAACATCATTACCCACAAAATCCCAACATTTTTGAAAAAACAATGGTGTATAACCATTAGGACCAGGAGCCTTATGCGGATTGATGTCAAAAACTGCTTGTTTGACTTCTTCAAGAGAAAAAGGTGCCATTAACATCTTATTATCTTCCATGGATACCAAAGAAGGGACATGAGAATCAAAATTGCTAAAATTAGTTACTTCTGAAGACATAAGGGTTTTAAAGAACCTTACTGCCTCCTGAGCAATATCATCTTGCTCAGTCAACAAATTTCCTTGCTGATCCTGAATACAAGTGATTCTATTCCTACTCCTCCTCAACTTTGAATTCCTATCCCCATCTACAAGCCATAACTCTCTAGACTTTTGTCTCCAATAAATTTCTTCCCCAGCCAAAATATCGCCAAGCTGAGATTTAAGAGACTTTAATTCATCAAAAACTGAAGGAACCATACCATGTTGAATCACATGGTTATTCAAAGTTACTATCAAGTCCTAAATTCTTAGTTTCTCCTCAAAAATGTTTTTAAAATGTACCAAGTTCCAATCTTGAATTTTCAATTTTAAAAAACCGAGCTTTTGAACAATTTGAAACATTCTAGAATCCAAGACAAAAGGAGTAGAATCCCACCATTTTTTAAGCAACCGAAGAAAAGAGGGATCTCTGAACCACATAGGCTCAAACTTAAAATGAGGTTTATGAAGAGGTCTGTCTTCTAGAATGGAGAAGGAGATTGGAAAGTGATCTGAGCCCATATTAGGAACAATAGAAGAAGAGAAATGAACATCCAATTCAATCCAATTCTCAGATAATAAGAACCTATCTAACCTCTCAGCTATTTGAGAAAAACCCCTCCTCATGTTAGTCCATGTAAAAACTCCATTCTGAAACTTACAATAAAAAAGACCCACATCTGCTATGAAGGATCTAAAATCCTCTATAATCCTACTATTAGGAAGGATACCCCCACTCTTTTCCTCTAAATCAATAATAGCATTGAAATCTCCCCCAAACACCACAAAGGAACCTTGCCTCAAAGGAGAAGAGATTCTTCCAAGCTCCCTCCATAATTTACTTTTACCTTGAATGCCTGAAGGAGCATAAACATTGAAAAGCCAAAATTTAACACTAGAGATCTTACTCTTGACAAAGGCCAACATCCAATTAGAATCAAAAGCCACAAGATTTAGCTCGATATTATAACTGTTCCACAAAAGAGCCAAACCCCCTGAGGCCTCTGAAGAAGAAATCAAAACATGATTCTACCTTTTCTAAGAAGAAAAAACCCTATCTGCAAACTCTAAAGACAACTTAGTTTCTTGAAGCAAAAAGACATCACACTTAATTAAGTCAAGCTGAGACTTAATTAAGCATCGCTTGTTAGGGGCATTTAAGCCCCTAACATTCCAAGAAGTGATCCTCATTGTCCTTGAGGGGAGGCAGAAGCTCCCCTCCTCCCAAATGATGGAGAAATTTTACTATCTCCAAAAGAAGACTGCAAATTCCTCTTTACAACTACCGACCAAGTGACTGGAGGACTAGAGACTGAATTCTTAGTCCTTTTAGCCAATGATTCAGAAAAAAAACCTAGCTTTTTAGGTCTACCCATAGAAGAAGAAAGCTTCCCTAACCTATCAATAGGAGATGGTGATAGAGTCTTTTGAATACCCACATCAATCTCCAATTGGGTTTTACGATTCTTCAGAGGTCTCCCCCTACGAGGAAAAACCACTGGGGGTGTCAAAGTTATACTTAATTGGATAATTGGCATATTGTTACCTGATTTAGGCAGCACCATTTCTCCTGCAACTTCCTCAACATCCTTAGAATCAAACACCTCAAAAGGATTCACAAATGCAGATAAAGGAAGGGTCTGATTAATTTTATCCAAATCACATTCAATTGAAGTAACTACTCGCTCAATTACATGCTCATCAAGGTGAAGGTCTTGGGAATTCAAAAGCTCATTAACCTGAAGGACTGAATTAGCATCCGGAATAACAGCCGAATCATCTGAAGGCACATCTCTTCCCCCCATACCCTTGTCTTTTACTAAGACCCGAATCTGATGAATCAAGACTTCCTCACTTGGAAGGTTCATAAATTTTTTTGAGGAAGGTGCCTTATACTCATTTGCCAACTTCAAACCTAAACCCATATTATCATTATTCATATTAGGGATGTTATTATCCTGAAGTTCAACATAACTAACAATATTACACTCAATAGGGGACACCACATCATTCCTAGAAGAGTCCAACATATTAGCATCAAGCTTGGGGTGAGCAGGAGACAAAATTTTAGAATTCAATAAATGCTCACTAGTTTTAGGCCCAACACCTTTGTTCATAGCAGAATGATCTACCACTGTATCTGAAATGATGAACATGCCTGTCTTAAAATCCATGAACAAAGGAGCATCGACAATTAAAGATCCCAAAGGGAGCTCATTAGGCAACTTATCAATCGGTTGCTGCCAAATCCCCTCATTGGATTTAAGATTGCAAGTCCTAGGGCAGACAAAATCAGGATTGACCAAAACACAAATTTTTACCAGAACCACCCCATCCACCATATCTGATTTAGAAGTAAAAAACTAACCAAACTTATCACCAATCATTTGTAATACCCCAAGATCCATGAATTCAAAAGGATAATTGGGCAAACCAAACCAAACTGGGCAGACCTTAGGTTTCGACCAATTAGGCACATAAAACGGTTTCCAAGCCGAAATCGAAATCATATTATTCCCAAACCAGTGATGTTCAATTTTAAGAACTTGGTCTCTAGCCAAAGGAGAATCGAAAATAATGATAAACGAATTTGCAGATAATAGCTGAAAATAACACATACCCAACCAACGTTTTTTCAATTTATGAAGCAATTTAGATAAACATGTCTGTTGACCCCAAAAAACCCCAGAGATAGCAATTGAATGTAAGCTACTAGCTTTCTTAGCAATGTATGACCCAACAAGATCCAAAAAAGGAATGGGAGCCCAAACCTGAGGAGAGGAACCATCAGCCGGATTAGAACTAGAGCTATTTTCACATACCTTATCCCCTTGCGGATTAGAAGGAACCACCAGGAGATCCTTATCGCCCTTTTTCGGAAGCATATCTTCTACATTTTTCGAGGATTTAACCATCTCGGCAAAGGAAGGTTGCCCTCCCATCACCGCAGTCCTCAACCCTGGACAACCTAGAAAATGGGACAAAATGCCTGCGGTTTAAATCCTTCCCATCATTACGGTGAAAATACCCACGAAACCCTTGCCGAGAGTGACTGCGAAAATCAGGAGAACCACCATGACTATCCCAAGCTCCTGACTGACGAAAACCAAAACCCTCTAGTTTCTTCCAGAAGCCCCGAAAATACCTAGAAGATGGTCTGGAAAAATTAGCATTAACTCTCTGACCAGTTGAAACTGCCATGTCTACCCAGCTGCCCTTCTTGAAAACCCACTGCGAGACATGTCTACCCAACTGCCCTTTTTTATTAGTTTTTTAATTAAAAAAATAAACTTTTTTAAATAATTTTTTTTTTCTTTAATAAATTTTTATTAAAGTTTTTTTATTTAAAATAAAAAAAAAAATTGCTTTTTTTTTTCTTTATTATTTAATAAAGTTTTTTTTATGGGTACCTATAATAATTGTTTTTCTTAGATTTTTTATATTTTAAAAACAAAAATATCATGGAATAAGTCAAATTGGGAACACAATTTTTTGCATGGCTCTCGTGAGACTTAGATTTTACCAGTATTTCTGCCATTTACGAGTATCCAGATGATGCTCAAAGCAGGCTGTCTCCATGCCTGATCTTTATCATGTTGCAGCAAGTGATTCATCGTCATCGACATTGGCTCTCTTTCTTCCTTATGGGGAGGTATTTTGGTCAACATCATTGGACCATCTTTGCAAGAGATTCGACATTGAGGGGGGGGCTTCATGGTCTCTTCTTTTCATCATTGAGAACATTGTGTGATTTCATCATCTCTCTTTTTGGGGGGAGTTTTTTCCCATTGGGTTTTTCTCTCTTTCTCCGTTTATGGGAGATTGTATTTGCATTTGTACATGGGTACCTAACATGGCCTCGTAGCCGGGACCCATCTTGCATTGCTTAGTTGCATTGTAGAATTTAGTGCATTCCCCTAAGTTGCACTTAAGGGGGGGTGTTGGTGTAAATAATTATTCATCATGGATATTATTACACCTTACTTAAGTTTACTTAGGTAATGCATTTCATAGTAGTTTGGTTATGAGACACTTGGGTGTTTGTGCCACATTGGGATAGTGTGTGTAGGAGAATTTCCACCTTGTGTAGAATATTTTATTATTTCTCCTATCTACCACACCTATTTCCTACATACCCTTGTTTCTTATTGAGCCACATGTCATGTTTGTGTGCTCACATATCCATATAGCCTTGCCTATATAAGCAGACTCATCTACATTGTTTGTACAGACAACGGAAAATTCATTGAACATCTTGTAATGATCCACTTGATCATATTTTGCATCTTGATAGAATATAGTTTATTCCTATCATCTATTTTGTCTCTCTTATTTGTGCTTTCCATTGCCTCTAGATCTTGGTAAATTCTCACAAATTTAGTTAATTTTAGCCGTCTACACTACCCACTCACCTAACTTGCATTGATCCTAGTCACACTAAATACATTTTTGACAAAGACAAACCAACTCTCGTGTCTGAATGGTCCATGTACTTGCATTAGAGCTTCAAAATGAATGCATCTATGAGGATTCTCTTATTGTATAACAATCTAATTTGTCTCCTATTGTTCCCTCATCAACTAACCAAAAGAACCATCTCAATTTTGAATTAAGTGTCCCTCATTATTACAATGTTGAACTACACCAATCAACAATAAAATATGCATCAATGTATGTAGCACCTAACATCCTTAATTTATCCTTAACCTGAGCTCTCTTCACACATGCACCTACTCCATCATGCTCGCATCTCCGACCATGACTAGCTTAAAAAAAACTCCAAATATGAGTTACACCCCTCTCTACATGCATTCTACTAAATAACTAAAACATACAAGCATTCTTGAATTCACCCATGTAGTTATTTGACCAAATTAGATGATGACCCAATGCAATACCTTCAAACAATATTTCACCATCACATATATCTATTTTTCACAAAAAAAATTCTTTCCAAATTCATGTTTATGACTCATGAAAACATGAAACAAACTTTGACAAGCCACCATATTGTAAATAGTTCTCAATTAAACAATAATTTCTATAAGAACAAACATCGCAACATCTACATAGACGTCAATGTGTATTCTCGAGGAAAACAGTTAGATAATAAAATTTGAAATATGCAATGATCTGAAGAAAAATAGAAAATATTGATTTGTAGAAATAAAAATTGAATTAGAAAACTATATATGATTTTTTTGTTTTTTGTTTTTAGACAATATTTCCACTAAAAATAAAATCCTACACAAAAAGTTAGTTCAAACGCAAACGTCGATTCAACTAAGTAGAGATGGTGAAACCATGACGTAGATGTTAATCTACAAATGCAGGCGGTGATCCACAATCCCTGCCAAAAACATAGTCAGTCGAGAATGTAGCAGAGCGGAGATGTTGATTTGAGAGTGTAGACGTCGATGGGAAAGGGAAGATAAGTGGAGAAGTAGATTCGTGACCTACAAGAAACCTTCACAAAAACTTGCAAAAACATTAAATTTAAGGGACTTGGGGTTCCATCGGGCATGCCAAAATAAAGAGGAAAAAAACCAAGTTAAAAATTAGTTGCATAGATTAAACATAAAACACAATAAAGAATTCATTCTTCTTCCTCCGATTGAGCTAGAAGTGGAAGTGTGCCCAATGATCCACTTGATTTTCTCCTATGATGATGGATTGTGGATTTCTCTCCACTACACAACAAAGATTAGTGATTGGACATTAGATGAGTACGTGTGATGAAATTTGGACATTATGAGGGTATGATATGTGATTTTGGATCTCAAATAGAAAATAAGATAATACAATGAAAGTGGATGAATTGTGAGGAGCGGAGAGTCTAATTTATAGAATGGAGGGGCCCAAAATGGAGGGTCAAAATTGAAGTGGAATGGAGGGCTAGGATTAAAGAATGTGGGAGAGGATTGAGAGGACAAAGTGGGAGATTGACCTGGTTTTAGAAGAATAAGAAATATAATTAATTTTGATAAAATAATTATAAGAACTATAGCTAATTATATATGATTTAATTAATTTCATGATGAAGGGGATTGACATAATTAATTCAATTAACTATGTGGAAAGGATAGATTAATTAAATATTAATTTAGTTAATTTTAGGCGTCTACACTACCCACTCACTTGACTTGTATTGATCCCAATCACACTAAATACAATTTTGACAAACACACAAACTCTCATGTCTATATGGTCCATGTTCTTGCATCATAGCTTCAAAATGAATGCATCTTTGAGGATTCTCTTATTGTAAAACAATCTAATTTGTCTCCTATTGTTCCCTCATCAACTAACCAAAAGAGCCATCTGAGTTCAGAATTAAGTGTCCCTCATTATTACAATGTTGAACTACACGAATCAGCAATAAAAAATGCATCACTGAATGTAGAACCTAAAATTAATTTATCCTTAATCTGAGCTCTCTTCACACATGCACCTGCTCCATCACGCTCCCATCTCCCATGGCCAGATTAAAAAAAACTCAAAATATGAGGTACACCCCTCTTTGTATGCATTCTACTAAATAAATAAAACATACACACATTCTTGAATTGATCCGTGTAGTTATTTGACCAAATTAGTGTTAGACAAATTTGATACCGGGAGCAAACTAAGGGGGAGGGGGGTGAATCAGTTTACCATCAGAAATCAGAACCAATGCATATCAAAACCATTATACCAGAGCACAAAGAAACCAACACAATGAATGATAGAACATGAAAGCACAATACACCCAACATCAATATTTTGACGTGGAAAACCCAATAAAGGGAAAAACCACGGTGGGAAACCCTACCCACAATCAGATAATACTTCTATAGTAGTATGTGAAATTATAATGGGGATTTCACTTGCAATCAGGCCAACTGCCTAGAGATCACTGCTCATCACAAAAAGAAGTCTCACTGACTTACAAAACATCAGACTACAATCTGAAAAGAACGAACTGTGAAAGTAGCATCTCCTAATGCTTGATACAGTTCTGGTTAAGCACATATGTCTATCCTACAATACAAAAACCTTCACTAAATGATATATCACTTGTTCGCACATAAACCTTCCTCTGATAATGCAGACATAACCATCGATCCCATCAATCTATAAATTACATGAATAAGTCACCTATTAATACAGATCATCAACCTTATTGACAAGGTCGGTTAAACCCTAAGCCCATGAACCCATAATAATAAAAATTACATTACACGGTATCACCAAACCAATATTATGATTTAAATTATATAACATGGATCTAAATCAAGTAACCAAACAATTCCATCCACCGGAAATTCCACTAAGACCAAAATCCAACACGCTTCACCAATCGGTAGAGACCCTTAGTGAAGTAACACAAAAAGTCTAACCAGATCCAAAAAGGACCACCATAATAGCATGCCAACCAATGCAAAGTCACCAAACACTCGGGATATGATCAAGAAGTACCTTCAACATGATATAAACCGATTCCATAAGATAGACCAAAATCGTCTGACCAAAACATCAAATATCACTTACCGGTAAAGCTAACCAGTACCAGGAAATACCAACCGGGAACATAAGTGATAGTTACCGGAGCACCAAAACATGAACCAACATAATATGGCAAAAAATAACCATCCAGAGTAAGCATCCAAAACTGATTCTAGGGATCTGATCATACCGAATCAGAATCATAGCCAAAACCAAGATGATCACCAAGACTAATCAGGATAGCCTCCAATCGGGATACAGTGTTGACATCAATGACAACACTTAACCAAATCCAACATATTGCCAACAATTAGATGATGACCCAATGCAATATATTCAAATAATATTTCACCATTACATATATCTATTTTTCACAAAACAATTCTTTCCAAATTCATGTTTGTGACCCTCATGAAAACATGAAACAAACTTTGACAAGCCACCATATTATGAACACTTTTCATTTAAACAATCATTTCTATAGAAAAAAACCCATCTCTAGCACATACAAATATATCTAACAAGTCCTTGGATGGCTTTGGAAGTTGCATTGCACCACAATCCTACAACATTTCATTAGCATATAAAGTAGAATGAATATATCATAAATTTCATTATATACATGGTATTTACAACAATACGTATTACAAATTTTAAGAGGCACACAATAAAATGGCTTGCGAGATTTGAAATCCCTTTGTGAGATTTGCAAATTTGGATGTGTTTCACTTTTCTTTTGTACAACATTGTTTGGTTTGATTCCTAGAAATGTTTAGGATGTTGTGTGCAATCTTGATTACCAATTCTTAACTTTAAAACATAATTTACAAAGGGTGACACTCTAGAGTTAAATTGCCAAAATTGTTGAATTTTCTCCTTTATCTTATCAATTAGCTTCTTATCATCACATGGAAGCCTCCCACAAAAAGATTATGTACCATTTTGAAGAGGATCATCGATCCTTTCTCTTCTTGCAAGTACTTTATCCAATGTTTTACAATTTATGTTGAAATCAATACAAATTTGTCTCCTAAAATGAGCCCTTCTCAAATTATGGCTTACTAACGAGGTTGCGATCACTCTATGAGCAACTCTCTTATCTTTTTTCTTGCTAGTCTTTCCAATAGAATTGAAACCATTGAAATGATATTTGAAAATAATAATAAAAAATTTCATTTTTTTGTTCAAATGAATCTTCGATTTGGCTAACAAAGGTCTTATTTTGTGTATCTTTAGAAATTGTACAAAAACTTAGCATATTATTGGGTTGATGTCTTATTGCTAAAATATTCATTGAAAATTTGTTTAGCCCACAACGGAATGGTTCATGTTGACCTCTTTCCTTCAATTCTTTTTATAATGTTCTCATCAATTTCAAGTAACCATTTTGGGGTTCTTAAAGGTCTTGGATCTGGATTTTGTCTTTCTTCCACACAAAGGTCTTCATTTCTTATGTAATTTGGCAATAAATAATGTTTAATTGAACCAATGTTTTCATTTTGAATGTTATCAATATAATCAACATTTTGATTTTCAATTTCAATTCCAATATTTTCATTTTCAATTTGATGTTCTACATTTTCAATTGTTAGTGTAGGTTTTTTATTTTTCTTATGTCAAGGGGTATTTATTTTTCCTACACATATATTATTTAAGCTTGCTTAGGTTAATAGGAGTGGTTTATATGAGGACACGTGGCGAAATACTTCAGCTACATGTGTAACTCTCCACCTCACATGGGTAGTTGAGTTTCACACCCTCTTTTGGCTTGTTGTGCCACCTCTCATAACCACTATTTTGTCATTTCCTAAGTGGGTTATGAGGTAGTTGGGTTTTACACCCTCTTTTGGCCTTATGTGCCAACTTTCTCAACTCCTTTTTTGTCTTCATGTAAGGAGGTTATGCCACATGTTTTGGCATTTACCAAGAAGGTAAAACCTCACCACTTTTTATGGGGAATAGGAGTTAATGCACCCCTTGGATGTATATGCTTATATTTTTCTATATAATAAGCACTATACTCTCACCTTCACTAGTCAAGTTAGTGGAGTAATAGCTCGGTGAGAGTCTTCTCCAAATTCTCCTCTTTGTCTCTATTTCTCTCTCATATTGAAATTATCTTCATTCAGCTATTTTGATCTTCGATCATCTGTTGTGTGAGGAGTTGCATGTGATATACGACCGACATTAGATCTTGGCTCGATTCTCGCTTCTCGCAGAATCTCACATCAATATCAATTTCAACATTTTCATTTTCAATATCAATATCATTTTTAACATTTTCATATCCAATTTCATATCCAATTTCATCTTCACTTGAAATACCATTCACGCATGGAGAAGAGGCCTCACCTTGACCAATATTTAACATACCTTGTCTTCTCTTCCTATATATTTCTATCTTTTCTCTATATGCTTCAATTTTCTCTATTGTGAGTTTTCTCTTGCCTTTTTGTTTGTGACAACTGCTGCTCCCCATTATCCTTGCAAAAATATGCATACAAATGATTGATAAAATGAATTTTGCATCAAAGTGTGCACCAAAAAATAACCTAAGTTATTTGTATCAGACAAAAAACCTATGTTTATCGACTACAAAAGGAATGTGGGGATTGTTGGAATGCTCAAAATTGGCCATTGTCCTTTTTTCATTTGTAGTTTTTACACACACAGAGAGAGAGAGAGAGAGAGAGAGAGAGAGAGAGAGAGAGAGAGAGAGAGAGAGAGAGAGAGAGAGAGAGAGAGAGAGAGAGAGAGAGAGAGAGAGAGAGAGAGAGAGAATTATCAACAAAGGGAGACATAGGGGGGCAAGGGAGTTGAGAGAGGTGGGAAAGTGAGAGGTTTTTCAAAATCACATTCTACACCATCAATAGTAGGAGGAGGTTTCTCAATAGTTCCACCTCTGTTAAATCATTTCCACAATTCTAAAACTTCATCACCCAATATCAATTGGAAAAAATCCTAAAAGGAAACTCTTATCTTCTTAAAAACTTAGGATGTTTTTTTATGTTGGAGCATATCATTGAGTCCATTCTTATCAAATCCTATAATGAATCCAAGCTTTAAAATCTCACATAAACTTGCAACAAGATCCAAATGTTTTGATAATAGACATTTTGAAACTACCTCAACAAATTCAATTGCCAAGCAAACCTTTCCCTTTTGGTTGTGTACATAACTACAAAGGGTTTAGCAACTTCATAAGCTAGAGACTCCAAAGAGGCTCTCAAAGTTTGATGACTTCTATCTACTGACAATTTAAATAATAGATATGCAAGATATCCAATGATAATTATATACACACCTTTTTTGAATAGACCCTCTCTTGCTTGAAGCCTGTGTAAATAGTTGTCATTTGAAACATACACCTTTTTCTTTCCAGCTTCTAATAATTTTTGAGCTCCAAGAGACTCGTACATTGAGAAAAAACAAGTCTAATGGTATCCTAGGATCCAAAGGGGTAGAATTTCAAGAAAATTTGACCTTTGTAGAAGCTTTTTTGAATAACTCTTTCAATGAAAGGTCTTCAGGAATAAAAATTTCATCAGGCACACATAATTAGATATGTCCATTGCTTATCTGACTTGAAAAATTTAGACACTGCTTTCATAATAACCTTTTTATAGCTGAAGGGGATAGTCTATATGGTTCAATTTCCCCATTCTTCATGTTTTGAAATGCTATATCTTGGGACATAGTGACTGCAATCACTCGAGGGTCTTGATTTCAAACATCTTCACAAATGGAGAGTCTTTTAAATAGTTATGGACATAAAAAAAATGACTTTGGGATGAATGTGACCTACATTATTTATTAGAATTATCTTCATGATGGGCCTTTGAATTTTAATTACTTTTTTTTTTAATATTGAATATAAGAGGTCAACCATACAAAAAACCAGTATAGAACAGAGTCTTAAATCAATATATCTATATCACAACCAACCATTCCTACAACCAACATGAAGTCCTATATATATCCTATATATACAAGGGATCTATATTATTATCATGGATTGTAATCAGTCTGCATTATACAAAAGGAATATGCTCAAAAAATTATAGATCTAGTGGCCCATCTAGGCTGTCTAGCCAAGGGGACCCTCCATCCAGACAATCTTCTTGTCCTCCCTGATCGAGACTGCACCATGAGTTGCTACGTAGGCCATATACTCCCTCTCTATCTTTCTTCCTTCATTTATTTCCTCCATGAACACAGCTAAGGCATTGACAAATGGGGTCCTCTCCATGTTGGTCTTGCTTCAGGTACAACCATGGGATATATCAGATGTGAATACTTTGGTGTGTGTATCTTCTATAAATCTATGAAATTTCTTCTTTGCAAGCCTCATTACTATGGTGACTTGCAAAACCCAAAAATAAAGAGTGAGTCTTCGAAAGCACTCAGTAAGGACCCCGACTCTACCCTGAAATTTGTCTTCATTTTTTATTTTCCATAAATACCATAGAACCTCACAGGACAGATGAAACCAAAATAAATTACTTTCCTTTTTAGTACCTTGTATATGACCATAAACAATGTTCAAGATATTCAAGGAGTTAGGAATAGTAATGCCAAACAAAAGCTAGATTTCTTTAGCAATAATGCAATCAAAAAATAAATGTTTAGTAGTTTCAGCCACTTTATAGATATCACATATTACATCTTCATGCTACACATGTTTAATCGGCAATCTATCAAGCAATAGCAACCATTTAAAAAAATTCTTTTTAGGAGCCATGTTACTACTCCAAAGTGTAGTAAGTGCATTATGCCAATAACTGTCAGATAAATCAGTACACCAAACATAACTAATATGAGAGTTAATACTATTATTATGAACCAAAGTTTTATAAATAATATTAGCTTTGATATTCCAAAGATGAGTGCCATTAGTCCAAGTAAAGGTGAGGAACCTGTCATTATTCACAGAATAACTTTTTGGGAGCTGCAAAGAATGACAGGCCTCCCTAATAAAATTATTTCCTCCGATTAGAAGCGGGTAAATCAAACTTCTGGGCTAAGTCAACCCAAGAAATAAGGGTGTAATTAATCATAATATCTTTCAAACAACAAATACCTTTACTGGCCCATCTTTTGGCTAAACATCCTTGAACAAGAGCAAGAGGTTTCAAATTATGGAAGATATTCCACCAAATAGACCTTTCCCCGCAAACGAGATCATTATTTCTGACCATACAATTGGAGATCCACATCCTAATAGATTCCCAAGCCTTCCAAATTGATTAAAACACCATAGAGATCGCGGTGGAGATTGGAAAGTTTCCAGCGATAAGGTCATAAAAGGGGAGGGACTTTCAGGATTTGGCAAGCTTAGGTACCACCCAACTAATATTATTTCTAACAAGAACCTTACAGGGCTCATTTGCTTCTAACGCATGAGATATCCACTTAGCAGCAAGGGCAACACTGTGCAGTTTGAGATCCTTTAAGCCCAATCCTCCAATCTTTTTATCCATACAACACCACTCCCATTTGACATAATGTCTCTTTCTATTACCTCGCCCATCTGACCACAAGAAGTTCTAATGTATTTCTAGATATCATTAACTTGGTAATTGCAGAACATCCAAACTGAAGCATAATAGATGCTGTATGAGGACAAGATCTTTTGATAGACTTGAAGTCTGCCTGCAAGAGAGAGATAATATCTATCCCATTTGTTCAATTTGGAGTTAGTTTTTTTTTTCACCCACAACCACATGTTTTTTAGGTATGGTGAGATAGAGAAGGGGATACCCAAGTATTTGACTTGCTTGTCAGGTCTACCCCATTGGTATCCAAATTTTCTTATCCAATCAGGGGGGTGCTCCTTCCAACCAAGCATAATGGATTTGGATTGGGATATCTTAGCTTCGGAGGCCTCTCCAAAAACTCTGAGCTTGATGACTAATGATTCCAAGTTCCCTTCAGATAGTGCAAGGAATAGAGCGGTATCATCCGCAAATTGGATGTTCAAGAGGTTAAAATTGTTCAAGAGGGTTATTCCTTAAACTTTGGGAGAAAGTTTATTATCTCTTAATAAATAAAAGATAACATCAGAAGCAATGATGAATAAATAATGGGCCAATGAACATCCTTGCCTAATGGATCTCTCCAGATTGAAAGTTTGAGTCATGGAGCCATTAACTTCTACTTGAGCAGAAGCATCCTTGAGAAGAACCTGAACATAATGACAAAAATTCCTTAGGAAAACCAAAGGCTTTGAGCATCATGATAATAAAACCCCATTCCACCCGATCATACACTTTTCAAAAATCCAAAAAGAACATGGCTACATCTTAATCATATTTCTTAGCCCATTCCATGGCCTCCCAACTAGTAATAAGATTCTCTAAAATATATCTTTCTTATATGAAACCGGTCTGGGTAGGGCATATAAATTTTAGCTAAATATTCTCAAGTTTGTGGGTCAAAATCTTAGCAAGGATTTTATAGGAGACATTTAAAAAGTGTAGGCCTCCAATTTATAATTAGAGTTTTGTCCCCCTCTTTGGGGAGGAGTTTGATGATACCTTTATTAATGTCTGGACCAAGTGAACCATATTTAAAAGTTTCTTCATATACTAGTAATAAATCTTCACTAATCCAATCTATGTTAGCCTTGCAGAATTCAATAGGAAGACCATCTGGTCCTGGAGCCTTCTCATTTTTCAATGCCCCAATGGCCTTTTTAATTTCATTCACTGAGATAGGCCTCTTTAGCACTTGCATATCCTCATCAGAGATAAACTTCAGTATTAGGCTTTTGCAATATCCCCTAGCAGCAACAAAAGAGGGGGAATCCTCAGATGTAAAAAGTTTATGATTGAACAATTAAAATTTAGTTTTATTCTCGTCCACATTTATAATCTCCCTACCATCTATCCAGAGCCTATCAATTTTTTCTCTACATTCCTTATGCTTCAACATATTGAAGAAAAACTTGGAGCTTTTATCCCCATATTGCAACCAGTTTAGTCTCGCCCTTGTTTTAGCCCCTTGAACCTTCCTTTGTTGTAATTTCCTCAAATCATCTCTAGCTCGAGCTACAAATTGGGACAAATTAACATTATTGGGCTCATTTTGGACTAAAGCTTATGCTATGTGTAGATTATCCATTAGTAGTCTTTCCAAAAATGTATAGTCTTTATTTTTTTTCCTCCCAATAGTGCTAAGCAGACATTGCCAACTACTGACATTCTTATTCCATCTACTAATATTAGAATTGGTGCCATTATACCATTTATTGATCTTCCTAATCATGAAGACAGTCGTGAGCACATCCTAGTCCTCTAATAGCTTAGTGTTTAACATGAATTTATCTCTATTAATAGGCCCGTTAGGCTCACTATCCCTTAAGAAAATTTGGGCAATAATCAAATGATGATCTGAGAGTGAGTATGACCACACAACAACAAATAACCCTTATCATCTAGCACAAAGGAGAATTAATCTGTGTTGGCATAAAATCTATCAAGTTTGCAATAAAATCTTCTATGGCCTTTTTGAAAATTACACCACGTGAACCAAATCCCTTTAAACTCACACTTTAATCCCTCTAGGGGATCAAATAGTCTCTTTTTATTCTTAAGCCTATTCCAGTGCAATTTTTCATTTCCTCTCCACTCCATAGCTACACCTCCCATATTATCCTCCTGATTTTCAATCATATTGAAGTCCCCCCCAATGATCCATGGGACATCTGGGAGAGAACACATCCACTGCCATAACCTCGATCTCTCTCTATAATCATTAGGAGCATAAACCAAGTATATTCCAACTATGGTACTGCCTATCTTGAGAGACCCAGGTCGCTCTATTGCAAGGTGAGGATCCAAAGTCCAAGATAGATTCCCTCCACTTAGCATCAATAAGCAAGACAGTCCCTCCTTTACCTTTATCATGGTTAGTGCAAACTTTGTAGGCATCTTTCCAAATGAAGTTTTAAGTTTACTTCAAGAGTGAATTTAACATCTTTGACTTCTTGTAGCATAATAATGTCAGCATCCCTATTTTGATTGAGGAACTTTCAAATAATGTGTTTCCCGTCTAGGGTTTCAAGCCCCCTAATATTGCAAGAGATGCACTTCATCATAGACAGCCCCCTAATATTGCAAGAGATGCACTTCATCATAGATAGGGGATTATTGATTGAATTCCTTGGCAGTTCCAAAACTAATAAAGCATTTGGGGAAATCGATTTTCACATCAACTTTCTTCGGTAGAGGAGATATTTGCTCTTGGAACCTCTTGGACTTCCTCTTTTCAGTATATGGTGGGTGACTGGTTCTTTACCATCCAAAACATTAGTATCCTCAACAGGATCATTATCGTCTGGGGATTCACTGCCATGGTCTAGCTCCCCACTTGTGACTGAAATGTTGGATGCCATTTCGGTATCCATCTCAATCTCATGAATGTCATCTACATTGGAGTCCTCACAAGTGTTCACATCAGATTCTCCAAAGTCCCTAGATTTAGAGAATATGTCTGGGTTTGAATTACCAGTTGACGGGTCAATAGTAATGATCTCATAGTATGCACTATCAACATCAAGGGCATCCTTCTGCGTAGAAGGGGCAGAATTCGAGCCAGCATTGAGTTGGGGGTTTGGAATAACAACCTCAACCCCTTGAAGATCCAAAACCTCGTGGTTATCAATAGAAACCACATTCTTAGGTGAAGTAGCAGAGAGAATTTCAAACTTATTAAAGACCTCAACAGTCTCTAGATTTCCTGACTTGGAGAGGGTTTTCTCCCTGCCCCCTCCAGCTCACTGTTGGCATGATCTAGCCCTTCAAATTATCTAAGTATAGACTTGACCAAGGATTTCCTATTATTTCCATAAAACTTAATCTTAGGGGAAGCATAAAAAAGATTGTCTTCCATGGGCACTGACCTTGAGATAGTTTTAGGGTCGTTACTCTTGCTTTGTATAGATTTATTAAGCTTGTCCAGAACTAATTGTTGGGTGTTCTTATTCCTAATCTTTCTAGATTTAGGAATCATAGGTTGAAAATAATTCTTATTAGACTCATCAAGTTGTGCAATGGCCTCAGTGACTACCGAATGAGGAGGGGCTTCAGCAGTGAATGCCTTGAATTTTGTAGATTGGTCGATCACCAGAAGTTCCTTGTGCAGCTCGAAAAGAGCCTTATTAATGACCTCCTTAAGAGACTCGAGTTTTTCCAATAATGAGGGATTTCCGAAATGGATTAGAATCTGGCGGGGGGGATATTTTGTCACCCGCATTGGTTTCAGAGGGATATTTATCAGAGTTGGGCATCTGATTAGCCGCTCTTTTAAAGATCAAAATCAGACAATTCCTTCTAATGTGTCCTTCGCGTCTGCACATAAAGCACACATTAACACAACGAAGGGTTTTAATAAGGCATGAAATCGATTCCAATTCCAATTTGACCTGAATGAAGCGGGGAATATCCTTACTTGGGTTGATCAAAACCAACACCTAGGCATCTAAAAGTGGCATGAGACTATGAGAATTGTTGACTGTAATGACTCTACCAATAGGTTCAACAATATGCGTTATAAATTTCCACAAGATAGGCGGAAGATTTTTAATTTGAATCCACCTAGGGAAGGATAGCGCCATAATTTCTTCGTTGACCACATCAGGGGTCGAACTTAGGGCTCTAAACGTACATTTACCTACAACCTAGAATTGATTTTTGACACCCTCCGCCTGGGATTTATTATCCCTAAATAAAATCACAAATAACCCTTTCTAGATTATACGACAGAAAGAAATATGAAAGCCTAGTTTTTTAACCCAAACATTTTTTAACCAATCATCCATAAATTTCTTGGCCAAATATTTATATCATCCATAAATTTCTTGGCCAAATATTTATCTACATTGTAAGCCTATTCTTTTCCAAATCTATAGCTTTAGCCATGAAATTGTTAGGACAATAGATAGTGTAAGAGGTAGGGCTAGGGTTTTTACCTCTTCTCTATCCTCTGCTATCACTCTTAGGATTCAAAGAACTCAACAAAAGGAATTTAGCCTCGTCGAGAATGGAGAAAGCTGAATCCACGAGGGCATCTTTAAAGAACTTTTCATTGTCATTCTTGGGTTTTGTCTCGGAGGACATCAACTGTTTGACTGGGAATGCCCGACCTCCGGAAGAGTCTCCCATGGGAGAACATAAACTCCACACACACAATCTTGGACAAAATACACAAGCAGCCACAAAAAGAATAAATGTAGAAATAAAATGAAGTACCAAGAAAGATAGGGCTTTACCAGCGTGGAGGAGGCCTTACCACCTCCTCCACCCACAGGGGTCGATCCCTTCCTCAAGCCCTCTCGAATGCTTTCATGGCTGCCTTAATTACTTTCATAAACCGACAAGATTTTAGCCTAGAAGATTCTTAGCATAATTTGTCCCTGGTGCTGGCTAAACACTTAGAGAAAAAGGGAGCCTCACCCACTTTCAAAATGCACACTTTAAGAGAGATAGAAATAAAACAGTCTATATAAATATTTAGGGCAAATTAATTAAAAAAGAATATTGAATATTTAAATTTTGAATTTTAAATTAATTTTTAAATATTATGTAAATAAATTTTTTATAAATAAAATATTTGTTTGATAAAGAGAGAGGTGTATTTAGTTTTGAATGTAATAAGAAAATGTTTAATTGTAGATTATGCTCTGTAGTTTTTAATCATCAATTATTATATCTGCATTTAATTATTTTAATCATACTCTAAAATCTTATGTTTTATGTTCTCGGACAATCCTACACCTACAATCGTTTTCCTTATATTTATGATTTTGAATCTTTTGTGTCATTTTAAACTTGTAATATACAACCTTAAATTTACTAATACTGTTATTTACTCATAATTTTGTAATTAAATATATATCTAATATGCTCTTTATAAATATTTATTTGTCTCTCTTTAGTCTTTTTTATATGCAAATATCTAGAATGTCATCTACAACTAACAAATATATTTCAAATTATTTTATAACTAATAAAACTCAAGATTTTTGAAGTTAAGCAAAAGGGTTTTCTATCAAGAAACATTGTTCCAAATGCTTTTCCATGATGCATTGCTACTCTTTTTTTAATCATTTATGATATTTCATTCTATACTAAATAATCTTGTTATGGATTATCTTATTTTTGATGAATATTTAATATATATCTTAAATTTATCTGATTTTTAATACATACTTATATATATTTGAATTTTCAATAAATATTCAATATGTATCTTAACTTTATCTGTTATTTATAAATACTATTATATTTGAATTTTAATGGTTGATAGCTTTATACTGATACATTTATGGATTTTTTTAAATTATTAAGAATGACTAAATAGAAAAAACCTCAAATTCTTGCTAGATTGCCACCATTTCTAATGATGAATTTTTTTTTAGATAAATTAAAAAAAAAAATTTCTCTACAATACATACCACTAATAACACTATGAAAACAGTTGTGGTGACTTTGTTTCCTATTTCCTTCCTACCATGACAGAGAAAATTATCAATACTCATAATCAAATCCTTTCAAAGTAACAGTGATATCACATTTTATTTTAATGTCAACTCCTATTTTCATGCTTACGCCTAAATTTCTTATTCTAAGATCTTAGATGAGACTATTTGAAAAACAAAGAAAATGCTTCAAAGGACGACACAGTAAAAAATAAAGAAGCAGCTTAAACAGAGGACAAAGAAATAGTGATAAATTTTAAAATGAGAAAAACTATGGAAATATAACACAAAGAGAGAACTGGCTGCACAGTGCACACTGATAACAGGTTTTTGTATTCTATTTATAGACAAATAGAATACCATCACCATTCTCCAGCTAAACTCATTACCATAAACTTGATTGTACCCTATTCATACATTGTCATACATTTATCATAATTAGTTTTCTATTACATCCATATCAACACATACTCTAATATTCACAAATCAAATAATTAAAAAAAATCTATAATATTTCCTTTCAATATAGAATAATCTCTTTGTAAATTGTCTGATTTCCAATGGATTCTGGCATCGTTACAGACAGAAAGGTGCTTATATTTCCAATGGATATATATATCCTGGATTCTATGGCGGAGGAGACACCAATTCTATGGCGGAAGAGACCTCTATAAAGAAACTAAATTATATGGGTACGCACAGTTCTTGTACCATGTTTTCAGGGTTGTTTTGTTGATGGATGTGAAATGGCTGATTTGGTTTTCTGGGCTGGCAAGCTGTGCATTGCTGTATTTCTTCATCAATATATCAGTGAAGTTGAGAAGAAAGAAAAATATGGGTTTTCCTCTTCGTCCCGGCCCTCCTGGTTGGCCTATTGTGGGAAACCTGTTTCAGCTGGGAAAGAAACCCAACGAATCCCTTTGTGCCATGGCTGGGCAATATGGACCACTCATGACAATTTCTCTGGGCATGAAAACTACTGTGGTGATTTCGTCTTCTGGTATGGCAAAGGAATTTTTCAAAATCCACGACCAAATCTTTGCAGGACGGGTGGTCCTCGAAGCAGCAACTGCACTTTCTCACCACAAATTATCGATAGTATTCAGTCAATACGGATCATACTGGCGGAAAATCAGACGCATTGCGACTACACAGTTCTTCAGTCCCAACAGACTGCAAGCTCTGCAACATCTCAGAAGAGGTCAAATGTTTCAAAGCATCCGATTTGTTTTCGAGAACAGAGAAAAGTGCTTGAATGTTTCGCATCTTGTTTCGTACTTGGGTCTGAATATGTTGAGCAACACGATCTTCAGTAAAAGCTTGTTTGATCCCAGCAATCCAGACTCAGAAAATTTCAGGGATGCTTTGAGGAAAACGATTGAGACTGTCGGAACACCCAACTTGGTGGACTTTTTTCCATGTCTTAGGTTACTGGATCCTCAGAGCTTGAAGCGTAAAACGGCCATCCATCTAAGGCGAGTAAGTAAATACTTAGATTCATGCATAAACGATCGACAGACGGCCAGGAGCGAAGGCATCTGTTCTGAGAAAGACACAGAAAAGGATTTTCTGGACTTTCTGCTTGATTCGAGTGGCGATGATTTAACGCTCATGGATATTCGAACTGTAATTTTTGTAAGTACTTAGATTTGTTTTTCAGTATTATCAAGTCATTGCCCTCTAAAACATTAATTGATTTAAAACACAATAAATATCATTTGTGTTTTTGCAGGAACTGTTTTCTGCTGGTAGTGACACCTATGGTGCAGCAATAGAATGGGCAATGGCGGAGCTCATTAACAATCCTCATGTCATGAAAAGAGCTCAAGAAGAATTGAAACAGGTTGTGGGTGCAAATAGAAGAGTGGAAGAATCTGACCTGGATCAACTGCCTCATCTCCGGGCAGTGGTGAATAAAGTGCTTCGCTTGCATCCACCTCTTCCTTTCACGATTCCTCACAGGGCCGATAGCTCCTGTGAAGTGGCTGGATATAGTATACCCAAGCACACTCAAGTGATTGCCAACATATGGGCTATTGCAAGGGATCCTGCAAACTGGAAAGAGCATTCAAAATTTATGCCAGAGAGGTTTTTTAAGTGGTGAGAATAGTAAGATAGATTATAAGGGACGTGATTTTGAGCTGATTCCATTTGGTTTAGGAAGAAGAATTTGTTTAGGGCTTCCTCTTGCTGAGTGAATGGTTCCTTTTACTATTGCTTCCTTAATCCATTCCTTTGACTGGACCATAAATGGAGGACAATTGGACATGAGAGAAACTTTACGGATTGCATTAAGGAAAACTACAGAGCTTCATGCCAAGATTGCCGACTTGCATCTATTAGGACTATGTGTGATTTTTGTTTTTCCATGAACTTTGTGTTAGGAATTAGATGAAAGGGGAACTGTAATAGTTATTAAACCTATTATTAGTTCCTATCACTGTAGGATTTATGGTGATCCCTATTATTTATGTTGATAAGTGATTGCGAGCATCTAGTCAGAGCCCAATTATAATATAAGCGTCCCATTTTTTGAAGTATTCAAATCATTTTTTTAATTGATCATTTGATGAGTTTTTAATGACACTTTCTTGTCTTGACTTTTTTTGGATTTTTTTAAGAATGTAAGACTATAAATAGAACACTTTGAACATTGTTTTGGAAGTTTTTTATTTTCAATGAAACAGTGAATGCCTACAATCCCAGGAAGTATCATTCAGTTTTTTGGTCGCTTAAATTCAGAGCTATGCATGGAATTTATATTTCTGCAATATGTTGATCAATTGATGATTAATATGAGTTGCAATTAATTGTTTTAATATTGTTGGTTGCAAGTTTAATTCATTGGTCCTTAAGAATTTTTGGTTGAATAGCGAGTATTAAATTTTTCAATTCAAAGATAAAAGTTGGTTGTGGTATCTTAAGTATTGATATTTGATTTTTCATAGTTTAAAGCTACTGATATCAAAATTAATGTATGGTTTGATTAAAGTTGAAGAGAACAAGGAAGTTTGTGAAGACTGCTTTAAAGAAAAATATGGAAGAGAAATTTGTTGAAAGACAATGCATGGAGGGTACACTATCTAATTTGGCCATTTCTTTTTGATATTTCTGGTCATATACAAATTATTTTTTTAGGTAAATCATCATATTTTGTTACTCTTATTGATATTTATTCATAAGTGTTGAGTTTATTTTTCGAAGAGCATAGATGAAGCCATTTATGCACTCAAAAGGTTTAAGTCCTCATCGAGAATTAATGTAGTTGCAAAATAATGTACTTACTAATACATATTTATGCACTCAAAAGGTTTAAGTCCTCATTGAGAATTAATGTAGTTGCAAAATAATGTACTTACTAATACATATAGAGGAGAATATTTTTCAGGAGATTTTATGGATTAATGTGATGTGAATGACATCAAAAGGTAGTTCACAACTCCCTATAAACCTCAACAATATGATGTAGCTAAAAGGAAGAACTACACAATAGTTGAGATGATGAGAAATATTTTGTAAACCAAGAGATTAACTCCTTTTGAGAAGATGGGGTTTCTACAACAATGTATATTCTAAATTGAAGTCCTAATAGTGCATTTGATAGAATGGATCCTTATGAAGCATTTTATGAAAATATTCTACAATGTGAATCATTTCAAAAGATTTACTTATTTAGCTTATGTTTACATGGTAGTTCAAAAGAGATAATATTTATCTTCAAAAAATGAATCAAAATTTATATTTGTTGTAGTGGAAAAAGAAAGGCTTATAGGTTTTGAAAGAACTAAGGATTGAAGAGATATATAAATAGAAAACAAAACAATGAGATTCAAGTACACAACATAAAAATGCATGTAAGTTGACCAACTTTATTATGGAAATTGGTGTGCGTAAATAGAACAAAGTATTTGATTCGAATTCAGAGTCGTCTACAACTCAAGTACTAGTGGTGAAATAAGTCCACCATGTGGCAAGAGGAGGTGCCACATAGCTTGGACGAGTTTAACCAACTCTCCAAGTTTCCTCAAGATGGGACATGCCTTCCTAAGGTGGCTTAAAGAAATGTAAAATATAATATATATTTACTTAGGTTAAGTAATTATAATATTTTATACTATCACCCCCTTAAGAATCGCTTAAGTGGGTACAAAAGGAATGGGTCCTGAATACTAGGTCTAGTGAGTTAGCCATTTAGAAAGTAATATCTCACAAAGTAGAGAAAGGTAGAAAACCATGTGGGAATAAATTTCCCTCCAAAAGTGATTTAAGATGCATGAAAATTATACTAGTGAAGAAGTACTACTTCTTTTACTAAGTACAATAAATGTCTCTCGGGAGCCCCTTAGGAGAGAAAAGATAGAAGATCTATGAGAAATATATAATGATTGAGTTTGATATGTACAATCATGAATAGCTACATAACCTATCATGATAGTAATTGATTTAGGTGCAACAAGAGCAATAATATCTTAAGATGACAATGGTGATGTGGATTCTATGAAAAGACATGAAATGTTAGGTAGATATCCATCCCGAGGAGCTTAATTTGGAAAGACAATATCCCAATGCAATGAATCATTGGAAGCCACAAAGAAGTCAACTTTGGATTTAGATATAACAACATGTGATGATGGTGGAATGATGGTTTCCTTTATGACAACAAACCATTTTGTATTTTTATCATGATGTGAAATGTTGAATTTGTGATCATAGTAGGATCATGCAAGAGTGGAGAAACATTTGAGTCTCTATATATCTCTCAAATTTTGATCCACAATGCATGTGGATATTCAATATCCATAATGGAAAATAAAGCAACATCTGGTATATGTAAATTGATTACTCCAACAATATGATTAGGATTATTAAACCACTTATTCTTCTAATATTGTTTACTTATTTTAGGGTCAAATCCATATAGATAAGACATGAGATTATGGTACCTAATATGTTTTAGGTTGCCATCACCGCATCGTATAATTACCTTTATTAAGGTTGATTAGCTTAATCATGGGATGTCAAGGTTGATATCCCATGATTAAGACTAGGTTAACTCCTTTAGACAATAAAAAATGACATATTATGCAACCCCCCATGATGCAATATTAGGTGACTACCCTAGTTTTTGCAGTTTGTAAATGAGTGCATTTTACAATGCAAGAAGTTCTAATATGTGCTTAATTTTGAGCTATTGATCAAAAGTTATTACACTATCAATTTCTCATAAATGACTTATTTTAAGACATATGCATTAAAAATTAGAAAAGAATACCAATGGAGAGACAAAGTTTGCCTCAAAAACTACTTGTGGGAATTGGTACAAAGTGAAGATTACAATGGTTTTATTTTTTAGGGTGAATTGGCCTCCTACCAACTTAGGCTTCACCCTCCATTTTTTCGACAAACAAAAATATAAGGGTTTATTGAAAACCATTAATTTCTCAAAGAATTTTTTATCCTAATTTGAATACCTACCAATTTATTCTATATTTATTTGTGTTTTTAAGACAAAGTATGCCTAGTTTAACACTAAATTCTTCAAAAGTAAAAAGTGATCAAATATATAACCCAAATTAGGGAAAATTAGGGTAGAATTAGGCAAAATTTAGGACAAGAATCCCAAAAGAATCCATGGTTGGTTAGAAATGGCTATGAAATTCAAATGAGGTTTAGGGGAAATTTTGCTAATGATAAGTCTCAATAAACAATATTTTTCCAATTGGTTTGGACCTAAATTTGATGGTTGTCACCTAGTGGAGACCCTCACAATTGGGAGTGCCTTTGTGGTCCACAAGTGTGAACTTGGGCCTAGGTTTGGGTGCCTCTACTATGCAATTTGGTAGGCATGAGAGGACACTCATGCATGCTATGAGATGAGGTGGGTTATGATAAACCCCTTGCACCTTGTGAGAGGGTGAGAACTACGAGTGGGGGCAAGGGTGTTGCCATCTAATCCCCTCCGGACCAAGCCATGCATCCCCCCTCCTATCCAAGCATTGAGCTCCTTAGATGGGTCGGCCCCTTAACTTGCATAGATAGCAATGGTTCAGATGTCTCTAAAACTACAAAATACAAAACACATAGAGGAGATTGTGGTTTATATGCTTGAAAAACAATTCAATAATTCTTTGACTTGCTCGAGACCTCCTTTTACTAAAGAAAAAATAATAAGAATTAGATACACAACACAAAAATGTATGCAAGCCAACTAATTTTATTATGGAAATTGATGTACATAAATAAAACAAAGTGTTTGAATTGAATTAGGAGTCAAGTCACCACTCAAGTAGTAGTGGGAAAATATGTACACAAGTGATAAGGAGGAATCACACAGCTTGGATGATCTTCACCAACTCTCCAAGTTGCCTGAAGACGTCACATGCCTACCTAAGTTGACTTGAAGCCATGTGCAAAATATATAATATTTATTAAATTACAAATTGCTTCATCCTTAGTAGCATTAAACTAGTAGAAAAAGCAAAAGAAAGAGACGGACTCTTTAAACTATTATGCCTCATCTAATTCAATGTGTTTCTGCGCTTCAGAAAGGTTAGGGATCTGCAAAAACAACATAAACAAAAGCATTTATATTGCAGAACAATAAAATGACTGCTAGAAATCTGAGTGAGAATCTCTCATTGAAAAAATCACCTTACAGTCACTTATGCAGGGAGGTTTTCGTGAGGTACTAATATATATTATGTGGCAATCGTGGGATGGGAATCGCCTGCAACTCTTGATGCTTCTTCAACACAATACTAAATACGTCGTCCATGTCCATTTCCTCCACACTTATTCCATCAGGAAGATTCCAATCGAAGGAATGGATCAGCGAAGCCAAAATCAAATGAACCATTTTATCAGCCAGAGGAAGCCCCACGCATATTCTTCTTCCTGCTCCAAATGGTATGAGCTCAAAATCCTGGCCTTTAAAGTCGATCTTACTTTTTTCACCCTCCAGAAATCTCTCTGGCATAAACTTAGAGGCCTCCTTCCACACTGCAGGATCCCTTCCTATTGCCCACACGTTCACCCAAATCTGCGTGTCTTTGGGGATCACAAATCCCATTATTTCACAAGAGCTGTCCGCTCTGTGAGGGAGCAGAAGAGGCGCAACTGGGTGCAATCTAAACACTTCTTTCACCACTGCACGGAGATAAGGCAGATGCTCTAAATCAGATTCTTCCACTCTTCTCTCTCGACCCACAACTTCTTCCAGTTCTGCTTGGGCCTTTTTCATTGTGTGTGGGTTGCGAATGAGTTCCGCCATTGCCCATTCTAGTGATCCAGCAGCAGTGTCACTACCAGCCATCAAAAGCTCCTACCCACATCAGAAGTTACACCCAAACAAATTGAAATGCTTAAACAGTCAGTGTATTCTTTACTTCTAGGCCAAATTAACTTCAAGCATCCCAGAATACAAAATACATGATAATATGACACTTACAAAAATTATTGATCTGATTTCCGTAAGAGAGAGATCATTCTCTCTTTGATCTCTCAGCTCTAGCAAGGCGTCTAGAAAATCCTTCTCTTCCTCTTTTCCATCACTCAATTCTGCGCTTCTCCTTGCCACTCGATTGCTTATGCACAGATCTAAAAACTTATGGGCTCGCTTTAAATGGAATCCTATTTGACGGCCCACGCCATGTAGATCCAGAAACCCAAGCCAGGGGAAAAAATCGGCCAAATTGGGTTTTTCGCAAAGCTTTACCCATGATATAAGAGCGTCGGTGAACTCTACAGTATCAGGATTATTGCGATTGGTTAGCTCTGTGCTGAACATCAGATTACCTATGATATTCAGAATCATGCTGTACATTGTATCCCCAATGGGTACACTCTTTCTCTTCACACTGTTTTCCTCGAAGATCAATCGAACCATTTGGAATACCGAATCTCTTCTGACAATTTGAGAAGCTTGGAGTTTCTTCGCAGAGAAAAACCCTAGAGTTGAAATACGTCTGAGTTTCCTCCAGTAGGTTCCATATTGGCTCCATATTAGTGAGGACTTGTGGTAAGAGAGCACCTTTACTGCCTGTATGAGAGTCCGCCCAGCAAAGTTGTGGTCGTGGGTTTTGAGCACCTCCTTTGCCATGGCAGCAGAGGAGACTACTACTGTTGTTTTCATGCCAAGAGAAACTGTCATCAAGAGGCCGTATTGCCTAGACAGGGCAAATAGTGACTCGTGTGGCTTTTTGCCCAGCAGAAAGAGGTTTCCTACAACAGGCCAACCAGGTGGTCCAGGTGGAAGACGAAGCCTCTTTGTGTTTTTTGTCCATTGCAATACAGAGAACAAGAACAAAACACTGCTAACAAGCAGAAACCAATATACTTGCTGGTTATCCATGAGAATATGGAGCAAAGATTCAGCAATGAGTCAGTTATCAAGCATAGCATTTTATCTGAAGATCGCTTCCCTTTACATACCCATTTTCTCGCAGTTTTTGTTGGTTCAAATAAAAAGTCTAAGAAGATTTTGCCGGTTGAATTACTGAAGTCTATGAGTCAAGATTCCAAGGTTAATGAATCACGTCTCGATGGAAATCCGACCTCTATTCAATGTATCGAGCAAAGAGAGAACTATAATTGTCTTTTGAATTAACAGGTGTTATTGTCTCGTTGATTTTTAAATTTTGTTTTTATGCAATTAGTCAAAATTTTACATCTCATCATTAAGAAAAAGGTGTAAATAGCTATCTTATTTTATTGAGAAAAAATTATCTTTAATCATTGAAGTGACTATGGTTTACAAATAACCTTCTAACAAACATATAACGCAATTCTTTAATTATTAGCCTTAAGTCGTGTTGTCCTGAATACATGAATTATTGGGGAAAATAGCAAGCTATGTAGATAGACATTAAGACTAAAGAAAATAAATATATTATTTGTTTTCATATCACTATTGATAAAAAGAATGATTGCATCATCTCCACACAAAAGCTATGCAATTTGATTACTTCATTATCCTTCAATTATTGTAATTTTATTTTACAATGGATGATTTTTGAATATTTATTTGGCATTATTCTTGTACTTTAAATTTATCAAAATTCTCATTTGATTGTGCTATTGCAATTGGATTGATGGTTCCATAATCGTCATGGATATATTTTGGCATCCTTGTCTTTGATTTACATGTTTTAGTGTTCTCTATATTGTTTACTTGTAATATTGACCCAGATTTTTAAATTGCTCCCTCTTGCAAATGGTTTCTATTTTTTTCTTTAAGTAAAAAGGTTGACATTATTTTGCCATGTAAGTTCACCCAAAAAATGCAAAGAGATCATCAAAAAATATAATTAAGTGGTTTAGCATGGATGAAGATATTAAATAGAGTAAAGTGCACAATCGCATGGGTACCATGAATCCTTCATGCGAACAAGTTCTATTGGGCTATATGTATCCATCTCCCCTCTCCATATCTCTTTATACCAATAGGCCTCATGTACAACATAAATATATACAGAAAAATACCGAATTTTTTTCCAATTGACCTTTCACACCTCTTTGGCGTACCCATTACACACCTAAATGCAATTGCTATTTATAAGTAATATAATACTTAACAAACTCAGAATTTTAACTAATGCTAATGCTAACTTGTCATAAAATTTTTTTAATATTTAGATAAGTACTAGAAATTTCTACTATTTCCACTAAACACAATGATCATCGATGAGGGCTAGTAGGTACCTCTCATATTGTTCATTGTCACCTTGCGATTTTCCTTCCAATATCCTAACAACTTGGGCCATGCTTGGCCTCCCTTTCTCATCCTTTTGAATGCACATAATGCTTACCACCGCTGCTCTTCTCACCTCTTCAACATCCGCCTTGTCTGCAATCCTTTCATCCACAATACCCATTGTGTTTCCCTTGTGAATTTGAGCTGCTGCCCAAGTTGGGAAGTAGTGCTGAGAGTCTTGCACATTCAAGTCACTATTTCGTCGGCCTGAGATTAATTCAAGCAGGGTCATGCCAAAGCTGTATACATCCACCTTCATTGTTATTGGCAGGCCACTCAACCACTCAGTAGCTAAATATCCTCTCGTTCCTCTTGTTGTCATCAGCACTCTACTGAAATCTCTGCCAACAAGCTTTGGTCTGCTTTTGGAGAGAAATCAACATCTAGAAGAATATTTTCTAGCTTGATATCGCAATGGATGATGCGATCTTTGCATTCTTCATGAGGATAGAGTAACCCTCTTGCAGTGCCTAAAGCGATCTGAAATCTGGTATTCCAATCCAACACCTTGTCTGCTTCTCTGGTCTTGCCGGACAAGAAAGAGTTGAGAGACCCATTTTGCATGTAGTCATAAACAAGCATTCTATGAGATTCATCTACACAGAATCCCCGGAGCCTCACCAAATTCACATGATGTATGTTTCCGATGGTACTTATTTCTGCACGGAATTGCTTTTCTGCTTGTGCAGAACCCTCTAATTTTTTCACTGCCACAAGGGTATTGTTTGGCAGGGTTGCTTTGTAGACAAAGCCAAATGCTCCCTTTCCAAGCTTATGGGCGAAATTATTACTTGCAATTTTGAGCTCTTTGTAGGTGAATGTTGTGAGCGATGTTGGAGTGTCGTACTCCTTGACATTCTTCTGAAGCAGTCTCCTACGCCTGCGATGAATAAGCCATGCGCCAATGAACAGACTACTCAAAATAGCAACACCCAACAGAATTGAAATGGAGAGCACAATTACCCTGCTGCTTCTTCCTTTGTTACTATTGGGTGGCAGATCATAAGCAGCCAATCGAATGAAGAAGGGCTGGCTGTCAGAAGAAGTAGCCTGCATGCCTAACAAATCGCCAAACCACAATTTACAAACAGCAGAATTTGAATCAGTGAAAGCAAAGGCCATGCAGGAACAATTGTTGAGACAAGCAGTTTTGCATCCTTGTAGAGTAGACTCTTGGGTATATTGAACAACTTCTTGATCAGACAAGGACTTATCACTGACTTGGAGGAAATTCTCTGTGGTGCCATTGATGGAGGGGCAGTCTCCAAGTAGTAGCATTTCTTGGGTGGAAGCCATGCACACAACTGCATGAATGAATGCTTCCTTGGGTGGAGTAGACTCCATAAGACCCACATATACCATACACGCTGTAATAACCCACTTAACTTAATCCAAAAATTCAATTGATTTTTTTTTTTTAATATATAAAAATATTGATTTCTTATACTTATTCTTATTTATTATTGATTCAATCACATACTCAGGTACATCTGTCCAAATGAGATAGGCATCTATCCAACCAGGGGATGGGCATCTAACCATACGGGTTAGGCATCTATCCATACGAGACTAGGCATCTAACCATACGGGTTAGGCATCTGTCCATACGGGACAGTAGGTTTTATCTATCCAATCTGAGATAGGCATCTACCCAAACGAGGTAGGCATATGTTCATAAGAATATGATATGCTCTGGCCAAAGACTTTAGACTCATCGGGACCATCCGGGTCCAGAGCCACTCTCTAAAAACTACACTCCCCTACTAGGAGTGCACTGAGGTCGCCGTCCTTAGGAGTATTAAATTAATTACATAACAAGCTTGAGTTCCGCCTCAGAATTCGGCTTAAAGCCTTGGGAAGTCAAGCGAATGCATATGAGATTCCTTCTGAGTATGCATTGAATTAATTTTAACCTTTCAATTAGTATTTGCACCATTTGATTAAAAGACCAAGGAGCTTCAAGAATCAATTACTCACCCATAACCAAATCCTAATCCCCATCCCTGAATGCCTGAGTACAAGGGACAACTTCGTCCCTAGACTGCCTACATACCCGTTTAATGTAAACTATTTGGTGGGTACGCAACCCTTTCTAGGGGCAATGTCCCAGATAGTTTCTCTGTGGTTGCTACCCACGATGGTAGCTCTATAGAAAAAAAGGCTCAAGATGGCCTTTTTCTTGTGGCCTAAACAACTCAGTCCTATTTTCTATTAATTACGTCACCCTCAATCCGTTATCATCCGTTGAAATCATCAAGATAAAAATAAATTTTCAAGATCTTCACACACATCCAAACCCTAATGGGCTTATTTAAAGTTCAACTGATCAGATGTAAATTCATTTAAAAATTAATCTTTTTAGATTATCGATCCAAGGGGGATTACCCGTCCCTTGGATTTTAACTTCCAAATGACCCTTATTTCTCCCCGATGATTTAGAGGGACGATGCCATAGATGCCGTTATTGCAACTTTATTAGGCGTTAAGTGCAGTAGTTCAACACGATGACATTACCCGTAAGTGTGACTCAGAGGCACCATAGATATCGAACGCCGCTAATTTTTGGTTTCAACTCCACTTGTTTAGTTATGTAACTAGGAATTTAACTTTGAATTCATGAATCTTAAATGAAGCAATATACCAATACAATTATGAAAAAAAAACTATTATATACAAGGAATTATCGCTTGAATTTAAAAACTAAAGTATGAATTTTACGTAATTGAAAGGAACATAAACAAATCGACTACTTGGAATAGTATTTTCTCTGAAGGAGAGTTATGATAATTAAAAATTCGATAACTTGAACTAAATACATGAAATTACTAATTGCTTGGAAAACATGATACTTTCAAAAATAACTTATGAAAATGATTTGAATTACTTCCAAGATATAATTGTTTCCGACAAACCATTACACAATAAGTATGAATCCTAGTACTAGTTTGCTTGAAAGAAAATTAAATGATTGAATAACAAGAATTTGGAAATGAATTTTAACTCCTACTTGTTTGAAGTGAAAAGTACTTAATAATAATCCCAACTAATTCTTCCATATGAAGTAATACAAATTTCATCTACAAATGATAACACTACTTTAAATGTGAATCCTAATACTTGAAAGGTACTAAATTGTTTGAAATAGAATTTAAATTATCAAATAATTATACTTTGGAAATGAATTTAATACTCACTAATTGAAGGGAAAAGGAAACAACTATTCAACAATAAGCTTCAAATTAATCACATTATTCTTAGTTACTAATTGTTTGAAAAAGAGATTAGACAAGAGTATAAACACTTGCTAGTTAACCAAGTAAATAATACTAAGTCTCCTAATAAACAATTCTAATCAATAAACTTCTAGTTGCTTTTGAACTAATACATTTGCAAGATTATAAAGTGATAACTAATTACTCCTTCCAATTGAAGTAACGTTAAATTTATCGTTGGATACATTCTACAAATAATAACTTTATCAATTTCAAATACTTCAAAGGGAGCTAATGTTTGCTCCTTAAATTACCCTCAATTAGAATTGTTATTTAATTTTCTAAGTGATCACGGAATAGGTTTCTTGAAACTCATTTGCTAAAACAATTTCGGTTTTGAATAAACTCTCTTTGCATCCTAATTAATACTATTACCATATGAATATTTAACTATGCAATTTACCTCTAATTTTAATGTTAATTAAATTTATCCTTACTAATTACTTGTATTATTAAGTGTAACTTTTCCTTTTTACCAGTCTTAATGTTTCTTTTAGCTAGAAGGTAAATGATTTTAACTATTAAAAGAAGTGACTATTCACAATGCCTTATATACTCATATTTTGGCATCTAATAAAGAAACAAATCAAATAATCAACCTTTCAAATTGAGGCAAAACTTTGTCTAACATTAACTCATATTGCTGAAATACCTAAAAGGGTTACTATGAATCTAAACACATTTACTTGTTAGGTAAATTCCTTTAACATTTGATACTTGTACTAATTGAAATATACAAAAGATAGTTTCAAAATCCAATAATTAAAGAACTTAAATATTTGAAATGTATTGAATGTATTGAGGGAACCCACTTACTATTGGACTTAAATATTTGAAATGTATTGAATGTCTTGAGGGAACCCACTTACTATTAGGATTTAATTATTTGATGAAAAGATCCAAAACTATGGAATAAGTGTATCATTGGTGCAATAACATTTTCCTTGCTTCGTTTTTCCTAAGTCAAACCAATTTGTTTAATAAGGAGATTTAACTATTATATCTACATCCTAAGAAGGATTAATTCAAGACGACAGATCTCTTAATGCTCGATTATCTATTGAAATTCTCAAGTGTTAATTGACCCTTTTGCCTTATGCAATATTTATCTTTTCAAAACCCAAGGGACTCTTTTCCCATCATTGAGGAGATACTAACTCTTTAGAATTTAAAAAGTGTTCAAATTTGCAACTTAATTTTCCATAATTAAAACTCCAATAAGGTATCCATTAATATGGGTTAGACCCTTTTCACTTAAATTTTCCTTTAATATATTAATAGTCTAATTCCTAAGACTAGAGATGATATTTTAAACACATTTCCATTAATTTTAATAAGGTTAGATTATAAATAGGTCCCATTAATCCTTTTTAAATAGATATCAATAAATAAAACCATTTTTCATTAATTTTCAACTATTAAAATTTATAATTATAAACTAATCCTAAATGATTTTTTAATCACCAAGTGCATAATTAAATTTTAAAGAACTATAAGCTTATTAATTTTAATCATTCAAAATAACTTTCAATATTCTAAAACATTTTTAATTTTAAATTAAAATAAAAAAAAAATAAAAAAAAAAATTTGAACTACTTATTTTAATGATACAAATAAATTTCAATTACTTAAACAACTTAGAATATAAATAAAATTTTCAATTATTTGAATAACACATTAAATTTAATTACAAACTCTAAAGTATAATTCAATTATAATAAAACAATTCCCAACTCAAAATATATATATGTATTTTTTAAATAATTGGTAATTCATTCAAAATATTTTAATAATATAATAATTATATTTATTTAATCTTAAATAAATAAACTAATTTTTTTTTTTTAAATAAACTTAAATCTACAAACAAATTTAGAACATAAATTTAATATGGTTTTAAATAAATTTGATATATATGTTTATATAACATATATTTGAAGGGAAATTTACCAATTTATTAAGCAAGGCAAGATTTACTTTTTTATTTTATTTCATATATGCACAGGGAATAATATATTTTTTTTTTCCAAAAATCCAAAGAGATGAATATGTTTCTAAAAAGTACACAGATGAACTTTTTTTTTCCTATAATGCACATAGATGAATGTTTTCCTAAAATCCATAGACATGAATATTTTCCTAAAATCCACAGAGATGGGTATTTATCTAACATACACAGAGATGAATATATTTCTATTTTTATTTTCTTTATTCTGATTTTATATTACTTTGGCAATAGATTTAATTTTGTTCAAGTTATTCTAATATATATATTCCATTGTAAAAAAAATCCCTTTTTTTGTAAAATAAAGAAAGTTGATTGAGGAAAAGATAACAGATTAAACAATATTCGAATTTGTATATGCATATTTTGAAAGAAATCTATTAACCAATTTAATTCCTACATGCAGAATAAAAAAGAAGATTTTTTTTTTCTTTTTTGGATAGAAAAACAATTTATTACATGTATTTGATTAAATATATTAACAAAAACTGAAAAAGATTTCCTTGCAAAAATCTGAAATGGATAAAAGAGATTTCTTTTAAAAAAAATATATAAACGTTCTTATTTGCAAAATTCTAAAAGAGACGAGGAAGATTTTCTTTGAAAATAAAAAGCAAGCAATGAATGCGTAAGAGGGGAACCTGGATTTGAATGAAGAACCTTGCTGACTTCCTTCAATTCCTCCTTGAAGCTCGATAATGATCTTCTCCAAAATCCTGCAACACATCTACAAAATTTCTCTTACAACTAACATGGTATTGAAAATAAATTCATAAGAATTTCAAGACTACTTTATCATCCAAAAAACAATGAACTCCCCTTTTTTGAAAATTTAGAACTCAATATATAGAAAAGAGAGTCATTTTCCCACTACAAAAGAAATTAATTGATTTCCATATTCTTTTCCTAAAATTATTTCATGCAAAATGATTAATTGTCATAGTGGGGGTTACATGCAAAAATTGAATTTGAAATTCTCTTCTAGAAACTTCTCTTTTCCTTTTACAACATGTGCTAAATAGCATATTGAGAAGATAAACAATTTCTAAATTAATTTCATGCAAAAATGATTGTTGTCATAGTGGGGGTTACATTTGACCATGCATTCAAAATTCAAATTTGAATTCTCCCCCAAAAATACATTTTGTAACTCCTTTGTCATAAAAATGCCATGAATAGAATTATTCTTGTCATAGAATAATTTTGTAACTCCCATGTCATATATTTGCTAAATATAATATTTATTCTTTAATATTTTAAATTTTAAATTTATTTTCTACAATCTTATTTCTCCTACACCATGTGCTCAATTAGGATATTGAGAAAATAAACAATTTTCAAATAAATTATGACCTCATGTGTGTGTCACCACTTAAATTATTTTTTATTTAAAAATTTAAACCTCATTTCAATTTATCTTTTCTTTCTAACATTACTCATAAAATTAATATAATAATAATAATAATAATATTAGCAAGTCATATCAAGATCCAAAAAGAAGGTTATGACACGTCGCATTTTAATTGAAGTTGAAACCAAACCAGGCTCCAACTTTTATTATTAACCCAAAAGTAAACTGATAGCTCACCGTTGGAGTTGAGAGCTTCCCTCACCATCATCGGACCAACTTTGGGTGTAAGCCCATATGTGTAGTACATTCTTGTGGGAGAGAATACTACTAATTCCTCCATGAAAAGAGAATCAGATTTAGCCCCTGGCAAAGTGGCGAAGTAGCTACCAGTCCATTCTCCCGTACTGTAATATGGAACACCATTTTTATACTGCAGTAAAAAGTTATTCATTCCTGGGGATGGAGTCATTTCCAGTATGAAGGGCCCAGGCGCTGGATCCACCAAACTCTTCCAAGAGTGTAGTTTCAATCCCTTCCAAAACTTCATGGTGGGAAAAAATGTATCTGTGGGATTTGCAAAGCTCTCCCACACAATCTCAGAAGTGTTTTGAGCGCCTAAAAGAATAAAATTGCCAGTGTCCAGTATGGAGGCCCTTGATGCCTTGGCTTGCTGAGTATTACTACTCGACCAAATTACTTTTCCTTCAAAATCAGATACAATGAGATAACCAGATGTAGAGAGAGAAAATACCGGGCATGTTTCTGATGGGAGTTTCTCTGTTAGCCACCCAAATGATGGTCTTGTTAGGGATCTGGGCATACCAGATGCCAACATACCAGTTGTTGGTACCATCGGGACTAAAAAATCCCAATTCAAAAATGCCATTCTTTGAAATGATGGTCTACTTTTCCTTCAGAGAAGCCCCCAAAGACAAGGTTTCTCCACCTGCAACAAATAAATTACAACTGGGCTGGAGAATAAGCACAACAAGAGCTTAAATGAATGCAAAATGATCCATTCTCTTTCAGCTCTTATTTTTCTCAATTATTGTTCTGAGTATTGGAAGAAATATCTGTTGCCGATAGCTGTGATCCCAGATGGTTTTTTCCAGGTATTAAAAAATCAGCAAACTCAAGCATGGTGCGCTAATTTCCTATTGTTGACTTGAAAAATTGCACATTTCTAACAGATTTTGACCAACACATTCTCCTTAAAGAATACGCACTTATTGGGGTCATTCTATGACCACATCTTCACCAAACAATACGCTACCTTAAAGAATACACACTTAATGGCATTCTTCTTTTATGCTTTCAAAATTTAGACTACCTAGATCCCTAGGACCTAAAGCATGAATCACACTAGGATCTTGAACTCTAATTTTCTAATAAGGTTTTTACACTACACGTGGGCTAGGGGGTGTGTTGTGCAATCAGTTAAAAAGTTTACTAGATATTAAGAATAACAAGGTTACCATGGTAGAAATTATGGTACAATTTGAATGGTAATTTTTGTGCTTGACTTTACATTATATTCAAATTATACGAATTTTTGTGCTTAACTATTCACTATATTGAAATTACATGATATAATTTAGTGAAGTTATAAAATCAACGATTTGGCTTACTATTCTATGTTTAAATATTGTTTGGTTGAAATATTTAATGACTTGATCTATACTTGAAACATATATGCAATGAAAATAAAAACCACTAAAGTAATCAAGTATGAATACAAGTGATATCATCTTGCATCAAAGATATTTCCACCATACATAGATATTGGAGATCAAAATCTTGGAGATGTGGATATTTAAGAGTTCTTATCAAGGGTTAATGTTGAAAGTGTAATGCCCCACCAAGAAACCCTAAAGGAAACAACTACAAACACTCGAAAAGAGTGCAAATATTTTTTTATTTTTATTTTTAAATTCACACAAATAACTCATGGCAACAATGCATTTCTAGCTCATGTATTCAATTACTCAATTGGCCCTAACACTAGGAGAAAAAATCTGATTCAATCTACCAATGAAATTTTCATATATAATTTCATTATTCCACATAATAATTTCACATTTAAAACATTAGATTCACATTTTTCAAAAAGTCTAAGCAGACCAATAACTAGGTTTTGGATGCCATCCATCATTGATGGACCTTCAAAAACTAAAAAAACTAAAACTTGCCAAATAAAAAATTCCTTAAAACCCATTGGTTGATGGGTGCACAACATCACCCTTCTAAAATAAAATTCACTTTCCTGGCATACATACAAATTTGGGTCGCATTTCCCTAAAGCAACTCTCATTTAAAAAAAATGAAACATATAAATTCAAATCTAAATTAAAATCCAAAATCCAAGTTGAACAAAGGTTCTAAATCCATTTGCTATCCATTTGCAACAAGAATTACACAATTTTATAAAGAATCAAAGGAGAAATAAAATAAAACTCACCTTCAAGTTGAAGAATTTCAAAATGAAACATGGAGCCAAAGACTACGAAAGAACTCACGAAAAACTGAGTAGCAACAAGAGTTTTCCTGCTCGAATCCAACAAGCTTCTACCCACAAAATCTCTCCAAGCAAATCCTTCCCAATCAAAATTTTAAAAATCAATTGAACGGTTGGAAATCTCCAAAATTTAAAAAATAATACTAATTGTTCAAAAATGCATAACACATATTTTATTCCACCATATGGTAATCAATAAATACTCTAATTTTGCTAGCTTCATAGAATTTGATTTATCAATTTATAAAAACAATGGTCTTATTTTTTTTTTTAAAACAATTACTCAAGCCAAACATAATTTAACTTTCACTAATAATTCAACATTCACTCTAACTTGGACAATTAAAAATAATCTATCAATTAATTAACCACAAAAATAATTTTAATATAATTTATTCTAAATTCCCTTTAATCAACACGACACATTAAATTCTCATTGACTACTCAAGAAGAGAATAATTAAACACACAAAACACATAACACACAATACTCAACTGAAACCAAAATGAACATGACACACATACCAACATCGGAAAAGTGGCCTACTTGGTGAACTAACAAGACAAACAAAAGATTGACGATGCTCACAATTGAGCAAGGCTAGGGTTAACATTAGGACCTTAGAACTACCTCCTCCACTTCCATTAGGTTAATTAGGTACGCTCAAACATGTGGAGCCAGGTGGACACGATACCACGTACCTGCAATTCCCTGCATCACCGAACCACGCATACATATATACACAAACATGGTAAACATACTAGTGAAGGAGAATCATGATGTTTTGTGTCTCACCGAAATGAGTGACTAAAAATCATCTCCTCGCACCCCATACACTTTCACACAACACACCAACATATACATAAAGCAACTCACATGTAAAGTAAATGTGTTAGTCCATCATTAATAATGCATAAATAAACTTAACATTTCATCATTTATAAAGTACAACGCAGAAGAAGAGTTTGCAACTACTCATCAATAAGCAATAATGTATATTCAATATCTATTCCTCAATGACCTATAATGCATAATCATATTCAACAAACACACTACAAAGCGTAATATCAGAATACACATCACAATCACAATAAGTCAACCATCCACATAAGCCACTGAAAAGTCAACCTTGGTCAACAAGGCCAAAAAGGGTCTAAACATGGTAGGGGTACTACATTCTCCCCCACTAGGGTCTGAATTACTCCTGAAAGTCGTATGGTTAGGATGGAACAACAAGGACACCAAGTCATCGCACTCACATATCATAACCAAAATCATAACTTAACTTAAGGAGAATTGCAATCCACAAAATCAATATAATAATATATAGAAATCAACATCCAAGTCATCTAGCTTAACAAAAAGATTTCCCGCCTTTACTAAATCAATTAGTTAACATTGAACAATCTTCCTTTTACATTCCTTTATTACAAAAATCAATGCATTAAAAGAGTTACAACAAGATTGTCCAAGGGGTTGAGCTTAACTAGTTAAAACACTGTGTTCTCACTGTGGAGACCCAAGTTCAATTCCCAATAGGGACATCTGAAGTGGAATTCTAAGCTGTGACTCTTGGCCTTCCATAGGATGGGGAAGGTCTTGGGGTCAATCTAATCAAACATAATAATAATAATAATTCAAAGATATGTAATGGGGATGGGGCCCCCTACTGTGTCTCCGCTGGTTCATAGCTCTAGTCAAAATCTATTCAGGCTTCAACCAATTACCGATAAAAAAAAGAGAGTTACAACAAGATTCATTATCTTTAATTACCTAGATTATAGATACTAACACCTTATTCAGCTTCTAGGAACTACTATCCCAACATACATTCATACAAGAAAAAATATTCTATATAAATCCTTATCCAAAAATATACATATCATATTGTACAAAGCATAATAACTTAGTCTATCCAATCATGTAAACATTTATTTAATATCAATAAGAATCATAAAGATGGTATTTGCATGACTACTGCAAAATCCTAATTATACACACTTCCTGCATTACTAGGTTAAGCACAACATACTTTCAAATTAAAATTTAAAATTAAGTCGTAACTAATATTTCATACTAACTCTAAGGTACATAATGCATGCACATTAAAGGAATAAAGGTTTAGGGTGCAAAATCACGTCAATAACAACATCAAAACATCATTCCTAATACAAGATACAACCTCATACGGAAGAAGAAATGAATATATAATTACCTACGTTCAACCATCTAAGATCTACTTAATTCAATTAGAACTCATGTAGGATTTTCAACCACTCAACGAAACAATAAATTTACAGATCAAAAATATTTATCTAACATTTATCACTCAATCTATTAGATCCAGTTCACACTTCTTCCTACTACATCTTATAATTCGACGATAACAAACCAATTTCATCAAATAAAACTCACTTATTTCCTTAACTAATCTAATTATTTATTTAGTTACCTCATTATGTCTAGAATCACTCTCTATGGTGTTCCCCCTTAGCACACTATCAGAGGTCCAAGTGAACATGATAGATATAACACTTAACACATAGCTAGGGCCATCTATTACAAACATTCAAAATGACCACCAAAGATCTCAAAAGAAAACCATCCAAATGATGATCGCCAAATACGATGATAAATAAGAAAAATATCAACAATTTCGACAATCAACAAAATCAAAACATGACAAGTGTCAAATTTAAATAAAAAAGGAATGAGAGTTTAGTGGCCATTTCATCATAAGAAATTTCAAAAGAAAGTGCTAGCCCCTTAGCCACAAAACACAAGTTAAAAGACAATCAAAAACATTGTCGCAATAAAACAAAAATAACACTAAACAAAGTGAATATTTTCAGCCACATCATAAGGAGTAACCGCTACACTACATCCAAGATCACACATCCTAAGTGCGTTAGAGAATGAACCCTAGACACTAAGGCTATTAGACTAACTACTATACTTTAATACCATGCAATCTTAATTCGCAAGTGTCACCTTCCCAACATTATCGTTTATCCATATTACTAGAATTCACAAATTGAATAAGATAAGGAAGTAACATCTTTTCTATATTTTCATTAACCCAACACAACATTCTTGTAGTTCTTAACAATTACACAAAGGTTTTGTGAAGCTGAGAATTCTATTTTAAAATAAAATAGAATCACAAAAGATTAATTTCCTATTTTCCACACACATTCTACATGCAGTGATAAGATTATCTTAATCAATAATTTTTTTTCCCCTTCATGATCTATGAATCATCTAAGGTACATGGATTACCTATAAAATCTATGCAAAAAGTATTCCATTTACTTACTTACTTGACATGATGCACTCATAGGAAAAACAAAACACTTTGATCTTCAATACAGAATAAAACAAACACTCCTTAGTACACGCCTTATAATATTCGTTGCAAACAATCAATTATTTCTATTTAATTTTTCAATTACATCATTTAATAGCATTTCTTTTAATCTTCATAACTAGATAAAGAGAGAAGGGAGATAATTTTCGATAGTCAATCACTTCACACATATGTACGTAATCTACAAGTTCACACCAGTAAGACTAAATTTCTCCCTATATACCTATCATCCTTATTGTACTATTTTTCATTTCACTTCTGATATAAAATAATAGAATTTGGCTTATCATGATATTTCCTTACATTAAAGATGCCACTAATGTCTTAGTCTCCAAATAAGAATAATAAAATTTCAATCTTTCCTTACATGCTAACTTCAAGCAAAACACTCATTACTCTTAATTGATATGAACACATCATTAACTATGACCATTCATCGAATGTCAAAACATGAGGAGAAGAAAGAAAGTTAAAATTACCAATTATCTAATATGTGGTTATGTAGGCATATCAAACACGTTCTACATTTACACATTATATTTATACAACATCAATTTAATATGCTAGGAAATCACAACATACACATATTTTAATTTTGTAGAGAGAAGAAGGAAGAAATACATTTAATTCACTATGAATAAGCACTCAACATTTTCTCTACAAGTTCTCATAATTACGACACTGAGTACAATTACAAGTATAACACAATCGCAAATTCATACTTTAAGACAATGCATTATTCAACCTATTAAGCTAATCTAAATAGTATAATACAAGTTAAAAAGGTACATCCAATTATCTCTAAAAATGAGATTAATAGTAGACCTAAACATCTTACAAGAAAACAACGCACGTATAATCACACAACAACCACTAAAAATCAAGAATAGCAAGAACTGAATACATATGTTACACTCGTTTGGGGTTTTCAGAAAGAGTGAGTTAAAGAAACAGAGCATGAAAAATCTAAGATCTTAAAGATCCCAAGCGTTAATCACAAACATACATTAGAGAGACAAGCATACAATGAAAGGACTATATATTGTACACCACACTAAGGGCACCAGTTACACCAAAGATCCTAGTGTTTGTAAACCTTGGCTCTAATATCAAGTGCAATGCCCTGCCGAGAAACCCTAAAAGAAACAACTACAAACACTCAAAAAGAGTGCAATTTAAAAAAAAAATAAAAAAATTCACACAAATATCTCATGGCAACAATGCATTTCTAGCACATGTATTCAATTACTCAATTGGCCCTAATGCTAGGAGAATGGATTCGATTCAATCCACAAATGAAATTTTCATATATAATTTCATTATTCCACATAATAATTTCACATTTAAAACATTAGATTCACATTTTTCAAAAAGTCTAAGGAGACCAATAACCAGGTTTTGGAGGCCATCCACCATTGATGGACCTTCAAAAACTCAAAAAATTAAAAATTGCCAAACAAAAAATTCCTTAAAACCCATTGGTTGATGGGTGCATGACATCACCCTTTTGAAATAAAATTCACTTTCTGGGCATACATAAAAATTTGGGCAGCATTTCCCTAAAGCAACTCTCATTTAAAAAAAATGAAACATACAAATTCAAATCTAAACTAAAATCCAAAATTCAAATTGGAGAAAGGCTCTAAATCCACTTGCTATCCATTTGCAACAAGAATTACACAATTTCATAAAGAATCAAGGGAGAAATCAAATAAAACTCACCTTCAAGTTGAAGAACTTCAAAATGAAACATGGAGCCAAAGACTATGAAAGAACTCACAAAAACCAAGTAGCAACAAGAGTTTTCCTACTCGAATCCAATAAGCTCCTACCCACAAAATCTTTCCAAGCAAATCCTTCCCAATCAAAATTTAAAAAATACATTGTAAGGTTGGAAATCTCCAAAATTTGAAAAATAATACTAATTGTTCAAAAATGCATCACACATATTTTATTCCACCATATGGTAATCAATAAATACTCTAATTTTGCTAGCTTAATGGCATTTGATTTATCAATTTATAAAAACAATGGTCTTATTTTTTTTTTTAAACAATTACTCAAGCCAAATATAATTTAACTTTCACTAATAATTCAACATTCACTCTAACTTGGACAATTAAAAATAATCGATCAAATAATTAACCACAAAAATGATTCTAATATAATTTATTATTAATTCTCTTTAATCAACACGACACATATTAAATTTTCATTAACTACTCAAGAAGAGAATAATTAAACACACAAAACGCATAACACTCAATTGAAACCAAAATAGAACATGAAACACATACCAACGTCAAAAAAGTGGCCTACTTGGCGAACTGACAAGACAAACAAAAGACTGACGATGCTCACAATTGAGCAAGGCTAGGGTTAACATTAGGACCTTAGAACTACCTCCTCCACTTCCATTAGGTGAATTAGGTACGCTCAGACTCGTGGAGCTAGGTGGAGACGATACCTTGTACCCGAAATTCCCTGCATCACCAAACCACACATACATATATATATACACAAAAATGGTAAACACACTGGTGAAGGAGAATCGTGATGTTTTGTATCTCACCGAAATGAGTGACGGAAAATTATCTCCTCGCACCCCATACACTTTCACACAACACACCAACATATACATAAATCAACTCGCACGTAAAGTAAATGTGTTAGTCCATCATTAATAATGCATAAATAAACTTAACATTTCATCATTTATAAAGTACAATGCAGAAGCAGAGTTTACAACTACTCATCAATAAGAAATAATGTATATTCAATATCTATTCCTCAATGAACTATAATGCATAATCCTATTCACCAAACACACTCCAAAGTGTAATACCAGAATACACATCACAATCACAATAAATCAACCATCCACATAAGCCACTAAAAAGTCAACCTTTATCAACGAGGCCAAAAAGGGTCTGAATAGGGTAGGGGTACAACAGAAAGAGATAGAACACTCATGGTCTAAAGCATGGCATAGTCAAATTTTGTGTATGCTGCAATTTTTCCTATTTCCCTCTAATCTTTGGAGCCAGTCTTATATGCTAGAGGATGTAATCCTAAGAAAACAAAGATATTGAAATTTGTAGGCTAAACCATATTAGATATTAAATATTATTTTTTGACAGTAAAAAAATTAGAATGCATACTATTTTACATGACTCAAATTTGTCGTTCAACCTACATGAAGTTACTCTAACATCAAATTTAAAATGAGAGAGAGAAAGATGGAGAGAAATGGAAAAAGAATAATAGAATAAAAATTCAAATGAGTATTTCCCTAGTTATGCACTATTTAGTGAATGAACGATTTGGATGAAAACCAATCTTTTCTAGATTTGTTGCTACAATCTTATCATGAGAAGATGAAATCTTTAAGGGAAAATGTTGAAATCGTCTTTAGTTGACATCACAAAATGTCCCACCGTCAAATGAATGTTAATGGTACATGCCATCAAGCTTTATCAACATTTATTAAATTATGTTTGTAGGTTTGAACATAAATTAATCAATTTAAGATATTGAAAAGCATCATTAATCAAAGACAATTCAAAAAAAAATACAAAAAAAACAAAACAATTTTTTTTTATAAATTAAAGTGTTCTTACTACCAATAATTTTTCCAATAAAACAAATGAGAAACAAGCTATTTTAAATAAGAAATTTTGAATGATATGCAAATAATACTTCCCTCCAAAATGATACAAAATACATTTGAAAGTTTTAAATTTTTTGAAAATAAAAGATTATAGCAATACTCTTTAGTATTCCACATATTCCCTCCAATTTCCTTCTCTCCTTTATATAAACCTTGCCATATTTCACCTTCAAATTCAAAACATTTTATATTTTTCATGTTGCTAGAGTGCATTTTCAGGTTGCTCGAGTCTACATAAATATCCTCGCAAATTGGCATCTTTCTTTTTCTCACAATAATTTTCTTTGTAAGGTATGGGATGGTCATATGTGTATATCAATTTCTTGCATAGATTTCCACAAAATGAAATATCTTTCATTTTCTCACAATAATTTTCTTTGTAAGGTATGGGATGGTCATATGTGTATATCAATTTCTTGCATATATTTCCACAAAATGAAATATCTTTCATTTTCTCATAATAATTTTCTTTGTAAGGTATGGGATGGTCATATGTGTATATCAATTTCTTGCATATATTTCGAGATCCCAAGAAATTGATATACAAATTCTTCAGTTTCAGCTTGGTCACAAGTCTATCCAATGTAATATGCAATACGGCGCATGTAGGTTTTAATGCCTACTGCATTCCAGGATCTTAATATGTTTTGGTCAAGTACGACATTCAAATATGTACACAGAGAATCTAATTGTCAAACATTAACTACCCTCCACAAAATAAAATATCTTTCTTTTTCCCATAATTATTTTCTTTGTAAGGTATGGGATGGTCATATGTGTATATCAATTTCTTGCATAGATTTCGAGATCGCAAGAAATTGATATACAAATTCTTCAATTTTAGTTTGGTCACAAGTCTATCCAATGTAATATGCAATACGATGCATGCAGGTTTTAATGCCTGCTGCTGTCCAGGATCTTAATAGTTCCGATTTGTGTTTAAATCAGCTTGTAATTAGTGCTTTGTAAATATGTATTCCAATATTGATGAAATATGTTTTCTATAGCTGACTAGGTTATTAGACATTGTAATCAGTAACTTGCTGGTTGCCTCTTTATATGAAATCTTTTTGCTTTGGTTGAATATAAAAAAAAATGTGTATATCAATTTCAATGATCATCTAATTTCTTTTTCCTCCATAAATATTTTGTGGTGACTAACAAAATGTTTTGGAAAAACACAACATTGAAATATGAGCACAAGAAATCTGATTGCTAAAGATTAACCACCCTTCACAAAATAAAATATATTTGTCTTTTTAACAATAAATTTCTTTTTAAGGTGTGAGATTTTTATTAGGTCAAAACAAATTTATGTGGTATTTAATTATTCAAAATTGAAAGCTTATCAAATTTATAAAAATTAAAATAGATTAAAGTTTTAGGACTTTTCAATAGTTAGAATAGTCTTAAATGTCATTTTGTTGAATCTAATAGTGTTTATATCACACACACACACACACACACACATATATAATTTAAATTAATTAATAATAAATATTTAAAAATACGTATATTTTGTATATAATAAATGTTGAAAGTAGAAAAATATATGTATTTAATTTTGCAATTAAAGAATTAATATAATTTAGCATAACATTTAAATTATGTATACTAATTAGATTTATTCATAGTCTATGTTCTTAAAATATATATCTATAGTGAAAAGTCATGGATTATGGATTTCAATTATCATAAAACTTCAAGTTACAACATGCAATTGTGTAATATGAACATTGCATTAGTCAAACAAATATTAAAACCCTCTTGATGGCTTAAAAGTTTAGTTTGTGAGGCATACAACCTTTCTTCCTTCAAATTATGATGTCTTAAGATGCATACAACTTTGTTGTAAGAGGGTTGAAGTATGAAAATTTCTTAACTCCAAGTTAGATCCATTTGTCAATTTCATAATATTTGAAGGTTCACAAAAGACACATAATTGTAGAATGCTTAAATTATAGTATTTGTTAATGGAATGTTGATGTAATATTATATAATTTATTACTACTTGTGATCCAAAAGGAATTTTAATTTTTCTACTATCTTTCCTTTGATGTAGAATTAATTTCCTAATGGGACCAAAATTTGTTAGGCTCTAATACCAACTAAAAGGAAGCTAAGGAGTGAAAAATAATTCCTAACACTAATCTAGAGGGGGAGATAATACAAATTTTCTTACAAATCTTGAATGGTTATAGAATAATAAACACATATAGAAGGAGATATACAACATGCGTAAAGATAAACACAATAAACACAACATATATAGTTGGGAAAACCCTTTCAGGAAAGAAACCCCACACTTTGAAATCACAATACTTTGTATTATTGAAACAACAATTACATTACAATAGTAGTACATTGCTTGGCTAAGTGCACCAAGATGGTGAACAAAAAGGTGGGTATAAGTGGCCACTTTTTTTTTTCTTTCTTTCTGAAAATAGGTAAACCTGAACTTCAAAGAGATATTGGAAGGTCACACACTCAAAACTAGGAGTTGAGAAAATAATAAGAATTGTAGTAATATGAATCTAGTTTCTAAACTACTAAATTTTTTAAAAATTGGATAAGATTAAGAGGGTCAAACCTCTCTCGCACGAAAAACTGTTCCTGATTTAAAAAAAAAAAACATAACATAACTGTTTTTGTGCGCTGCACAAAATATATAATTAGATTTAATATTTTGAAAAACCCTTTGGTAGGATGATAGATAAGATTGAGATCTAGAAGTTGTGTTTTTTTTTGTAATTTTTCATTGAGTATTTTGTTTTTTATGAGTTTTTGAAGTGACCACATTCTGAAAATTTGGTACCTGTTCGTGCGCTGGGCATAACTTGCATCAAAATAATCGAAAATGAAAACTTTTAAATTTTTTTTTGTATAGAATCTAGTGTAGAACAACAATAGGTAATTTATTTTGAATTTGGTCAAGTATATCAAAAGTTATTAAAAAAATGTAGACGTATGTCTGTGAGGACTGTCAAGGCACTGGTAAAGAAAATTAAAGTTTACTATGCTAATGTTGTCTAAAAATAGAAAACTTAATATGGTTAGAAAGATGAGAAGACGTGTGAGATTATGGTGGTAATTTTAGAGATACCCACTCGATCATTTGTAAACCCGATGATGATGAAGTCAAGAAATCATGTTGGAAGATGCAAAAACGTGTAAAGGGACAAAAATGGAGGGAAAATGGGCTTGCAAGCCTTAGGGTCATTTTCCAACCCTCTTACCAAGCTAAAACCCACACGGGTTCTGATGTGCAAGATAACCTGCTCAGGTTTTTAAAAACAAAAAGTACCATTCATAGTTCTACATAACCCGTACGAGTTATGTAGAACTAAAACCATCATTTTGAGTTTCACAAAACCCGTACGGGTTATGAAAAACCATAATTTTGAGTTTCACAAAACCAGTACGGGTTATGAAAAACATCATTTTGAGTTTCACAAAACCCGTACGGGTTATGAAAACCATTATTTTGATTTTCACAAAACCAGTACGGGTTATGAAAAATATCATTTTGAGTTTCACAAAACCTGTACGGGTTATGAAGACATCAAAATGTATGCTTGTAAACTTAGCATATACTACACATATGTATATACATACATATATAATATGTATTTATGTATGTATATATGCATATCTATAGTTATATATACATATATTTATATAGATATATGTTTATATGTTTATATACATGCATGTCTCTCTTCTTTTCCTCTCTCTCATCTTCCTTCCTCCATCACCATCTCTGTCTATTCCTAGCCCTAATTATCCTCCTTGAGTTCTATCTCATCTCTCTCCCCCTCACACTTCTCTCTCTGCCAAGTCTGTGTGTGTGTGTGTGTGTGTGTGTCTCTCTCTCTCTCTCTCTCTCTCTCCCTCTCTCTCTCTCTCCCCCTCGTTATCCTATCCTATTATCACCCTCTCCCACTTCTCTCTCTTTCTCTCCCCTACATCTCCCTCTCCCCCTCTCGTTAACTTATCCTATTCTCTCTCCGCCTCCTTCTCTCTCTCTCTCTCTCTCTCTCTCTCTCTCTCGTTATCCTATCTCTCTCTCTCTCTCTCTCTTGTTATCCTATCCTATTATCACCCTCTCCCCCTCTCATTATCTTATCCTATTCTCTCTCCTCCTTCTCTCTTGACCCTATTCTCTCTCTCTCTCTCTCTCTTGTTATCCTATCTCTCTCTCTCTCTCTCTCTCTCTCTCTCTCTCTCTCTCTCTCTCTCTCTCTCTCCCTCCCCCTCCCCCTCTCCTTATCATATTCTCTCCCTCTCTTCTTATCCCCTATTCTCTATCTTACCCCCTCTCCCCCTACTCTCTCTCTAACTGCCTTTCTCACCCCCTCTCCTTATCCTATTCTCTCTCTCTCTCTCTCTCTCTCTCTCTCTTCCTATCCCCTTCTCTCTCTATCTCTAACACTCTCTCCCGCGCCCTCTCCTTATCCTATTCTATCCCTCTCTTCCTACCCTCTACTCTCTCTCCCTCCCCATCTCCCTACTCTCTCTCTCTCTCTCTCTCTTAATCCTATTCTCACCCTCTCTCCCTTCTCTTTCTTTCCCTATCTCTCCCTCTCTTCCTATCTCCTTCTCTCTTTGTCTCTAACTCTCCCTCCCTACCCCTCTCCTTATCCTACTCTCTCTCTCTCTCTCTCTCTCTCTCTCTCTCTCTCTCTCTTTCTCTCTCTCCTTATACTATTCTATCCCTCTCTTCCTATCCCCTACTCTCTCTCTCTCTCTCAATCCTATTCTCACCCTCTCTCCCTTCTCTTTCTTTCCATATCTCTCTCCCTCTCTTCCTATCCCCTTCTCTCTTTGTCTCTAACTCTCTCCCTCCCCCTCTCCTTATCCTATTCTATCCCTCTCTTCCTACCCTCTCTCTCTCTCTCTCTCTCTCTCTCTCTCTCTCTCTCTCTCTCTCTCTCTCTCTCTCTCTCTCTCTCTCTCTCTCCCTTCTCTTTCTTTCCCTATCTCTCTCCCTGTCTTCCTATCCCCTTCTCTCTTCGTCTCTAACTCTCTCCCCCTCCCCCTCTCCTTATCATATTCTACCCCTCTTCCTACCCCCTACTCTCTCTCTCTCTAACTCTCTCTCCCTCCCCCTCTCCCTATCCTATCCTATCCTATTCTCTCTCTCTATACCCCTCTCCTTTTAATATTCTATCCCTCTTCCTACCCCCTACTCTCTCTCTGTGTCTGTCTGTCTGTCTATCTGTCTCTCTCAATCCTATTCTCACCCTCTCACCCTTCTCTCTCTCTCTCTCTCTCTCTCTCTCTCTCTCTCTCTCTCTCTCTCTCTCTCTCTCTCTCTCTCTCTCTCTCTCTTCCCCCACTTCTTCTTTGGTTCCTAGCTCTATACAACCCGTATGGGCTATACAAAACTAAGGCCAAAACTTCTATTTTTGCATAACCAGTACGGGTTTTGAGGAACTTGTTTTTTATTATTATTAAATATAATGTTCCTCAAAACCCGTACTCTCTCTCAATCCTATTCTCACCCTCTCTCCCTTCTCTTTCTTTCCCTATCTCTCTCCCTCTCTCTCTCTCTCTCTCTCTCTCTCCCCACTTCTTCTTTGGTTCCTAGTTCTATACAACCCGTACGGGTTATGCAAAACTAAGGCCAAAACTTCTAGTTTTGCATAACCAGTATGGGTTTTGAGGAACTTTTTTTTTTTTGCTAGGCTTGGTGTTACCAAGCCTAGCACATTTTTGAATTTCATAGAACACGCACGGGTTATGAGAAATTTCATTTTTTTTGCATGTGGCCACTTTTTTGTTCACCATCTTGGTGCACTTACCCACTTCTTAGAGAGGAGTCTTCAACAACAAATCCAATAACACTTCGAATCAATTTTGGTAGCATAAAATTTCACTTTCAAAACATAACATAACTAATGCTCTCCAAGATCACCTTATATAGATAAATACAATCCAAGAGGTAGCTTCTAGATTAAGATCAAGATGGGGTCCTACAAAACACTTGGCACTATATTTTAGCTATGTAAAAGCATGCAAATGACACATGTGCATCTCCAAATGAATCCCCATTCAAACCTCCTAAGTTGGACACCCAAAATTTATTATATTGTGGTATGATAGTTGCTCTTACACATATATCAGTTGTCATAAGAATTTGTCATAAATATTGTCATAACTTACAACACTTACAACTGTAAGAGATACTTCATAATTGACCATAAATAACACATTATCTTATAGCTCATCATAACCCAATTTAGATGCCTACCTTCTCCATGCAAAAGGTATCTCCTGACACTTGTCCAATTCTATCATAGCATTTGTCATAGGTTATCATATGTAAGTTTGTCATAATTATCATCATAGATTTTGTCATAAATTTGTCATAACATGAAAGTTGTCAAGATCCTCAAATGGGATGCCTACTTCCACATGTGCAACATATGCATCATACATTCACCGCCAAGTAGGATGCCACCTAGCCTATGGGTCCCACTAGATGACTAGACATTTGTAGGCAATTAACAAATTAGAATAATAAATAAATATAACAAATAAGTTCAATAATGAATGTTAGGATTTGCAAGGTTGAGATGTACCTTAATCACAACGCTATCTTCTTTTCCATTTTAGCCTTTGAACATTGGGGGTTCCCTCTTTGCCTAGCATTTCGCAATGGTGAACTCCTTAAGCCGAATGCTCAATCTTCAATTCCCGACGCTACTTTAGTTTGGTGTGATCAACACTCATAAACATTAATGCTTCAAAAAATATCTCATTTGCATCATTTTGATTGGTAGAACTATAGGGGCGCATTCAATGCATTTTGTAGTGGTTTATCAAGTGGATGAGAAGCTCATTCTCATTCATTGCTACTTGATGGCCTCCATGTCAAATTTCCATACTTTTCTTGTGGATTTTGAGGGCGATTAGCTTCCTAATGCATGTCTTTACATGAAAATTTATTGTCAATGCATAACAATGGCTCTGAACACATTTTATCATGCTCATTAAACTACCGTAAAGTCTCATCTAGCTAGCATTATTTACACATGCAATCTTGGCATGAAAGCTAGGGTTTTCTCCTCCATCACATGGTCTTTTCTCTCGGCGAGGAAATTTCTATTAAGAGGCTACTTAGTGTCATTATAAGGTGTTCAATTATTTTTCAAGAAAGAAGTTGTTTCTCTTTGTTTTTTACCTTGTCTTTCCTTCTCTCTACTATGTATTTCTCTTGTAGACTTGTAATTTTTCTTGCATCTTTGCAATCGTAAATTTGGCCTTTAAACTTTGAATGAATTAAGATTATTAGTTTTGTTTTTCTTCTACTCATGTATATAGTGTATGTATCTTTCCTTCACGTTGGGTGTATGTTTTATTTATTTCCCTTACAAGTATGTCATATAAAATTCATTTATGAGTGTTTCTTTGTGTAAAATCACCTTCCCTCTCAATGTTCATGAACCCTAACCTACATGCTTGCGTTTGAGATTTTATCAAACTAAAGATTGTGCATCACACTAGTATCTTGACTGATCCTTTGCACCATTTCAAGGTGGGGAGAGAGATATTTCTCATCTTGGTTTATCAACTTCCCTTCATTTTTGCATTTTCTCTTCTCCCTTTTCCTCCTAAAAGCTGTTAGAATAGGTGTAGAGTAGGAGTTTGAATTTTTGGGTTGGTTCAACACTTAAACCTCGATAATAAAGGAAGCAAACCTTCTTTGAAGATTCAACTCCCTCGTGCAAGGTATCACACTTCAAGGTCATTTTTGTTGTCATTGAAATGTTGGATCCGATCCAGTAAAGTGCAATTTCATGTGATATAAATTTTGTCTAAGATGAAAGTGATGTACAATATTGAACCTCACAAAAAAAAAATCATAAAATATTACAATGAATTTATTCTCCAATTTTTATTTTATAACCAATTTTAAAACTTTTTGAAATAAATTTTTAATAATAAACCTTCAGATATAAATAAGTCATTTAATTATTTACTTTTATGATACTTTATTCACTTAGTTTTTGCCTTTATAAATAGTTAATATAATTTTCTTTTAATTCACGCTTTGACAACTTAAATATTAATTGATTTTTGCATTTCCATCCAAATTTGTGGAAAATACAAAATAGCCCAAATGTGAATTTTGAAAAGAACAACATACTTTGAAGCTCACTAGACATCCAACAATAAAAATTGATATTTAAAAAAATTAGAATATTCCTTGAAGAAGTTTTGAATACACTTGAAATATCAAAACTTCTCCTAGAAAGAACCAATGAATTCAACTTGATAGCCTAAACACAATGCAACTTTTAAGAATACATTTTGAAAAGCCTAACATTCTCCAAGAAAGTTGAATCTTCCAAAGATATTGAAAAGTCTATAAAAAGGAGACACTACATGTACATACCAACCTCCCTCATTACCATCACTCTCATCCTCTTAATAGTTGGGGCATAATTCCAATAATATTATCCTTTCATAACCACCATGTTTTATTCTTATTTTAAATGGCATTGCTTCATTTAGTTGCACCACCATCTCAAAAAAGAGAAACATTTAGACACCTATAGTTGTCTACATGATAAAACTCAATATAACCATATTCTAGTAATTAATTTAATAATATTAATATTCAATTAAAATTTATAATCATCAATTAATCCATTAATACATATTTTATTTAATTAATTCATCCTTCATTGGTATTTCATATCCATAATTAAATTATTGATATTTATTTAATTAACTCCTACATTCACTTGCTTAGGATGAGAAATGAAGAATGATTTTATCTTTTGTGGTTATTTTAGGGGTCGAGACCTCTAATTTTGCTGAGGTGGAAATTGCTCATCGCTATATATTGTTGGCTAAGGATAAAGGTTTCGAACAAGTCATGATACAAGGTAACTCTAAGAATGTTACCATGATACTAAAAGGTTAGGCAACTCCTAATTGGTTTGTAAGTGACCTCATTTTTTATTCTCAGCACAACTTAATGATTCTTGAGCACTTTTGTCTGACACAGACCTTTAGAGAACACAATACCTCAATGAATATATTGACAAATTTGCATCCTTATGACCATAATATAAAGTTTTGGAAAAATTTGCATGATCTCCTAAAGCATGTGTATCCAATAATTTCTAATGATCGTAAATTTCCAATTGCTCCTAACGTTAACAACTGATTTGATTTCCACTTTTGTTTTACTGACTCACACTCATAATATATCTTTTCATCGTCATTGCATAGGACTAGATGGTATCTTTTTTATAAACATAGTTGTCATTGCACCAAAGGATGAAATTGTTAATGTTTGATACAATCGCAAGATTTGATGAATCCATGAGAGGTAGCTTAGCCACGTTGCAAACTTGAGCACTGCGTTGCACAACACAAGGAGACCAAGGGTGCACACCTTGTAACAATTCCCCTCGATGCAATTGAGGGGTTTGAACCCATGAAATAGGCTTTGACATTATTTTTTTGAAACATGATTTCCATTGCACTAAAAGATAGACCTATTAATGCCCAATACAACTACGATATTTAATGAATCCATGAGAGGCAACTAAGCCATGTTACGAAATAGAGAATTGCATTGCACAACACAAGGAGACCAAGGGCACACACCTTGCAACAACCTTCCCTTCCCTAGATTTGATTGTTATTTTTTATCCCATTTATGTCTAGCTTTCCTATTTGGTGTTGGCTTTTATTGTACCTATTTTGTGTCTAATAGTTTGTGATTTTTTTCTCATTTCCAATTGATCATGGGTAGTGATTTGGTCCAAGTGGAGTCCAATAACTATATTTCTTTGAAAAATGATCTATAAATTTTCCCTATTCTTGGGAAAGGGAATTTAGCATCCTACATAGAAGCTATATTGGGTAGTGACCCTCTTCTTTCTAAGGAATTTTCTCATTCTTGGAAGGATGAGAAGGTAGATATCAAAGGCCTCTCTTTCAATGTCACCATGGAACCAATTTGAGCCACCATTGGTCTCCCCATGGAAGGTGTCTCCATCCCTAGGAAACCTAAAGTTGACTATTAGGAGGATTTTAAAAAGTTCCTCAAGAAAGGTGAGAAGAATACTCATTTATAGAATATGTCTAACCTCAAAGACCTATTGAGGGAGTGCAAATCCATTGTGGGTGTTCTCATGAGGTACATCACCTTAGATGGTAGATTAAAATGATTTTATTATCATCTATTTCCCATGATAAACCATTTTAGGAACAAGCTGAAAATGAACTTTTCTTTTTGGATACATTCTTCTTTTGTCCACTTAGTGAATGTGGTCTAGTAAAAATCCAAAGGTATGCCTCTTTATCAAGGTCTAATTTTTTGGTTCTATTTATTTAATCTTAGCCTCACCCATACCTTTTCCTCTTTCCCCCTATTACCAATCCTTCCTCAATTGTGTATTTGAACCCTAGCCCATTACTTGAAAACCTTGGTTCCTCCTCCTCGATGTTAAAAAATCCCCCCAGTAGGAGAAGGTTTAGTATATTAACCCCTCACACATGAATAAATTAAATACTAGGGATGTCATTCCCCTTAATACCATAATTTGAAAAATATTGTCTTTGAGGAACCCCCAAATATGATTTCAGATGATGAATCCGACTCTACTTGGTCTCCTTCTTTTGAAGGATCCCCTAATGTAACTCCAATCACTATTATTACCACTAATAATCCTTCTTGGTCCTCTCCTTTGGGTTATTTTCCTTTGAATATGGTTGTTCCATTCCAGTCCCCTATCCAACCCTTATTTGCTAGCTTTTCAAGGATCTTAGTTCTAATGTAAATGAATAGTGTAATGTCTACAATCTCCAAAAGGATATTCTTAAATGGTAGTTGGCTCAACTCCATAAGGCTAAGGTGAAGATCACAACACTAGAGGATTTAGCCTTGGCTAATGTAGCAGATTGGCCTTCAAAGACTTTCAATGACGTTGTTTGGGATTCTATGAAGGGGCTAGGAAAACAATTTGATTAGTGTGCTGCTCTAGAGTAGGAAGTGTGTATTAAAGATGTTGGTGTTTTGGTTGATGACAAGGGGAATTTGGAGAAGACTATTGGAAGTCTCTAATAAAAATAGGAGAAAATGCTTAAAATATGTAGGATATAGTAGCATACAGTAAGGAGATGGTGAAAAATATAGTTGTTTTTATATAGGTCTTGTAGTAATAGTTGGAGAAGAAGCACAAAAGGGTTGAGACAATTTCTTGTTCTCCTTGTTCTCCTAGTTCACTTAACAAGTTTTTATAAAAGGGGAAAGAGAAATCTAGTCTAGATGCCATTCCCTCCTAGTAGGTTATTGCAAACAAGGGGTTATCCTTCTTGGATAAACTATAAATCCTCAATAAGGAATGGTAAGCTACAAAGGGTCTTAGTCTTTTGGGTATCTAGTAGTTGATTTTTTGGTTTGTCTGGTCCTCTCTTGGTCTCCCCTATTTATTATTTTTTTCTAGTGGGTTAGTGCGGGATCAAGGGGGGCCAAAAAGTGGCGATGTGAAAAAAATAGCCTTCCTCACTCGCCTAAAACCGCGAAAATCCATGTTGACTTTTTGCTTGGCCTCGGTGTCAGTACACCTTGGCCTGGTAATTACCTATGCAAATCGGATATCGGATAAAATCGGATATCCGATTTTTATTTGTAATTTTAATTTAAAAAATATATTATATGTTACGTATTATATAATACGATATTATATTATATAATATAATATAATATTAAATTATATTATATATTATATAATATTGTATTATATTATATATTATAATATAATATAATATTATATTATATTATATTATATTATATTATATTATAATATAATATAACATAATATTATATTATATAATATAATATTATATTATATTATATATTACATAATATAATATAATATAATATTATATTATATAATACGATATTATATTATATATAATATAATATAATATAATATTATATAATATAATATAATATTATATAATATAATATTAAATTATATTATATATTATATAATATTGTATTATATTATATATTATAATATAATATAATATTATATTATATTATATTATATTATAATATAATATAATATAATATTATATTATATAATATTATATTATAATATAATATAATATAATATTATATTATATTATATTATAATATAATATAACATAATATTATATTATATAATATAATATTATATTATATTATATATTACATAATATAATATAATATAATATAATATTATATTATATATTACATAATATAATATAATATAATATAATATAATATAATATAATATTATATTATATATAATATAATATTATATTATATATAATATAATAGAATATTATATAATATATAATATAATAGAATATTATATAATATATAATATAATATAATATAATATAATATAATATAATATAATATAATATAATATAATATAATATAATATTATATCATAATATATATAATATAATATAATATAATACGTATTATATAATATAATAATATATTATATAATATAATAATATGTTATATAATATATTATTATATTATATAATATATTATTATATTATATAATATATTATTATATTATATAATATATTATTATATTATATATGTTATTTAAAAATAATTTAAGTGTTGAAATCGGATATCCGATTTTCTGAGACTTTTATATTTAGACAGTGACAGTCCCGTGAGTCATTTTTAACTCACGGGTTGCGCGAATTTGTCAAAATCTGATATCCGCTGCATCCGATATCCAGTTTTTTGACAAAAAATTGCTAAAAAATAGATTTAGAGGTAAGAATTTTGTCGTTTTGAATCATTTTCATTCATTTTTTGTATTTTTTGTGAATGTTTATTTGATTTTTCATTGAAAATATGGTTTTTTTTCATGAAAACTAGGTTTTTTTAAAATCAAATACCTAATTGTTTAAATTTGTTAACTAAATTTAATTGTTTACATTCAATTAGGTTAAAAATGGGAGATAACAATGAAAACACTGACCAACTACAACTGCAACAACCAAACCCTCATTTGCCAAACCCCCCCTCAATTCAAGATTTGATTGCACAAAATTTGAATGAATTGAGGGGGATTGCAGAAGTATATCGTAGGATCCCTCATCTAAACCCATTGTTTGATCCTCTCGTGTCAATCGTAAAAAGTATGGAAACCATGACTGAGGAGCACGATGCCACCCTTTTGTGTCGAGATTCTATGAAGGAAAAATATACAGATGGCTTGTTGTATAAGGATATCAAGGATTTTGAGATATCCAAAGCTGAAATCGCCTCATTGTTTGTCAATCCCCGTACTGGTCAGCTTGTAGATCCCCAAAAAACAAAACTTTCTATCAAATGGTGCACAAATGATGGGATTGTGAAAAACTTTTGGGATCATTGGTGGATGGTTTTCGACAAACCACCCAACAACAATCTTGATATCCCCTTCTATTTCATAAAAAAATTGTATGTTGAGTTTGTTTTACAGAAACATGTGAACTACTTTGACATCCAACCTTTCCAGGGTGTAGGTTTAGGTATGCCCCAAAATAGACCTAGGGCAGTCAGAGTAGTCCAGGGCCCATATGTCCCCCCTCCTCCTGTTGATCCCCCACCTACAGTTCAGCATCCTGATATCATTTGTGAGGCGGCTTCACGGACCATATCGGTTATTCACTCTTTGAGTAGCCTTTTGGTTTCTCAGGCTGCATCAGTAGCTCAGCCTACTTTTGATGGTAGTGGTGCATTGGGTGGTGCTGACACGTCATCCTCGGCTCCACACATATGCGTGCCCCATAGCTGTGTCATGTGAGGGCACATATGCTTGGGTCCAGTTGGACAGCCCGTTGATCCTGCTGTGGACAGTGCAGATTACGAGGTGCATAAGATGCATGATGCACCAGAGGTTATTACACAGACTGGAGGATACCCTGGGGAGTCCTCACATGCTAGAGGCGAGGAGGCACCGTCATCATACATTGATGATGTATTGGTAAGATTTGTGTTTTCATAGTTCATGTTATATTTTAATTAAATATTTATAAATTAGATAATATTAAGTACTAATTTTTATTTACATGGTCTATTTAATATTTGATGACCGAGGATGAGTTGAGACAGATTCAGGAGGGCACCTTGTCAGCCATTTCATTTGGCCTCGATAGCTTGACGGTACATATATTATTGCACCTAGTCGTTTGTATTTTATTGTACATACATGCTCATCATTTATATTTGTATTAATTAGATTATGTAGTAACTTGCATGTATATCTTATTTTACTCTTGTAGGGCACAAGCAGCACGAGTGCGGTGCAGTGTGATCTAGGATCTAGTAGTGCAATTGGAGACAAGGGAAAGGTAATTGAATGCAAATATGATTGAATGAATAGTTTAAATAACTTATAGTGATTATACATGTCTAGACATAGATTGATAGTTTCATATACTTGTTGTGTATATATACAGAGAATCCTTGGCTTCACATCCTTAATGACTACACCTAGTATACTTGAAGAAGAAGAAGAGATGCCTCGAGTAGATGTGTGTTTATTTTATTTTTTGATTAGTAGATATAATTTGTTATTATCAGTGACAATTATATGCTAACTTGTATCAATGTCATGTTTCTAAACATATGCAGGTTGTTTATGAAAATATTCAAAACATACCTCCTCTACCGAAGACATACATCAAGAGTCTTGCAAAGCTGAAGAGAAAACGTGGAGATGAGGTAAACATGAATAGTTCAATTAAATAGTTCATTTTTATGTTAACTTTTCGAATGTGAATTATATAATATAACTAATATTAATCATGGTTTGTTTTTCTTGTGCAGGATCCTTCAGAGCTGAGTAGTGCGGTGAAGAGGATCGATTTTGATGATCCATCAGCAGCTTAGGATGTTATAGATAGTTTTGGGATGCTTACATGTCTAGTTGGCATGTATATTTTGTATATGGACATACATTCACGTATTTAGACATACATTTTGTTTTAGTTGGTGTTTATGCCATATTTGTGTATGGACATACATTTGTAATCATTCGACATTTTTATATATACAAAAGTTGATATTCGATCATATAAATTGTTTCTCATCTGTGTGTGGTGTTATCATGGAAATCTTTAATCTTCATTCCAATAATTAACAATGGTTAATAATGGCTATTTAATGAACAATACAATTCATTTCATTTCATCGTAAGTGTTGTTTTTATAATGAACAATATAATTCATTTAATGAACAATACAATACAATTTATTTAATGAACAATACAATTCATTTAATCAACAATACAATAAAATTCATTCAATTAACAATACAATTCATAAACAATACAATTCATTTAATGAACAATACCCTACGCATGCTCCTATTTTGCCCCCCCCACTCGATTGAATGCTCGGGGTCATACCCTACCGACGTCGTCCCTTGAGCGCCCTAAGTGCTCAAAATTGTCAAACTTTGACGGGCCCTAACTCGAAATCTGTGGCACCTACGAATGATCCATTTGAACCTACAGGGCCATGAGAGGGGTCCCTACAAAATCCTATCTCGGTATTTCAAGTTGCCCTACGGTTTTATTAGGGCAGCAATTTTTCGGTTGGCGAAAAAATCGTCAGTCTCACTCAATGGAATGTTGTCGCCTGGTCGATTTCTCATTCAGCTCGTCGCGATGATGAACCATCGGCTCCAACATGTCCAGTTAGGCATAATTACCCTACACATGCTCCTATTTTTCCCCCCCACTCGATTGAATGCTCGGGGTCATACCCTACCGGCGTCGTCCCTTGAGCGCCCTAAGTGCTCAAAATTGTCAAACTTTGACGGGCCCTAACTCAGAATCTGTGGCACCTATGAATGATTCGTTTGAACCTACGGGGCCACGAGAGGGGTCCCTACAAAAGCCTATCTTGGTTTTTCAAGTTTCCCTACGGTTTTATTAGGGCAGCAATTTTTCAGTTGGCGAAAAATCGTCAGTCTCACTCAATGTAATGTTGTTGCGTGGCCAATTTCTCGTTTAGCTCGTCACGATGACGAACCATTAGCTCTGACATGTCCAGTTAGGCATAATTACCCTACGCATGCTCCTTTTTGCCCCCCCACTCGATCGAACGCTCGGGGTCATACCCTACCCGGCGTCGTCCCTTGAGTGCCCTAAGTGCTCAAAATTGTCAAACTTTGATGGGCCCTAACTCGGAATCTGTGGCACCTGTGAATGATCTGTTTGAACCTACGGGGCCACGAGAGGGGTCCCTACAAAATCCTATCTCGGTTTTTCAAGTTTCCCTACGGTTTTATTAGGGCAGCAATTTTTCGGTTGGCAAAAAAATATCAGTCTCACTCAATGGAATGTTGTCGCATGGCCAATTTCTCATTCAGCTTGTCGCGATGATGAACCGTCAGCTCTGACATGTCCAGTTAGGCATAATTACCCTACACATGCTCCTTTTTTCCCCCCCACTCGATCGAACGCTCGGGGTCATACCCTACTGGCGTCGTCCCTTGATTGCCCTAAGTGCTCAAAATTGTCAAACTTTGACGGGCCCTAACTTAGAATCTGTGGCACCTGCAAATGATCCATTTGAACCTATGGGGCCATGAGAGGGGTCCCTACAAAAGCCTATCTCGGTATTTCAAGTTGCCCTACGGTTTTATTAGGGCAGCAATTTTTCGGTTGGCGAAAAAATTGTCAGTCTCACTCAATGGAATGTTGTCACCTGGTCGATTTCTCATTCAGCTCGTTGCGATGATGAACCGTGACATCCATGAAGGGATATGAAGGGATATTTTGTAAAGAATCAGAAACCTTTAATGATAATCAAGTTGAAGCCTTGAGATTTATGCAATATGGTTCAAGTCCAAAACTGTACCCTGAGAGCATTTTGATTTTACTTATGTCGTGTGTATTATAATAAAGACCAATTTGCCAATGTGACATCTTCATATGAGAGAAAAGATTCATTTTATCTGAATACAGTTGTACCTGTTTCATTATTAGAAAAAATAAATATACAAAGATCTGTTATTAGTATCCTCTAGATTATGGATTTGAATTGATGTTCTCAATTAGTTATTATCTGTTCAGCTTTTCTTCATAAGGCACAACCATCTGGTGGTTATCATATGAGGACAACCATTCATGACTTTCAAAGTAATTGATATTTATTTCTACACCTCACACTCACAAGATTAATAATAAAATGACATTTATGATTCATCAAATGCTGACAAAGTCTAATCAAAGTTCAACTTCAAGATGTATACAACATATCATATTCAACTTCAAGATGCATACAACTTACCATATTCAAGCTCATGCCAACCACCACTTGGATATTGTTATATGTCGATTAAAGTACAATATATGTAATAAAACCATATAGTCCTTACAAAAAAGCCATCATAGACCATCTATGTCGATTAAAATACAATTCATTTGTAACAGGGGCACACTCACAATCTGAAGTTACAAAGCCCTGTGGGAAGCATCAAATTAGAAATTTACTAATCTGACTCATACTACTGTCAAAAGCATCAAAGATGCTACTGCTAGAGAACACCATGCTCCATTGTGGAGAGAATATTAGGTGCATCTAATGTCAGCATCTAAAAATGAAACAATGTTATTCAATTGCCAAAATCTAACTGACTTTATTTTATAAACCATTAATGAATAAAAATAGACAAGGTTACCTGAGTGAAAGTTCGATGACCACTTTGACTAGTAGGTGTTGATGTTGAAGGCCCAACATTAACCTATTTACCTGACTATCAATGTCAAATGTTTGATTGAATAGATCATCTGTCATGACAATTTGATCCACTGCAGATGTGTCCTGGCCACATGCATTTGAATCATCTTCATGATAATAAATACAATAAGACCCACAATTTAATCTCATTAATGCACAAAGGAATATGTACCATCACCAAGAGAGGGTCTCGTCAACGACGAATGATCCAACATGAACCTGTATTTTTAAGAATTGTTAGTCTACACATAAAATGCATGGATGAACATAACGGATTTATGATAATCACTTCAACTAAAATGCATGATAATAAATGAAAAGGTGGGATCATATACCATAAAAATACATCCCTTCGAATTATATCAACAGAACCCACTATGTTGATGCAAAAATCGTAATGTGATACTGTTGTATATCATCAAAAAATACCTTCATGAGCATAAAGGTTATGCGATAATTATATCATAAAAAATTATCAAATAGTGTTCTCTAATAACAGAAATTGTAAAGCTCATCAAATGCATGATAATAAGTTGTGTTGCAAAAATATGTCCCTTCCAATTATATCAAGTGTACTCACTATGTGCATGCAAAAACCGTGTTGCCAAAAAAAAAACGTTCATCAATAGACCTGCATTTTGAACACATCCTTAATATACACATACAAACTTGAACATTAAGGTTTAATGATCATTGTTTGAAATCAAATGCATGATAAAAAAATAAGGCACCATTAAAGACCTACTACTCAAGTGTGCCTGAAGGGTCATCTCTTTGTTTAAGAGTATCCAGTATTGCTTCATGATCAGCAGTAGTCACTGTCCATAGCTCTTTGGTCTTCGGTTTTGCTTGATGCTTCAACAACTTGACATTTGTAGCTATAATAAGGTGTGAATACATTATAATGGTTTTGTGTCTCTCATAGTCTTCAAATACAGGTATGCCATTCTTTCTAATCATGTATGTTTGCAACCAAGTTCCCACAACAACAACTGAACCTGTAGGATATGTGAACCCATCATCATCTGTCACTGGTTGTGTTAGCTTTTGTTTTCCCTGTACACATCGTGCCAACCAATATTCTGATCTCTCTTCATTTCCTTGCGGTGCAACAACTGCAAAAACATGTCCTGGTTGTACAAGATCTGATAGACGATCATACTCAAGTGAACTTTCCATGTCATTGTTTGACAAGGATATTGTTTGAGATAAAAGGAGTTAGATAGTGGGGAACCCACGTATCAACCCACTCACTTGACTCGCACTAATCTCAATCACACCAAAGACAACTCTGACAAAAACAAGCCAACGCTCGTGTCCAGATGGTCCATGTACTTGCATCTGAGCTGAGAAATGAATGCATCTTTGAAGAATCTTTAATTGTTTGACAATCCAATCTATCTCCCACTGTTCCCTCCTCAACCAACCAAAAGAATCTGCTCACTGTTGAATCAAGAGTACCTCCATGTGACAATGCTGAACTACACCAATCAACAATAGAATGTGCATCAGAGAAATTTGCACTTGAAATCCTCAATTGCTCCTTAACTAGAGCTCTCTTCAAACATGCACCTACTCCATCATTCTCTCCCTTCCCATGCCACCACACCTCAAAAAAACACCAAATATGAGGTATACGCCTCTCCACATGCATTCTACTCAACCAATAAAACATACGCGCATCTTGAAATGACCCATACAGTTATCTGACGATATTATATGTCGGTCAATTGCAAATATCTTTCTCATGCAAGAACTCAAAAAAATTCTCAAAAAAATGTTGCACATACTCAGAGGAGTGTGATCTATCATCGCTCATATATAAAATGATACTCCTTGATTATCTTCCTGTTCTCTTCTGTACTATCAGACACATGTCTATATGTAATGTGAACAAAAATTAGCAATCTGGACTGAATTGTAGTACTGAGGACTGTACCTCATTCTGTGGTTGCAATGTATATTTCTTTGCAAAATCAACCACCGATACAATAGTGCCAATCGAGAAAGAGTTCTTACACATCTTGAACTGTTGATGCAACCACTGAGA